>NC_081415.1:200564699-201227199 GCF_030272615.1 Cryptomeria japonica | reverse complement strand
GAGATAGTATTATTATCAATCAAATCTTGAATTTTCCCCTTTAAAGCAAAACATTTTTCAGTATCATGCCCAGGTTGACGATGAAATTGACAAAAAGATTTGTTATCAAAATAAGGTGAATTAATCTTTGCAGGATCAATTTGCCTTATAGGAGGAAGAGTAAGCACATTTTGTTCCAATAACTTATTCATAATACTATGCAATGATTCATTCAAAGGAGTAAACTTTCTTTCTTTCTTGAAAAACTTAGAAATAGGAGACACACCTGATGCTGCATTCACATTGTTGTTGATGATGTTTTCATTGAATTTAATGGACTCTCTGTTCGGTTTAAACTTCCCAAATGGTTGTTGACTACTATCACCCTTATCACTCGGAGCCATAGGATGTGATTGTTCCATTTGACTCACAGTCAGTTGATAATTGTGAAGAGTTGCGCACAACTGTTGGAAAGAAGTAAACTCAGAAAACTGGAGTTTTTCTCTAATGTCTTTTTGTAAATTAGAAATAAAGATTCTTTGAATATCATTGTCAGGCACTGGAAAAGAAATTTGAGCATACAAATGCTTATATCTACCAATGAAATCAATCACTTTTTCTTTAACACCTTGTTTACAATGCATTAAATCAATCAAAGTAACTTTAGGACTTATATTGTTTTGAAATTGTTGAATGAAAGCATTTGCAAGTTGTTCGAAAGAAGTAATAGAATAGGAAGGCAACGAGCAATACCATTGTAGGGCTTTGTCTCTTAATGTTCTAGTAAACAATTTTGCAAGCAACCTTTGGTCATAAGCAAAATCAGTACATATTGTTTGAAAGGTCTTAACATGTGTTAGAGGATCACCCTTACCATTATAAAGCTCCAAATGCGGAATTTCAACATGTTTAGGGGGAATAGCTCGAACAATGTCAAGAGAAAGTGGGCTCGCAACATCAAATGTGGGCACACTAAACTTAGATTGATTCATAGAGGCAATTTGTTGCTGTAAAGAAGAGACAGTTTGTGCAAGATTGTTAATGGTCGCTTCAGTCGAAGAATTCAATTTTAAAAGCGGAAATCAAAGTTGTTGTAATTAAGCACTTAATTTCAAAAGTCACAAATTGCAAAAATTTGAATAAATCACTGAAATTTCGAATGAATGCCAACACACTTTTCAGATTTAGGACTGTAAGAAACACAATTTTGACACAAATTTCAGTTTCGACAATTTTTGAATGATTAGAAGCCTCAATCCAACCAATCACTAGACCAACTTTGACTGTAATTTTGAAGGTGTTAAAATTGATAAAATCAGACAAAATTCTGGATTTTAGCAGGAAAATACAGTAAGATCTCGCTCCCAAAATTTCAGAAAAAATGTCGGGGACGACGGCGCTCGGAGTGCACACGGTCCTCGCAACTTTTTTCCAAATTTTCAGGGATGAAAGATATTGTGATTTTATTGCGGAATCCAAAGTTACAGCTGATTTGGAGATGTTTTGATCAGTGAAATTATCAGTCAAAGGTTGAATCAAGAGGGTTTCAAAAATTAGGGTTTTGACACTTAACCACTTAATTTTCAAAATTAAAGCACAAATATGAATTGATAATTTGTAATAGAAGGGCAGGTCTGAAACAAGCATTAACAATTAAACATTTCACAAGTTTAATTACTTAAAAAGAAAATTTAGGGTTTTTATGCAATTAACCTCTAAAATTTTGCCAAAGATCAAACATGGAAATGTAATCAAGGAATCCAATTTTCAGATCTAACTATGAATAATCAGAAAGGATGTTCACATTGGGTTCACCAAAATGTAAAGCGGAAAAATCGAACCCTAGTCGTTCTCCCCTCCCCAACTCCGAGGAGGGAGAAGGGAGAGTCACTAGGGTTGATGGTTTTCACTTAGGGGAGAGACTTTACATTCAAAAGAGGGGTTGAAACCCACAAGATCCAATCCCACACGATGCAAGATTGGATGCTAAATGTGTTTCAAGGGTTAAGAAAGCAAGGCTACCCTCTTTTGTAAAGAATGTTGATAGAAGAATTAAGCTAGGAATGCATAGAAAGTGAGAAAGATTCACTTATAAACTGAGTTAGGGATATAGGATGAAGCTGCGGACCTGGAATTAGCAGTAAAATGTCGATACGGCGCTGTCCTGCAAATTTGAGAAAAAGTTGACAGGACGATGGCGCCCGGCGTGCACACGATCCTCCGAAAAATCCGCGAAACGAAGGGGGATCTATTCGTCTCTGCACAAGGATTCCAGATCTTCAATTTCAGCCGCGTACCTGCAACCTACACACAGAAAAGCGAAGACGATTGGGGGGTTAGGGATTAGGGGTTTGCCCTTAGGTCAAACCCCAATTTTGGAATTAACCAAGAAATGAGAAATGCTGTAAATGTAATGTAAAACAAGTACTACTACCTTGTTGTAAGGATGTTCGTATCCTTATGTGCGAAGGTATAGATGTTGTTGTTTGTTGTATGTTGTATGTTGTAGCATGTAATGTGTTGTAAGTGATCTCCTCTTCAATGGTTGAATCCTTGTCTTGAATGCAACACTTAGCCTTGAATGGAGACTTAGAATGATCAATTGCTTGAAGGAATGCTTGAATGCTTGAATGCTTGAATGCTTGAGTATAGTTTCCACGCTTTTTCCATCATATCGAATGAAAGAGGAAAATGTAGTTTATATACTTGTCAATTAGGGCTGATAGACTGATTTTCCCGACCTTAGGCCGACTAGGAAAGATAATTTTCCAATTTGCAAACATAAAGACCCGAAGTCCAAAAGAGACCGGGCCCAAAATAGGACCCAGGGACCGGGGCGCTGGGCGCCATGGTCCTGGGGGACCAGGGCGCTGGGCGCCCTGGTCCTAAAGGACCAGGGCACTGGGCGCCCTGGTCTTGAAGGACCAGGGTGTTGGGCGCTCTGGTCCCACCTCCCAGGACAGCAGGGTGCAAAGGAGGTTCAGGCCAGGGTGCAAGAAAATGCAGTTTTTGGTGTCATAATCAAGTTTCGGGGTCTCCATTCAGGTTCAGTGTTGCGTCGCCATCGTGAAGACCCAAATACGGTCGAAATTGCAAGGGTCACAATTTTAGGACGCTACAATGTGTAAAAAGGGATCATGTTATAGTGCCTAGGAGTGTAATGATGTGTTTTCATGAAGGATTTCATTATGTGTTTCATAATACTGACTCAATTGAGGACCTATTTGAACAATGCTATATTGAACTTGCTTTTGGATAAATATAATTGACTTAGTATGAATAGAAAGTGCAAATGAAAAGCTTGTTTGACGTGCATGCATAAATATGTTGATAGCTCCTCTTTTACCTTCTTATCGTACTTTGATTTTTGATGAAAGGTTGTAGATTATGATATATGTCATATTAATTAAGAGTAGTAAGTGTTCATAAGAGGTCTTGCATAAAAGAAAAGATTGTATGTCTTGATCTCTTTTTTTGGAAAATTAGGACATTCAGTTGCAACCATAGTATTTGGAAATGTCATGTTAGGCCAATTGGCATTCTTCTAAAATGGTAGTGAAATGAAAACCGTACAATAAAGATGATAGGCATATATAGAGGAAATTTAAGCATGTTTGTATGATGTTGTTTATTTTGTGCATATGTATGAAATGGGTTGACTATCAAACTCTCTTCCCCTTCTTTTTACCTAGTTATAAGATCTTTTAGAAATGCTACTAAAGAATGCATTGATTTAAATAGAATGTATATAAAGCATATGAAATTGTATTTTTGCATTTTGGTTTCATATTGAAAGATGGAAATCCTAAGCTTCGGAAAGAAAATTTGCATGGTTAGTAATGTGAATATGAATACTAAGTGGAATTAGTGAAAGATATAGGAATGACGTTACTTCCTATTTAATTTGAATTATAAATAATTATAGTACTTGTGTCTAGAAATAAATTCTATTCAGTTAATCATGTGGGAAACATAATAAAGAACTTCCTTGAGTAGATGATAGTGTTACTGAAACGTACTCTCGTAAATGTGAATAAACTAGTACTAGTGCTTTCGTTTTGTATTGTGAGAAACTAGTGCTTGCTATATATGCCAATGGGATAGTGAAGTAATCAACCATGGAGGGTATGCTTACTTATGAGTATGGGGAAACCATACTGTTTATGTGATGTTGCTTATTTGTTACCCTACTGAGTGCCAACCCGCGGGTTGTTGGTAATTCAGTATGTGGAGGGGTAGTATCAGAAGTCACTGTTCCTCGAATAGTATGGATCGGTGTACAAGTAGTGGCAGCGTGAGGCGACTTTAGCTTCTCTATTTTGAGGAAAAATATAATTATATAACGAAACTATATTAAGGGTGTACTCAATACTTTCCCTTTTTGATGAACCAATTTATATGGTTTATGTGTGTCAGCCTATTTCCCTCTTTTATTTAATCATATTGATGGTAGTTCTTGAGCATAATGATGGTGTATCTTGGAGGATCTTTTGCCTTGTCTTCATGAAAGGTATGTTATTCCCACATGAGTTGCCAGTTGGTAGGCATTGGTAGACATGTGGGGGGACCTTAGCCATGTATATCATTGGCTTATGGCGAGTATCCTAAGAGGTACATCCCTATGCGGGGTGTGACCTGCGCGTGCCATTTTCCGGGAGGTACACTGCCATGCGGGATACGTCCATTGCATGCCTTCTCCGCTTGGAGTATTGGCATGTCGTGCTGAGACATGATGCAGGATGTAGTAGGCATTACCATGTGGCCTACCAACTTGTTTAGGGTAGAGCCATGTCATGTCACAACGTGATGTGGAGTGATGTCGATGTGCACACCACCATGCCATGTGGATGTGTGACTAGGTCGCACCACATGATGAGCTACTGCGATAGCTAGATGATTGTTCTCTCCTTCCTTGTTGGTGGCTAAATTCTAGTCACATAGTGATGTTATGTACAATTATGATATTCTTATTTATTTCTTATGTGGACCAGCAATTTATTCTATTTTGACTTTGAAGGTTTAGCCATGATCTTGCGATCTTTTGCTTACTTGATTTGGTGTTGCAATTCCAGATTTTTCTTGCCTTACTGTTGGAATTGATGATTTATTATCTTTATTCATCTGTATTTTGGTGGCTAAACTGGTTTATCCTTATTGTTTTTGTATATTGGTCTTGTGTTTAAATGTGAATTCCTCTCCAAGGACGTATGAAATGGTCTTGGTTGAGTGTATATGAGGAAGTAGACGTGGAGAACCTTGAGGATGGGGGCATGTGAGGTTGTGATGCAGCTAGGATCCACTACCTACCTATGTGTGGTGACTATCTCTTGGAGGCTAACCACCTTACTCAACAAGGGATGGTCACAAGGGTCTTGTATGGAAGGTATCACCGCTATGTGTGTGCCCTAGGACCATCAAGCCCTTGAGTGAGATGTTGGATATTTATGATCATGTTATTTTGTTCTGAGATCAGACATAGAGATGTTGATCATGCATGTTATCTATGATCGAGCATTAGACATGCTCACATGTGGCCTTATGAGTTGTACATTCCAGTTATGTGGATGGATATTTATGTGTTAATCATGGAGTAAAATGTGTTCCTTTGTCACTATGTTATGGGGCATAGTCATTAGAAAGGTTTTTATATGCAGTAATTGTGTTATTTATGTTGCTCGTATTTCATGAAAGTTAACTTGGTTGTAGAATTTGAAATTTGAAGCTATTTCTATGTGATAATATATTAGGAAGAGGATGGAATGGTAAAAAAAATTCATCATGATGGCGTGTTTTCTTGTCGTTTTTAGTAGATGAGTGTTGCAATTATTGTTTACCTCAATTAAGGCATTAATTTGGTGTGATCAAAGGAAGAAAATTATTGTTTCACTACTATGATTATAGATAGTTCCTAGAACATTATAAGAAATGTATGGATTTGGATGTATCTTACCAATGGAGAGTTGCATTCGTAAAGGATTTCACAAAAATGTTTCAATTATCTATGAAAAGATGCATATGTGCAATTTGATATTTTTTAAATAAGTTTCAAGGCTAATATGTGTTGCATGCTTTCCTTCTAGCCTTACGACTTCCAGGAGTAAGTCAGAACTAGAGGGGAGGATGTAGTACCCCTACTTTACTCAGATTTTTAAAACCCAGTTTGACCTTGGTTGACTTTTTTTTCAAGTGGATTTCTTGAATGGTTGATTTTCCATGGTGTGATGTTATAGTCAGGTATTATGCTTAACGTGTGTACCAGTAAATGTTGATTTTGCATCGATTCTTATGTATGATTAGCTATTCTTTGATTCATGTTATTAACCCCAGGCTAACACTTTCATTGAATATATATGTATGCATGTGTGGTTCATTGTTGCAGGAGATTGCAGGTATAGTACTGCATAGGTACAAGGTTTCGTCTCCACTTGGCTTCGCATGTCTGAGTGTACCCTTTTGGTCCAAAGGAATTGGATTAGGTAGTTGTAAGACCCTATGTTTTACCCTAGTCGTGCTCTAGTGAGCATCATTAGTCGTCCGTCAAGTTTCCCCTTTGGTTGGGTATGTGGGTCGTGTATTGGTTTGGTTTCTTGAGTTGCATGTTGTGCATTTGGTAAAAATTGATTATTAAATCCTAAGTATTTAATTAGATTAAATATGTTTTTACGCATTCGTAAATTAAAGGGACTAAATTAAATAGGACCCCTTTTGTTTGATTAATCAATAATTAGATTGCTTAATTCATATTTGTAGCAAGTTTGGCTAAATGGTTATTTTTAAATGATGAATTAATTAAGTATATGCATTTTGAAAGAAAAAGTTAATTAGAAATTGGAAAATTAATATTTTACCCTCTTTGGCATTTTGGAAAGAGAAATGTTAGTTTTAATTTGTTTGAGAAAATCAATTTTGGCAAGAAAAGCAATTTTTGCATATTAATTTATTGGGAAATGATTTTTATTTGGGTGGAAAATAATTTCAACCTAAAAAAATGGATTTTTGGTCAAACATTTTCCTTTTAACCTAGGTTTTAAAAATAATTTTGGGGAGTTGTTTTTGGAATGGAAAATGGTTGGGCATTCTTGGTTGGAAGAGATTCTTGAGCTTGCAGGTTGGGCTCTTCATCAGATCACTTCCAGGATTGCATATGGAGGTAGGATTCTCGTTAATTTCCTTTGTTTTACAAAAACTACTGATTTATTTTGGAAGAAATTTGTGTTTCTTGTTGAAAAATCTCTTAGATTTGTGAAATAAGGAAGAATAGCAATGAGATTTTGAATTTATCCCACTTTGAATGCATTTCCCATTTCCAAATCGGTTTCTAGTTCGCTCAAATTGATTTCAAGATTAAAATTTGGGTATTTTGGCATGTTGGTAGTTTTCAAAACAAAAACAAAAAAGCATTCTCTAATTCTTTCTGAATTTATTTTGTTGTTTTGGGGGTTTGTTTCTTATTGAAAAAAAAAACAATCAATGAAAATCGTTATGGATTTTCTTGAAAATCTTGTGACTAAGTGTGCAAAATGGGGGATTTTTCATTTTTTATAATCATAAAAAAAATATATATAATGATGTGGTTTTTAAGTTTTGAGGGCAAGGGAGTTGTGACTCAACCCGCGCCCCTCCCTTGGATCGCAACCCCTATGGAGGTCTGCGTCCACAGTGTGGCCGCAGCCTCCGCAATGGAAGTGCAGGCCTCCATGGTTGCGCTTTCCACCCCGTGGTTGGGACTTGGGCCCCATGGGTTATTGCATCTTTTTATTTTAAGAAAATAATAATAATAACACAGTTGTTAATTATAGTTTATTTTAAAAAAAAAATAGTATTTTATTAAATAGTTTTTAAATAGTAATTTTTAATAATTAATTATTAATTGGTATATATATAATATTATTTGGTAATTAATAAATATTAATATTAATTAATATTTAATTTATATTTTTTTAAATACATGCAAGGAAGTATATTTTGATTTAAAAATAAATTAGATTAGATATTTCAATATTGGAAAAAGAAACATTATATTTTATTCTTGGAAATTAAACAATATATTAGTTGGAATTTTTTTTAAATTAAGTACTATGTTATTTGGGGAATTGAAAGATGGATAGATATAGTCAGAAATTTGATGTCATTTTCTCTTAATGAAATATGGATATTAGATGAGAAAATACATTTATTAATGTTTTTTGTTTATGTATTGGAAAATAGGCAGGATCATATAATTGCAATTTTGATATTGAAATTATTATGTAATGGTGTTTTTGTTCAAATATTGTATTTGGAAATTTAGATCAATTAGAAAACTTGATCGATTTGTATTTTAAGTAATATTGAAAAATGATTGTCTTTACAGATTTATGTCAATGCGTGTTTAATTTTTTGTATTCGCATTTGATTAAAAAAATGGCAAATCCTTATTGCGAGTGTTGGATATTGCCATACGGTTATTCTATATCTGGTTATGTCCTTGATCTTGAGTATTGACTATTTTCATGTGATTGTTTTGTATCTAGTCATGTCCTTAAATACGAGTGTTGGATGTTGTTATGTGGTTGACTATGGTTGGTCATGTCTCTAGTCAGAGAATCGCCAGTTAGTGCACCTCGTGTGAGGACTTGTTTGCCCAAGTGGGTATTCCTACCATATTGAACTCTGTATGCTAGTCCTTGTGTATACCTTGGTTTTAGGAGTTTTGTTTGATTGCAGTTTAGTGTCATATGGGAGAGTGACTTTCGAGTGGGGTTCACGCCCAAAGTGGTAGCAAGGTAACCCATCAAAAGTGTGTCTAAATAAGTGATAACTTAATAGTATATTAAGGAGTTTAGTAGATGAAAACACTAAGTAAGATAATTGTGCCTCGCGCATGGGATGAGTGCTAGTATAGGCTCGGAATGCAGTGAGAAGGGCTGAAATGGCAAACCAACAACCTTGTCTTCACGAAAGGATGTGTTGGGTCCACATGAGACTTGAATGGGTCAGAGGCTCAGGAAAGGTTATCAGGGTAACCCAGTGGATGGGACCGGGATCTATGGAGACCTGCCAAGGTAACCATACCAATCTATGTGATGACACTCGTCCCTTATGTTCACTAGTGTGTAGCTTGTGTTGTCTTTTCTATGAGCACTATTGTAGAGTCATATCTAGTTGTTTATGCCTTTGAGAGTACCTGATATTTATGTTAGACCATGGGTTGCTTATGATGGGTTGAGAGGACTTGGTTTAGCGGGTGCTCCAGTCGTTCTTTTGTATTTTCTCCCTATAATGTTTCAGATGGATCTTTTTTCTTTTTCTGGGATCATTCATATATCTTTGGACCGATGTGGTCATATGTATTATTTGCTTTTGTATGCCTTATTGTCTGGATGTAATTGATGTGAACTTTATGTATTCTTCACCCTATTATTTATTAGAGGGGTCTTGTAGATGAGAAAACCCGAAGATGTAGCCCAGTAGGGGTGAACTCCGATATCAATTTGGTGTTATGTGGTGTTTGTGTTCATCTGGTTCCTTTTTATTTTGCATGTATGAATGGCATTATGGTTAAAATGTATAACATAGATTAGATGATATTAATCTTAAATGCATGCATGAAGTTATTAAATGCAGTATTATGGATCATGAAGATTGTAGGTTTAGTGAAGTGCAAAGTATTCATTAGCTTTTAATGCAATTAAAGTATGTAAGGAAATTAATGAATGACATATGTTTTAATTTAAGAATGGACGTAATGAATGGTTAATATTGCAATGAATTAACTTAATCATGTTATCTATATTTTTAACCTATCAAGTAAATTTAACCTTTGTTTTAGTATAATCATGTCATTAAGTGTAATCAACTTAATTGGATTAATTAGTGTGAGTTGAGTTAGTGATGAACCAAGTAATCACGTTGGGAAACCCTTTAGGTATTAGTTAAGTCTTTTGTTGTGTAATTTGAACTTAATGTTAACTCAATGTATCATTATACTATTTTAACTTCTTTTTTTTTTAATATTTGCACTCTATTCTTGTGTTTTAGTGTAAACCCTTCGGGGTTTCCTAGCAGGGCATTACACGTAACATTAAGTAAAGATGAACATGTAGAAGAACCTCCTTTCGAATCAACCAAAGAGGACATGAATAATGATGATAAAAAGGAGAATCTCCATATAAATAATTTTCCTTCTTTATCTAATCATCCCTTTGGCCCTTCTATGTACCCTTAGACTACAAACTTTAAATAAGTTCATGATAATATCCCTTCTTCTTTACAATATAAAAATTCTTATAGGGTTGGCTATGATATAATCTCAAAACAAGGATATAGTGGACAAGGACTTGGAAAAAATGAACAAGGAATCAAGGTCCCTATAAATCCTCTCTCACAAGTTAGTACGAAAGGCCTAGGATGTCCCCATCACTCACCTATGGATGATCTCCTTAAAATTCAAATGCTTAAGTAATATTTTGTAAAACATAAAAGCTATGATCCCTCTAAAAAGCCTTCTTCATCACAAAATCCTCCCCCTCCTTTATCGACACTCTTACCATAAGAAAACAATCCTTCATCTTCTAATAATGTCTCTTTCCCTATAGATACTAATAATCAAGCCAAACTAGCTACAAGAATATTTTGGAGATTGAAATATGATAAGAATGTGGTTTTTCCTTTCATAAAGTATAACAATAATTGAAACAACAAGGGTGGTGATGTTTATTGTCTCTTTCATCATATTTATTCCCATTCTCTTGGAGATTGTAAAGCTTTTAAAGAATTTGTTCAAGACCAATGTGATCAAGCTTGTATTAGTCTTATAATTGATCTTATACATTTTCTTGGTATACAAGAAGTGCCTTAGCACTCTTATCACCCTATTATGTTGCTCCTCACCTTATGACATTGATAGTTTACCTTTATTTGGGGGATTTTTTCATGGGTGGTGATGCAACTTCAATTCCAATCATGCTTAGACAACAACATAATATTTTCTCTATTCTTGTCTCTATGCTTGGGGGCCAAGAAGAGTTTTCTATTATTTTATCCTTTCTAGTGAATTGCATTTTTTCATAGCTTGATATTCTTTCTTGTATAGAATTATCTTCATCTGAATACATGTGTGTTCCTTGCGTAGGACCTATTCCTTGCTTGAATGGTACATCTCTTATGAGAAATCCCTCCTAGGGGATGTGCGATCCTTCATCATAATTTTCCTTATCTTCATGCTTGGGGGACAAGGATATCATTTCAATTCTCTCTTTATTTAAAAACATTGTCATTTCCTTTGTAAGTAGTAATGTTCATAACTTTGAAGCAGTATGTCTTTGATGATTAATCTTTCCTTAGTAATTGTGTGCGATCCTCCACTAAGAATCCACTTTTTCCTATTGGAGAAGGTGTGTATTCTCAATTTCCTTATCCTTTCAAATATGTCATCTTTATCAAAGATCCCCTTTATTTTTTAGAGTTTGATATCTTTAGAGTAGAGATATCTTCCTCTATGCATTCTCTCTAAGGATCCACTTTTTCTTGATTGAGTGGTATTTGCTTATGGTGTGATATCTTGTGTCAAATTGTTTGTTTTCTCAAGAATTCTCACTTATGCAAAAGGTGTGTATCCTTGGGTACAAGTTCTTCCTTTATTGATAATGTATATCTATTATAAATGAATCCTTCACTTGGGGTCAAAAGTTTGTCATCCTTCATCAATAATTCATTTACTTAGAAATAGGGGGAAGGTGTGAATTCTTGTTCTCCTTCCTTTCTTTTGGTAAATGATCTCATTTTTGTTCAAGAAATCCTCTTGGAGGTAGATGTATTTGAGAAAATATCTCTTCCTCCTTGGGCATTACTCTAAAGGATCCCCTTTACACTTGTTGCAATAGATCTCACAATTATCCCTTTTTTGGCTCATAAGATGGCCTCTTTGGCTAGGGTTTCTTGTACATTTTTGTTTAAGCATGTCTACTTACCAATTAAATATGATTATCCTTCTTCTTATTTTCCTTAAGATGTCACTATAGCTTTGTGCTTCTTGTTGGCATGTTGGCATAACTGATAGAGATGATGATGTACCGGTAAAGGATGATGTTGATATGAGGAGTTTGATGGACTGTTGGTGATGATATAATTGTGATATGATGCTCTATGATCAATTATTTGTGTTGTCATTGATGGCAACCATGTTTGTTTATGTTTTGTATATTATCTAAGCTATCTAATCCTAACTGGTAATGGAATGTTTGCTAAGTTGGCAGTAAACTGGTAAGCAGGAATAGTGAAGGAGATGGTTGCGGTAGAGATCCATGTTGCGTTAGGTGTTGCGGTTTGGAATGTATGCTTATGAAATTATAATGAGTCTATGACTGGAACCACATCATGTTTGGAGAACCAGAAGTCATGTTTGTAATTGACTATTATATATTCAGTGTAGGGTTTGAGAACCCGTAACAAGATCTTTAACGGGTGATGTTTTATGGTTTGGCGGTGGATCTTTTCATGATCTTATCTTAGTGGTGACGTGTCAAAATATGTGTGAAGTGATAAGATTATGTTTGATCACGATCAAGGAGAAAATTTCTTGGGAAATAACAAAGTACTTAGCAGAATATGATAAGGGTTTGATAGATTATCAGATCGATGTGCGGTGATGTGTTATGATCATTCAACGAGTGTAATTATCTTGAACTTTATTGTAATGATTTGTATTATGATCTGTAAATGATTTGTAATGATCCGATATGATCTATGATGTAATTCAATGTATTTTGAATTTAGTTAGGGTTATGTAACTAACCTAGTTGTAAAGTGTATTTAGGTCGAGTTTGAGAAGAGATTTTGTGTCAGTGATCAAAGAAGGAGAGTGTGTCGAACCAGATTGAGATGTTTGTATGTGTGAAGAAAATTGGAGCTGAAATGAATTTGTACTAGCAAGCAGAGAGTGTTGTGATTGGGTCATTTACCTGTTGTTCCCTAACCGTTACAACAACTTATTAAAATCCCTTAACCGAGTAGGTCCTAACAGGCCTGATATTGTAAATCCCTTCACTGGGTGGCTCATTAATTTGGGTTTAAATGCCTTAGAAAGGTTACTCCTAACAGGGTAGAGCTCCTAACAAGGTTGAGGTTAAAATCCCTTCACCGGGTGACTCCTAATAGGGTCTTCTCTTAACCGAGCATTATTGTAAAGCTCCTAACCAGGCTAGGCCTTTAACAGGGCGCATTCCAAAAGATTGCAAATTTTGTGGGTACCAATTCCCACCATGGTTTTTCCCATTTGGGTTTCTACGTGAAAAATCTATGTGTTCATATGGTGGCTGATTTGTTTATGTATGGATTTGATATCATTACATTCTTACATGTTCATGAACACATGAATGAGTAGTTTGGTAAATCTTCTTTAAGTGATTGATTGAGTAGGTACTTGTACTATTTATGAACCATTTTTTAGAAATATTTTCAGATTGGTAAAATATTTCAGTTTATTATTATTACTAATTCACCCCCCCCCCCCCTTGTCTCAATAATAACTGGATCCTCAAAATAACAATTGGTATCAGAGCATTAGGTCCTCTTTTCACAAAAGCTTAACCGCTTAAGGTTTAGATCCGAGAAGATGATGAAGAAGGAGGGTCCCAAATTCACTAAGGACAACTACATAATATGGAGTGACACGATGAAGATTTACATCAAAGGTATGGGTGTTCAGTTCTAGTAGT
This sequence comes from Cryptomeria japonica, assembly GCF_030272615.1. NCBI lineage: Eukaryota > Viridiplantae > Streptophyta > Pinopsida > Cupressales > Cupressaceae > Cryptomeria > Cryptomeria japonica. The sequence continues at coordinate 201,213,523 of NC_081415.1, read as the reverse complement.
ATGTTATTACTAAGTATGTACCTCCTACCAGTTCTCTGACAACATATCAACTTAAGGAGCAGCGGGAAAACATTCAAGCAATGGAAGCAATTGTAAGCATACTTTCTTATACTGAATATATTGATGTCCATAGTTTAGAAACTTCTTCTGAAATTTAGAAAAAGTTAGAATTAATATATGGTGTTGATAAGCATGTGCAAAAGGATAAAGCAGAAATCCTCGGAGGAAAGTTTGATGATATGAGAATGATGGAAGGAGAAAATATCATTCAGTATGGATAGAGGATAAAAAGAAGTTGTCAATGGAATCAAAAGTGTTGGTGGTACTATAGAAGAAGACACTATGGTGATTAAAATGCTTAGAATCATATTGTTTGACTATGCCATTAGAGTGTCTGTTATTCAAGAGTTGAGGTCAGTCAGTAATGATAAGGTTACTGTTGATTATTTGATTGGTAAGCTCACTACTTTTGAGTTGAATAGTTTTGATAATAGTGTACCTAAGATAGAATTTGCTTTCAAAGCATTTGTATCTAGTGTACCAGTGAGAAAAGGGAAAGATATTTGTCATAGTCATGAATGCTGGTCAAGTCATTGTGGCAGTAGAAAAGCTGATGTGGATGATGAAGATAATCTAATGGAATTTGAAGCTCTATTAGAAAGACTTCCTAGAGGCACTAGTAAGTACAAAGAAAAGCTTCCTCTTAAGTGTTTCTCTTGTAACAAAATAGGACACATAGCTACAAACTATCCTAATAGTGATCAAAAGGAAAAGTTTAGAAAATATAAGGGAAAAGGAAAGAAAGTGTTATGTTGCACTGGATGAAGGTGCTACTGATGAGGAATCTGAGGATGAAGACAATGAGGAGATTGTTTTTGTTTTTGTTAAGGAAGATCTATCTGATAAGAAGGCTTTATTATCTCACATTGACAATAGTGATGAATGGATAATTGACAGTGGTTGCTCACACCACATGACCGGTGATAGAACAAGTTTATTTCTCTTGAAGAATTTGATGGTGGTGTAGTAAGATTTGGGAACAATTCACCTTCTATGGTAAAAGGTAAAGGTTGTATCCCTTTCAATGGTAAAAGTAATGTTGATGATGTATATTGGGTTGAAGGTTTGTGTAATGTGGAAAAAGGTGAATGATGGAAATCTAGAGGAAACCATTTCTTTCCTCTTGGGAGAGATGAAAATTTCACTTCAGATTTCCCTTCAAACATTTTTCCCACATTAAATTAGAAGAGGGGGGGAAATGCACTAGATTCAACCTCCAGAGAATAAGATTGAATTCTGAGATATAAGAATAGTAAGTTAATCCCCTCTTCTGGAATGATATTTGAATTGATTGAATTGTGTGCTTGACCAAGTGAAAAAAGCATCAAAGATCTGATTATAACTTGAGATAGAAGCATAGGATGAAGTTGTGCACATGGATCTAGCAATAATATGTCGAGATGAAGCTGCTCTGTGAATTTGAGGAAAAGTTGCCCACATTGTGGCGAGAGTGTACACGATCCTTTGAAAAATCCGTGAAATGAAAAGTGTTTTTCTGCCTCTGCAAGTGGAGTCCAAATCCGAAAGTACAGTTGTGCACTTGCAACCTACACACATAAAAGAGAGGAAAAGGGGTTGGGATTGGGGGTTTTCCTTTAGGTCAAACCCCAGTCTTGGAATTAACCAGATGGTGAAAGAAAATACTTGCAAGTAAATGTAAATGAAAGATTGAAATGTAAATCACCTCAAGGGAGGTTGTAGATAGAATGTAGGTATATTTTCTTGTATTGAATTGAATGATGAAAGGGATCTCCTCTTCAATGGTTGAATCATTGACTTGAATGCCACATTTAGCCTTGAAGGGAGACTTGAGAATGCTCAATGTTGGAAAGGAAAGCTTGAATACTTGAATGTTCTTAAATGCTTGATCTCATGCCCACCTTATCACTTTTTGAACTTATGCAAAATGGGAGGGCGAATGCAACTTATATACTTGTCAATTAGGGTTAACTAACTAATTTTCCGTCATAGGCCGACACTAGGGGAGTTTTCCCACTCAATGCACAACCACCAAAGCACAATTGGAAAAGGTCCTATCCCAAAATAGGGAAAGGATAGGGGAATCCTAGGAGGCCATGCCCCTATCCTAAGGAGGAAAGGGTCACCATGCCCCTATCCTGCCCTTTTTTCTAGGACAGGATGCAGTTCAGGCAGTGCAGAGGACAAGAAAGATGCATTTTTCAGGTGTTGAGAAAGTCTCTGGTCTCCGATTAGGCTTAGGGATTCGATTCGCATGCGTGAGGACCCTAATGTGGTCGCAAATTGCAAGGGTTACAATTTTATGACACTGCATTTATCCCCCACTTTAGTGGGAGTATAAGTGTACGCCAATATTGTCAGTAAAGTACAAGGAAACAAGATTGAAAAACTTCTACCATGTCAAGGAGGCAAGATGCACCAAGCCCCCAGTGGACTAAGGATCTTACGACATCAATTGACAAAGTAAAAGGGAAGATCAAGAAGGGAAAACCATGACTGCAAGTAGCAAGGTTCCCCTCGATATGAATCATGAAAAAAGATTCTGAAATTATAAACCAAAGCTGATTTCACTACATATTTATAAGTATCAAAAACGAATATATGAGCAGAGTGTATGCCCTCACATTAAAATTATCATGCTCGCCTTATCGGGAGCGGTTGCTTTAAGGTAGGATACACCCAAGAGAGATAGAAGAGAGGGAGCACATTATCGCAAGGACTTAACCCCCAAGTGAGGAATAAATCCAAGGATAATGAACACAAAACATGAGGCAGTTTCGCTTTCCTCAGAGTCAATATGTTGTATGATAACTCATGTATATCATATATGTATATGCATATAATAATCGTCATTCCTCAAAGAAGGACACTACCTTGGAAGAAATGGAAGAGAGGATGTCTTTCAAGTCAACATGAATGAGACCAAGAAAAGATATCAATGCTTTGCATCATCCCCACATAGACATTAAGGGAACAATAGAATAACGGGGATACACATAGAAGAATTGTCACAAAAGAGCAAGAAATAAGAGGAAGAAGAGATCTATGGTGCTAATGTTAGTAATCTAGCACGACATCCACCTCCTGATCTTGTTGATCACTATTTCAGGAAGGCGAGCAACATGCCAGAGGAGCAACATCGAGCACAACAAATGGAGCCATCACAAGATCCAAACAAGGACTATGCTCATGTGGTAAGTCACTTTGTTCGATTCTAGGAGCTAGGATTAGGGTCTGTGAAAATTCAGTTGATAAATGTTTGTCCACATCAATATATTCATAGTCACTATTAGAAGCATTTGGAGTTATATTGCCATCGTGAATAACATTTTCACTTATTTCTTCATCAATATTTATACAAAGAGGAGCACGAACACTAATAGGAGTAAAACTATCACATGTTTTATGCAACTGATGATTTGTAGATGTATGTTCAACATCTTTGTTAGGAGAAAATGGAATCATATCAATTGTTGGAGTCTTGGGAGATTGAATGGTTTGAGGAAAAACTTCATGAGCTTGAGCACGACGCCTTTGTCAATAGTCCCTCGCACAATGATTTCATTGAATCTTAGTGGAAGGCTGAGAAGGAGGATGGACATTTGTAGAAGTAAGAATGTTTTCCTCTTTGATAGTTGACGGTTTAGGTTGAGGTCTTTTAGGTTGGACAAGAGGAGAAACAGGCCTCTTCTCTCTATAAGAGGAAGGAGGTGGAACTGCACCATATAAAGGAGGAATGTTAGGTGTAGGAAGAAGACCAGGTCCATCATGAGGAGGAGGCATAGGTCTAACCTTAGGAGGACTATTGTTGTCCTTCTTAGGAGAAGGCATAGTCACATCCATAGGAATAGATTAAAGATCTTCCTTAGGAGGGAGATTAGTTCTATCCATGAGGGGAAGAACTTCATCTTCAAGTATGATGAATGTCAAGTGTTGGGGATCTAGGTTGAATTAAGGATAAGATCATATGTTTCTTCCATTTTTAATAATATTGAAAAAGAGCATCGCTCCTTGATGGAAGAGATTGAAATTGCCTAGGCCAAAAGAAACCAATAGGAATGTTAGGGCTTCTTTCAGATGGTCTATATAAGCTATGGTTCACAGTTATGATTTTGTCATTGTGAGGAAATTTCAAACACTTATTAATTGGAGAAGCAATAGCCTTCATGGAATATAGCCAAGGATAGCCCAACTTCACACGGAATTGCTCGAAAGAGGGTATGATAACAAAGTCAACATCCATAGATTTAGTATGAACTTCAATAGGAAGAGTGATATAGCCAATGGTAGGACAACATAATCCATCAAATAACTTCACAACTGAATTAGAGGCATCATATATTGGTTTATGCAATCGTAAAGTGAAAAGATACTCCTCGGTGATGATGTTAACCACACAAGAGGGATCAACAAGAGCACCACGACAAGGTATATCTTTAACCTTCACAACTATGTATAAAGGGACATCGGGTGCTCTGATGGTCTCACTAGGGTCAAATATAATACAATAATCCTTAGTCGTATCTTGTTTATCTACCATATTTACCAGGTTCGGAGCCATGGAAGTGAATTCCTTAGAGGAGAGAGAAGTGTACTCAGTTTCAATCATGTTAGAGGTATGATAAGGAAAATGATCAGTAAAAATTTTAAGATTTTTATTAGGAGGAGCTACTGATTTATTCCCCTTATCATTCACACATGCCACAGATATATTATTGTTATCAATCAAATCTTGAATCTTACTTTTCAATGCGAAACATTTCTCAATATCATGACCAAGATGATGATGAAATTGACAAAAGGAATTGTTATCAAAACAAGGGGATGCAAGTTTACAATGATCAACTTGTTTATAGGAGGAAGTTTGATAACATTTCTTTGCAACAAATGAGACATAATACTATGTAAAGATTCATTCAAAGGGGTAAATTGTCTTTTTCTTTTGAATAAAATAGAAATAGAAGGCACACCTGTTGTAGCATTCACATTGTTGTTGATGATTGTATCATTGAACTTAATGAAGCCTTTTGTTGGTTTGAACTTCACAAACGGTTGTTGAATATTCTCCCCCTTATCACTCGGAGCCATAGGAGTAGATTGCTCTGTTTGACTCATAAGTAGTTGATAATTGTGGAGTGTTGCATACAACTGCGGAAAGGAAGTAAACTCGAACAGGAGAAGATTTTCCCTAATATCTTTTTGCAAATTAGAAATGAAAATTCTTTGAATATCATTATCAGGTACATGAAAAGAAATTTGAGCACATAAATGCTTATATCTACCAATGAAATCAACACTTTTTCTTTAACACCTTGTTTACACTGCATTAAATCAGTCAAAGTGATTTTAGGACCAATGTTATTTTGAAATTGTTGGATGAAATAATTTTCTAGTTGTTGAAAAGAAGTGATGGAATAAGGCGGCAAAGAGAAATACCATTGTAAAGCCTTATCTCTTAATGTTCTTGTAAATAGTTTTGCAAGCAATCTTTGATCATAAGCAAAATCAGTACACAATGTTTGAAATGTTTTGACATGTGTAAGAGGATCACCTTTTCCATTATAGAGTTCCAATTGAGGGACCTCAACATGCTTAGGTGGCATGGCTTTAACAATATCAAGAGAAAGTGGGCTCACAACATCAAAGGTAGGCACACTAAACTTGGATTGACTCATAGAAGCAATTTGTTGTTGTAAGGAAGACACGGTTTGAGCAATATTGTTAATGGTTGTTTCGGTAGAAGAATTAATGTTAGAAATGGTTGATTGAGAAGGTGGTGTGATGTTATTGAAGGAAGACATGGATTGAGAATAAGGTGGTGGGACATTATGATAAGTAGGCATAGGTGATTATTGCGTAGGAAACAGGACACTTAAAGGAGGAAAAAAATTATTGAATGAATTTCCCCCTTATGTCACATTGATTGGTTGAGGGATAATAGGAATACTTATTGAAGACATAGGTAAAGATGGAGGATTAAATGAAGAAGAGGGATTTCCCCATGACCAATGGGTGTAGGAATGACATTTTGAGTGGATGTAGCCATGATGTTTGAGGTGAAAGTAGGAATACTAGCCATTGAAGTGGTCAAAGGAATAGAAGAATTGATTTGATTTCAAGGTTGTGAATAACTTAAGTTCTCAGCACAACTCTTGATAGGCACGAAATTAGAATCAACAATATGGGAAATGTCACACAATATATCAATTTTATTCTTATCACTTTGAATCGTGTGTTTAAGGCCTTCAATTAATGAAAGAGCTTCACTATTAGTGTACTCTTGAGACATCCATTGTTGAAAGTTATCAAATTGATTGTCCAATTTTGAAAGTTGATCTATGGAGACCCTAGTTAAAGCTTCTTCTTCATCATGGGATTCATCAATGGGATAAAAGGCTCATGATTAGGATGGGAAGAATTAGCATTATCCTCATTAAAGAAGTCACCCAAATTAGGCTCCATGTCCTTGGTAATTAAACCTTGGGAAGCCTTAATTCTAATGCTTCGTCTAACGGGGATAGTGTAGGTAGGACTAATAGTGGTAAAACTCATGCACTAGAGGGAAAATTAAAACTTTGAGTTTTGAACAAAGCTTACAAAATTGAGTAATGCAAAATTTAAGAAAATAATGATTAAACAATTTGAACTTTGTTGGAGGAAGATAATGACACAATTTCCAAAAATAATTTATCAAAGGAAATTGGAATTTTAAAATTAGGGCCAATGGGATACCACTTATTTTTAAATTTCATAAAATCAAAATTTTTAAAATCAGGTTAGATTATAATTAACCTCTTCATTTTTAAAAAAAATCTTGAAATTTGAAATGTTGAAATTTGAAGGTATTTTTTATTTTAGAAGTACCCAAAATCGAAAAAAGTAGCCAATCTTTTGGATTTAGGTTATTAAATACAGTCACAATAGTCTCTTGAAATTTTGGGAAAAAGCCAAGAACTGTAGCGAAAATGCACACGGTCCGACCAATTTTTTTTAAAATTTACTGGGATGAATATTATGATGATTTTAAAGCTAACCCCCAAAAAATAGTGGATTTTATGATTTCGAGATAGGCAAAAATAAGGTTCAAATGTGAAAATAGGACCCAATTAGGGTTTTGAAGAAAAAAAGAGGTGTGGACTGCAAATTTGAAAAGGGTCAAACCTAAAGGGGAGGGACACCTTGGAAAATGTTTTAGAAATATGAATTTGAATGAAATTGATTGAAATTTGTACAAAATCCAATTAATTTTGAAAATTATAGTTTTATGATTGTAGTGTCATAAAATTGTCACCCTAGCAATTTACAACTGCATTAGGGTCCTCACGCATGCAAACTCAAATCCTCTAGCCTAATCGAAGACCAGAGAGTGCTCAGCTTGCGAAAACAGCTTCTTCCTTGGCCTCTACATCACCCTGACTGCATTCTGCCCTAGAGAAAGGGGTAGGATAGGGGTGTGGCACCACTGTCCCCCCTTGGATAGGGACATGGCACCCTTGTCCTCTCAGGACAAGGACATGGCACCCCTATCCCTGCCCTATTTTAGGGCAGGACCCTTCCTAGAGCATGCCTTGTGGGTTGTGCCTCAGGTGGGAAACCTCCCTAATGTCGACCCGTGACGAAATTCAAATCCACCAACATGTATTTAAGGGGGCATTCGCTCTCTCATTTGCATAAGTTTAATAATTTGAAGTTGGATAAGATTGGAGTATGCACAAGAGATCAAGCATTCAAGCATTCTTTTCCAGCATTGAGCATTCTCAAGTCTCCCTTCAAGGCTAGGTGTTGCATTCAAGTCAAGGATTCAACCATTGAAGAGGAAATTGATTTCAACATACAATTCCATACAAGCATTTCTATCAACATTGCTACTACAACCTCCCTTGAGGTGATTTACAATTCAGTCTTTCATTTACATCTACTTGCAAGTACTTTCTTTCATTACTTGGTTAATTCCAAAAATGGGATTTGACCTAAAGGCAAACCCCTAATCCCAACCCATTTTCCTCTCTTTTCTATGTGTAGGTTGCAGGTGCGCGGCTATACTTTCAGATTTGGGCTTCATTTGCAGAGGTGGAAAACCCCTTTTTGTTTCGCGGATTTTTCGGAGGACCGTGTACATTTCCTCCACGGTCTAGACAACTTTTCGTCAAATTCATAGGGCGACTTTGTCTTGACATTTTATTGCCAGATCCAGGTGCACAACTTCATCCCATATCCCGATCTCAAGTTATAATCGATTCTTTGTCACTTTTGCTCTACATAATTCAATCAAATCCTTTTCATTTCAAACAAAGAAGAAGGGATCATCCTAACATTCTCAGTTCATTCAGAATTCAATCTATCATCTTTGTGTGGATATTGGATCTAGTGAATTACCTCATCCCTTATCTTCCTAGTTTAATGGCGGAAAGTGCTTGAATGGTAATCAATAGTGAAACTCTCATCTCTCCTTGAGGGAAAGGGTAGTTTCCTTCTTGATCTATCATTCACCATTTTTCCCACCATTACATTTTGGTGAACCCGACATCTTGCATGCTTTCCTTTGAACAATATTGCATATTTTTCATTTACAAGTTTCCAATTTTTGCAAACTTAGTGGTTAAATCATTCTAAACCCTATTTTTTAAATTTGAAATTGAACTTGTAATTTTTTTAAAATTGCTTGTGGTCATCTTAGATCTGAAAATTGTTTTGATTGTCAAATTCAATTTCCTCTTTGTCTTGTTCAATTTGCAATTAAATTTACAAAATTAACAGGTTACTTGTTAAAACCCTAATTTTCAAAAATCATATTGAACTTGTGCAAAAAGAAATTGGATTTCAATTTAATTTTTAGATTTATGATTGTTCTCAGATTTGTCTTCATTCCTACAATTCAAATTTTCAATTTCCCCCTTTTTCCCAAAATTCAAAATTCAAAATTAAGTGGTTAGGTCATCAAACCCTAATTTTTTAAATTAATTGGATTTTGTTTGAATTTCAAATCAATTTCATTTACATTCAGATTTTTAAATATTTTCCAAGGTGTTCCTATCCATTAGGTTTGACCCTTTTCAAAATTTCACTTCAATTCCTCTTTTTCTTCAAAACTCTAATAGGGTCCTAGTTTCACCTTTGTGCCTTCATTTCGCCCATCTAGAGATCGTAAAATTCGCCAATTTTGGGGGTTTAGCTTTAAAATCATCATAATATCAATCCCTGAAAATTTTGAAAAAAGTTCATCAAACCATGTACATTCCCGTCACGGTCCTCGGCTTTTTTCTCTAAATTTTGAGAGGTTGTTATGACTATATTTATTAGCCTAAATCCGGAAGATTGGCTAATTTTATCGATTTTTGAACCCTTTAGAATTGGAAATACCTTCAGAATTCAACATTGCAACTTTCAAGAAAAAATTTTAAATTAACTGTCTGCCATGATTTTAAAAATTCTAATTTTAAAATTAAGTGGTATTCCCTTAGCCTAATTTTAAAATTCCAATTTCCTTTCATTTTTGGAAATTGTGTCATTTTCTTCCTCCAACAAAGTTCAAATTGTGTAAGCATTATTTTCTTGAATTTTGCATTACTCAATTTTTTAAGCTTTGTTCTACAATTCAAAATTCAAAATTCAAATTTTCCCTCTAGTGCATGAGTTTTACCACTATTAGTCCTACCCATCCTATCCTCGTTAGATGAAGCATTAGAATTAAGGCTTCCCAAGGTTTAATTACTGAGGAGATGGAGCCTAATTTGGGTGACTTCTTTAATGAGGATCATGTTAATTCTCCCCACCCTAATCATGTGCCTATTCTCCCCATTGATGGATCTCATGATGAAGAAGAAGCCTTAACTAGGGTTTCTTTAGATCAACTTTCTACATTGGACAATCAATTTGACAGTTTTCAACAATAGATGTCCTAAGAATACCCTAATAATGAAGCTCTTCCATTAATTGAAGGTCTTAAGCGCATGCATCAAAGTGATAAGAATGGGATTGATATATTGCATGGCATCACACATATTGTTGATTTTAATGTCATGAATATCAAGAGTTCTATCGAAACCCTGGGTTACTCACAACCTTCAACACGAGTCAAACCCTCTATTCCTTTGACTAATCCTATGACTAGTATTCCTACTTTCACATCCAACATCATGGCTACTTCAACTCAAAATGTCATTCCTACAACCATAGGTCATGGGGGAAATCCCTCTTCTTCATTTAATCCTCCATCGATACCTATGTCTTCCATGAGTATTCCTACTATTCCTCAACCAATTAGTGTGACACAAGAGGGCAATTCCTTCAATAACCTTATTCCTCCTTTAAGTGTCCCTTTTCCTACCCAATAATCACCAATGCCTACTTATCATAATATCCCACCACCTTATTCTTAGTCCATGCCTTCTTTCAACAACATCACACCACCTTCTCAATCACCTATGTATAACATGAATTCTTCTACCGAAATGACAATTAACAATCTTGCTCAAACTGTGTCTTCTTTACAACAACAAATTGCTTCCATGAGTCAATCCAAGTTTAGTGTACCCACCTTTGATGTTGCGGGCCCACTTTCTCTTGATATTGTTAAAGTAGTGTCACCTAAACATGTTAAGATCCCTCAATTTTAAATCTATAATAGAAAAGGTGATCCTCTTACACATGTCAAAACATTTCAAACCTTGTGTACTGATTTTGCTTATGATCAATGATTGCTTGCAAAATTGTTTATAAGAACACTAAGAGATAAGCCCTTACAATGGTATTTCTCTTTTCCTTCTTATTCTATCATTTCATTTCAACAACTAGCAAATGTTGTCATCCAAAAATTTCAAAACAACATTGGTCCTAAAATCACTTTGATTTTTTTAATGCATTGTAAACAAGGTGTTAAAGAAAAAGTAATTGATTTCATTGGTAGATATAAGCATTTGTGTGCTCAAATTTCTTTTTATGTACCTAATAATGATATTCAAAGAATTTTTATTTCTAATTTATAAAAAGATATCAGGAAAAAAGTTCTTTTGTCTGAGTTTACTTCCTTTCCGCAGTTCTGCACAACACTCCATAATTATCAATTGGCTATGAGTCAAATGGAGCAATCCACTCCTATGGCTCCGAGTGATAAGGGGGAGAGTGTTTAAAAATTGTTTTCCAAGTTCAAACCAACAAAAAGCTTCATCAAGTTCAATGATCCAATCAACAACAACGATGTGAATGCTACAACAGTTGTGCCTTCTATTTCTAAAAAAATTCAAAGAGAAAGACATTTTACTCCTTTGAATGAATCTTTGCATAGTATTGTGTCTCAGTTGTTGCATGTAAATGTTATCAAACTTCCTCCTATAAAACAAATTTATCCTTCCAAACTTGCATCTCTTTATTTTGATAACAATTCCTTTTGCCAATTTCACTGTCAACTTGGTCATGATACTGAGAAATGTTTTTCATTGAAAAATAAGGTTCAAGATTTAATTGATAGTAATACTATATATGTGCCAGGTTTGAATGATAAAGGGAATAAATCAGTTGCTCCTCCTGATCAAAATCTTAATATTTTTACTGATCCCTTGCCATCTCATACCTCTAACGTTATTGAGATTGTGCCTAATTCTCTCACTTTTGAAGCATTCGTATGTATGGCTCCAAACTTGGTTAATATGGTAGAAAAATAGGATATGCCTAAGGATCCTTGTATTACATTTGACCCTAGTGAGACCATTAGAGCACCCAATGGCCCTTTATACATAGATGCAAAGGTTAAGGATATCCCTTGTTGTGGTGCCCTGATTGATCCCTCTTGCATGGTGAATGTCATAATTGAAGAGTATCTTTTCACTTTACGATTACATAAACCAATATATGATGCTTCTAATGTGGTTGTGAAGATATTTGATGGCTTATCTTGTCCTACCATTGGCTCTATCACCCTTCCTGTTCAAGTTCGTCATAAATCCATGGATGTTGACTTTGTTTTTGATAATAAAAGCAGCAAAAAACGAGGGGGCTGACCCATAGGTACAATTAAGAGAACAGTGGCAGGACCATTTGTAGACACCTAAAATTAATATTTAATTAATTTAAGCCTATCAACATAATTAATTGACTTTAATTGTGTTATCCTTATTCCTCTCAAAATCAATTAAATCTAATTTAATTAATCCTGTCACTATTGTCTAATAATTAATTTATCAAATAAATTAATTATTCCCCTATTCTTCTAAATTCCTCTCAATAATTATTTCCTCTAAACCCACTCAATTAATTAATTCTAATTAATTAACCTAGTCATGTGATTCCTACAAATCACTTTTCCTAATCTCACTTACCCTAATTAATCCTTCTAGAATCTCTCATAATCATGCTTATCATTATTCTCCAATTTTTAATTCCCACTCATGTCACATCAACATTGAGTCTCTCAAAGAAATTCAAATTTCTTTGAATCCCTCAATGCATCCTTATTTTGGAATTTTTAATTCCTCAAGTTTGAAATTCAAATTTCTCCCCCCTTTTTCCAAAAGAATTTTATATTCCTATTTATTTTCCCAAGGCACCCTTGATCCATTCCTTCTATCTAAAATCAATCTCAACCCTCCATAATCAAATCAATATTGGCCCTCCATTGGCCTCCTCCAATCTATAAATTGGAGCTTATTATCCTCACAAAAGATCCACTTCTCATGCATCCTCATGCTACTCAATTCTCCTCTCATTCTCTTCTAATCCTCTCTCAAATCTATCAAATTCATAATCCATCACTCAAATCCAATGATCCAATAATCCATCTATCTTACCTTGTTGAGCACAAGGAGAGCATTCCACATCCAAATCAATCAAAGTAGCACATCAAGTGGAGCATCATCAAAGGGCGCCTTCACTTCATCAAGCTCAATCCGAGGGAGAGGTAAAGATAGCAAGGTATAAGCATTATTTTCATATTTTTATGTGGTTTTATGCATGTTTCATGTTCTTATGCTTTTAGTGTTTGATTTGTATGCTAACCACCACTAATCCATCTTGTTGGCTTTTCCCCTCTTCACAATTGTTCGCATAAAATCAGCAAAGTAGCAGCCTTTTACCTCTATTAAAAACAAAAACCATACTACAAGAGTTTATCAGCAATAAAAAATTACCAGTTAGAGTATAATTCATATGCCATGCAGGGCTATAACCAACAAAATATAAACATAAGCCTAAACTAGGCTTATCCGACCTGCAACTACATAGCATAGACAAAAAACTCCTCCACATGTAGACAGTTATTTCTTTTTCCCTTGGCTCTTCTTAGGGAGTAGCTTTATAGCCCACTCCTTCGTGAGGAACTTGAACAGGCCTTTGTAGTCATCGTCCTCCTTGCCTTTCCCTTTTGTCGTGGTATCTTGCAATGGGCACGGCGTAGTAGCCAAGCATCTCATGACATTCAGTGCGAACTTGGACACATCGTGCATCCTGGACTCTGTTGCCTCTAGTCTACTGGTAATCAACTGCATATTATCAGAGAGGGCCTCTCTTTTTCTCAAGCTCAGCCAGGTTGGGATCTTCTTCCTTCACGCTATTGGCCTCTTCAACAACCAACATTTTTTTCAATCCCGAAGGTCGAGGAAGGGAAATTGGTTAGCTCCAAATTCATAGAGGAGATGGGGCTTTCAGCAATCTGGGTGGAGTTCACAGAATGGGAGGTCTGTTTGTGCTAGGTCAGGGGCACTTTGACATTCGGAATGGAGTTTCCCGTGTCGTGCGAGGAGGAGGGGTCTCTCAGGGATTTCTCTGAGGGTTTAGAGGCCAATCTGCTGGAGCGGTGGGGGGTGTTGGCTTCTTTAGTAATGTCCAAATCAGAGTCAATCTCTTGGATTTTGACTCTTTTAGGGTTTCTGACCTCCTCCGGGGAGTGATTCTTGCTTTTCTTGCTGGAATATCCAAATTTCGGGCACCGATGGCTTGAATCATTAATGGTCGGAGGTTGGGTCAAAGGGCTGACATTCTACACAAAAATGGAACGGGGCGAGCAGAGGGCGAGGTGAAATTTATACAGGCAGAGCATGAGGCCCTGATGCAAGATGGGAAAATTTTTCCCTTTCTTCTTAGCTTTGGCTATATCTTTAATGTTAGCATCCATCGAATGCAGTAAAAAGAACGGAATGGAAATGACGTCTTTGTTCCTCAAATGGTTTAGGAATGGGAGATGGTAGTAGTAGAAAATGCCATACCTGCCCTCCAGCGTAAAATACTTCATCACAATGTAGCAGACTTCGTCCCATGGGTGGGGAAGCTCCTCCCTGATGAATCCTCCAGCCCTCTTGATAGGGTTCTTGCCTTGGTGCAAAAATTGGTTGAGGCTGGTAGAATCCGCAATGCGGCTCTGCTTTTTCCATTTTCTGCCCTCCATAGAAAGGCCCGTCGCTTGAGCAATAACCTCTTTGTTGATTTTGAAAGAGATTCCCCCATGGTCACCCTTTTGTCCTCCCAGAAAGTCACGAATTGTTTGGAGAGTCTCTCGTCATTGTCCTTCATATTTTCCATGAATTTGTCAATACCGCCTTTAGTGCACACAAACCAGGCCATCGGTTTGGCTTTGAACTCATCCACTTTGTTGGGTTCCAGTCTGAGCCTGTCCCCCCCCATTCTTGAATCCTCTAGTTTCACAGTTTGAGAATGACAAAAAACTATAACACAAAGTCGAAGCAAACTCAAGATAGAATGGTTGAGAAAAGTGTGTCGGACTTGAAATAAATGGTCATAATAATCAGAGTGATTATTATCCCTTAAGATCCCGTAGATATTGATGCTCGGAGATCTACTCAGAATGTGTGAGCCTTCACTCGGGCCAATGTGAGGTGACAAATCCCCAACGCTGCCTTTGCCATCACTAGTTATCTTCGTCTGGGTAATAATTAGAGGGTAATCATTCCTAATGTCTATACTTTCATCATAAATCCATCCCATGTGGTAGTGGTGACTTAGCCTGCCCTTGATATGTGGTCATCTAGGGTAGAAATTGGCAGGATCTCCGCGCCAATTTAAAAATTGTAAAAAGGTTTCCTTCATCATTGAGCAGAAGGGGCTATCCTTTCTTGGATAAAGGCCTTTTCCTTTTCCAATATTTCCTTAATGGTGATTGGCAGCAGATTGGAGTCCTCCAGCATCGTAAGCCATTCTGCAGCCTTCCTTCAGCCACCATGGAATCGGCGGCTCTGTTTCCTTCTTTGAAGATGTGGCATATAGTGAAGTCTTCCATTTTGACCAGAAAGCACCTGATGTCCCTCAGAATAGGTTCCACTCTCCATCCTGCTGAAGTGTTTCCTTTGATACAATCAATAATGATTTGAGAATCTCCTTCGATTTCTAGGTGTTTTACTCCTATGGAGTTAGCCATTTTCAGACCCCAAAGGAAGGTCATTCCTTCAGCTTGAGTGACCATATTATCCCTTAGGTTGCTAGTATAGGTTGCAACCATGTTCCCTAGATGATCCCTAATGACTCCACCACTAGCCTGACAGTTGCATTGAGCAGAGCCATCAAAATTCAGTTTAAACCAGTGAAGCCTGGGGGTTGACCATCTAGTCATCCGTCTCTTTTTCTTGGTGTTGTTGTTGAAGCGATCAAAGCTAGGGCAAGCTTCCAGCAAACAACGATCTTCTTATCTACCTCATCGGGAGGATAGGGGGGATTTTCCATTTTATGACTTCTAAATTTTTAGTAATCATCTTAAAGCAGATGTGAGCCACAGAGTCCGGGGGGGTCTCAGTGTCTTTGAAAATTCTGTTATTTCTTTCTTTCCACAAGGCCCAGCAGATGTGCGGTGGAATTTGTTTCCAGAGTTGAATGATGAGGGGATGATGGGGGGGGTCCAATCAAAAGCAAAAAAAATTATATTCTTTTGGAAGACCCAACAGAGACCGCATTTCTAAAGAGTAATAGACCAAATATGAGCCGCAAAGGGACGGAGAACAAAAAGGTGGTCAATAGATTTCTCATCAGCTTTACACAAGCTGCATCTATTGGGGAGATGCAATCCCCTCTTTTTCAGGTTATCAAGCGTGAGGGTTTTACCATGCATGAGGGCCCACCAGAAGAAATTAATTTTAGGGATTAGTTGAGGGTTCCAGACTTTCTTCCAGCATTCCGCGTCCATAGGGTACTTAAGGAGCTGATTGTAAGCAGATTTGACCGAGAAAAAGCCCAATTGTGTCTCTTTCCAGATGAAGCTATCTTCATTCGGGGCCAAGGGGATTCTGGTTTTTGACAATATGAGTTGTAGATCTTGAGCCTGGGGGACCAAATTAGGTCTATTGCTGCAGATGAGAACAATGTCCTTCCAGTCCCTTCCTGGGACCAAATAATCCACAACATAATCCCCCAGAATACCTTTAAGGTGATTCATGCTTTGACGAAAGCGAGTGTTGACCAAAGGCCTGTCCTCCATCCAAAAATCCTCCTAGAATCTTACCTTTTTACCGTCTCCCAGCTGCCACTTCAGACCTTCTCTAACCATCACTTTGTTCTTCAGGATATTGTTCCGCAACTTGGAACCTTGGGGAAGGTCAATTGTATTCAAATTATAAAAGAAATGCTCCTGGTCCAAGTACTTAGCTTTGATGATGTTGCACCAGTCCACCTCACCTTTAGCTAGGGTCCATCCAATCTTGGCAATTAGCGCCTTATTGAGGGCATTAATCTTTCTTATGCCCAAACCTCCCAGAGATTTGGGAAGACACACAGTATCCCAATTGACCAGAGCAAGGCATTTTTTTTCCTCTAAACCAGTCCATAAAAAGTTTCTTTGGATTTTTTCAAGTTTTTCTCCCATGGTCCCTGATATTTTAAACATGGACAAAAAGTACATCGGAATTCTCTGTAGGGAGGCTGCGAGAAGTTAGAGCTTCCCCACACTACTGAGGAATTTCCCTTTCCATCCCGCAAGTTTTTTTTGCATTCGTTCCAAGATAGAGTTCCAGAAAGTGGGGGTAACTTCCTTGACCGTGAGGGGGAGACCCAGGTAGGTCCTCGGGAGAGTTGTCACTTTGCATCCGAGGATGGAGAGAATTTTGAGTTGGAGGTCATTTGGAGTGTTGAAGAAGTAGAGATTACTCTTCTCATAGTTGATGCATTGTCCCAACACCTTGGCGTAGTCTGCCAGTAGGATCTTCCATCCTTTAGCCTCCATGACAGAAGTCCTACCAAAAAGGAAAGTGTCATCCATGAACTATTGAATATTAGAGGGGGGGAGCATGCAGGCCGCTTTAAATCCTTGAATCCTACCATTGGTGACCAGATGGGTCACATTTTTGTTTAAGACTTCAGCTATCATGATAAATAGATAAGGGGATAAAGGATCACCCTACCGGATACCTTTCTCAACTTTGAAGCATCCCCTAGGAGTCCCATTAATCAGTACTAAGAATTGAACCATGGTCACACATTCTCGAATCATATTCACCATTTTTTGGTTAAATCTCAATTTTAGAAGCACTTTGAAAAGAAACTCCCAATTAACCTGTATGCGGGAAAAGCGGGGCGATGAAACTTAAAATGTGAAAATTAAAGCTCAAAGAGGCTTGTCCACACACCCACAGGACTTCTTGGTGCAAGTTATGGATTCATAAAGAATGACTCAACTTCCCAAGGATGGTTCCATGGTTCTCTATCTCACAAGGTCCCTCAAGCCAATGCCTTTGCTCTCAGATCACTGAGCAAAGTGACTTAGGGATGACTAATGCAAGAATGAGGGATGCTTGTGATTGATTTAGTTATGAAAATGCATCCTATCTATGCATGATTCTACAAATAAGTTAAACTAGATTATAAGATGACAAGGTTAGTATAAATACTACCCTAACATGATATACTAGTTTATGAGTTAAGCTAATGATAAAGGAAATAGTCTAAAATGCTTATTAGATTTATTCCTATAACAAAGAGAAGCTAGATGTACTAATAAAATTGAGCATAAATGAGATACTAAAGCTTGCATGGATCTTTAAAATAGAGGAATGAGGGCTCTATTTATAGTGAAAATAGGGCAATGGATGGTCGGGATTGAAAGAGTTAATCAAGGGTCAAGTTTGAAAGTTGTCAATCCATGTTTACAATTTTCACCAATGAAATGGTGACAATTATCAACATAAGGCTGGTTGAGAGGAGAGGTAGGAAGCATTAAATGCTTGAAAAGACCTCATGGTTACCCTAGGAGGTTAGGGTTATCCAATGGATAAAGCTTTTGCCCAAGAGGTAAACTCTTGTGCAAAGGTTAACGGAATAACCATGGTCAAAGCAATAAATGCTTGATGAGACCCTTGGGTTAGATGGAGGTTAAGTTAGTCAAAAAGTCTCTAACCATGCCACTAAGGGTTAGTTAACCATTAATGGTTTGAAGACTTTGGGGACAAACTTGTAAGAGTCCTTCCAAATTTGGGGGCATTATGCCTTTTGAAGACTTTACTCCAAATTTGAGAAGTGACCTCCTCAAATTTAGGGAAAGGGGATAATGGATGGGATTAGGGTTAATTGATTAAGATTAGATAGATTCTAGAAAAAATTAGGAATAGGGTTTAGGATGCAAGTGGGAGATGTAGGAAAATAGAATTTAATTAAAATAAAATTAATTTATTTCAATTGTGGTTGTAATTTGGGAAATTGAATAAATTAGATTTATTCAATTTGGGGTGAACTATTAATGAAATGTAAATTTAATTAAAAGTAGAGAGAAAATGGTTTAATTAAATAAAAAGATTTATTCAATTTAAATGACATAAAAGGCTCTAGTGAATTTAGCTAAATAAATTGAATAGTTTACTTAATTAAATAGAGGAATGTGGGTGATATAGTTAAATTAGATTTAACTAAAATAAAGGAATGAACATAAAATATTCATTTAGGAATATGGTCATTTTTCTATGTCTACATTTTGCCCCTCTTTGAAGTGACGTGTGTGCACATGTTGATTCAAAGAAAATGATGTGTCCTCATGATTTGGTTATGATCAGTATTTATGTCGAGATGTTCATGTTGTGCCCCAGATTTGATTAAATGATGTTGATAATGCCCCCTAGAGAGATGAATCAAAATTTTGAAAATTTGATTTGATTTGGATAAATTTAATGGCATTTTAAATTTTGGTCTATGTTGAATGCGATAAATTGATTCATCTCCCGATAATGATGTTTGCGAGGGTTTGATATGAGACCACGAGCAATTTTTACATTCTTCTACGGAACCCTAATTTCAATTTACCCTATAAAAGGGAAAAAGTGATTTCCTTTTGTCTCATTTGTGCTTGTTGACTTTGGAGAAAGTGACACTTGGAGAGAAGTCAACATGTCGATTCTGTATTCTTCTCATCGATTTGAGTCCGTGCAGAGGTATCGGAGGCCTACCGCGTATGGAGCACCAGTAAGTCAACTTTTTTGACCCCTTTTGGATTTTTTATTTTGTCATTTTTAATCATGTTTTTTATTTTGTCATGCGGATTTTACGTTTTAGCGCGTCGGGGTCAAAGCGTAGTGCATACGATAAATTTCGTAGCACATAGGGTGTAATGAATTTAGGTAGCGTTCGAAAGGTTTAGGGTAGTGCATCGCTAGGTTAGGATAGCGTGTGGGATTAATTTAGCCCACTGGGGTCACAAGGTAGCGCAGAGGGTAAAATGGGTAGCGCATAGGAGATACCTAGTGCATAGGGTTGCCAGGGGGTCGCATGGGTAGGTCTAGATAGCACGTAGGTGTGATCTAGCACATAGGGATAAATACGCAATGCAAGAGCAGGATAGAATAGCGCATAGGGTAGCTTTAGCACTTGGGGTAGGTTAGGTGGCGGTTTGGAAGAAAAGGGTAGCGCATAGGTTTCGGCTAGCGCATAGGGTAGATTGGGTAGCACTTGGCAATGACAGGTTAGCGTGTGATAAGCAGTTTAGCGCGTAGACAAAATTGTTTAGCGCATAAGGAAAATTTTTGGTATAGTGTGATTTGTGAATGAGGAAAATGTGTAGGTTGATGCCAGTTTTGCCGAGATAAGTGCAATTGTCGGTCTGCATGGCTGCTGTCATTATTTTGATGAGTTTTCTGATATGACTTCTGATATAACTTGATTTGATTTGCAATTTTTCAAGTTAACATAGATTTGATGCAAATTTTATATGATGTGGTTTTTGATATGAATGTGTTTGATATGAATTGTAAAGCTTGAGTTGTTTTACAAGCTGCCTTGATTGTGGAACTTGAGTTGTTTTATAAGTTGATATGGATGTGAACTTGAGTTGTGTTACAAGTTGATATGAAACTTGAGTTGTGTTACAAGTTGATATGATTGTGAAACTTGAGTTGTATTACAAGTTGATATGGATTGATATGATGTGGAACTTGATTTAGATTTTCAAAGTTTCAAGTTTTAATATGAAGTTGATTTTGATATCTATGTTTTGATGAGGAAACTGATATTGGCCTTGCTTTACTTTTTGACAGGAGCGTCTTGGAGTGGTGCAGTCACGTGAGTGATTTTCGAGACTGTGGTCATTGATACCATGATTGACACAGGTAGATAGAGACATTATTGAGAGATGTGGTTTGACCTCGTTGCTAAATATGTCTTAGTTCATCATGAATAGAGGTTTATTGACAGCATTGGTGGAGAGGTGGCACAGTGATATGAACACCTTCCATTCGGTGACAGGCGAGATGACAGTGACGCCTGAGGATTGCTACTGGATTCTATGGATTCCTGTGGCAGGTGCTTTGCTACCCTATGAGCAAACCGAGGAGGGTGGGACTGAGGCACTTTGCCAGATCTTTCAAGATGATACTGTTTGCAGGTATGAGATCCCCTGGCAGGAGTTCTTGGATTTGGATTATGTGCTTCTACCATCAGTGTTGGTAGGTTTTATAGGTGGTTTCTTATGTCCCGACCGTAGGTCGAAGGGACTAGCAGTGGAGTGGGGATTGGTTCTGGAGGATATGGTGATGCAGGATCGCCGATTTGCATGGGGATCGGCTATGTTGGCCCACTTATACAGGAATTTACATCAGGTGGTATACTTGGGTTACGACAGTTTATCAACTGGAGTGACACTGTTACAAGTATGGGCGTGGGAGCATATTCCCGTAGCTAGGCCATTGGTGGACAAAGATAGGTCTGTTGGGTGTGCGTATGCATATGGATGCAGAGGGATAGTTGTCCAGCGTAAGCTGGGCAAACTAGAACACTGGAGGAGAGTGTTGGATGATATTGATATGATCGTCTGACGACCATATACAGGTTGCAAGGTATCGGCAAAGGATGGGATGGAGATGCCCTATGTTTACATGACCCGATATTTGATAGGGTGGACGCCCTTTGTTATTGAGAGGTTTCTGCATAGCTGGGTGCTATGGTAGTATGGTCGACAGCAGGGGATTCTACAGGGAGCATTCTTTTATGCTTGACAGAGATAGGATATTCCAGGTTGGGGACCTAGGATTAATAGCATGGCGATAGTGGCGGAGTTCTTTCATGCAGTCAGCTAGATTTGGGATTATGCCCCTGAGATAGTGGATGCAGGGATGACTGACGAGTTTGCAACACTCTTTGCAACGCGTGCAGTGGCCCAGATATCAGATCCAGTAGAGATGATTCCCGCTTTTGATGATGATGAGGATGATCAACAAGGAGAGGCTGGTGAGGAGATAGGGGATGGAGGTGGTGATGGAGGGGGTGATGATGGAGGAGGTGGCCGAGTTCGGCAAGGGGAGAGGAGGAGATTGGATCGAGGGAGACTTGATCAAGGGAGGAGAGGAGAGGGAGGTGGATATGGTGGTGCCAAAGAGATATAGGGTGAGAGGGTAGGGCGGCGGGTGGCGGTGGATAGGGGAGAGCAAGTTTGGCTATCAGAGCTGGAGGGGAGGAGCGGGTTGGCAAGGTGTTAGCGGTGGTGGGAGGGCATGATGATTTCAGATGACCGGCCCAGAGGAGGAGATCTGATGTACTACCTCCACTAGCACTGAGGATAGGTAGAGGGATAGGGGGTACCCCTTCATAGGTACCTCTGCAAATGCGAATTTCGACGCATGTGGAGGATGCATAGATTAGATCGCTATTGTTATCAGTACAACATTTGCAGACATAGTTGCTAGCGTATCAGCGTCAGATTACTCAGCTGACCATAGAGTGTGATACTGAGATAGAGTGGCGGGGTCAAGCAGAGGAGCTCACAGTGAGTTTGTAGAGAGCTGTAGTAGGTGGTCCGATGAGAGACACCTTGAGAGAGCTGGCTTTGAGAGCCAAGGAGGCGAAGTACTGTAGGAGACATTATGAGGATGTGGTGCCTAGGGAGCACCGAGTGCAGAGTTTTACACAGTCGAGATCTAGTCGAACCTAAGAGATTGGGTCGAGGACGGAGAGCAGGGGCATGACAGGGCCTCCTAGACAGGATCCACCTAGAGATCTAGGTGTTGGGACATCTGCAACGAGATCGTCACCTTCAGGAGATAGTCATACCTAAGAGACGTTGTCTCCATTGTATTTTGATCATTTTGTTGTATTTGCACAGACATGACATATTTTTAATATTGATCATTTTTTGAGATATATATAGGACACCATTTTCTTTGATTCTCATGTGATGTGTTATGAATTATGCTTCCTATATGCTTTTGATTATTCTATGATGATGCAATGCTTAGATAGATGTATGTAATGTGATATGTGATGAATATGATGTGATAATGTAGGATGTTGTGAGATATATCTTGAAAATGAGATGTATGGTAATGATATGTTGTGAGATGTATCTTGAAAATGAGATGTATGATAATGATATGCAGCTAATTGTAAAATGATATGCAACTAATTATAAAATGATATGCAACTAATTGTTTTTTAGCATCCTCATTCTGCATTTTTCATCCCTGTATAGCCACATGTTGTTTGCTTTCTTTTTATGTATCATCATTGAGCATTGATTTGTTTTGGGATATGTTGAAAATTTATACAAGCATAATGGTATAATTGAACCATAATGACCTAAGAAAAATTTACATGATTTTTTATTTTGCAAGATAACACAAGCGTCAAGGTATAATTGAACTAGGACGACCTGAGTACGAATTGCATAGAAACAGACAAGATTAAACCATTTGTATGTGTAAAGTGGAATCATGTCTTCAGTGATGTGTTGTGAATCACCTCTCGAGACAAGTTTTTACACAGTACAGATGATCGCCTCACAGACAGAAAACTAAGAAAATATTGGAGTCCCCATGACGTTGTCTAGCTTTGAAGCATTGTTGAGAAGATATAGAGAATCCAATAATTCAAAAAAAAGTTCAAGTGCAAAAATAGTCAAAACTTTATGAGAGATGCAATATTTGATACCTCAGAAAATCATCTATCATATTTTGTGAATCCTATTTGAGCAATCCATCTTTTGCTTTGCAATCGTGTGAGTGTTGTTTTGCTGGATATGATGTTCTGAGTTTGCGACAAGTTTTGACGATTCGAATGTGTTGCAAGTTATACTGCCCCTAGCCAAGTGTACCTCTAAATGTGGATATGTACAGTGATTACCAAAACATGGTGAGATGCAGTGAAAGGATATGTGGATAAACCAGGATAGTGATTACGCTAAGTATGGCCTAGATGGATATTGTGATAAAACTATCGGGTGCTGGCCGATAGTGCTTGACTGTGGATATAGTGGTATGGAGATAGATGGAGGAGTTGTCCTCTCACAATAGCGCCTGTTGCCAGGTTTTCACCATTTGCTTTTATTGTACCTTTTTATTTGTTTTTTCTTGATTTTTTATTTATTTTTTATTTTTTGACTTTTTTGTGCATTGGACTACTCAAGTGTAGTATTTCTTCAGATGGATGTTGTTAGTTGGTTCGTCAAGCACATCACCTTCTGAAGTTGTTAGCTGATAGGTACCTGATCCATAAGATGATATAATGACATAGGGACCTAACCAGTTAGGTTCAAATTTCCCTTTCTTTTCCTGATCGTGTTGATTTCTAGGATTTTCTTTGAGTACTAGGTCTCCAATTTTAAAAATTCGGGGAATGACCTTGTGGTTGTAGCTCCTCCACATGCGTTGCTAATATGCTTTGAGATTAGTGTAAGCACATTGGCGTTGTTCATCTATAAGTTCAAGCTCTTGTAGCCAGGTAACTCGATACTCATCTGGGATTAAGCCTTTCAAAGAGACTCTGAGAGATGGAATTTCTACCTCCAAGGGTAAAATTGCTTCTGATCCATATACCAATGAATATGGTGTAGCTCCTGTAGGTGTGCGGATGCTAGTTCTGTATGCCCAAAGTGCTGGATTGAGTTGTATGTGCCAATCTTTGCCTACAACATTCATTGTTTTCTTTAGGATTTTTAATATTGTCTTGTTGGATGCTTCTGCCTGACCATTCCCCTGTGGGTAGTAAGGTGTAGAAAAATGATGTTGGATTTTGAATTTTTCACATAGTTCTCGTACATCTTGGTTTTTGAAAGGTCGTCCATTATCTGTGATGATGGAACTTAGAATGTCATATCTGCAGATCAGATAATTGAGGATAAAAGAAGCAATTTGTTTCCCAGTCATTGTGGTCATGGGAACTGCTTCAATCCATTTGCTAAAGTACTATGTTGCCGTTATAATTAACTTGTGTCCATTTGAATATGAAGGATGAATTTTGCCGACCAATTCTAATCCCCACTGACAAAAGGGCCAAGATGTCGTGAATGGCTGCAGTTCCTGTATTGGTGCATGTATAAAATTACCATGGATTTGGCATTTAGGACACTTCTTTGCAAAATGATAAGAGTCTTTTTCCGCTGTTGGCCAGTAATATCTCATTCTTAGAAGCTTTTTAGCAAGATTAGTACAACTTGAATATGTGTCACAGATACCTTCATGAAGCTCGTGTAAAGCGGAGTCAGATTCATTACGATCAAGACAATGAAGAAGAGTACCATCTAGACCTCGACGGTACAAAGTATCAACAGCAAGAGTACAACGGGTGGCTTGCCGGATAAAGTTGCGTTTTTGGTTTCGAGACAGGTCAATGGGTAGGATATTGTTCTTAAGATAGTCATAGATGGGTCCATATAATGGAGAGTCGGAACCAGTCAAGGCATAGAAAACATGGGATTCTGAATGGTCATAAGCTGGGGAGAAGAGTTGCTCTACCAGAAACTCATAACGATTTTGTTGCTCTGGAATTTGCAGTAGTGAAGCGATAGTAGCCATGGCATCAATTGCTCTATTATCCAACCTTGGTATTTGCTCAAAGGTAATGTGTATAAAATATTGTTTGAAATCATCCACCATTCGCTTGTAGGGTAGTAGCTTGTCATCTTTTGTCTAATAGTTATTGTTGATTTGATTGATGACTAGTTGTGAATCTCCATAGACTTTTAATTCTATGATTCTCCATTCTACTGCTAGTTTGATTCCTATAACCAATGCCTCATATTCAGCAACGTTATGTGTGCATGGAAACATAAGCCTATATGATCTTGGTATAGTTTGTCCTTCAGGAGTGATGAACAAAATGCCAGCACCTGAGCCATGTTGCGTGTAGGATCCATCAAAATATAAGGTCCATTGTTTGGTGGAGATAGAAAGAATGTCTTTGTCTGAAAGTTCAATCTCCATAGTTTGTTTTCCAGGTAGTGGTGCTTCTACCAGTTGATCTGCAATTGCTTGTCCTTTGATAGCTCGTCGTTCTGTGTAGTGGATATCAAATTCACCGAGGATCATGACCCACTTAGCCAATCTGCCTGTAAAAGTTGCTTTATTGAGGAAATATTTGAGAGGATCAATTTTTGCAACTAGCTTAATTGTGTGAGCTAGCATGTAGTGTCAGAATTTTTGAGAGGCAAATACCACTATTAGACAAGCTTTCTCAATGAATGTATAGTTGAGTTCATATCCGTTCAATGTCCTGCTGATGTTAGGGTTTCAAGAAGATCCGAAGCAAATATGAACTAACAATTATATGCAGATTTAAATTCAAAAGATAAAGGTTTAAACATGACATAGATAACACAGAGATTTAACGTGGTTCACCCAGAATGGGTTATGTCCACCATACACAGTCGTCTAATCTTTCTTATTATCCAACAAAAAACAATACATCAACCTTACAATGCCTTAAGCATCCCAACCGCTTATAACATGCATTTTTCGGGCAACAAACAAAGTCGGTCTTTTTAGGGTTTTATTACAATGTCGATTTTCATCAACAAAAAATGGCAAAAAAAAATTTCTCAGGGGCTGCCGCCCCCAAACCCCCGTAGCGGGCTTCGCCCACTTTCTTAGGGCCTAGCCCGACCTCGGACCTCGGCGAGAATATGTGTTGAGTGTACAATACTTTGCTAATCAGTCACCACATATCAACAATCTCCCACTTGGAGACTGATACTAGATGACACCACTGTACTTGCAACATCCATTGGATAAAACACTGGGACTTGACTGGTATAAATTCCACAATTATCAATCAAGAAGACCAACAAAAACTAATGAAGAAATCAGCTTCTCCTGTGGAACTGCCTTCATGAACATATTGGTAGGATTCTCACTTGTGTGAATCTTCTCAAGCCATAACTAACCCTCCTCAAAAATAGTCCGGATGAAGTGGTACTTGAGCTGAATGTGTTTTTTCCTTGAATGAAAAGCAGAGTTCTTCGCAAGATGAATGGCACTCTGGCTATCCGTATACAATGGGCGATCCTCCTATGTCTAACCCAATTCCTCTAGAAAACATTGTAACCAAATCATCTCCTTGCTAGCTTCTGTAGCAGCAACATACTCAGCTTCAGTGGTTGAAAGTGCAACAACCTTTTGCAGCCTAGAAATCCAATTGACTGCACTTCCCCCTATAGTAAAAACATACCCTATAGTACTCCTTCGTGAATCAATATCACCTACTAGATCAAAGTCAACAAATCCACTCAAAGTAGCATTAGATCCTTTGAAACATAATGCCTTCGTAGTAGTTCCTTTCAAATATCAAAGAATCCATTTCACAGCATTCCAATGTTCCATACCCGGATTACTCATAAACCTGCTCACAACTCCCACTGCATGGGCAATATCTGGCCTTGTGCATACCATTGCATACATTAGACTGCCAACAGCTGATGAATATGGGATGTTAGACATTTTATTTACCTCTTCCTATGCCTTTGGCCACATCTCCTTAGTCAATTTGAAATGACTAGCCGAAGGTGTACTAACTACTTTTGCATCTTGCATGTTAAATCTTTTCAACACCTTCTTTATATACTCACTTTGGGACAAATTCAAGGTTCTATTTTTCCTGTCCTGTGTAATCCTCATACCAACAATTTGCTTAGCTACACCCAAATCCTTCATAGCAAATGACCTGGCTAAATTTTGTTTAAGATCATTTATATGTTGCATGTTAGACCCAGCAGCAAGCATGTCATCAACATAAAGCAACAAGATAATATAACTACCATTATCCAATCTCTTAAAATATACACAATGATCAGAATGACATCTATGATAACCGTGTTCAGTCATGAAACTATCAAATTTTAAATACCATTGTCGGGGTGCTTGCTTTAGACCATACAAACTTTTCTTCAACCTGCACACCAAGTTCTCCTTACCTTTGACCTCATATCCCTGTGGTTGCAACATGTAAATTTCCTCCTCCAAATATTCATGGAGAAAAATTGTTTTGACATCTAATTGTTCAAGATGTAAATCATCTGCAACCACAAGACTAAGTACAATTCTAATTGAAGTCATTTTTACAATTGGAAAAAATATTTCATCATAATCTATACCCTTTTTATGTGTAAAACCTTTTACCACAAATCTGGCCTTATATCTTTTCTGACCTCCTTCCTCCTCCTTCAGCCTATAAACCTGTTTGTTAGGAAAGGCTCTTTTTTCTACAAGTAAAGGGACTAAGTCCCGAGTCTTATTTTTCATCAAGGAGTCCATCTCCTCTTTCATTCCTAGCTCCCACTGTTGTTTGGCATCCACCTGCATTGCTTCTTCATATTCTTCCGGTTCACCAGAATCAGTTAATAAAATAGAATATAAAGAAGGAGAAAATATTTCAGGGGGTCTACTTGACCTTGTAGAACATCTAACACTTGCAGGAGTTTGTGGGACATTCTATTGTTTCTGAGCATCAAGTACATGTGGCATTTCATTTTCAAGAATCTCATCCAACACCACATATTCTTGTTTGTCCTGTTCATGCTTCTTTTCCTGCATCTGTTCTTTATACATAACCTTCTCATTGAATATAACATCTCTACTTCTAATTATTTTCTTATTTTCAAAATCCCATAACCGATAGCCATATTCATCTATCTCATATCCAATGAAGGTACATTTCTAAGATTTAACATCAAGCTTGGTTCTGTTTTCTTTATCAACATGGGCAAAAGCTTCACAACCAAAGTTTTTCAGAAAAGAATAATTTACCTTTTTACCAATCCATACCTCCTCTGGAATACCACCATCCAAAGGGGTTAAAGGTCCTCTATTTATCAAATAGACAATAGTATGTACAACATCTACCCAAAAATGTAAGGGCAATCCAGCATGCAATCTCATGCTCCTCGCGCATTCCATGATAGTCCTATTCATTCTCTCTGACACACCATTTTCCTGTGGAGTTCATGGAACTGTCTTCTACTTTCGAATCCCATTTAAGGAGCAGTAATCTTCAAATTCTTTGATGTAATACTCACTTCCATTATCCGATCTAAGACACTTCAACTTTTTTCCTGTCTCATTCTCAACCAAAGCTTTCCATTTCTTAAAAGTTTCAAAAACATCTATTTTTTGTTTTAAGAAATATACCCATGTTTTTCTGGTTGAGTCATCAATAAAAATAACATAATAACAAGAGCCACCAAGAGATGATATCTGAGCCGGTCCCCATACATCTAAATGCACAAGCTCTAACTTCTCACTCTTCTTCTGTTTCCCAACCTTGAGAAATCTGACTCTTTTCTGTTTGCCATAAACATAGTTTTCACAAAACTCTAAATCAATCTTCTTTAATCCTTGCAATAGATTTTTGGAGTGAATGATTTTAATCCTTTTCTCACTCATGTGCCCAAGCCTATGGTGTCATATTATCGAATCTGTTCTTGCAACATCTATTGTTGTTGTCCCTGCAGTAACTTTATCTGTAGCAGCTAGGGTAGAGTAAGTGTTACCAATACACAAATATAATGTGCCTACCTTCGCACCTTTAGCTACTACTAATGATCCTTTAGTGACCTTCCAAATACTGTCTAAGAAGGTAACTATGCAACCTTCACTACCTAGTTGCCCTACAGAAATTAAATTTCTTCTTAAACTAGGAACATGTCTTACCTTCTGCAGAATCCAGTCATTTCCATTCTGCAACTTGATCTTTATCTTTCCTTTTCCAACAATTTGACAGGGCTCATCATCACCCAAATATACCTATCCAAAATCACTTTGAACATAATCTAGAAAATATTTTCTATGAGGTGTAGCATGAAATGAAGCCCCAAAATCTATTACCCAGGAATCATTAATATTATCCAAACATAAGATTAAGGTATCTTGTAAAGTATTACTTGCAATATTATCTTCCTTATTGTTATTTTCATTTTTGTCTCCTTCTTTGTTTTTTTGAGACCAACAGTCTTTCTTTAGATAATCAAGCTTTCCGCAGTACCAGCAATCTTTCTTTCCTCTAGATTGAGAGCGTCCTTTCTTTGACTTCTCTCGTGACTTCTCATTCCAAGGGCCTTTTCCTCTTTCCTTTGATCTTCCTCTGTTCTCCACATTCAAAACACTACTTGATGATGTTGAAGTCTCACTTGTGCTTTTCCTTTGCATTTCCTCGCTTAGGATAACACCAACAATATCATCAAATATCAAAGTATTTTTACCAGAGACAGAGTTACTTACAGCCATAACCAAGCTATTCCAGCTTTCTGGCAAAGAACATAGAATCAAAAGAGCCCTAACCTCTTTTGCAAAGGTAATTTTTACCAAAGATAATTGACTGGTGATTGTATTAAATTCATTTAAGTGCTCCGCTACAGATCCTCCCTTGCTCATTTTCAAATTAAACAAACGCTTCATAAGAAATACCTTATTCGAAGTCGAGGGTTTCTCATACAACTTAGCCAATGTCGCCATCAAATCTACAGTGGTTTTTTCTTTTGTTATATTGAAAGCTACAGACGGTGCAAGGCACAATCAAATGGATCCCAGTGCCTTTCTATCTAAAATGTCCCACTCTTCATCTGACATTGTGGTCGCTTTCTTTGCCTTTCCTTCCAATGGCTGCCACAAATCTTTTTGATATGGGTAATCCTTCATCTGCATTTTCCATAACTGATAATTCTAGTCATTAAACTTTTCGACCTTAAATTTGGAATCCTCTGTTGCTCCCACTCAAATCTGAAAGTCCTGCCAATTTACAGAAAACCTCTCTCTGATACCAATTGTTAGGGTTTCAAGCAGATCCGAAGCAAATATGAACTAACAATTATATGCAGATTTAAATACAAAAGATAGAGGAATAAAATAGGACATAGATAACATAGAGATTTAACGTGGTTCACCCAGAATGGGTTACGTCCACCATACACAACCGTCCAATGTTTCTTATTATCCAGGAAAAAATAGTACATCAACCTTACAATGCCTTAAGCATCCCAGCCGCTTATAACGTGCATTTTTAGGGCAACAAACAAATTCAGTCTTTTTAGGGTTTTATTACAATGTCGGTTTTCATCAATTAAAAAAGGCAAAAAAAAATTTCTCGGGAGCTGCCGCCCTTGAACCCTCGTAGCGGGCTTCGCCCGCTTTCTCAGGGCCCGACCCGGCCCCAGACCCCGGTGAGAATACGTGTTGAGTGTACAGTACTTTGTTGGTCAGTCGCCACATATCAACAGCTGATATAATAGATAGCTCGCTCTTTGCCATGCTAATCTTCTTGTGCTAACAATGCCCCCAGTGATATGTCTATTGTTGAAATGTAGAGAATGAGTGGTGGTACTAGAACTGGTGGGTTTATTAGATACTGCTTGATTTGATAGAAGGATTTTGCACATTTGGCTTCCCATATGAACGGTACATTTTTATGTAGCAAATGATTGAATGGGAGACTTTTATCTGCTAGTTGAGCGATTAATCGCTTGATTGATTGGAGTCGTCCTTGTAGAGATATAAGTTGGTCGATGTTCTTTGGTGGTGGCATCTCCATAATGGCTTGTACCTTTGCTGGACCCACTTCAATACCTTTAGCTGAAACTATGTAGCCTAGTAATTTGCCTGATGTAACCCCAAAGACACACTTCTTAGGGTTGAGCCTGACTTGGAATTTTTCCAATCTATCAAAAATCTTTTCTAAGATGCTTAGATGTTCTGCTCTGGTGAAGGATTTAGCTAGTAAATCATCTACATTCCATGAGGGTATGCATCATGTCATGAAAGATTGTTGTCATTGCTCGTTAATAAGTTGCTCCTGCATTCTTTAAGCCAAAAGGCATGACATTCCAACAATACATTCCCCACGGACAGGTAAACATTGTTCTATCTTGATCCTCTGGAGCTATCTTGATTTGATTATAGCCTAAAAAACCATCCATTAGTGATAGCATTGCATGGCCTACTGTGAGATCTACAATTATGTTGATATTGGGCAAAGGAAAGTCGTATTTTAGATAGACTTTGTTGACATCTCTAAAATCAGTGCATATTCAGATACTACCATCTGGTTTTGAGACTGGTACAATGTTGGAGATCCATTCAACATAGTCGATGAGTCGGATAAATCTGACGTCTAACAGTTTCTTCAGTTCAACTTTGATCATGAGTGCTACATGTGGATTCATCTTTCTCAGTTTTTGCTTGACTGGTTTAGCTCCTTGAGCAATGGATAAGTGATGCAAGATTAATTATGGATCAATCTCGAGCATATCTGCATATGACCAAGCAAAGTTGATTTGCTTTTCTTTAAAAAATTTAATAAATTCTGATCTTTCTTCCTCTGTCAGAGATTCTGCAAGGTGTATAGTTTTGGCTGCTTTTGTAGTACCAATGTTGATTGACTGAGTGGGCTAAATCAATATGGGTGATCGCTCATGATAATGCTCAGGAAGAGTGTCAAGCCTCCCATCCTTAGGTGCCTTAAAAAGGTTTTCACCCTCAGATGTGTCCTTTATTTTTACTTTTGTATGATCTATTGCTTCCACTGACTGGTTTTTAGCAGTAGATCCTTTATTTTGCTCATTTTTGTGACTAAGAGACTTGGCACTCCCTTGGTTGTACACATCATTACTTTGTTCACTGGCAAATTCTATTTCTAGATTAACGGTACACAAGTAATGGATAATGGATTCATCATTTGGGAAAATTGGTATTTCATGAGTTTCAGGTTTGTCCCAGTCTATGAGGTCAGGAAAGACAAGCGGTAAGGAGTCATTAGCTAGATCAAGTTTGACTGTTGTAAGTGTCAGGATAGAGGTATCATCATGATTGGCCGAGGTGTTAAAGAAGTTAAGGATTTCATCGAGGTCTTCGATGGTATCATCTTCCGTATAGACTTGCGCATAATGTTGCTGCTTTTTTTCCTTGGCGTCATAGATTTTTTGTGGACCAAATTCAAGTGGTCTAGATTCTGTGTTGCATTCTTCTTGAGAGATGGGTGTATTACTATCATTTGCACAAATATCTTCAGTAACATTAGAACAGCTACCCCATTCATACTTATTGGAATCAGTCTCAGAGGTATTATCCCAGATTCTAGCAGTGCTGTGAACTGGTATGTCGTAGGGTGAGAACAGGTCTTTGATAATTGACACAAGTTTGATAGTTTTCTTTTATTCTGTGTCAGATCCTGCTTCCACTCTTTGCATTTGTTCATATATTGTCTCTCCTCGGGGAGGAATGATGTAATCCAAAGGTGATTCTTCTTTGTTGGATATTGTTTCTTGAATATGATGTGCTTTTGTAGTAGATGCTTCCCTCTTTTTATTGATAGGCTGCTTTTGACATTGCTTTCGTTCTTGATGTTCATGTTCTTTACGTATTGTCTCAGCTGACTCAAACAGTGCCTCCTGCCAGGAGTCTTCTTTTTATTTCTTCTTTGCTTTCCACTGGGGTTTTTGATATTTGTGTGGTGCCCTCTTTGGTAACAAAGTGAGTTCAAAGTCCAATCCTTTTTTGTCTTTACTGAATTGTGAAGGAGGATCCAATGGTTCTGTGACGCCTTCCTAACGCTTACCAATAGGTCCTTTGCCATTGTATCCCATTTGCTACATGATTAAGTAGCATTTTCCATACAGGTGTGTTGGTATAGCTACTTCCACCATAGTTGCTTTGTCTTCTTCCTCATCTTTGTATAGCCAACTAAGGATGTCCTTTTCCTCGGATTCATGTGCTAGAGTGTCGAGTTGGATGAATGTGCCATCAAACTTGGTGATGGGCTGAGTTACTTGATGTATTGATGTTGTAGGTAATCCATGAGATCTAGGTGATGTTGGTAAGTTGGCCAAATACATGGGTTCCAAAGAGTATTCTCCCATGCCTTGTTTTTTGATCTTCATTTTCTACTTGAAATCTCTAGGTAATGATTTAGACTTTTCTTGTTAAAGATCTTGTGCTGAGGAATTTTGTTTCTCTCTATTATGTGGAACCAAGCTGTCTTGGGCTGCCCCCATAGCATTTCAATGTTGAAATGGATTATGATCAGCTGATATAGAAACCTCCTGCCCTTTATATGGGAATTTAACACATTGGTGATAAGTGGAAGGTACTGCTTGCATTTCATGTATCCAGGGTCGACCTAATAAGATATTGTATGTGAGGTCTATGTCTAAGACCTAGCACATAGTATCCTTTTGTATCGGTCCTACCTAAATTGGCAACACCATTGTTCCTTTAGATGATCTTTCCTCATCATCATATGCCTTTATAGTGATCTTTTTACGTGGATCAATAGACTCCTCAGAGAAGCCTAATGCACATTTAAGTTTTAAGGTATAAATATTAAGTCCAGCTCCTCCATCTATTAATACTCGTTTAACTCGGTGTTTATAGACCATGACTTCAATATGGAGTGGAGTATTATGTGGATGGCTCAATGAGATATTATCATGCTCAGAAAAAGTGAGGTTATGAGGTCCTGTCATATGAACCACCATGGCTTGGAATTTGTCAGTATCTATATTTTGAGGTACATTTGTTTCCAATAATACTTGTTCCAATATGTCTTTGTGTTTTGGTGAAAGTTTCAGCAACTCAAGTATAGATATTTGAGCAAGAGTTTTGCGTAGTTGACTAACTAGATCATATTGAATTTTGGGTACGGTGTTTGTTGTTGACATATGTCCCTTCAAGACATATTTTTGAGCTCTGGTAGTTACGTTGACGGATTCATGTTCACAGCTGTCTTTGATTGTCATAACATTGACTTGATTGTCCTCAGTTGATATGCGATTGATGGTGTTATTGTATATGTGATTGATATGAGCTCCACGTGTATCATTTAAGGTTGAAGCTCCATCCTTGTTATAGTTTGGAAGAGGATTCTTGAAAGCTCCATGGTCACCATTTGTCTTGAGACCATCGACCGTTAAATCACCTCTATCGATCATGTCCTGAACAATGTTTTTCAGCCTCATGCAATCATTTGTTTGATGACCTTTGTTGCGATGAAAATCACAAAAGTGTGAGTCATTCCACCAGGGTGGTTTGATTTGTGGTTCAAAGTTGCTGATTGTGGGTAAAGAGATAATTTTGTTTGCCAGGAGTTCTCTGAATGCTGACTCCAGTGATTGCGCTAGTGGTGTATAAATGCGTTTCAGAAAGTTGTTTGTGTTACCTGATGAGTTTGGATTAGGTCCTCTATTGATGTTATTGTTTTGGGTATCATTGGTGTTGTTTGTGTTTAGTTGATCTTGATTGGTATTTGGTGCATAAGCGTTAGTGCCTAGGTTAGCACCTTTGGGATTCTTTGTAACTTGAGGATTACCTGATAATGCGAGCACAGGTTGCTTTGATTTTGGATCATTTGATTCAGTTCCTCCTTCATTTCCATTGTTTTTGTTTCTAGTCCAAAATCTGGATTTATCCAAGTTGTTGTTGTTTTGGTTGTTGTAATTGGATGAACTTGTTCCTTCTTTGAAAAATTCAACGTTCCCTTCTTGACACATGCCTCCTCTACTTGGATCTAATTCTCAATCAATTTAGCAAAAGATGGTATGCATAGGAGTTTGAGTCTGTAACTCATCTCACTATTCAAGTTGTCGATGAAAATTTTCATTTTTTCCTTTTCAGGTACATCACGAGGATATCACGAAACCATACGTCGCCAACGTTGAAGAAAGACCATGAATGTTTCATTGTTTTTCTGTTTGGTGTTACAAACATCTAACATGGTGATAGCACGTTGAATGTTATAGGAATATTAAGTTATGAATTTGTTGACTAGTTCATCGAATGATCTGACGGGAGGTGTGATTTTGGATAACCATTCCATTGTTTGCCCTCCCAAGCTTCTTGGGAACAACCTCATCAAATAGGTATCATCATGAGAAAATTCAAGACTCATTGTAAAAAATTCTCAAACATGATCCCGGGGATCGCTTTTCCCATCATACTTGTCAAATTTGGGAACATCTGAGTTTGGAGGAAAAGGTACCATGTTCTATCTTCTATCAAATGGATAAGGACAAATTTCAGTTAATGAATACCATACTGTTGTCCCTTGTTGCATGTTTTGCATTTGTCTTTGTAAAATTTGCATTTCTTGAGTAAGAGCAATCAAAGGTGCATTATTTTGCCGAGGGAAGAATTCTTCCCTTGTATTAATTCTAGGCTGAAATGGGGTATGGAATAGTATGTTTTGCTCTGGGATGTTTTACTCAGGTATATTTTGTTCAGGAATATCTTGCTCAGGGTCACATGCCTCTTCTTCTCATTGTCGTTCTTGATATTCGTAATGTTGAGATCTTGTTCTAAAAATGTCTATGTCAAAATCTTTGGGAAGTTTAACTCCTTTGCTTGTGAGCATGAGTAAGTATTTTTCCTTGTCATTTTCCATGAGTCGTTCCACAAGTTTTTGAAATGAAGCACTCTCTTGACATTCCTGAAGAAGTTCTTTGGAAATTTTGGTGTCCTCTAGATTCGGACACTCGAAAGGATTTGATAATCTCTGATTCACGTTAGATTCTGATTGCATTTTGCTTTGTTTATTTTGTTGAGAGCGAGTAACAATAGGCATCTAGTAGAAGCTTTCTGTGACAAAAGGAATGAACTCTTCTTCAATGTTTTGTTCAGGGGTTGGTGGTTCAAATCGGGGTATGTTGTAAGTGACGCACTCTTTGAGAAAGAATGTTGGATTGATCTTTCCTCCACGATTTATTTGTTGGCTGAATTCAGACTTTTGACATAATGCTCTACTCCTCAATGGTTCCGTGTCAAATTCGTTTGTCTTGTTCTGAAGATATAATCGTATATGACGAAGGAATTTTCGATGAGATTTGAAGAGTTGACGATTGATGTATAAAAATTTATTTCTTTTGGCAAGCTTTGAAGAATTTGGTTGTTGTTTCTTCAACTTAGTGTTATGATAAATATTCTTTCTTCTCAGAATATGAGGATTAGTCATGCACAAGCGATCAATGGTTTCCTTTGATTTGTTTTGGATTTAGCTTAGCTTGTTTTGGAAACTCAAGTTCTACTTTATCAAAGTGAAGGTTTAGATGCCCCCTCACGACAAAGTGCGTCAAATAATATGGAATACAAGCTTTCCCAATATGAAATCTTGATTTGACAACTTGGACTTTTAAACAAGTGTGTTTTGGGATAAAAATCCGTTTTATTTAAAAGGACCTGTTTGCTACTTGTGATGATGTTTCCTGATTTTGATAGGATAGATATGTTGATCTTGCGACTAGTTTTAGATTTCAAGCAACTTTGCTTGATGGAAACTTGTTTTTAGAAATAGCTTTTGATGCTCTATTTTTGGTTTTCTGATTGATGAACTTCAGGCTGATGAAGGGAAGCTTTCGAAATTGTTCTCAAAATTTTCAAAATTGACCTCTGTTTTGCCCCTGTTTTTCTGGTTTTGACTACGTGCTGAAACAGAGACGCAATGCGCTATGAAAACTTCTCCATGCACTAGAGAAAAGACTCTACGTGCTACGCTACCCCATGATACACGCTAACTTGTTAATTTTGTTTAGCTTTGGTTCAACTTTGGTTTGAAAGGCCATGCGCTAATATGGGCCTCCTATGCGCTAACAGTTAAACCCTACGCGCTAAAGTTTGATTTCTATGCGCTAAGCTGATTCTTCAATGCACTAAATTGTTTTCAAGACGCGTTAACTGCCACTGCTTGTTTTTAGATCCGGGTGAAGCGCTACTGTTAAGACTTGACGCGCTAAAGAGAAGGTTTAATGCACTAAAAGATAGTTCCCACGCGCTAAGAAGTTTCTCTTACGCGCTAAACTGCCCTAAAATATATTGACTTGGTTGTTTTTCTGCAATTTTGGAATTTTGCCTTGAGTTTTTAATGCTGATAGATGATTTTCTGAAATAACGAGTGAAAGCACGACACCAAAGAGACAATCATTTTGCTTAATCTAAACAATGTGTATGTTCTACGAGGATGTGTTCAAATCCCCAATGTTTCAACAGGTTTAGATACCACATGCATTTCAATTAGACTCTTTATTCAAGTTTCATAAGCAATATCATAGCCCACTAGTCTCGATACTCCATCACCTCAAACAGTCGTGTCACCCCCTAGGGGGTGCCCCTTTTTTTGCATTTTGCCAAAAATTAACCCAAAGTGCATTGCTTCACAATTGAGTAGTTATCTTGGGAGATATATGGTGAGCGATCTTGGGGGCGGATTCTTCCCCACTCTTGCACTATGATATTGCAAATGTCTGGTTACTGACTCAGCTCAAAGTTTCTATGCTAAGGTTCGTAATCAAGCTTCATGTTCGGTCCTCAATGATAAACTCCCTTAGGAGGCTTCCCAACCTTTAGAACAAAGGCTTTACATATCTCAAGGATACTGGGGGAAGGCTAATTACTGTGCACAACCGTTGAAAAGGACTTTCCTCACTTTCCACTTTTGATTATAGTGGGTTGGAACACTTGGCTTCAAAGTTGTTTCCCACTTAGGTCGTTCCCTTCACACCGGCCAAAAATGACTTTAAGAGTTTTTCAACCCCTTGGGAAGGCAGGCCTACTAAAGGATTTATTGCTTGAATTTAAAAAAAGCTTTAAGAGTGGTTTGGCTTTTTGATCACCCAATTAAAGGGAGAGCATATACCTTCCACTTTCGAGACAAAGCACACAAGTTCTTTTTAACCCTTCAAAGCAATGATTTGCTAATCCTATATGGAGATGTTGCTCCATGAAAAACATGATGTTCTTTTTAACTTTTCAAGGCAATGATTTTTTTATCTGAAAAGAAGAACTTGGTCAACAAAAGGAACACGATTTTTTGTCAACAAAAGAAATCGAGCGAAAGGGGTTCAGATCTTCCCTCTTTAATTGCAAAATAAAAGACTTTTGGGACTTTGTGTGGTTCTTTACTTTGCTAAAACCTAAAATGAATCCTTTTATACACCAAAGGATGGTGAAGTTCTTTTTAATCCATTTGTTTGCAAAACTTTGAAAAACAAATTTGATTTGTTCCTTTTACAACCCAATGTAAAAAATTTATCTCCTAGAAAAGCAAGGAAAAATTTGTTTTGTGGTTCTTTTTAAAGCCCAAAATAAAAGTGGGTTCAGTTTTAAGAAGAATGAAAAGAAGTTTATATCTTTAACTAACTTAACTAAGTTAGTAAAAACTTTAAACTATTTAATGATCCTAAAACTAAGCTCCCACCTGTAAGAAATTTGTTAAAATCCTGCAAAATTCCAAGTGAAATTGTTAGAAAATCTGTGGGTTTTTGTGGACTTCAACAAGTCTAATTTTCACATTCGGTTACAGTTTTTGGTTTTTGCCTCAGTCTGTGATGCGCTACAGAACAAATTGTACATGCTACAAGGTAATCTAGATGTGCTATCGGAAAGGCCTGACACACTATCATGTGTTTTAGATGTGCTACTCTGTTTTTCTCCCGCGTCGAGACCTACAGGAAAGTATTAGTGAGGACGATGTGCTAAGGTAAAGACTGCACATACTAGAGAATAGACCCCATGCGCTAAACAGTGCGTTGGATGCACTACAAGATCCACCAAATGAGCTAAGGGATGTTCCCTACACGCTAATTCTTGTTTCCCGCGTACCTACAAAAGTGCTTATTTTTTAAAACCAATTTGATTAATGGGGTAGTGCCCCATGGTGGGTGCCAGAAATGTATGTGGGAAAAGCGGGGCAATGAAACTTAAAATGTGAAAATTAAAGCTCAAAGAGGCTTGTCCACACACGCACAGGACTTCTTGGTGCAAGTTATGGAGTCATGAAGAATGACTCAACTTCCCAAGGATGATTCCATGGTTCTCTATCTCACAAGGTCCCATTGGCCTTTGCTCTCAGATCACTAAGCAAAGTGACTTAGGGATGACTAATGCAAGAATGAGGGATGCTTATGATTGAATTAGTTATGAAAATGCATCCTATCTATGCATGATTCTACAAATGAGTTAAACTAGATTATAAGATGACAAGGTCAGTATAAATACTATCCTAACATGATATACTAGTTTATGAGTTAAGCTAATTGTGAGATTTTGCCAAGATCAAGAGCTCAATGAAAAGTACAATAGAGAGACAAAATATAAGATAAGAATAAACTATATTCTCATCAATAGATAAATGATCAATTGTTCCATTTTCATACAATGTAGATAAGCCTACTTATATAGGCAAGGCTCATGGATATGTGAGCACACAAACATGACATGTGGCTCAATAAGAAACAAGGGTAGGTAGGAAATAGGTGTGGGTAGGTACGAGAAACAATATAATAGTCCACATGAGGTGGATCACCCACTAAATGTGGAGTGTAACAACAAGATCAACACCATAAAAGGTGGAAATTCTCCTACACACACTATCCCAATGTGGCACAAACACCCAAGTGTCTCATACCCAAACTACTATGAAATGCATTTCCTAAGTAAACTTAAGTGTAATAATATCCAAGATGAATAATTATTTACACCAACACCCCCCCTTAAGTGCAACTTAGGGGAATGCACTTAAGTATACAATGCAACTAAGCAATGCAAGATGGGTCCCAGCTACTAGGCCATGTTAGGTACCCATGTACAAATGCGAATGCATGAAAACCAATGCAATGAAATCTCTCACAAAGTGGGGAAAGAGAGAAAAACCCAATGGGAGAAAACCCTCCCCCAAAAGAGAGATGAAAAACTAGATACAAAGAACTCTCACATAACTATGTAAGGACAAAACCCCATGTGAGGAAAAAGTCCCCCCCATATGAGAGAAGAAGAGAAGCTAGGAAGCCCACCCTCAATGTGGATTCTGCACCAATGATAGAAGCTCGATGTATGAAGAAACTACTCCACAAATGTCGAACAATATTCCTCCCCTTAGGAAGAAACAAAACCAAAGGTGTATCCATGAAGTCTCCTCAATCATGAAGGGAAGATGTATGAAGAAAAATCATGATGAAAGGAATCTCTGAAAACTGCTCAAGTGTCCCCATGTCGATGTTGAAAGAGACCCCCTCCAAAGGTGGTAAATTGTGCCACACTGCTGAAAAAGGCACTCCAAGATCTAGTGGAGATGGATGTAGAACATGTCCCAAAGACTCACATTTCTCCTCAAAAAATAAACAGACCTCCTCCAACTGTTGTACATAAGTATCCACAATCATGTCAACCTCAAAAGAATGATCATGTAGAGAATGAACAAGAGGGTTAGAGTGTTCCCTCACAACAATTGAAGAAGGATCACCTTCATCAAAGAGAAGATGAAATTCATCAATGATGTCTCCCAAATCTGCAATGTAGGATTCCATAAATAAACCTGTAATGTCTGACAAGTAATCATCCCATGAATCTGAAGCTGGAAGACAATGAATATCCTGCTGCACTGAATCACATGAAGGCAAAACTGTTGCACTATCTACATCATCAGGTGCAATAGGTGATGTGATATCAATATGAGGAGATGAAATACAAGGCTCAAGAATAGGTTCACATGTGAGAATCCCCATGTTCAAGTGCCCAAAGTTCTCCTCAAAATCTGAACCATCACAATAAGTGTGATCATCATGTATAGAATCATCAAATGTGAAATCATCATCATCAACAAAATCTGAAAAGGAGTATAACTGAGATGCATGATCAACCACCCCAATTGCAATGATAGCTCTAGTCTCCAAGTCTCTAATGAAAACTGACTCAGGTGTGAACTCCACAACTCTCTTAGTTGCACCATGTGTGATTTGATAGATAGAAAGGAGATTGTTTGTCAAGTGGGGTACACACAACACATTATTGAAGGAGTTATCCCCAATGTCAATAGATCTTTTCCCAATCACATCCATGTATGTATGATTGCCCATCAAAATCTACGGCATGGTGCAAGGCTCAAATGTAGAGAACATAGATTGCGAAGATGTCATATGATGAGAAGCCCCTAAATCTAGAAGCCATCTCTCTGAATCATGACTGATAGTAGCACATAGAGCTTTTCCTTTTCTTGTCCCAAAAGAGTGAGTCTTCCCAATTGTAAAAGCCATGAATGCTTGCCCTTTTCCTTTTGAATGTGAGGAAGTGGAAGTTGATGAATCATCCTTCTTGTAGACATTAGGCAAATCAATGTTATGCTTTTTGATGATATGTGTGAGCTCATCAATCTTCTTAGAATGGCAATGACGCTCCTCATGACCAAACTTTTTACAATAGGCACAAGTAGGTCTCTCCCTCTTTGGTGAATTATCCCTCTTGGAAGAGGATGTATCTCCTTGTTGTGGAGAGGATGATGCTTTGTCCTTAGGCTTTGATTGCCATTTCTTCTTGTTTGAGTTGTCATTTCCTTGATTTCCTTTGTTCTCTTGATTTGCCACTAATGCTTGAGACATAGAAGCCTTAAGAATGCCCATGCTTACCAACTTAGTTTGTTCCATCATCAACATTTCATTGAAAGCATCAAATGTAGGCATTGTGTAGCTTGAACCCATTGTCATCCTATGGGTTTGGAAACTAGAAACAAATGCTGCATATTCTTGTGGAAGCTTGCCTATCAAGTTGAATATCAATTGAGTATCCTTCTTATCAATGCCACAATCTTTGAGTTGTGCCCTCAACTCATTTGCCTTACTGGCATAATCTTGTATAGTATCAAATTT
Organism: Cryptomeria japonica; assembly: GCF_030272615.1. NCBI lineage: Eukaryota > Viridiplantae > Streptophyta > Pinopsida > Cupressales > Cupressaceae > Cryptomeria > Cryptomeria japonica. The sequence goes on along the minus strand of NC_081415.1, from coordinate 201,171,204 downwards.
CTTGGGATCTAACATGGTGAGATCACTATCAATTTGATATCCCCTAATCTCATCAACTTGACCATACAAGTCTTGAAACTTTTGCCAAGCATCCTTGATTAGAGTACACTTCTCAATATGAAAAATGAGATCCTTTGATACATACTTTCTTAAGGTACCAATTGCCATGATATTTTTAGTGAGCCAATCCAAGTGACCAACTGGATCAACCTTAGGATCAGCGGGAGCAACAATAGTTCCATCAATGTAATGAGTTAGTCCTTTTTCCATAAGTTTACTCCATGCATCAATTTTCCAAGTAGCATAATTATGAGGAGTTAAGAGAGGAAACTTAGAAGAACCCATAGCAGCAAAAAGGAAGGAACACAGGAGTACAAAAGCACAAGAGACACCCCCCCAAATTCACTCAATCAAAGTACCCCCTCCCCCCCCCCAAAAAATGATGATTTTGGCACTTTATATGTAGTGCGTGTACAATATACCACTTGCAAACAATGGCAAGGTGGAATTGTGATTTTGTTTTATAACTACCCCAATAGGCTAAGAACTTCAAAGCAAAATATCAGAAAGATAGATCTATGCAATACAAATGCCAAATTGGCCAAATAAGACCATATGATGAAAGTACAATTTATACCCACAATTTTTGAAATGATAGCATATTCTGAGAGTAGACAAAAAATAATGCACTTTCAAAAAAAATGACACCTCAAAAGGAGTTCGTATGAGCCCAAACGGAGACTTGGAAGTTGCAGAAACGGGGATTGGACAGATACAGTCACCAAAAATTGAGAATTCTAAAAAATCTATCCATCAAAATCAGAAAATAATTCCACCACGTGAAAGTACATGAAATTCTAGCCTATTTCAAAAACAATTGCACCAAAAAAGGAGCAAAAATGAGCAAGATATGGCCATTTGAAGTTGAACTACAAAATCAAAAAGCTCAATGAGAGGGGCTTGCAAATTTTTTTTTAAAATGATGATTTCAGTGGATTGCGAGGTTAAATTTGATGGTCATATGACCGTCACCCAAACTTCAGGGCTAACTGGGCGCTGACGTGGTGCTGACTGTGCAAGTGATTTGGTAGGTGATGTGGTAGCCAAATGGGCTATTGACATGGCGCTGACTGTGTGCTGCTGACTAGGCAGAAGGTACAGATCCCAAAAATAATTTCCAAATTTTTATTTTTTTTTTAATTTTTTTTGAAAAAAAATCCAAAAATTTCGTACCGTACCGCCCAAATTGGGTAGAATATTTCCTCCGCACCCAAAAATCGATTTTCGCCAAAATAGGTCGAATTTATACTCGATTTTTATGGAAATGGCCTCCCAGACACAATGGTGAGGCCGAAAACGCTCTAAGATACCTCCAAAAAATTCAGTTCCTCAGATCCGAAAATAGAAGCCTTCCACAATGTCTCCCAAAACCAATCAATGAAGCCCCAATGGCTCTGATACCATGTGAGATTTTGCCAAGATCAAGAGCTCAATGAAAAGTACAATAGAGAGACAAAATATAGGATAAGAATAAACTATATTCTCATCAATAGATAAATGATCAATTGTTCCATTTTCATACAATGTAGATGAGCCTGCTTATATAGGCAAGGCTTATGGATATGTGAGCACACAAACATGACATTTGGCTCAATAAGAAACAAGGGTAGGTAGGAAATAGTGGGTAGGTAGGAGAAACAATATAATAGTCCACATGAGGTGGATCACCCACTGAATGTGGAGTGTAACAACAAGATCAACACCATAAAAGGTGGAAATTCTCCTACACATTATCCCAATGTGGCACAAACACCCAAGTGTCTCATACCCAAACTACTATGAAATGCATTTCCTAAGTAAACTTAAGTAAGTGTAATAATATCCAAGATGAATAATTATTTACACCAACACTAATGATAAAGGAAATAATCTAAAATGCTTATTAGATTTATTCCTATAACAAAGAGAAGCTAGACGCGCTAATAAAATTGAGCATAAATGAGATACTAAAACTTGCATGGATCTTTAAAATGGAGGAATGAGAGCTCTATTTATAGTGAAAATAGGGCAATGGATGGTCAGGATTGAAAGAGTTAATCAAGGGTCAAGTTTGAAAGTTGTCAATCCATATTTACAGTTTTCACCAATGAAATGGTGACAATTGTCAACATAAGGCTAGTTGAGAGGAGAGGTAGGAAGCATTAAATGCTTGAGAAGACCTCATGGTTACCCTAGGAGGTAAGGGTTAAGGTTAGGTTAGGGTTATCCAATGGATAAAGCTTTTACCCAAGACGTAAAGGAATAACCATGGTCAAAGCAATAAATGCTTGATGAGACCCTTGGGTTAGATGGAGGTTAAGTTAGTCAAAAAGTCTCTAACCATGCCACTAAGGGTAGTTAACCATTAATGGTTTGAAGACTTTGGGGACAAATTTGTAAGAGTCCTTCCAAATTTGGGGGCATCTTGTTGAATGGATAAAGGCTTTAATGCCTTTTGAAGACTTTACTCCAAATTTGAGAAGTGGCCTCCTCAAATTTAGGGAAAGGGGATAATAGATGGGATTAGGGTTAATTGATTAGGATTAGATGGATTCTAGAAGAAATTAGGAATAGGGTTTAGGATGCAAGTGGGTGAGGGAAAATAGAATTTAATTAAAATAAAATTAATTTATTTCAATTGTGGTTGCAATTTGGGAAATTTAATAAATTAGATTTATTCATGAACTATTAATTAAATGTAAATTTAATTAAAAGTAGAGAGAAAAGGGTTTAATTAAATAAAATGATTTATTGAATTTAAATGATATAAAGGGCTCTAGTGAATTTAACTAAATAAATTGAATAATTTACTTAATTAAATAGAGGAATGTGGGTGATTTAGTTAAATTAGATCTAACTAAAATAGAGGAATGAACATAAAATATTTATTTAGGAATATGGTCATTTTTATATGTCTACACAACCTTATCATAAGCTTTTGATATATCAAGTTTAAAGGTCATACCTGGCAATTTGCTCCTATCCGTGGAGTGGATTATCTCATGAGTTGCAATGGCAGCATCCAAAATTTGGCATCCTGGGATGAAGCCTTTCTGAGACGAACTGATAAATTTTTCCAGGAAGGGTTTAATCCTATTCACAAGGATCTTGGAGAGTATCTTATAAATGGTATTACAGAGGCTTATGGGCCGATACTCCTTCAAGCAGCTGGGAGTAGTGGTCTTGGGGATGAGGACAATGAAGGTGTTGTTGATCTCTTTCAGCAGTCTCCCCGTTTTGAAGAAATCTTGAACAAATTTGGTGACATCGTAACTAACAATGTCCCAAAAGTCCTGGAAGAACATCGGGGGGAAACCATCTGGGTCTGGTGTCTTGTAGGCTCCCATAGCAAAGACAACCCTGTGGACTTCATCGGTCGAGATGGGAGCCAAAAGTTGTCAGTTGTCATCCTCATTGATGGCCATCGACAACTTACTAACAAGGCAGTCTTGGAGCGGAGAATCCCTTCCACCATCCGCATACAGTCTGGTGAAAAGTCCACCACATTCTGTCCAAGCAGAGAGTCCTCAGAGATCTCCTGGCCAATTTCATCCTTAATACTTTTGATATAGTTCCTCCTCTTGTGGATTGAAGCTGATTTGTGGAAGAAGGCAAAATTTATGTCCCCTTCTTTCAACCACTGGATCCTGGATCTTTGCTTCCAGTACACTTCTTCCTTGGAGAGAGGGTATCTTTCCAGCTCTTGCGACAATCTTCCTCCTCCTTCAAAATGGGGTCCAGGGGGTTACCGATAACCATAATATAATGAAGTTGTTCCAGTATGGCTCCTAGGTCCTTCTTTCTTTTGAAGATATCTCCAAATGTGGTCCTATTCCATCCTTTGACTTCCCTGCCAATTAACTTTAGTTTCTCCATAATTCTATTCATGGTAGTCCCTTGTATCGAGGTGGTCCACTAGCATCTTACCATTTCCCTGAAGTCTAGGTGGGAGGCCCACATGATCTCATAGCGAAAGAGGGGGGGACCCTGGTAGGGTCTGTCTTTCTAGTGGAGAAGAAGCGGGTTGTGGTCAGACGCAATCCTTGGGAGAGTTTTCAGGTAAGAGCTATTTCCAATGTCCCAATTGGTGGAAATCAAGAATCTATCCAGCCTGACTTGAATAAGATGTTTGCCTTTCCTATTATTTGACCAGGTGAAGGGGGCACCCTGTAGATCAATATCCATAAGGCTTGTAGCATTGATGAAACTAGCTAGGTCGCCCATGCTGTCAGATAAATCTTCCAAACCACCACACTTTTCGGATGGGTAGAGGGAGGAGTTGAAATCTCCTGCAAGCATAAACTGGTCCTTCTGGTTAGTCATAATGATATTAGACATTTCCTCCCACAGGAGCCATCTCCCCGATCTTGAGTTGGGAGCATAGATATTGAACATCTGCGAGCATTGTTCCCCATAATGAAGGGAAACCGCTAGGAAATTTTGGGAGCTAGCAAAAAGCTTGCCTTTCATTTTAGTGGGATCCGAGATGGTAGCAATACCCCCATAAGCACCCAAGGCATCAACATACAGATAATCCACTCCAAGCCAAATTTTACTAGCAACTGCAACAAAAGTTTGAAAGGGCATCTTGACTTCTTGAATGAGGCAAATGTCAATTTTCATCTCAAGAATGAGTTGTTTTATGGCGAACTACTTCTGGGGGTTGTTCAGACCCCTTATGTTCCAAGAGAGGAACTTCATTTCTTGCTTTTGTTAAGTCCATCCAGGGTCAATTGTCTACACTTTGCAATGTCCCTTGCCATAACCTTGTGCCTCAGAACTCTTTCTGAGGGTCTGCCTACTTTGTTTTCGTTACCCCCCACATATGCTTTCTTGGCATTGACTTTCTTCTTCTGGGTTATCCATTCTTCATTATCCATCTGGGGGGAGCCCGAGGGGGACACTTTCAGCGGAGTTACCAGGGAATTTCCAGGGTGCTCATCTCTATCCCCTGTTACAGGGGAGAGAGGGGTTGAAGAGGTGGGTAAGCTATTTTCAGTCAAAAGAGGCTTGGCCAAAGTTGAGTTGAGGGCTATCTCCCCCTCTTCCAGGGGAAAGATTGAGTTTTTGACTGGGTCTGTTGGGGGTTTTAAGATCTCAAGGATCTTGTCTATGTGTGGGTAATCATCAGAAATTTCATTCACAATAGTCAACTCAAGGGGAGCCAAGGATGATGGGTCACTAGGATTAATGGGTTCGGCCCAGATGGCTTTATTTTTTAGCTTGGGTTCCGCAACCACGAGGGCTTTACAATCAATATATGAATGCCCCTGGTTATTGCATTTCTGGCAATACAAGGTGGCATTTTCGTACACAATAGCCTGGGACCATTTTCCCCATTTTGATTTTAGGGAGATAAATTTTGGGAGAGCCTTGTTAATAGTGACATTGACACAAAAATGAGCATACACCAACCTGGATTTGTTGAGAGTGATCGAGTCCCCTGCAACAAAGCTGCCAAACGAGTTTCCAATCCAGCAGAAGATTTGTTCATCCCATAATTCTAGAGGGAGTCCAGGAAGCCTAACCCAGACTGGAGCCATGCGGTTTAGTTCTGCGGAGGGGTCAAAACCAGGCTTCCATTTAGCCATGGTTAGGAAATGCTTTCCATAAGCCCAAGATCCCGACAGAACATAGATCAGATCCTCATTAGTGTTGAACTTGAAAAGAAAGAGTCCCCTCGATATAGCTGAAACCTCCAGGCTTCCTTTAAGCTTCCAACGAGATTTTGTCCATCGCCTGACCATGTCAATAGATGGACGGAAGGAGAAGAAACGACCAACTATTGCCAGGTGAAGGGAAGAGGCAATTTTGTCCATCACATTGTCCGGGAGTTTGATCTTTGTTTTGTCTTCTGTTTGGGAGAAGGTGGCCACAACATCTTCAGGGGTCAACTTTGTTGACCCAAGGAGGGAATTCTTCTAGCTAGACTTGGGATTCTCCTTCACAAGATCCACATCCACCTATCCGATAGAAGTTTCTGGACTAGGATGGGGTATAATCCTTTCATCCCCTTTCAGGCCAGTATCAGTCAGACCTAGTGAAGTGGAAGGGGTGTGAAGGCTGACATTTTCTTTCGTATGGTCCGCAGACAATGGGGACCCCACAGTCGGCTCAGTAGCATGCGCACCGACCATAGAATCAGGTGTTGGGTCCAGTGGGGGAGGGGGGAGCTCCCGAGAGGGGGCGGTCATCCAGGGACACAAGTTCAAATGCGAAGCAGGCGAGAGAGTTGTAGACAGAAGGCAAAAATTTAACTCAATGTTAAGCGGATGTTGACTTTGTTATCATACCTTCTTATGAGCAATTTCATGTGAAGTTGGGCTATCCTTGGCTATCTTCCATGAAGTCTATTGATTCTCCAATCCACAAGTGTCTCAAATTTCCTCACAATGGAGAAATTATAACCACAAACCATAGCTTATTTCATCCATCTGCAAGAAGCCCCGGTGTTCCTATTGATCTCTTTTGGCCTAAACAATTTCAATCTCTTCCATCAAGGAGCAATGCTATTTTTCAATCTTATCAAAAATGGAAGAACAATATGATCTTATCCTTAAGTCAACCTAGATCTCCAACACTTGACATTCCTATTATTATTCAAGATGAGGTTCTTCCCCTCTCGGATATAACTAATCTCCCTCCTTAGGAAAATTGTCCACCTACTTCTATGGATGTGACTTTACCTTCTCTTAAGGAGAACAACAATATTCCTCCTAAAGATAGACCTATACCTCCTCCTCATGATGGACTGGGTCTCCTCCCTACACCTAACATTCCTCCTTTCTATGGCGCATTTCCACCTCCTTCCTCTTATCAAGAGAAGTGGCCTGATTTTCCTATTGTTCAACCAAAAAGACCTCAACCTAAACCTTCCACTACCAAGGAGAGAAACGTTCTTGCTTTTTCAAATGTTCCTCCTCCTTCTCAGCCTTCCACTAAGACTTGACGGAATTGTTGTGCAAGAGAATGTCGATGAAGATGTCGGGCTCAAGCTCGTGAAGCTATCCCTCAAAATACTCAATCTCCTTAGACTCCAACAGTTGACATGATTCCCTTTTCTCCTAAGAAAGATGTTCAACCAACATCTCCAAATCATAAGTTGCATAAAACATGTGATGGTTTTACTCCTATTCGTGTTTTTGCTCCTCTTTCTTTAAACTTTGATGAAGAAATGGGTGAAAATGTTATTCATAATGGCAATACAACTCCTAATGGTTCTGATAGTGAGTATGAGCATGTTGATGGGGACAAACATTTATCAACTAAATTTTCACAAACTCTAATCCTAGCTCCTAGAATCGAACAAAGTGACTTACAAAATGAGCATATTCCTTGTTTGGATCTTGTAATAGCTCCATCTTTTGTGCTCGATATCACTCCTCTGGCATGTTGCTCGCCTTCTCGAAATAGTGATCAACAAGATCGGGAGGCAAATGTCATGCTAGATTATCAATATTAGCACTGTAGATCTTTCTCTCTCTTTCTTTCTCTTTTGTGGCCATTCTTCTATGTGTATCCATGTTCTTCTATTGTTCCCTTAATGTCTACTTGGGGATGATGCAAAGCATTGAGATCTTTTCTTGGTCTCTTTCTTGTTGACTCAAAAGACATCCTCTCTTCCTTTTTTTCTAAGGTAGTGTCCTTCTTTGGGGAATGAAGATTATTATATGCATATACATACATGATATACATGAGTTATCATACAACATACTGACCCCGAGGAAAGTGACACTACCTTGGGTTTATGCCTCGATTGGGGGCTAAATCCTTGTGATAACGTGCTCCCTCTCTTCTCTTTCTCTTGGGTGTATCCTACCTTAAAGAAATCACTCTTGAAAAGGCATGCGTGATTGCTTTAACGTGGGGGCATACACTCTGCTCATACTTTCCTTCTTGTGATACTTAGAATTACTTAGTGAGCTTTGCTTTGCTTTGTAATATTTTTTATCCTTGCTTTCATGACTCATAGTGAAGGGAACTTTGCTACTTGCAGTCATGGTTCTCCCCTTCTCGATCTTCCCTTTTTACTTTATCAATCGAAGTCCTAAGATCCTAAGTCCACTTGGGGCTTGGTGCATCTTGCCTCCTTGACGTGGTAAAAGTCTTTCAATATTGTTTCCTTGTACTTTATCGATAGTATTGGTTTACGCTTATACTCTCGCTAAAGTGGGGTCTAAACGTAATGTCATAAAATTGTGACCCTAGCAATTAACGACTGCATTAGGATCCTCACGCATGCGAACTCGAATCCTCTAGCCTGATCGAAGACCGAAGATTGCTCGACTTGTGTAAACAACTTCTTCCTTGGCCTCTGCATCACCCCGACTGCATTTTGCCCTGGATAAAGGGGTAGGACAGGGGCGTGGTGCCCTTGTCCTCCCAGGACAAGGGTGTCGTGCCCCTGTCCCTGCCTTATTTTAGGGCAGGACCCTTCCTAGAGCATGCCTTGTGGGTTGTGCCTCGGGCGGGAAACCTCCTCGTTGTAGGCCCGTGACAAAATTCAAATCGACCAACATGTATTTAAGGGGGAATTTGCTCTCTCATTTGCATAAGTTCAATAATTTGAAGTTGGATAAGATTGGAGTATGCACAAGCAATCAAGCATTCAAACATTCTTTTCTAGCATTGAGCATTCTCAAGTCTCCCTTCAAGGCTAGGTGTTGCATTCAAGTCAAGGATTCAACCATTGAAAAGGAGATTGATTTCAACATACAATTACATACAAGCATTTCTATCAGCATTGCTACTACAACCTCCCTTTAGGTGATTTACAATTCAGTCTTTCATTTACATCTACTTGCAAGTACTTTCTTTCATTATTTGATTAATTCCAAAATTAGGGTTTGACCTAAAGGTAAACCCCCAATCCCAACCCTTTTTCCTCTCTTTTCTATGTGTAGGTTGTAGGTGCGCAGCTATACTATCATATTTAGGCTTCATTTGCAGAAGTGGAACAACCCTTTTCATTTCACAAATTTTTTGGAGGACCATGTACATTCCTGCCACAGTCCAGACAACTTTTTGTCAAATTCACAGGATGACTTCGTCTCAACATTTTATTGCCAAATCCAGGTGCATAGCTTCATCCCATATCCCAATCTCAAGTTATAATCAATTCTTGTCAAATTTTCTCTACATAATTCAATCAATTCCTTTCCATTTCAAACAAGGAAGAAGGGATCATCCTAACATTCTCAATTCATTCAAAATTCAATCTATCATCTTTGTGTGGATATTGGATCTAGTGAGTTACCTCATCCCTTATCTTCCTAATGTAATGGTGGAAAGTGCTTGAATGGTAATCAATAGAGAAACTCCCATCTCTCTTTGAGGGAAAGGGTAGTTTCCTTCTTGATCTATCATTCACCATTTTTCCCACCATTACAATGACCTAACCACTTAATTTTTGAAATTTAAATTTTGAAAAAAAGAGATAAATTAAAAATTTGAATTGTAGGAATGAAGACAAATCTGAAAACAGTCACGAATCTGAAAATTGAATGGAAATTCAATTTTTGCACAACTTCAAGATAAGTTTTAAAAATTGGGGTTTAAACAATTAACCACTTAATTTGGTAATTTGATTTGCAAATTGAACAAGACAATGAGGAAACTGAATCTGGCAAACAAAGCAATTTTCAGATCTAAGACAATAGAAAGCAAAACACAAGTTCAATTTCAGTTTTAAAACTAGGGCTTTGAAGGAATTAACCACTAAGTGTGTAGAAAAATTAAACTTGCATTTTTGTTCAAAGGAAAGCATGCAAGACATCAGGTTCACAAAAAAGTAATGTGGAAAAAGGTGAATGATGGAGATACAGAGGAAATATTTTCTTCCCTCTGATGAGAGATGAAAGTTTCACTTCAGATTTTGATTCAAAAACTTTTCCCGCATTACAGTAGAAGAGGGGGGAAAATGCACTAGATTCAACCTCTAGAGAAGCAGATTGAATTCTGAGTGATATAAGAATAGTAAGTTAATCCCCTCTTCTGGAATATGATTTGAATTGATTGAATCGTGTGCTTATGACCAAGTGAAAAAGTGGCAAAGATATGATTATAACTCGAGATAGAAGCGTAGGATGAAGTTGTGCACCTGGATCTGGCAATAATATGTTGAGACGAAGCTGTCCTGCGAATTTGAGGAAAAGTTGTCCGGACTGTGGCGGAAGTGTACACGGTCCTCCGAAAAATTCGTGAAATGAAAAGGGTTTTTCCTCCTCTGCAAATGGAGTCCAAATCCGAAAGTACAGCTGGGCACCTGCAACCTACACACAAAAAAGAGAGGAAAAGGGGTTGCGATTGGGGGTTTACCTTCAGGTCAAACCCTAGTCTTGGAATTAACTAAATGATGAAAGAAAGTACTTGCAAGTAAATGTAAATGAAAGACTGAAATGTAAATCACCTCAAGGGAGGTTGTAGATAGAATGTAGGTAGATTTTCTTGTATTGAATTGAATGTTGAAAGGGATCTCCTCTTCAATGGCTGAATCCTTGACTTGAATGCAACACCTAGCCTTGAAGGGAGACTTGAGAATGCTCAATGTTGGAAAGGAATGCTTGATCTCATGCCCACCTTATCGCTTCTTGAACTTATGCAAAATGGGAGGGCGAATGCGACTTATATACTTATCAATTAGGGTTAACTAATTGATTTTCTATCATAGGCCGACACTAGGGGAGTTTTCTTGCTCAATGCACAACCACCAAAGCACAATTGGAAAGGGTCCTATCCCAAAATAGGGCATGGACAGGGGCGTCACGCCCCTATCCTGGGAGGCCATGCCCCTGTCCTAGTGGGGATAGGGGCGCCATGCCCCATGCCCATGTCTTGCTCTTTTTTCCAGGATAGGATGCAGTTCAGGCAGTGCAAAGGACAAGAAAGATGCAGTTTTCAGGTGCTGAGAAAGTCTCTGGTCTCTGATTAGGCTTAGGGATTCGATTCGCATGCGTGAGGACCCTAATGTGGTTGCAAATTGCAAGGGTTGTAATTTTATGACACTACAGTTTGAAACATAACTTGTTGAGTGTTAGTCAGTTGAATGATAAAGGTTATCATCTTGAGTTTAAGAATGGAGTGTGCAGGATCTTAGGATGAAAAGGGGAATTAATTGCTACTGGTAAACAAACTAAAGGTAACTTATTCCATCAGAATGCTAGTGTAAATAGTTGTTTGGTTGCTAAGGTTGAAGAAAGTTGGTAATTTCATAGAAGGTTTTGTCATGTGAACTTTGATAATGTGGTTAAGGTCAGAAAGTCAAGTATGGTGAGATGTATGCCACAACTTGTTAAACTAGACAATGTGATGTGTAAAGAATGTCAGTTGGATAAGATGACTACATCTTCTTTTAAGAGTAAATCTTTTTCTTCTGAGCATATTCTAGATTTGGTGCACACTGACGTATGTGGTCCTATGAGGACTAGAAGTTTTTATGGTGACAAGTATTTCATGATATTTATTGATGATTTTTCAAGGATGATGTGGGTTACTTTTCTGAAGGAAAATTTAGAAGCTTTCAACAAGCTCAAGGCATTCAAGGCCTTAGTAGAAAAGGAAACCGATAAGAATCTTAAGTGTTTGAGATACGATCAGGTGGAGAGTTCACATCATATGAGTTTGTGAGATATTGTGATGAAAATGGAATAAAGAGGCAGTTATTTTTCTAAGGACACCTCAGCAAAATGGAATTGCAGAAAGGAGAAACCAGACCATTGTTGAAGCAACAAGGACTACACTGATACAGGGAGATGTACCTAAGATGTTTTGGAGAGAAGCAGTCAACACTGCAGTATACACATTGAACCAGGTACTAGTGAAGAAAGGTAATGACAAGACACCCTATGAGTTATGGTATGGTAAAACTCCTAATGTTAGTTATTTCAAAGTCTTTGACAATAGGTGTTTTATAAAAAGAGATGAATATACTGGTAAATTTGACCCTAAAACTGATGAAGGAACATTCCTTGGCTACTCTACTAAGAGCAAAGCTTGCAAGTGGTTTAACAAAAGGACAAAGAACATTGTGGAGAGTGTGAATGTAAAAGTTGATGAGTTCTATGATAAACCTGATGATACTAGCAAATTTAATCTAGTAGATGGTGAACAAAAACTTGTGATTATTAAATTGGAAGTGCATAAAGATGTTGAGTAGAACGGTGCAGAGGAAGATGCTCAACTAGTAGAAGATGAATAAGATGAAGAACGAGAAGAGGTTATTACACCAGAACAGGTTATACCTAGGTGTAAAGCGGAAAATCGCGATCGAACCCTAGTTGCTCTCCCCTCTTCCAACTCCAAGGAGAGAGAAGGGAGATTCACTAGGGTTGATGGTTTTCACTTAGGGGAGAGACTTTACATTCAAAAGAGGGGTTGAAACCCACAAGATCCAATCCCACGCAATGCAAGATTGGGTGCTAAATGTGTTTCAAGGGTTAAGAAAGCAATGCTACCCTCTTTTGTAAAGAATGTGCATAGAAGAATTAAGCTAGGAATGCATAGAAAGTGAGAAAGATTTGCTTATAAACTGAGATAGGAATACAGTATGAAGCTGCGGACCTGGAATTAGCAGTAAAATGTCGATACGGCGTTGTCCTGCAAATTTGAGCAAAAGTTGTCGGGACGATGGCGCCCGGCGCCACGGTCCTCCGAAAAATCCGCGAAACGAAGGGGGATCTGTTCGTCTCTGCACAAGGATTCCAGATCTTCAATTTCAGTCGCGTACCTGCAACCTACACACATAAAAGTGAAGACGATTGGGGGTTAGGGATTAGGGGTTTGCCTTTAGGTCAAACCCCGGTTTTGGAATTAACTAAGAAATGAGCAATGCTATAAATGTAAATGTCTGTAATGTAAAACAAGTACTAATACCTTGTTGTAAGGATGTTTGTATCCTTATGTACGAAGGTATAGATGTTGTATGTTGTATGTTGTAGTACTATGTTGTAAGTGATCTCCTCTTCAATGGTTGAATCCTTGTCTTGAATGCAACACTTAGCCTTGAATGGAGACTTGAAATGATCAATTGCTTGAAGGAATGCTTGAATGCTTGAATGCTTGAGTATAATTTCCACGCTTTTTCCATCATATCGAATGAAAGAGGAAAATGTAGTTTATATACTTGTCAATTAGGGCTGATAGACTGATTTTCCCGACCTTAGGCCGACCAGGAAAGATAATTTTCCAATTTGCAAACATAAAGACCCGAAGTCCAAAAGAGACCGGGCCCAAAATAGGACCCAGGGACTAGGGCGCTGGGCGCCATGGTCCTGGGGGACCAGGGCGCTGGGCGCTCTGGTCCCACCTCCCGGGACAGCAGGGTGCAAAGGAGGTTCAGGCCAGGGTGCAAGAAAATGCAGTTTTTGGTGTCATAATCAGGTTTCGGGGTCTCCATTCAGGTTGCGTGTTGCGTCGCCATCGTGAAGACCGAAATGCAGTCGAAATTGCAAGTGTCGCAATTTTAGGACGCTACACTAGGTATATAAGGTTAAATAATTATGAAGACCAGATAAAAGGTGACAAGAATATTGGAGTAAGGACTAGAAGAAAAATCAGAGAAAGCTCTTGTCTAATTTCCACAATTGAACTGAAGATAGTGAGAAAAGATCTTAAGGATGATGATTGGTTAAAGGCAATGACTGAAGAGCTTGATCAAATTGAGAAAAACAACACTTGGTCACTTGTTCCTAGACCTGATGACAAAAAATTGATTGGTACAAAATGGGTATTTATAAACAAGTTGAATGGAGATGGTGAAGTTGTTAGAAACAAGGCAAGACTAGTTTGCAAAGGGTATGCACTAGAAGAAGATGAAGATTATGGAGAGACCTTTGCACCGGTTGCTAGGCTTGAAGGGGTTAGGATGCTACTTGCATTTGCAACATTTAAAGGCTTCAAAGTTTACCAGATGGATGTAAAGTCAACATTTTTTAATGGTATTCTTGAAGAAGAGGTGTATATTGAACAACCAGATGGGTTTGCATTGTCAGAAGATAAGGATATGGTATGAAAATTATATAAAGCATTATATGGATTAAAGCAAGCACCAAGGACATGGTGTGAAAGAATTCATGCACATATGATAAAGATAGGATTTCAGAGAACCAATGATGACAACAATATTTATTTGAAGACTAAAGGAGACAAGATGTTGATTGCAAAAGTATTTTTTGATGACATCATATTTAGAGGAAATGATGATAGGTGTATGACTTTTGCAGATGAGATGAAGGAAGAGTTTGAGATGTCTCTAATAGGTAAATTTTCATTGGTTTGTAGGTATAGCAGATTAAATGTGGCATCTTTATCAATCAGTCTAAGTATGTGAAGGAAGTGTTAAAGACCTTTGGAATGGAAGATTGTAAACCAATCGAAACACTTATGGTTAAAGGTTGTAGATTGTCAAAAGAAGATGATTCACCCTTAGTGGATGAGAAGGAATATAGATCTATGATTGAGAAACTTCATTATGTTATTCATAGTAGACCGGATATTGCCCATGCAATTGGTTTAGTAGAAAGATTTCAGAAGAGCCCCAAGGAGACACGTATGGCAACAGTGAAGAGAATATTCAGATATCTTAAAGGGACAACTGACTATGGATTATGGTATCCATACAGAGGAAATTTTTCTTTGCAGGTATTCACTGATGTAGATTGAGCAGGAAACATGGATGACCGGAAAAGCACAACAGGTGGAGCATTATTTCTAGGTGATAGACTGGTATCTTAGACCAGTAAGAAACAAACTTGTATTTCTCAGTCTACAACAAGATCAGAGTATGTGGTTGCATTCATGAATTGTGCACAAGCTATATCGATGAGACATGTCTTGGAAGGACTCAAGGAGGATATGATAGAACCGATAGTCATACATTGTGATAACACTGGTGTTGTAAACATTTCAAAGAAGGCGATATTGCATGTTAGGACTAAACATATTGAATTGAAGTATCATTTTATGAGAGAAAGGGTGCAGGAAAAGAAAGTGAGATTGGAGCATGTGTCAAGTAAGGAGTAGTTGTCAAATATATTCACTGAGCCATTACCTAAGGCAACCTTTGAGTATCTTAGAGAAAAACTAGGGGTTATACCTCTACACAAGATCAACTAGGATGTCAGTGATGCATCAATCTAGTGGACTTCTTGAATATCTTTCACTATGGATTAATGAGAGGTGGGATACTCCTCAGGGGGAGCAGCAGAGATGAAGCAACAAAAATGAAGACAAAAGATGCCTTTGCACCTTTGGCATTGTTGTCAAAGGGGGAGAAGAACAATGACAAGAAGAAGTAATGCAAAGGAGGAGAAGATCAAGTGAAGCACATATTAGTACAACATGGCATGATGAGCTCCTCGTATTTGTCATCAGTTGATTATTTTGGTGTTGCATTCTTTTAGTATTGCCATCAATGCCAAAGGGGGAGAATATTGGCATGTTAGCATAACTGATAGAGATGATGATGTACCGGTAAAGGATGATGTTGATATGAGGAGTTTGATGGACTGTTGATGATGATATATTGAAGGACTATTGGTAATGATATAATTGTGATATGATGCTCTATGATCAATTATTTGTGTTGTCATTGATGGAAACCATGTTTGTTTATGTTTGGTATATCATCTAAGTTATCTAAGTTATCTAAGCCTAACCAGTAATGGAATGTTTGCTAAGTTGACAGTGAATCGGTAAGCAGGAATAGTGAAGGAGATGGTTGCGGTAGAGATCCGTGTTGTGTTAGGTGTTGGGGTTTGAAATATATGCTTATGACATTATAATGAGTCTATGACTAGAACCACATCATGTTTGGAGAACCGGAAGTCATGTTTGTAATTGATTGTTGTATATTCGATGTGGGGTTTGAGAACTGGTAACAAGATCTTTAACCAATGATGTTTTATGGTTTGGCGGTGGATCTTTTCATGATCTTATCTTAGTGGTGACGTGTCAGAATCCATGTGAAGTGATAAGATGTTGTTTGAGCATGATCAAGGAGTGAATTTCTTGGGAAACAACGAAGTGCTTAGAAGAATGTGATAAGGGTTTGACAACTTATCAGATTGATGTGTGGTGATGTGTTATGATCATTCAAAGGCTGTAATTGTCTTGAACTTTGTTGTAATGATCTTTATGATGATTTATAAATGATTTGTAATGATCTGATATGATCTATGATGTAAATTCAATGTATTTTGAATTTGGTTAGGGTTATGTAACGGACCTAGTTGTAAAGTGTATTTAGGTCGAGTTTGAGAAGAGACTTTGTGTCGGTGATCATAGAAGGAGAGTGTGTCGAACCAGATTGAGATGTCTGCATGCGTGAAGCAAATTGGAGTTGAAATGGATATGTACTAGCAAGCATAGAGTGTTGTGATCAGGTCATTTACTTGTTCTTCTCTAAAAGTTACAATAGTATTAAAATCCCTTAACCGGGTAGGTCCTAACATGCATGATATTGTAAATCCCTTCACTTGGTGGCTCATTAATTTGGGTTTAAATCCTTTAGCAAGGTTACTCAAAATAGGGTAGAGCTCCTAACAGGGCCGAGGTTAAAATCCCTTCATCGGGTGACTCCTAACAGGGTCTGCTCTTAACCGAGCATTATTGTAAAGATCCTAACCAGGCTAGGCCTTTAATAGGGTGCATTTCGAAAGAGTGCAAATTTTGTGGGTACCAATTCCCACCACGGTTTTCCCCATTTGGTTTTCCACGTGAAAAATATTTGTGTTCATATGGTGGTTGATTTGTTTATGTGTGGATTTGATATCATTACATTGTTTACATGTTGATGAACACATGAATGAGTAGCTTGGTAAATCTGCTTTAAGTGATTGATTGAGTGGGTACCAGTACTGGTTATGAAATATTTTTGAGAAATATTTTCAGATTGGTAAAATATTTCAGTTTATTGTTATTACTGATTCACCCCCCCTCCTCTCAGTAATAACTGGATCCTCACAATAACACTGCCATCTTAAGGACGGGGGAATATATGTGGCCTCCTTGCATATTATATTGTGGATTCCCTTGCATAATGACTTGATTGGTTATCCTTGTTGCATGTCTTAGACAAGGTGTACATGCTCAAAACCAGACCAAAATTCTTAGACAAGATGTTGCATTCCTGAAACTAGACACATTTTTCAAATTGTATGTCTTATATAGGTTGTTACACGCTTGAAACTAGACACAAATTCTTAGATGATATGCTTAACTCCTAAAAATAAATGATATTTTTAGAATAGGTTGACTATCATAACACAAAATTCTAGACTATTTGACATTTCCTTTGCACCGATACTTTTTTTTCTTGAGATAAATTGACTAGCATAATACAATTTTCTAGACTATTCAACTCTCTCCTTGGGATGGGTTGACTAGAATAACACAATTTTCTAGACTATTCAATGTTCCCTTTGCTTCAAGCTTTCTTGGGATGAGTGGAACTAGAATAACACGACTTGCTAGACTATTTCCTACTCTTCCTCTTCCTCCTCTTTCATTAATCAGCCAACATAACACAACTTGATAGCCTGTGGAATCCATGCTCTCTTTATCTCTCTCCTCTATGATCCCCACAACATACCCTTGCCAGTTGTTGCAACATGGAGTCTTGTCTCATCTTTGATGCATGTTCTTACCCTTTCCAAATGATCATTTGTGCTCTTGCAATAGCATTCTGAGGGTGATATTAGTGGTCAAGACATTTTTTATTATTGAAGTCTCTTCAACTAATTAACTTGGAGCCTTTGTTTTCAGTACTACCCTTCTTGTGTGTGTCGTTTGTTTTATTTGTCCTTTTTTCTATGTGTGCCTTGGAACATGGTTATATGAGTTGAGATCCTTAGTTTGGGGTCTTGTTCCCTCGAACTTAGTGATGTATTATCTCTTTGTAGGCTTGCCCAATGGCTCTCCTTTCTCTCTTTCACCTGCTTTACTACAAGTATGTGTGTAGGATCATACTCCAACTAAAGTGGGGGCTAAATTAGCATCACAAATTGTATCTCTATGCAATTTATTTCTCAAATAGGACATATTTTAGCATGTATGGCCTTTCGCATCCGGTTTCACTCATCACAACCTGATTTAACATATCATTATGGCATCTCCTCCTCATTTGGGACCTCAGATCCCAATTTACGACTATCTTGGAGGGAGCAAGGTGCCTAGGGCACTTTTCTCCCCTAATTTGCTCCACACAATGGTCAAGTGGATTTAGTAGGAAATCTTTTCTCATGTCAACTTTGATTAGTGTTTTGCACCTTGATATGCTTGGGAGAGGTATATAAGGAAGGTATCCTCCCTCATTTTAGAGAATCAGAAGAATCAATCATCAAGTCAAAGAGATATCATGATTTTGAGTGAGCATTCGAGGATTCAAGTATTCAAGCATCCATTGTGGAAACCTTCAACAATATTAATGCAAGCATGTCTTTTATGATTTCTTTTTAGGTCTTTTGTGTGGCTTCATGATATTACATCAACATTCATGATCATCTTCAAAGAATCATATGCATCATCAAGGTATAAGCCACTTCCATTTTCAGATCTAGGCTCTACTACCTAACGTCACACTTTCCTTTCAAGTTCATTTCAACTATTTCAAGGTTAATTCCAAAAATGGGGTTTGACTTAGGCAAACCCCTTTATCTCCAATAATTTCCTCTCTTTTCTATGTGTAGTAACAAGTGGCAAATCTATGAAAATAGGTATAGATTAATCAGGCAAAGATCTACAATCTACAATTTGATGAAGCCAAAATTGACAGGAGATAACCAATTTGGGCAACTTAGTCTCGGGAGCAAGCCGAGCTGGGTAACTGAGTCCCTACACTTTTGTCTCAAATTTAGTCTATAGGTTATTCTCAACTTGTATTAATGTATACTTTTCTAAAATCGAGATATTAGTCCGTCATAGTCCTGTGCACATAAAAAAGGGTCAATTCTTCGTTTTTCTCCATCTATCATTTAAATAAACACATTTCAAATCAATAGAGAAGGACCATTGTATCCACTTTGTGCTTGAATCATCTTGAGACTACTGGATCATTGTCCTTTCGAATGTAATAAGGAGTAGGGACTTAAATAGATTCCTTGTGTTTCATGCTTAAAATCTATTAGGTTAAACATAGCTAATTAGATTAAAAGGACGGATCACAAAATCCTTAACTAATTTAGCAACCTTAAACATAAATCAATGAAATGAAATGCATAAATAAGAGAATTAAACAATTAAACTAATTGAAAACTCCCTTAGTTGCATTGTAGCTTCCATTGCTCTTCTCCAAAATTGTGTGGTTGATTGGCTCTCAGGTGTTGCATTGGGATTCTTGCATAGGTTGGACACAGTAATTTTGAAGACTGTGATTCTTCAATTCTCTGATTTTGGATTCCAGAAAAATTGATGTGAAATGACGTTGAATTTATAGATTTTTGAGACAGATTGGGTGAGAAATTGAACTGAAGTGCTAATTGATAGATAACCGATATTGATTGATTAGTCAACTCATTTTGATTGATTTGCTAACAAGATTGATTGGATAGATAACTCAATTGATTGAATAGATGACTCAATCAATTATCCAGTTGACTGAATTGATTGAAGAGACGACTGAATCGATTGCTTAGTTAGAAAAGGTGATTTGGAGTGAAAAGGGGAGATTGAAGAGTTAACCGAGTTAACTAATTAGTTAACTGATTTGATCAATCAGTTATGATTTTCAACATGTGTTATGGGAGATTGAATTGAAGTTCATTTTTATTTTGATTTGAAACTAAATTTGGATTTTTGAATGCTGAAATGCACATGAGGTTTACTGAAATTCATTGAAATGCAAATTTTGGTGAAATGTGAATTTGATGAAAATTAAATTAGATGAAATGAGTTGAAATTCAAATTTGGGGAATTGGAAGAAAGAATTAATTAATTAAATATTTTAAATGAAATTATTTAATAATTGAAATGAAATTAATTAAATAATAAAGATTATTTAATTAAGGAGAATAATCGTAATTAATTAAATAATTAATATTTGAAAAAAAAGGTTTGATGATGAATTGATTAAAGGATAAAAATTGATTAATTAATAATGTTGAAGATGATGATTGAGTTAGTTCAAAAGAATAATTAGCTTAATTAAATAATTAAATAATTATTCAATTAATAAGATGAATAATTAGCAATGATCAGTGAGACAATTTTAGGCATCTACACATTGTTTGCATAGACTTGTGAATTCTATCTCTAACCCCTATTCCCCACCATTACAGGATGTAACATGTAAATACAAAATCGTTGGCCCAAAAACAAACTCCAATGCAATGCATAAAGGATAATGAGACGTGTGAGGCTTCACACCAAGTCAACACACCTACTTGTCCATCCTAAAACATCACCCATAGATCCACATGCAACCGCACAAACCAAAATGTTATAGGTCAGGTGTAAAAGATACAACTATCAAACCACATCACCACAACTTTGCACAAACTTCAAATCAAACAATTAAGAGTAACTCTGGATGCCTAGTATATCATCAAAAATACCAATAGCACTAAATAATTGAACCATATCATCAAAATGCTAGTAGGTTTAGAATGCAATGCGTTCCTATACACTGACACCAGAATGGTCACACTTGACTAAATAGAAATTGCGGATCCAAGAAACCAATATTGAAGCTCTAGAAACTTCAAGATACATTATTAAAACCTTTTCAGAACAACTATAAATAGAGTCAAAACATCTGCATGCCCATATTGCTATTCCATTGCAATTACACTATACCAAACCATTTGGACCAAAGACGGTAATCAAGTAGCTCATCTAGATCAACAAGTTTGACATCAATGATAACAAGAACACATATTTTCAACATGAGCTTCTTCAAATTGTCAAGTGTCACATAAAGTGAATAGTAGAAGAAGTTTCAGTTGCAAATGAAGAATGCAAATCAAGGGCAAATAAGAGATAAAGGATAGGGAAACAAAAGATTCGAGATTCTTGCTCCACATCAGACAAAAGTCAAGGAGCAGAGTGTCATTTAAGATTTGGATTTTAGGTCATCCTTTACTCCTATTAATTCTCTTTCTTTCTCATTTGTATATGTTCCAAGTCTTTGTTTTGGGCGGGTAGATAGAAGTGTCTAACTAGAGTAATAGAAAAGTTGTAGAGAATGTATATGTTTATGTAGTAGTCTCAGTCTTTTTTGATAAAAAATGAAAATGTTAGAGAATTGTATTCTCAATTTTCATATGAATCAAATATATCAAGCATGTTTTGATTTGTTGTTACAATTTCCTTGTAACTGGGTAATGTGTGTGTGGGTTTCTATTAATGAAAGGATTAAATTTTGTGTGCACATTGTTGTGAGGTTGAGGGTATAAATGCAATCAGTAAGTATAACTTTGTGACTACATAAGTGGATTCATTTGTGTAAATCATAAATAATTTAAGTTCAAATAATTTGATTTAATATTGCTATTTAGACATGTTCGTGATCTATAGTTTAACTCCTTACCCTTGGATTTAGGCACCAATCTATCGCACTGTTAAGTTGGGATTCATAAACAATTCAATATGATAAACTCCTTTTAATTTTTAGTTGTTAGGTGTAAGTTTAGAATAGGAACTTGTTCTCATTATGTAGATAATGATAAATAACCATGAATAGAGCTAGTTCAAGGTTGAATTATGTTGTCATGGTTGAAATTTATTGAGAACTATATGCTTAACTACAATATTTGTTAACATTTGCCTAAGATATCAAAATATTGTAAAGGGTGATCCCCCTTGGTCTAGCAGAGCCAAAAGTGTAGAAGATTTCAATCCTTTGATTGAATCTTGTTCATTGGCCCTTGACTTAGAGATTAGTTGATTGAATTTGTCTACTTCATATGAATTTTTAGATAATTAGTTGGAACAACCAATAGGGTCTTAAGGAAGTTTTCAACCAATGCTTACAAGATTGACCTTTCTGCAGGTATAGACATCTCTCCTATATTTAATATTACTAATATTTAAGTATCATGAAGGTGAGACAAGTGCTCAAGGGACCATACATGAAGATTTGTAGGACACGTCAAAATGGATAGATCAAATGCCTAAAAGTAAATACAAGAAAATTGATAGTTTGGTCGATTATTGTGTGACAAGGAGGACAATAGGAAAAGAATATATGGAGTATTTGGTCCATTGGAAGGATAAGGTTGCAGATATGACAACTTAGTTGAAAGATACAAAATTGGCTGAGTGAGAGATTCTAATTCTGGACTTACCGAGATGTTCATGAGTTACAAACACATTTGAGTTCATGTGCAATACCATGTTATGAAAAATATTTTTAGTTTCAGTTGTTGTTGCTTTTTTGTTGTTGTGAGTTTTTGCTATGTTATGTAGGGGGAAATGACATCAATATTTGGCTAAGTAAGGAGTTCAAAGTTGGGGTAATTTTTTTGGTATGTCTCTAAGCAAATGATTTTGCCAAACCTTGACAATTCTATAAGATTTTAGAATTTTGGGAATTCTCCTAACCTTAATGCCATAAAAGAAATGGGTAATAGATTACAAATAACCCTAATTCCCCGATGACCAACATACATGCTAGGTTATCGACAAGTTGTATGACTAATGAAACAAAATTTAGGTGTTCAAACTTTTTTCTTTTACAAACTCAACACCTTATAGGCAAGGACAATATTGTTATGATATTTCTTGGAAATACATGAAAAAATATGAAATATAACAAACCACTTTGAGGGGGTGACCTCTAGATACCCGTGATAACATATGAATTCAATAGTAGACGATATGATGCTTTGGGAGAAGCATCTCCACCTTTATTTATATGCTTAACTACACAAGGACATACCCCTTCATCCTAATTAAGAGTATTTAAGGTACTAACTATAACTAATGTTAAGGTTAAGCATGCCACAAGTGCTCAACATATTATTCTTAGGATTATATAATATATAATTAAGAATATATGATATTAGGGCCAATCATTGACTATAATATTATGAATCTAACAAATATCACTAAGACTCTTGCTTGTTGATTGGGAAGAAAAGAAGGAAAAGTGTGAGACTGATTGCCGACTCTTGACTACACTAAGAAAATGCAATGTTGCAGACTCTTATATTGAGCTTAGACTTATAACCATAATCAAAGGTAAAGGTTGATGCCAAAAGGTGAAACAAAGGGTGAGCAAGTCAAACGACACCATGTGGCACAAGGCAAATGGATTGTTTGACCCGTGGGTTCAACTTTCTAGTGAACAAAGTGCATAAAAACAAGAGACTAGGATGATGAAAGGGTTCACAAATTGAGTAACACAAAGTGTTTCCCATTTTTAAGATCACAATATTTTGGTGTTGTAGACGTGAAGGTTGGCAACAACAAAATTTAGGAGCTATTGAAAGCATGATTGCTGATGAATAAAAGAGTGACACATTGGTAAATTGAAACTGCAAGGTAGAGTAGAAAAGGAAGACCATAGGCCCGCATATGAAATCAAATGCTTGTACTCTTGTAATGGTTGCTATTTATACACGAGACATCATTTTCCTATTTAGAAACATTATATAAATTATGTTTGATTGGTGGACTGTATTGATGTTGCATGATTGGGCTTATTCCTAGTCATGACTAGACTAACAATCCATGAAATATAACACTCTTTTTCATGATAAAATTTCAGCATTATATAAAACCACCTTGAGACAACACTTGACCATCTTACATGTCAATCATTCCAATAAGTAAAAGTGGATGATGCCATTTTCTTGCTAAAATGACATAGACATTAATAATTAATAAATCACAAAGGTTGATAATAGAAAAAATAACATTTGACATCAACAACATAATATACCACAAAAACTCACATGAGCTCATGAATTAAGGATATACTACCTTGTAAAACTTTACATATACCTCACCTTCACATACCAAAAATACACATATACAAATTTTTTTTATATATAACACTAAAAAAAAGTAAAACCCATTTACAATGATATCAACAATACAAAACCATTTTTTTTCACTTTTCATTGTAAAACGAGTGAAAATATAGGGGAAGTGTACCAATAGTGGTTATAGCTAACTTCATGTACCCACTTATCCTAATCAGTACATTGGATTTCAATGGTTTTTTTTTATAATTTTGTTGTCTTTGTATGTGACTTAACCACTTATAGCTAAGTTTTTGGCTTCTGGGCAACAATGACGCATGTTGTGGGATCAATTATGTGCACAAGGGTAAAAAAATACACATTTCAAAGTGTTACTTGATACCTACTAAAAGATGTTCCAATAACTGTCCACTCAAAATTGCTAATACTTGTGGACAAATGTCCCAATAGTTGTGCACAAATGTCTCATTGGTAGTGTAAAGTGGAAAATTGGATTCTAGTGACTCCCCACCTAGGAGAGAGAAAGGAAGCCACTAGGATGATTTTTGCTTGGAGGAACTTTACATTCAAAAGAGAGGCTTGAATCCACTAGATCCAAATCCAAGGGAAACAAGGATGTGAATTCCAAGTAGATTGCAAGGGTTGAAGTGTGATTTACCCTCTTTTGTAAATGAGAAAGTTGATTTGTTGACTATATATAAAAAAGAGATAAAATGAGTGAAATGAGGAGCTACGAGTTCGAGATCGCGCTATAACTTCGGATCTGAGATATTTAGACTGATACGGATCTGCCTTGCGAATTTGAGGAAAAGTTGTCAGGACCGTGCTAAAAGTGTCTACGGTCCTCCGAAAAATCCACAAAATGAAAAGGGTTCTTTCGCCTCTGTAAATGAAGTTCAAATCTGGAAATATAGTTGTGCACCTGTAACCTACACATAAAAAAGAGGGGAGGAGGGGTTGTGGATAGGGGTTTGCCTCAGTCAAACCCCAATTGAGGAATCAACCTTGAAAGAAAGTAATTGCAAATGCTTGAATGTAAACAATGGAAATGTATACCTCGTAGATCTGCAATTTGTTGATGATGGTTGCTTTGATTCTTGAATGTAATCATAAATGTTGCATGAAATGGCATGTAACATGACAAAACCCTAACACACACATATGCTTGCAAATGAATGTTGTAAATGTTGCTCCAATGGATGAATGAAGAAGACACATGAAGAAGAAGACTTGAATGCTTGAGCTTTGCCTATCATGTATTTCGTGTATATTTCCTCCTCTGTCTATTCTAACTCTATTCAAATGAGAAGACTAACTCCCTTTTATACATGCCTCAGAGAATTAATTCATCTCACCAAAGGCCGACATTGGGGAGATTTGGAATCCCGAAATGCAGATAAGACCGGAGGGACCTATCTTGGGGCCACCCTAAGAGGGGGGAGGGACAAGGGCGCCATGCCCCTGTCCTAGGGGGACAGGGGTGCCACACTCCTGTCCTGCCCTATCTTGGGGTCCAAACAAGGTCCTAAGGCCATCTCAGGGCTCAAACAAGAAGGGTTCAAGGTGAAAATGTAGAGAAAAGTCCTAGTTGGGAAGGAAGATGTTGTCGCCAAGGTGAGGACCTAAAATGTGGTTAAAATTGCTAGGGTCACAATTTTATCACACTACAAGTGGTACACAAATGGACCAATTATAGATCAAAAAAGGTAAAAAGTGATCGACTATTGATACATGTAAAATTTATTAATGAATTTATCATTATCATTTTTCTGACTCCTTTAAAATTAATAATTGAAAAATTTGACAAAAAAAATGATTGATTATTTAAATGTGTTCCACTATCCCCTATTCTAATACCCATCAATGGTTTAAAAAAATAAAAATTCATGAAACCTACCATTCAACCACACAAGAATTGTTTTTACAATGAAAAAATGTATCGCTAACAAACGTGCCAATTGAAAATTGGAGTACAGTTAGTGCGGGCAATTACAGTAAATATACCTCTAATACCGGCGGACATCTCTTATCTTGTCTTTTATAGTCAGCCCTTCTCATACCCATATATAATGCTAGATTTTCACTGTTAATGGCAAATTTATAACTAAACAAAAAGTCTAAATTTGTTCATATCTTGTACAATTTTAAAACCCAATTGAATCTTGGAAACCCCACATTCTGGATCCTCTTTTTGTCAAAATCGCTTACGAATTGAGCCGAATTCGGCTATGGCAAGCAGTGGGAGCTCTAATCTGATTCCCGTGGTAAGTTTGCAGTATTTGGAGGATTTTTGAGCTGAATTCTGTGCAGAGCGGGATTCAAATCGGTGAGATTTGATGCATTGCAGGAGGATCGAGGAAATGAGACGGAGAACAGCTTGGAGAAGATAAAGAAGCAGCTTACTTCGGCTTCTGGAAGGACTTTGCTGCAGGGGCCTCTGCTGAAGCGATCGGAAACTGTAAGAAATTTTTAGTTTAAAAAACTATCTTGTAAATTTCTAAAATGAGATGAGATGATTTTAAACGTTATGTACTTCATATTGGCCTGTAAGATCTATCGAGGGATATTTACTGCGTCAAAGAATTTGACAATTCAATTATTAAAAACAATCTTGTTTTCAAGATTGTTACTTTTAATATCCAGTTTGAACTGAACTATCTATGTTTTATTTTATTTAAGATTTCATGTACTAGATTATACTTTCAAGTATCTACCTAATTGTAATTTTGGGACGGTGAAGATGACTATGATGACTGCTTCAATGTTGGTTAAGTGAAATTAGTCTGTAGGACCTATCAAGGTATATTAATTTGTTTATCCAGTTTTAGACTGAAATTTCTCGGAAATTTTGTTACATTGTTTGACTTAAGTTTTGTGCACTTGGTTATGATTGCATGTATTTTTGCAATTGTGTCTATGATGATGACGAGAAGATGAGAAGCTTTCGTCGACTAGGTTATGATTGCAGATATTTCTGTGACTGTGTCTATGATGATGGAGGATGACAATGCTGAATCTTAATGTCCTTTAGGTATTGGTTCGTTGGGCCTAAAAACAGTCATCTATTTGGATTGTACACTAGATAATGGGCGATCCATTTAACCACTGTGAGGTTGTACTTTCAGCTTAGAAAGTTAGACGTCATGCCTGATTTTATTACATGACAAACAATTCAAATCAAACTGTGTAAATTGTTCCATTTTAACTACGCGAGGGCATACCTTTGGCTTAGATGCAATGCTTGCCTTGGCTATGAGGTATGTTCCATTTAGTATTGGATGTAATTTTTTACTCAATTTTATATTGACCATGTTTTTCGACGAGTTGAATCCAAGTCTTAAATTCATCCCAGTTGATATATATTAATTATATAACATGTCAGCTTACAGACATTATATAATTCTGCTTTGTGTGTATAAGATGGTTTAATGGGTCTGTTGAATCTAACTCTTTTCTATGAAACCGAATAGTAACTCAAGTGCATCATATTATGTAACATAGCAACTGACTGTTTGTTCTCCATGTATAAATCAGTATTAATGGGGGTTGAGCCTATGGCCATCGGTTGGATTTTTTGTTGCATAATTTATCCGTTGATAATGAAACTGGTTCTTTTTTGTTTTATATTTTTTAAATTGCAATTTGAATGTGTGTGATGGTGTAGATCACTGCATTCGTTTCGGGCTGGCCTTTAAGATAGTGGATGCTAGGACTTCTAATTGTCTATGATCATTGATTATCTGTGGGGAGTGGGGGAGTTTATGTTGCTAGTTCTAGACGCTTTGCAATGTCTTGTGCAATGATTTTCTTTTAACTCTAGCTGGATGAAGGCACCAAGTGTTGCTTCTTGACCCAACACGTGGTTCAAAAAAAGTAGTTTTTATTCTTCAATATTGATATTCAAGCAATATGGAACATCAAGATTGCCGCTTTGCTCTTGTTTAGTTGTAGGCTGTGAAGTCAAAGCAAAAATGTCTCTTATGTATGACATTCTTGGTCGTCATGGGTGTCAACCTTTTGATGACTACACCATTTCTTTCCTTTCTCTTTTTCTTGCTTTTGGGCAAGAGCTTTTGGTTGAATAATTGCTTGAGACTTAGGTGAAGGTAGCCTGTTGCAAGGTCTGACATGTCATGGTGCGGTGTGAATTATGCCGAAAGTGCTGATGTTATTCACCAAATTTAGGCAACTCACTTAAATTGGGCGCAGGATGCAGTGCTGGTTGACATTGCATTGATCTTGTAGGATAAAGGCATTGAGATAAGTCATCATTGAGAGTGACATATAAGCAACAGATGTCAGTGCAGTGTGGTATGTCATGGAGCTGCATAACACATCTACATTGCTAAGGCATGGGTGTGGTTTGGTGTAGATTAGAGTGCATGTAATAAATCCTTGAACTACTTCTTTCTTGCAGTTCACGTTGTTAAGGACAATTCAATTTTTTGTGTTTGTAGGATATTTACCTTGTGTCATTACGTGGATTTTTTTCTTAGAATTTAAAAGCTTAGATTTAAGCTTAGCAGAACTGTTATACCCTTGAGTTCAAGGTACTTGTTATTCAGACAATGTAAAACAACTATGCTATTCTGAGTTTGTTATGGTGGTCTTTCCTTTTGGGGCAAACATTATAGTAATATTGGTTGCAGGGTTTGTAACTTGTTGCCAAGTGACATTGAATCACAAAATTATTCTAGCCATTTACATGCTCTGTGATTGATCATTGATGATCCATGTCCTAGGAAATATATGGGGGACACCACTCTAAACAATGAAATCTAGATGTGTTGTGCATACAGAAACAATTTTAATATTTAACAATAAATAGAGATGATCAACATTGATAAGAGAAAAACACATAGAAAAGATGTTAGAATTGGGAAAAAATGTTAAAATCTATATGTATGGTACATGACACTCTTAAGGTACATGTACGGTTATCTTTCATTAGCTACATCTATGCCATGGCTATTGGATGATACAAATCTGTATGCATAATGTTTACATGTTTGGGACGGCTAAGAACTATTATGTGAGTAGAAATGGCTGAGCTTCACATGACTCTTCAACATTTGTTAGTTGATGCTGATTGGTGTCAAAATGTAAATAGCTGAACATTGCCCACAGGGTTTTGCTTTGTACTCCATGGGGTTCCTGCTCGTCAATTTTGCAAGGGGAGCCCCTTGAGTCATATGGAGGAATCTGATCCTTTGAGGAGGAAAGCAACAAACAAACTTGTTAATGCTTGGTGGTTCGATGCAGTATGCGTTATAAATGCACCTTAGTGGTTTGGTTTGTGTGTATGGGAACTTGATAAGGCCAATGATGGAGACTTTGTAATTTTCTGTGCAATCTTGGATGGTGTGATGTGGCACACATCTTCAAAATAGAGCTTGGTTTGTGTAGAGTCCTTTGGTACCATGTGCTTATTTAGAGAACCACTCAAGCTGAGTGCCATTTGAGATGTTGTGAAAGGTGGTGCTGGTCTGTTGAGATGTTGGCCTTGGCAGCTTAGTGTCATGCACTATTTGATGCCATGGAAGATGGCCTGGAGTTATGAGGAGTTGGCACTTCTAGCAAGGGCAAGGGGAGTGTGTGGCATGGTGCAGCTTGGCTCAGATCAACTAAGATGTAGACTATAGGTCTTATGCTCTTCTTTGTGTTCTTGATAGAATTGTACAATTGTTGTTCATCTATCCTTCAATTGTGTTTTATTTGCCAATCTAATGAGAGCAATGTATTTCACTTTTACACCTATAATCAGTGTCATTTACAGGTATCTGGAATGGTGAAGTCTTTAACTTCTCCAAGAACCTGTCATGCATCACATTGCCTTGTTCTGGTGGAGGACAAATAATACCTTTTTCCAAATGAAGTTAAAACTCAACTCCCTGCATCATGATTTTTTTTAATATGGTTACTGTGGTATTAATGATTGTATTAGTACATGTTTTGATTCTAGAGACATAAGTACTCAATGGTTAAGCGCACCTGAGTTGGAGTAGTACTGGGATGGGTGACCTCCCGGGAAGGCCCAATGCTTCACCTCTGTGAGCATCACCTAGATACAATGAGTGCTAAGTGGACCATTCATTCTCATGAGAGATGGGTTCTTGTGAATCATTACTTATGAAACATGGGTCAATGAGTTTGACTTGAAACCTACATAGTTGAATCCTGATAGCAAGATCATAATTCCGTGCTCATTTATTTTGTTAATGACAAGTCTTTGATAAAGAGGATCCTTGAGCTATGCGTATTTCTTATTCTTGGCAATGAAGCTTGTGCAATTGAACAATATTAAGCATAAACGTCGGGCATTGCCCTACTGTGGCAAAGTTAAAATTTGTGTTCTTGTCTTGTTTTTAACTTTACCCTCGCTGTTATGACTGCATAATCACTGTAAAGATGATATTGCTATATTCTTTTAGACTTTACTTATTGAAACAAAATTACTTGACTCTGATCTCTTTCTAATATTTTTACTGGTCCCTCCTACTCTTGAGATTGAACAGTAGAGACATGCCTTTCTAAGTAACCATAAATAAATAAGTCTGGTATGGAAAGTGTTATGCAGTTGCCATGTTACCTTGTTTTTATGCTTCTATAAATGATACCACCGTTTAGTGTATTAAACCCTAGCTATTGCCTTGAATTTCTACCAGTTTAAACATGTTGTCTTATTTAAAATAAATAGTATAGTACAGATAATAAAAACATTTTAACTTAGAGATTAAATGGTGAATTTTCACTAATCTTTGAATGTAAATGTTAATCAGCTTCGGAAATGGAATGAGCGTTGGGTGACATTGGATCCGACCACTGGGAAAATGGAGTACAGGTATGTGGTTGTTTTTCAATTAGTGGATGTCATTCTGAGGATGTCATCCTGGGTTTTCCATTTCTGGTAGAAGTTTTATTATTCGTTAGGCTTATAAATTGATTTTTACCAAAAATTGGCTATCATCAACATTAGTCTTTGGAAACCCTTTTTCCAAATGTTGTATAAATTCAACTCACAGGACGTTTTATTTTCTCTTAACAGAGCTCGAAGAAATGACTTGACACCCAAGGGGATAATCATATTTGATGTGAACAGCACAATTACTGTATCTCCAATTAATTTCCAGTGCGTCATGTTCTTTAATCTCATTCTTCAGTAGTGATCAGTAATAGCAGTTTTTCTATCATTTTTGCTTGTCTTTATTGGTTCACCTTTCTTGTGATGAGCTGTTCTACATGACTTTTGGGATTTGATCTTTTTCAATTGTGCATGGTGCAGTGGTCTCCAGAAATATGATGGTTGCTGCTTTTGTATCCACTTTTTGTTTATCAATTTATCAACAGTGAAACATTTCTTTACTCACTGGAATTATAATCATTCTATCTGTTTAAGATATCAAGGATTTTTACTTAACTATCTGTCAGATATTGGCACTCCGCAGAAAAAGGAATACTTCCTTTGTGCTGAAACTCCTGGGGCTACCAAGGCGTGGGCAGCAACATTACGGTGAGTGTTGGATGATTTTGACTTAGAGTTGGTTCTTCTACAAAATGTTAATTGAAAATTGAATTTGTTTAGCAATAATACATGGTATTTACAATTTTTGGAAAATAGTATAGATGGCTATTTGCACAACGGAGTTTACAATTTCACATGATAGGCTTTTTGGTTAAGTTAGTACTAAAAGCTCTATATCACGTCCGTATGCTGACTAAGAACAGAAATCAATTAGTTCTACTAAAAATGATCACCAATAAATTTG
The DNA here is from genome assembly GCF_030272615.1 of Cryptomeria japonica. NCBI lineage: Eukaryota > Viridiplantae > Streptophyta > Pinopsida > Cupressales > Cupressaceae > Cryptomeria > Cryptomeria japonica. Next base: position 201,139,481 of record NC_081415.1, on the reverse strand, counting down.
ACTGATGTTGGTAAGCATATTTTTTGGCTAGATAAGAGGACATTTTACCACATAAATTTTTCTTTATGTATGTACATCATAAACCCCTGAACATATTTGCTCACAGCATTAAGATCTCTTCTATGATCAAGAATTGCCTCAAATCCATGGCATGTAATCAGCATGTGATCCAGGGATTATGTTTGGTTACCATATGAGTTCTGAATGGAAGAAATAATCATTTAGTTTTGATGTTTTATGCAAGTTGTTTTCTGTTACAAATTTATACATTGCTGCTTACTTTTTTGTTCTTGTTATACTAGTTCTTCTACGTTTGGGTTTTTCTAAATTGATATATCATATTGCAAGGTAATTCCATTGAAATTAAAGCGAAGTAATGCAACAAGGCTACAAGCATCCATTGCCAGTGGTATATATCAAGAAATGTGTGTACGTAGTTGAATAATTTATAAAGAGGAATTGTATTATTCTGTATAACACAATGTATGATATGATCTCTCAAATAAAAATGCACTTTATTAGCACCTGCATGGTTTACCCCATAACAGCATCACTTGTGATTGAGATTGAATCAGCAAATCAGAAGTAGAAATGGAACTCAATAACTCGAAATGAAAAACCCAGGAAACTAGTAAGTGCTGTAAAGTTCATAATATAGTGGAAAAAATGCTATTTTTATTATTTCAAGCCAAATAAAGGGAAAAATACGCAGCTTCATCTGGTGCAGCCTATTTTTTTATTTTCTACTTTTTAAAACCAGAGTGGGGGTCTGGAGGCAGCAGCCACCAATGTGATTGAGGGAAAGTGCTTTTGGCCCGTTCCTTGTGGGATTGAGGGGTGGAGCCCCTTCCACCAAGCCCAAATTAATGTCTTTGAGGCCATAGGGATCTTCATGGTGCGTAGCAATTTTCATAATTTTATTGCTTCTAAGTTTTAACCAAATTCCAAACCCCTCAAAAATTGCGTATGTCACCGCCATAGAGCAGTAATTAGGCACTAAATTGTTGAATATGTTGTCATTAATGTCAAAAGTTGATGATCAAGGTTGTATAAATTTCGGAGGATTACTCAAAGTAATAGAAAATTGGAATGAGCTGCCTGGTTGTCTACTTGATCTGCTTGGTTGCGAGGTTGAGCTACTTAGTTGACTGGTTGGGCTACCTGGTTGTCTGGTTGAGCTGCCTGGTTGTCTGGTTGAGCTGCTTGGTTGTATGCTTGAGCTGCTTGTTATTCTACTTCACCTGGTTGGTTGTCTGCTTGAGCTGGCTACTCGTCTACTTCACCTTTCCTTGTGCCTTGACAAGTTGACATGTCATCGGTTGAATGTCAAAAGAATTTTTTATGGAATCAAATTAATCCTTTTTGTGCGTTGGTTTGTTTCTGACAACAGTTGTTTAGTAATGTTTTTTTTTTGTGAGTGGAAGGTCTATTTTTGGTGGTGGCTTTACTTGGAATAAGAACACAACAAGATCATTAGTAAGGCAAGCTCAATAACATGTACAGTGGATGCATAGCACTTAATATATGCCTTCCATCTATTCATGGAACGTCTGTTTTTGGTCTATTTATGAAATGTCTGCCGTTGATCTATTTATGAAATGTCTGCCGCTGGTTAAGTTTTAATGCACAAAGCATATGGATAATGTGCGTGGAGCAAGTAATAAGTAAGAATGCGTTGAATGAATATTAGGAAGCTATGCGATACTGGTGGTGGTAATTAATGTCTTTTATATGCCACCTGAAATTTTTCCAAAAGTGGAGTGTTGTTGGATATTACAAAGAGGAGTATATACACATAAGGGAGTTTGAATGAAATACATGTAGTGAGAACGAATGGAGGTTGAAACTTTGCGAATTGTTGGTCAAGTTATGTGCTGATAAACCATACAAAGCATTTATACATAGGCAGTAATATATATGTTTCAGGTTTGGAGCATCTCGATTGGCATTGTAGTACAAATAGAGGGTGTGCGTAAGGGTATGATATATTGTGTGTTGAAAGAAGTTAAAAATGCAATTTAGCTGGTAGAGCCTTGAGTCATCAATAAGATTGAGGAATAAGACACCTTGCTTCAGATTTTTAATAATAGGTTTTTATGCTAAGGAATTGAAGGAGTTGTGGGTCACTCTCATATATGTTGCTGAGTTTGTTATTCCGAAATGGAGTATATTTCTGAGTTGGTGCTCAACCTGAGGTTGGTGCCTCAGCTGATCAAAGTTGGTTCTCTTTGGGAGTTGGTGCTCACTTTTTTTATTTTGGGTTGGTGCCCATTTTGTTAATGAAAGTTATCGTGCACCGTGGTTTTTTACCCGAAAGGGTTTTCAACTAGAAATTTGGTGTTTGCATCTTGTTATTTGCTCTCTCAAAGTCTTACATGTTTTCATGATTTTAAAAGTTAAAAATATTGATTCACCCCCCCACTCAGTATTTTCTGTGTGCTCTTCAATTGGTATCAGAGTCGGCTTCCTTCGGAAATAGAGCTTAAATGCTTGGAGGTTGATCCTGATTGCACGCATGGGTTCTCTGAAGGTCTTGCTACCAATAAAGCACCTTTATTTGATGGCTCCAATTATTTATTCTGGAGTGTTCAAATGCGAGCTTATCTAATGTCTCTTGGTTTTGATGTTTGGAATAATGCAGTGTTTGGCTACATAGTTCCTTCAATTCCTCCAACGGATGCTGATGGGAAGAAGGCTTTTGAAAACGATGCAAAAGCCATCAATGCAATCTTATGTGGACTGTTAGAGACAAAATTTGTGAAAGTCATGCATTGTGATACAACTCATGACATTTGGGAGAAACTTTTGAAAACATATGAAGGAGATGACAAGGTTAAGAAAGAAAAACTTCAGACTCAGAAGGATTTTCGAAAGCCTTAGGATGCAGGAAGAGGAAAACGTTGTTGCGTATTTTCCATGAGTAGATGAAGTTGTTAACTCTATTAAGGGTTTAGGAAAAAAGGTTGAGGAGTCTACAATTGTTTAGAAAATTTTAAGGTCTCTTCCTTTGCATTTTGATGCAAAGGTTTCAGCAAATGAAGAGATGACAGAACTTGATAAACTGACTGTTGATAAGTTTCATGGCATTCTAACAGTGTATGAGATGAGGACAAAGTCCGATTCTTCATCCAAAAGGGAGGCAACCTTCAATGCTTCGAAGAAAGAAAAGACAGTATTTATCTTGTGGAAGTCTTGTTGAAACACATTTATGTGGAAGTTGAAGAAAGGTCTAGGTAAATAAAGGCAAGTTGCCTTTCAAATGCTTTAACTGTGCTAAGGTAGGACATTTGCAGCTAAATGTCCATATGAAAATTGTGCGGACAACAACTATTAAAAGAAGCTTAAGTTCAACAAGAAAAAGTATAAGGGAAAAGAGAAGAAGTCTCAAAAATACATATAAAACATATAAGGGAGCTTCAATGAAATACATGTAGTGAGAAGGAACGGAGATTGAAAGTTTTGATCTGCAAATTGTTGGTCAAGTTATCTGCTGATAAAACATACGAAGCATTTATACACAGGCAGTAATATATATGTTTCAGGTTTGGAGCATGTAGATTGGCATTGTAGTACAAATAGAGGGTGTGCATAAGGGTATGATATACTGTGTGTTGAAAGAAGTAAAAAAATGCAATTTAGCTGGTAGAGCCTTGAGTCATCAATAAGATTGAGGAATAAGACACCTTGCTTCAGATTTTTAATAACAAGTGTTTATGCTAAGGAATTGAAGGAGTTGTGGGTCACTCTCATATATGTTGCTGAGTTTGTTATTCTGAGATGGAGTGTATTTCTAAGTTGGTGCTCAACCTGAGGTTGGCGCCTTTGCTGATCAGAGCTGGTGCTCTTTTGGAGTTGGTGGCTCACTTGTGCAATTTGGGTTGGTGCCCATTTTGTTAATGAAAGTTATTGTGTGCCGTGTTTTTTACCCGAAAGAGTTTTCCACGAGAAATTTGGTTTTTGCATCTTGTTATTTGCTCTCTCAAAATCTTATATGGTTTCATGAGTTTAAAAGTTTAAAATACTGATTCACCTCCCCCCCCCCCACCTCTTAGTATTTTCTGTGTGCTCTTCTTAAATGACTACAAATGAAATGGATATGAATTAAAGAACAAGTGGCCTTTAGTGTGCTCCAATCAATCCAATGTCTGGTTACTCTGGTAAAATCCCAATGTGTTCTGAAAATATGCAAATCTTCTCTAAAAGCTATTTTTTTTACCAAAAAAACAAAACTGGGAAAAACTGGTTTATTCATGAATAAACTGTGATTCTTCAAAAAAAATTGATTTGTTCGTGAATAAATTGCCCATGGGCATTATGCTAGTGAGCAGGTTTATTCGGCAATTAATTGCCAATTTCTCCAATTGGTTACCCTGATAAAGAAATGCTTAAGAATTTCTTGGCAGACATTGAGGAGGGGCTTGATGAGAGTTTCCCATTATGTTTTTAGTGTGTAAGAACCTCGAAAGGGCCTCTGCTTAAGCACTGTAGTTTAGTTGAACCTGTTGCGTTTTTGGTTTGTTCTATGCATTTTTCTCAAAGCAGCAAATATATTCTAACCATTTAAATATCAAAAAGCAACATAGGAAAGTGCTGGAAATGACTTCTTATTCAGAAATTACTGATCAAAATCCTGGTTACATTTGTTCAACAACCATTTTTCCTGAATACATAACTAACAAATAAAATAAATACCTCCTTATTCCTTCCTATCGATTTTAGATGGTTCCATATGCAAAAATCGCAGCCTTAGGCCATTAGCGCCATTTCCCAGGCAGCCGTACAGCCAAAAAGAGTCCCTCCTGTGAGCGCCTTGGGTTTCTCTGTCTGCTGCTGAAATAACACTCTGGTGAATGCTATACCTCTCTGTCTAATACACACAACCTTGGTTTCTGAATGAAACCAACTGGAGAGCAAGATCAACTGGTATTTCACAGCCTCTGATGCTGCTGCACAAGAATCCTACGTTTTCCTGTACCGATACCCCTGATTACTGCTGAAGATTCTTCAGCTGAAACCCTTGGCCAAAAACTCCTCTCATAGCTCCCAAAAATATTATCCAAAACTCAGGATAGAAGAAAGAAGACCTAAAATCTTCTTAAAACCTGTCCTTTAGGGTTGGCGCGATTCCCAAGAAGAGCGATTTGGCTTGCAAAAAGGTTTTTAACTTTAATTATTTTATTTTGACACTTTCTAAAGTCAAAAATAAAAATACTTGATCTCCACTTAATACAAAACTGGCCCCATCTGATGATAGATAGACCCTCACTTAAGTTATGACTTAAAGTGACATTTTTAATATTAAACATTAAAGTTCGTCATTTAATATTTAATTATAAATAATCAAATATTAATATCTTTCTTAATACCCATCAGAAACGCCTGCCATCTGCACTGGAGTCTGCCAAACCATAATCTGTCTTTGCCCAACCCACTGGCTAAAAATAGCAGGACTGCTAAAAATAGAAAGTATTTCAACGGCGTCCCGGAGACTTCAAACGAAAGCCAGATCTAGAGTGCTTGCTCTGAAGATGATCAATCAAACTCTGGAGGACCCTCTACCCAACCTCATCAGCCTACGAGGGTCAGTAATAGGCTAATCTACCTAGCTGACAGATGTCAACTAGAAGAGGACATCACATAGTGTTTGCTTGAAATTTTAATGGACCTTTTGATAGCTGCTGAGAAGTTGTTAGATGATTTGTCATAGCAAATTTGTGTTTAGTTTTGCGTTTCCTTAATTAATGAATATTAGCTTTAGACTTTGAGTGTTAATGAACAGATGAAATGGGAACTACATGCTGCCTCACATACAAAAGTCAAAATGTGGCAGGGTGTATTATGGCCTCTTGGGGATACCTTGTGCTAGATGAAGGGGAAAACTCCCTGTCATTGTGCAGTTAAATGAAGATAACTGCTCTGTGCATAAGTTTTCTGTTTATGCTCATTTTACATGCCTAACGAGTCAATTGGTTAAATCTAAATGTGGTAGCAAATGGTCTACACACTAGCACTGCTAAGCAGGTTGTGGGAGGAGAATTTAACATAGTTGAGTGGGATGGTGAACATAGGGGAGAGCATAAAACAACCCATTATTAACTTGACAAGAGACAAGCTTGAAATGATTGGAAGTGGATCCTCAATATTTCTGTTATTGTGTGGGGGTTAAAAGACTGTGAAACTGGATAGTAAGGCCAGATTGGAAGAACCAATGCAATTCTTTTTGCTGCTACTTTTTTAGTGGTAGACAATTAGTCCCCCTATACTACTTGTTGTGATGTTTTCACACATTGCCCCATTGCAAATGGGGACCCCCACTTTTTGCTTGTTAGCTTAGGTTTTTGCTTAGATTGCGTAGCTTGGCGATGGTTTTGTCTCCCAATCTTGGCAAATATGGAAAGGTAAGTTGTCTTGACAAACCAAAGAATGTGATGGTCAGTGCCTAAATGATGATAGTCTGGAGATTTGTCAACAAAAGGGTGATCAATTTGAGAGTCTAAATTCATGAGTGAACTTTAGGATTGAATTGAAGGTGAAATTGTGAGTGATTTTGCTCAGAATGTTAAAATTGTAAAAATGTTGTCAAAATGTAAAAGTTTTCAAGTGTGAGGAAAGTTGCGAAAATGGTCAATGAAAGGATGAGGTGAATGCCCTAAGTCAAGAGGTATGGGCTTGTTTATCTTATTTTCTTGACAATGCTTACAATGAGTGAAAATCCACCCTTGAATCCTCTTTTAATGCCCACACATTGAGAAATTGCGCCCTCTCCTTATGCATGCCCCCTTCCAAATTTCGCCATTGGCTCAAATGCATGAAGTCTTGCAAGATCTGTCCTTGTCAATGCGTGAGGTAGGTGAATTTCTGACTTTAGCAATTTATGCATGGACATGGTGAAAACCTGACCTTCAATCAGTGCATAAGGATCTCTAAACCTCGACTTTCAACCTATACATGAGCAATGCTAGATCCTGCCCTTGTTTTATGCATGTACACCACTATAATCCGACCTTACCCTCTTATTCTTGCATGATGCATACAAAAATTGGCCTTTCTTAATGCTTAAGGTGAAATCCCAAGCTTAGAGGTTTACGCATTAACATAGCTAAAATCTGACCTTGTCTATGCATGACTGTAGCCAAATTCCGACTTAATTCAATGCATGAGCATGTGCAAAACCCGACCTTTGGTCTATACATGTGCATGGTGAAAATCTGACCTTTGGTCAAATCCGCTCAATCTAATGCTCAAACATGGTGAAATTCCGCCCTAAACACCATTTTAGGACCAGACCTAAACCAGACCTAAAGTTCTTATAATGCTTTTGGATTCGATTGTGTGCAAGAATTTTTATCATCATCGAAACGTTGATGATAAAAAATCTTGCACACAATCGAATCCAGAAGCATTATAAGAATTATAGCATTGATTGTGGAAATCTGATAGCATTAACAGACCTAAAGTGTGAATTATACCTAAAAGGCAGACCTAAAATTTGTATCAGACCTAAAAATGCATGTCTAATTTGCATAGGAGCAGAGCAGAATTAATATTCTAATGCAAATTGAAATTGCTTGGTGGAAAGTGAGGGTTCTGTTGATGTGTTTTTTATGCACATGCGAACACAAAATAAAATACCCAAAAGGTACCTTATCCTCTCTTGAATAAAGCCTCTGAATGCTGAAAATATCGCAAAAAGGATCAATCAGGGTGACTTCAAGGTTCTTTGCTGTAGGATCTCTACGTGTGGATAAGCTCTTTGTGGTATGATGTGATTTGCTGGAATCACAAGGGGACTTACACTTGACGACTTAAACGTCTGATTTGCTTTGAATATTGCTGGAACACAAGATTTTACTGCCTTAGATTTGAAAAAAAAGGAAAAAAGACGAGGGCGAGGAAAGGATCTAATCCTAACACTAAGAATTGAAGAGCAATGAATGATCTTTGATGAAATTCTAACTAAATCTTGTTTTGACATCCCAGGACCATCTCCACAAGGTTAGTGCGATCTTCGAAGGAAAGCTTTATGATGTTCAAATCATCACTACAGGCATAGACACCATCAGGCTGATGCATATCAATGAAGAAGCGACAATTGAAGTTAAGCTTAAGTTGAATGATTCTAGTTGACTACACAAGGCAAGTCTGCAATCAGCAAACTGCTAGTAGTATGGATATACGAATTTCACCATCAATCAAGCACATTTCTTCCACTCATCTAATAACATGAAATCAAATATGAGAAGCATAGAGACCATGCAAATTGTCGAATCGACCCATAAATTTTACCATTTCTTCAATGAAGTTTTACAAGTCTTTTACAACAACATCTTGGCAACAATCTTTGCCTTCTCTCTCTACTCTACTCTAATTGCTATTCTATCAACTAGCTAATCACCTTCTATCTACTCTCTATTCACTAACTTCTTTCTAACTCCTTTCTAACCTCCTTTACAAAATGAAGAGTCGGGGCTTATATAGTGCCCATAATACAATTCGATGGCTGAGATCAATTTGAGATCAATGGCCAAGATTCAATAATGAAAACCCTAATTAGGGTTTGTTACAACCATTACATAACATTTAATGCTTGACCAATGATAAAATTGCATTAATTGGACACATGTCTTCTTTGGAAAAATCGACCAATGGATAGCTGGGGTAGGTACATCGAAGTTTGTGCCATCTCCCATGAGTTAGGTACATTGAATCTGGACATGCTGAGGTGGATCAATCTAACTAGAGAAGTGATGACTGGGATGCCACCCCATTTGACACTTGGTTGATACTCAATTTGGTAATGTTGAGAAGTTAGCTTTAATTAACTCTTCTGGAACTATCTGCTTCTTCAACGAACCCTTTGCTCTGACTTCTTGTGTCCTTGATTTGCAGGATGATGATGTACCTCGCCTTGGAATACTGGACTGGAAGAGGTCGCCCTTATCCTGATGATGCTGGATCGAAGAAGGTCGTCCTTGTTGATGCTAGACTGGAGGAAGTCGCCCTTATCCTTGCTTGACCTTCTTGGAGGAGACCGTCCTTGATCTGGCTTGATTTTCCAACTTCCGGGATCTCCATTTGATACCTACACAAAATATTAAAGTCAGTCTTTTGAGCATCAAACCTCAAAGCATGAAATTTAAGACCTTTCAAAGGTAAAACTTAAGATATTAATTTGAAAAAAGCCATGATAAATCAAGAATTATACATTTTCAAATTAATTATGAATGGAATTTGGATCTTCAAGACTTAGATTTTACAAAATTGCAATGGGATCACAATAAGTCTTGAATAAGAACTTCAAAAATGATTCTTCATACCTCCTCTTTGATTGCTTAACTACAAAACCTTGGCAAAAGATGAAAGAAAACCGGATTTTAATGGACAAGCTTAGATTATAGTCCTCCCTTGGATGAATTACGCCTCCTTTGGTCTTCAAAATGAATTTCGCCCTCCTTAGTCTCCACACTTAGCAATACTCGCCTCCAATCACTTTCAAAGAAGCTGGAAATCATCCTTTAAATTAGCAAGAAATTCGCCTCTCCAATTTGTTCCTCAAATTCGCATGAGAGATAATGAAAGAATGATTTGAATTTGCTAAAATACACCTCCCATTATATAGAGCGCTCACCTTCCACTTAACCATGAGGCCGACCTAGCAAATAAGCCTTAAAATAAAATAAAAAAACACTAAGAAGAAGGCCGACTTGATAAATAAAGACAAAATAATGCCTTGTGCGCTCAACTTGTAAATTTTTAATTTATTTAAACTAATTTTAATACCTCTAAGATGTTTATTTTGATTATTTCAAGGTACAAAATTAATTTATTAAATTAAAACGCCTTTAATTTAATGCGAATTTGATTCAATATCTCCACAGGTCTCAAAGTTAGCAAATTTGGTGAACTTTTAAGAATATCAACGCTCAAATGATGTGAAAATGAAGGACATCACCAATTTTGCCCTGGACCCTCAGTGAGGGTCAGGAGCGATTTTTCAATTTTGCTCTCAATCCTTCATTTTTTAAATGTCAATTCTCCTTGTGGGGGTAAGCAATGATCTCCTTCATTCGTTCAATGCATGCTTGATTAGCTTTTGCAATGCAAAATAGGGACTTCAAAGATTTTCGCCCTGGGCCTCTAGTGAGGGTCAGGAGCGACTTTTGTATTTTAGCCTAGGATTATCAAGTTTTGAAGTCAAATCTTTGTTCACCACGCTTTAGAAGACCTTTTCCAACTTTGCACAACCTTGCCTTAGCGTAATCTTGAAGGGAAGTTGTTGGTTTTGTAAAAATCGCCCTGGGCATTCAGTGAGGGTCAGGGGCGACTTCCCTATTGTGATCAAAATTTGCACCCTTAGCATCTCAATCCTACTTCAAGACATTTCAAACATCATTTCTAACTCATGTCTAGACTTAGCTTCATTCAAATCCAGAGAAAAAGGCTCAACATTAGGTTTTTTGCCCTGGGCCCTCAGTGAGGGTCAGGAGCGATTTTGCAATTTCAAGCTTATCCATCCTTTGTTAGCTCTCCAAATTATCTTCAACGTGCAAAACACACCCTTCCTCATTCATTTCAATCATAAAATCGCTTTGTCCTTGCAAGAAAATTGTGCCTTTGAAATTTTCGCTCTGGGCCTTCAGTGAAGGCCAGGAGCGATTTTTGTTATTTAGATAAAAAATGCTTCACCTTTTCTTTTGAAGACTCTTTGCTAGGGAAGACTTCACCTTGTTTTATGTTATGAATAGGTTTTCATGTCCAACAAAGGATAAAATAGTGTGTCCACAAGAAATTCGCCCTGGGCCCTCAGAGAGGGTCAGGAGCGATTTTGATTTGTTGCCCAAAATTCATCATCTTTAATGCTTTCCAACCTTCAATTTGCATCAAGTGATGTCTAATCTTCTCTCCGGGAGACACTGCACAAAACAAGTTAGCCAAAATTAGTGCTAAAATAAACTTAAATAAGATTTTCTCCCTGGACCCTCAGTGAGGGTCAGGAGCGAAATTTACAATCTAGGCTAAATTGCTCAATCTTTTAGTTTCAAACCATTTCACAGGGCAAGGTAAGATCATTTTCAAGGCCAAGAACAAGGTTTCAAATTCAAACGTGTTGGCATATGATGTCTACAATGAATTTCGCTCTGGACCCTCAGAGAGGGTCAGGAGCGAAATTGCCTTCCTTGGCCAAAATTCATAATTTTCTCAAGGTGTTCAATCAATTCCAAAGTCCAAACAAAATGCTTTGCAAATCAAAATTTGGTCGAATAAGGCCAGGAATGAGTCCTAGGTTGATTTTCGCCTTGGACCCTCTGGAAGGGTCAGGGGCGAGATTCGCTTTGGACCTCTTGAGAGGGTCAGGAGCGAAATTTGACTTTTTGAATTCTCTATCAGGATAATTTTTATGATTTTTATGGATGAGGTTCGAATTTAATCGAATTTCAAACTTTTATAAAAAAATCGTTCAAAGTCGGCCATAAATTCGTACGGCCAGGATGCCATTTTTTTATTATTAAAATTAAAATTTAAAAAACGTTTTTCTAGGGTTTCTGAAAAGCGTTTAGGGTTTTTTTGAAGACTTTCGGCAGATTTTCTCTATAAAGCACTACTATCGCCTCTAAACACACAACTCAGCTGGTTGCTGGTATTCTTTGTATATGCTTTGTATCTACTGGGTCGCGGGTGTCGGCAATTGCCAGGTCGCCATCGGATTTAGCAATGTTAAGCTATTTTGATAATTTATTAGAAGTATACATATATTTAAAAATAAACAAAATTATATAAGGCGAATTTTATCCGATTTTTTGTTTTTTGAATTTTTCCCTTGTCGAATTTCATCCGAATTTCATGTCTGTCGAAATTCGAACCTTGTGACTTAGGATACAAGTGAACAAGTGAATTCCAGGGCAAATTAATGCAAATCCAGAACAGGAAAATCAGATCTGGATCGAGGGAGAAGTGATTTCTAAAGAAGGTCAGCAATTCACATGCAGACCTGAATGATTTTCTTCACAAATTTTGAGCATTACCAGACCTAAAGCCCTCATTTCCCGAAAATTTCAAGTTCTGAAAGTATATCTCCAGATTTAAGGAGGGTTTGTGAAATGATTATTGAGAAATTATTTTTGAAGTTATATGTTTTACAAGTGATGAACAATGATTACCATGAATGCAATGTTAAAACTTTCAAAGCTGTTATTGTTTAATCATCATCTTCTTGCATCTCATATGTGGGGATTAACTTATTCATATAATTATGATACAAAGAGTTTCTTCCTTTTCAGGTGATTGCAAAGGAGATGGAGAGTGAAAGAAAAGATATCTCAACAAAGTTGACAATGGGCAATTTCAAGCATATTCAAGAAAATGCCAAGATCAACACATTCAAAACAAGGATGAAGAACACTCAACGATGAGGTGCAACATGAAAAAGGACAAGCTCAAGATAACATTCAAGGATTGCTTTACATGATGGAGATGGAGAAGGATTTCACTGTTCGAGAGGGAGATCAACATTGCAAAGGACTCAAGGACATGCATCTCCAATAAGGATGGAGAAAGGCTCAACAAGAAGGGACACCACAACAACAAAGAAGGATTCTACAAATACGACAAGAGGATCAACTTCAAGAAGAATTACAAGGATGAAAACGAAATAAAAGAGCAAAGGATGAAATCAAGAACACTTCAAGAAGTTGTCAAGGGATTTCAAGATGATGCAATTTGGGAATATGAACCATCACAACCATAACAAGCCAAATGATGTTGAATATCAAGAGATATTGTTTGTGATGAAGGATGAAAGTTCACAAAACGTGCAAGTAGCTAAGGTGGTGCCCACTTATCATCAACCAATTAAGTAATTCCAAGTCAAGGCGTCCAAGTGTAGATGGCAAATATGTCGCTTTAAATAATACTTTGTTATGTTAGTTTAATAATTGGCAATGTATTGTTCCTGTAGGGGTTGGTTGGTTGGTAGTTGCTGACAATTGGTATCTCAACCAACCGCAAGGTGGTATATATATGTCATATTGTATCGGGAACGAGATCATTGTTGTTGTATCCATTACATACTGGAAATAAATATATATCATTTTTGCCATATGTTATTGTAAGTTCTATGTGCTCCGTTGATTTATATGTTGTTACTGTTCATGTACCTGTTACTCTCTGTTTACTTTTGGTAGTCTGAGAATCCACATTGTAGGGAGTAAACATTTTGGGTTGCCATGGAAGAGGTCACGAGCGTTAGGAAGGAGTTGGTCCTTTAGGCCGAATTGACAACAACCGAGCAGAAATTGCAAGCTGCCTTGGAGGAGGAGGTACAACAACAGAAGACACTTTTAGTCGAGTAGAGTACCAGGGTGGGAGAGTTGGAAGAGCGTTTGGCCATATTAACGACACAACTAGAGCAGAAGGAGAAGGACATGATGGACGCTGTTTATATGGTGAAAATAGCTTGAGAGTGCTAGTTCGTTGCCGAGCGAGACTTGCGGCTTCACACGGAGCAACTACAACACCTCCAACAATAGCTATTAGTGTCCACTACTCCAGGGACGTCTTCTCACCCTTCCAGTTCTTAGTTATGTTGTAGTTGATAGCCCCATTTTGCCTTAGTCGTTTAGAAAACAACTTCTTTTGTGGGGGGGCTGATGTAGAGGACAAATATGCCGGGTTAAATAATACTTTTTAATGTTAGTTTTAATAATTGGCAATGCAATGTTCTCGTAGGGTTAGTTGGTAGTTGCTGACGATTGGTATCTCAGCTAACTGTCGGGTGGTATATATATGTCATATTGTATCGAGAATGGGAGCACTGTTGTTGTAGCCATTACATACTGGAAATAAAGATATATCATTTTTGCCATATGTTGCTGTATGTTCTATGTGCTCTGTTGATTTATATGTTGTTAGTGTTCATGTACTTGTTTACTCTTTGTGTACTTCTGGTAGTCTGATAACCCACACCGTAGTGCATTGAATCTAACTCATCCCAAGAAGTACAACTATAAATGTGGAAGGAATTGAATTCAATGTACCTAACCTCATTTCTCATCGGTACGAATTCAAGGGAAGGGCATGTGTCCAAAATATTGTAATTTTCTCATTGGTCAAAGAGGACTTAGTTGTAAATAACTCTAATTAGGGTTTAATTGTTAAATCTTGGCTATTGATTTCAAATTAATCCTGGCCCTTGAATTGTAATTGAGATGTCTATAAAAGGCTTTGCCTTCTCCATTGTAAGGGTTAATAGTTAGAGAATAAGTCAAAATTTGGTAGTTAGCAAGTAGAAGTAGAGTAGGAGGAGAAGATGAGATTGTTGCCAAGGCTGTGCTGGAATAAACATATGATTTTCATTGAATGTATGGTGGATTTTTGTATGAGTTTCAACTTGTTGCATGGTTTCTACTTCTTAAGTTTTAAGATTTGTTTACATGGAGTTGAATTAGTTGAATGGAAGATCTTATTGTTGATTAATGGTGAATCTTATATGTTCATACCATTTGGAATTTGTTGATTGCAAGTTGCAGTGTATGGTTAGACTGAACTCAATTGAAAGCTTAACTTCAATTGCTCTATGCTCACTGTTCATGATGTTGATGTGCATAAGTGATATGGAAATCATTTGCATACCCTTAGGAGATTGCACCATCTTTGTGTAGTTGTTTCCTCATGGCAAAGAAAAGCTTGGTTTGGTTTCACTAAGTCAGCAATCATTTCTTGCTTTGTTAGGATTTTAGCGTAGATTTCCTTAACCCTTCATCTTTTTGTCTTTTATTTTCCAAAGTTAGTTTAGTTTCCACATTTCAGCAAAGCGTAAGTCCCTTTGTGGTACCACCATATCATATCATTTCACTGAGACTATCCAATTTGCATGTCAAGACCTGACTTAAGTAACCTTGAGGTTACCTTGTTTGATCACAAAGTTTAGCATTCGAGGTTTTCTTGTTCAAGAGAGGATATAATACTTAGTATTTTATTCTGTGTTCAAAGTGCATAAAAAATACATCAACACTACCCATTGATGGTTCTTGTTGTCAGCTCATCTATACCCAATATCGGGGTAGATGATCAAGTACAAAATCAGTCTTCTTGCAAGTTAAATGTGTCCAATGCTTGAAAACTATTGTTAGAATATGACCTTTGGTTCCCTCTGAATGGTGATGGATAAATTTTGTGGTTGAACCTTAAGGGTGGGGGCTGAATGCTTGCCATGGTGAGGAATGGGATGCAATAATTGGTTTGCCTCAAACTTCAATACTCAAGATATGAATTGGAATTGCAGCTATTCAGCATTGTGTGACAAGGTGCTACCAGTGGTTTGGAATCTCAACTTAGAGAATTTGATGATATCAAGGGAAGAGATGCTTGAAGTAAGTATTGTCTCCATTGAATTTCAAATGGCATGCCTTCCAATTTCATGTCCAACATTTTAAGAGTAAGCATACCTGAGAGAGAGTTGGTAACATGGTGCTTTGGATGATTCTAATGGAAATCTCTCAGAGGATGAATTTGAGATCCAGAATATTTTCAGGCTGACTTCCATAGCATCTTCTCATTGGTCAGCACTATACACTAAGGATGGCTTCTATAAACCTCGTACAGGATGTTGTTTCCCAGAATCTGGAAAGCTAGGGAGTGTTTTCTTGTCTGTGGAGTTAAAGCTTGAAAAGTTGGAGGCAACTATGGGAGACATGAAGAATGTGGGTCCAGACTCAGGTATTTATGGTCTACTAGAGGAGTTTTATAAGAAAATGTGGCACATTGTTGGTCCATCCTAATTGAAATTGTGTTAAGAATCTACTCAGAGAGGAGAGATAAATGGGCTGATAAATGATAGCCTCACTATATTCACTCCAAAGGTCCCAAAAAGAGATTCGATAAGGGGTTATTGCCCTATCATTCTCTTTTAACATTTAAGTAATAAGTCTTCCTAAAACCCTTGCTAGTAGGATTGAACTGCTTGTTGCACATATATCTAAGAGAGCAGTTTGGGCTTATAAATAGAAGCTTTGTTCTTGACAACCTTATTACAGTTTTGGACAGAATTGAATAGGCAAGAGAGTCTAGTCAATATCCCCTATTTTTTAAGATTGACCTTGATAAAGATTATGACTGAATTGAATGGGACATCATCTTGTATATGCTGGATTGGTTGATTTTTTGACCCTTTTTTATAATACAGTGGCAGCTCTTTTTCACAGGCTTTTGCAACTGTTAGTATGATTGGTATAGTATCAGTTTCTATCCGAAGGCAAAGATCTATCCTTCGGGCTTATCTTTGTGTCCTTGGTGTAAATACAAATTGTTATCTATTGGAGGCAGCTAGACTGCTGCGGCAGATTAGAGGAATCTAGTTTCTTGGGGGATTGAACTTCAGAATGTGAATATTACTAATGATTTGGTACTAACTCCTGGGCTCACCCAACGATATCCGGAAGGATCCCCATTTTCTTTGGACACTTTTGTTGAAGCTGCAGTAACAGTGGTGAGGGAGAATAACAGATTTTTTGCTTGAAGGGCAAGATGAATCACCATTATCACTTAGTAAAAATGGAGGCTCATTAAATCTATTGAGATGATTTGTTATTTAGATATTCTTTTTAAACTCCAAGTTTCTGTGTGGATTGATGCTAATAGATGATTGAAAAGTTTGAAAAGAATATATAAGGTTGGAGAGGTTTTTGATCTTCTTCTAGCTGGGAAGATTACATTCGTTAACAATTCCTAGCAGAAGGTCACATATGTTGGCATTCAGTTTAGCATTGATGTTAAATATTAACAAATACATTTCAGATTATGCAATCAGATTACATGAACTGATATACCTTGCCCTTGCAATGTTCTTGATTGTTGTCTTCTTCCTCAGAATGATTCACTTTCAGTTTTTATTTTGATGGCATCATGATTATTTCAGGTTGTGATATGTTCAATTGCTTTATGAAGACAAGTATTTGTTTGGAGTTAGTTACTGTTGGTAATAACTTCCAAACATATAGTTATCTATCATCGGTTTATGTTTTGCTGTCATTACAAAGTCTTTCTTTGCCATCGTATATGTTAAAAGGTGGTTTTTGTTGTACGGAAGTTTTGGTGGTTGGGTGGTTACAACTCTCTAACTGTTAAGAGTTAGTTGTTCCTAATGGTTAAGAGAGAAGGGGTGTTCTATTTATTGGAAGTTGGAGTGAATATTTAATAAGTGCTGGTGTCTAAATACAAAAAGCAATTTGAGTGGGATTCTTTGGTTGTCATGGTGTGCAGTGTTGGAGAAAAGATATTATGTGTTTTTCTGTAGATATTTGCAAATGACAGTGATGTGGTATAAGGCAGAACTATAATTTGCAAAGTCTAAAACAAAGTAATGGTGATACAAGTAAGAATGGTATAGATCTTCTATACTGCAGATTCGGTGAGTGATAAACTGCAGATAATATATTTTCTGAGTATTCTGCAACAGGGCTACTGAAGGTTTACAATATTTTCCAGATTTTTAATTGGTTTCTGAGGTTTATCTTGCAGAAATACAGAGTTATTTTATAACTATTTTCAGAATATAACTTTGCAGAAATACAGAGACATTCAATATCTTTTACTGAACATTGTCTTGTAGATATTGGATATACAAGTTAGTTTCTGATTTTCAACGTTCTTTCAGATTGTTCAAGGAATACATTGATGTTTCAGACTTTTAAAAATGTATTTGTATATCTGTTTCTAGAAGTGACAAGTGGCCATGAGATCTTTTGGTTCTACAGTTGGTGCTCTAAAATATTTGAGTTGTTGCTCATAAAGATAGGGGTTTGGTGACTCCTTAGGGTTGATGCCCTTAATTTTTGTAATTGATTTCAATTGTGAGGCTGGATTAGGACAGTCGATCCTAGCAGTGTTCTCACCGTGGTTTTTCCTATCTTGGGTTTCAAGGTAAAAATCTTGTGTTTTGTGTTCTTGTGATTGCTTTACTTTCAGTTTCAATTGTTCTCAGTTTCAGTTGTTATCACATTCAGATTTCAGTTGATAAAAGTTTTTGGATAAAAGATTGTTGAAGTTTTTCGTCTACTACTGATTCACACCCCCCTCTCAGTAGTAGGTACGTGTTCTACAACATATACCTTTCTTCTTGCCTAGTTTTCTCTCAATCAACATATAGAATGCTAGAAAGGACTATTAGAAGGCTTTTTTGTTGTAAACAATGATGAAAGAAGGGAATCCCTTTGGTAGAATGGGATGGCTACAATCTTCCGATGGATCAGCGTGGGCCTGAAATTTCTGATATCAGAGTGCAATAGATGCTTTTGGTAAGTGGTTTATTATAGCAATTAAGGGTTGGAGCTTGCATAGTAGCTTTGCCTGTGAAAAACCCATGGTTAACCCTTAGTAATTGTGGCCTGGGTCTGGGGTTGTGCCAGTTTGAATCAACAGGCTGTATGTTTCACCAATTTGGGTTTTTATAAGAAAAACCCAGGAAAAAACTGTGGGTTATTCAATAACCCAGGAAAACTTTTGTTGGTTTCAAAAAGACCTGTTCCCTTTGTGTTCAAATCCTGATATTTTCAATTACATCTCATTTTTTCATTTATACCCTGGGTTTTGAAAATTGATTGAGAATTTGAGGGTAATTGACAACATTAAACAAATTCTTTCTTATGTTTGTTTCTTTTTCTGTGCACTATATTTGGCATGGAATAATTATAATTGTTTCCTTTTCTGTATTTTTATTAATATTTCAACGTTTTTTAATTTGCTGGGTTTTTCTTGTTTAAACCCAAGTAATTGAATTCCATTTACACTTTCGGTTTGCAGATTCAATGCCATGTAAATGGAATGTTACCATGGTCAGAGGTATATAACAGATCCCATTGTCTCAGGAGTCAGGTAGTAAGTGATGGACCAGCCTTGTTGGACAGAGTGCCTGAAAGATAGAAACTGTAGGCCTATGGAACCAAATGACAAAGGAATCTTGGAGTAACAGACTTGCTCTGAATATGAGATAACCCCCTCAATGGTTTGTTGATGTTCCATTGGTAGATAGAAGGTTATGAGATGTTGCAGCAAGATTGTATTTGCATTGAACTTGTGTAGATATGAATAGAAGGCTTGCAAAGAGTGATCGAAAGCAAAAGCTAATAATGTTGAGTTTGTTTGGACAGTTGATTATATAGTCAATTTACCATCTTAAGTTTATACAAAAAAAAGTCAGGGATTCAGAGCTCAATGATAAGCTGGCCCATGAGTTTGAAAGTGTAGCTGAGATGAAGTTCAAAGCTCTGACTATGGTAAGTATGAATCTTGTGTGTCAGAATTAACATAAGCTTAGAAGATGAAGTATTGACCTCTTGAAGTGTGGTTGGTTGTAGATACGATCAACCTCTATAAACATAGAGTCCTAGCACAATGGGTGACCAAGATCATGCCGAGGCGGAGGAAGTATTGCCATACCCTGTATATGTAATTCATTGATTATAAATAGAGGGCACTCCTGCAAAAGGGGTGGAATCACTGGCATGATAAACAAGTTTGAAGAATGAATATCTTCATCATATATTCCCCCACCTCGTCGTCATATGTTAGTCATGCTTCCATTTTTGGCCATACTTCCATCATTGATTGTGCTTCCAGTTGTTGACTTTACTTCCATAGTTGAACACAATTTCTTTGAACCGTATAATATGCATATTGTTGTTAACCATAGAAAACTTATCATATGCCCATCTGTTTCTACAGTATGGCTTGCTGCAGTACATTATGCTGCCATATGATCTGCATCAGTACAGTTTGCCACCATACTGTCTGCAACAGTATGGAATGCTTCCTTGTAATTTGCACTGGTACAGTATGCTGTTGTATGGTCTGCAAGATATTGTGATTTTATGCTTTCATACAGTCGGCAGCAATATGATATGCCACTATACAATTTTCAACAATACAATATGATGCTGTATGCTTTGCAGTGTACACTGCTGCTGTAGGGTCAATCACAATTGGTAACATATAAAGTCAAGAAGTGTCTGTTCGTCAACTGAAATGCATATTCTTCTCTTTTATGTTGCTAACCCTACAGTATGACCATGTAAGTGCTTGCTTTGCTCCTACAGAAATTCACAGGTGCCTGTACCATATTATTGTCAGTTAGGTTTGGAAAAGGAAATGCCAGTTGCATAGATGGAGGAAACTGATTATTGTGTACAAAGAAATACAGCCAAATCATTATACAAATTGAATTACAGGATTTATCTTTCAATCTCACTTTTGTCAGAGGTAGGTCAAATACCCTAAATTTCAGAAATTACAATATTTAAATATTTGGTTTAAGAAATTAGTTGGAGAAATTTAAAAAGAAAATCAGTCTAGGAAGGATATTTGTTGTGAATTTCATCTTTTTCTTTGTAAGGTGTATCTTGAAGTTTTCAGCAGCACTTCATCTAGGAATGCTTTCTTTCTTATCTCCCGCATCTCATTATTTTGCATTTTTTATCTGGGTTGTGTTGGAAGCATAGATGGAACACTCGGAGAGTTTTTGAAACTCGCTGAGTTTTTGAGCTCTGCGAGCTTTTATGACTTTAACTCGCAGCAAAAACTCGGCTAGACTAAAAAAAGAGGCCCAAACATGTCAAAAAATTATCAATTTTTGTTTTTTCAGGTTAGTTTCATTCTCTTCATCAGAATATACACATGAAATATAACATTTAAGCATAAGTGGCATTTCAATATGTCTTTTTCCTTTCTTATACTTTATAACACCCGACATCTATCTAAAATAATAAAAGTATTTTTGGCCTTGCGGGGCGCTGCCCCTTGACCCTGCAAGGGGCGATGCCCCTTGACCCCAACTTGGGGGCGCTGCCCCCAAACCCCCGTCAAAAAATATAGGGGGAAACCGTGTTGATGGAAGTAGGAAAAATTAAACTTCCGAGTCTGATTAGGCTCCATATAACAACATAATTAGCATTGAAGAGATCTTGGTATTATACATTTTAGAGTTGAAAGTTTGAAACAATGAGTATGAATGATGAAATTTCAAATATTGCGCGTTTGTAGATCTCCACCAAGATCTAGACCTATCTCTCTACCCCTCTTTTTCTCACCCTCAGACCCTGGCGAGGGGTGCTACTTTCAACCTAATTTTAATTTGCAGATGCTTGGTGGCAAAGTTGGGGTGGAAATACCCCAAATCTCAAAAACTTTGCCCTCAGAATCTTATGTCAACCTTGTAGTTCATCCAGCTGTGAGCACAATTAGAGCTTGTTTGAAGCCATTGACACAAAGAAGAGGAGGGAGCTAGCTCAAAAACACCTCAATGACCTTATCTTTGTGCAATATAATCTTCGATTGTGCGTAAGGAAGGTAGAGGAAGTAGCAGGTGGTCCACTTGACTTGGATGATATAGATCCTTACAGTGATTGGACATCATAGGAGCAGCCTCCGTTGTTTTCTGAGGATGACAACACTGATTTGGAGAGGCAAGCTGTGGAGGAGGAGGGGGGTGGATTTGGTTTCACGCTGAATGACATTGAGGAGGAAGAGGATGAGGATGAGGAGTCATTGCCAGTGCCACAAGCAGGTGGAGACATAGTTTCATCTAGGATGGAGGATGAGCCAGCCATATCGAGCGAGGAGGCACAATCACGCCCACTGCAGACTTCTAGGATTAGACCCTCTAGTTTTACCTCTCCTCTAGTTTTAGCTAGAGCTGGGAAGAGGAAGTTGTAATTGTAATTTGTAATGATGTATTTACTTTTGGTTTTACAAAAACTATTTACTATTTTGCTTCCAGCCATCAGCATTCCTCATGAGGATGTGATTTTGTAGACACTTTGCATTTAAATATATCTAGAATCAGTTTGTTTCTTTTCTGTTATCATTTATTGACTCATTGGATGCATCTTCTCATTAAATTTTGCAAGAAAAATGCATTTTTTATTAAAATTAAGCGTGTTTTTACGTTGCCGAGTTTTTCCGAGTTTTTCTCGAGTTTTTGCCGAGTTTTTTTCTTAGGGGCTTGGTGAGTCGAGCCGAGTTGCGAGTAGTCCAAATATGGTTGGAAGGACACTAACTTGTTTAGAAGAGTGATTGTGTTAAGTGTTGTTATTAGCATATAAGAAAATAAATATTATTGTAGTTGACTTCGTTAAATTGTTGATTAATTATTAGTGTAGGTGTTGTTCAAATAGTAATTTTCAGCAGTTAGACTAGCCATTGTGTCTTAATTGATGGTCCTTAAAATAGCATATCCAATATCATGGGTAGGGCTGTTGAATTTGTTACAGGTCCTCCTTGTACTAGCAAGTATTGTAATAAACATTACTTATGCAATATAAACATTATTTATTCATATTGTATTATTTGTATATTGTTCGTTCTTATTGTATGTGATTCCAATTATTCTTCAGTTCTGTAACTTGTAGTTCGATATCATAGAATTTATAGTGTATAAGATTTAAAAATTGGTAGAGAATTTGGACACGGACAATGGATGAATATATGACTGCTCTGGTGCCTTAGTAAAACCAAGTGAATAATCAAAATTAAGGGATAAATGATATAATCTAATTGCAAGGACGATGCAAAATTCTGTATACCAAAGTACAAAATCTGAAATGATAATTTGTTATCCAGTATTTTACAAAGGAGACGAGGGCTCCTTAAATAGAGATTACAAGAGGATCTTTCTATAACGGAAACAATTGAGAATAGAATCACGAAAGAAAACATTCTAAATAAGAACTAACTACGAAAAGGAAAGATCCTAAACTAACGGAATGACCATTATAGAAACATTACAAAATTACTTTAATACCCTCCTTTAATGGTCATTCTACTAACTACCCTACAAAAAACATGACATAATTTGCAAGTCGTTTGGTCATGAATGCAAAAAAGGCTGTTCCCTTCTCTTCAAAATGCTCTGCGACATGAGCCTACTATTGGGACCTTCCCTGGTTCTCCCAAACTTTTGGATATGACCAAGTTTACCACAATCATTCCAACATGATGTTGGGTAACAAAGCTATCAACTTCTCAAAAATTTTTGTTGATAAAAAATTCGGCAAAATTTGAAAACACGATTTTGTGGAAAAATCATCAAACCCTCGATGCGATGCTGAAATCACACACGATTTTTTGAAAAAATCGGCAAAAACCTTCATTTTGTGAAAACACGGTAAAACATGAAAAAATCATGCAAAACCCTTACCTGATTTTTTTTGGAAATAATCATACAAAACCCTTCCATAATTTTTTGTGGAAAAAATCAGAAAACCCATGGAAATATTTGCACAACAAATCACCAGACATAACGTGGCAATAGGAACATCCACAATTTTTTTATGAAAAAACCACTATGATTTTTTTTCAACTCAGAAAACCCCCCAAAAAAACAGCAACACCCTTCTTGATTCTTGCAAAACACTCCAAAAGCATGAAGTCTTCGCGTGCTAGAACCCTAGCCACAAAAAATAGAAAACCCATGATTTTTATCAAAAAATTGTTCAAAAACTTTGCTGGTAAAAACCCTCAATCTCCAACCCAAAAAAACCATGAATTTTATTCTATAAAAAATTCGCCAAAAAATATGAATTTTGTTTTAAAAACACCAATCAATAAACTTTTAGAGATTTCCTCGAAATTTCTTGGTCCCCGAATTTTTACTCAAAAAATTCGCCAAAAAAGGATCCATGCTCTGATACCATGAAATGATAATTTGTTATTTGGTATTTTACAAAGGAGAGGAAGGCTTCTTACATAGAGATTACAAGAGGATCTTTCCATAATGGAAATGATCGAGAATAGAAACACGAAAGAAAACATTCTAAATAAAAACTAACCACGAAAAGGAAAGATCCTAAACTAACTGAATGACCATATAGAAACATTACATAATTACTTTAATAAAATCTGAGTTTTTCAACAATGCACTTGGCCAATTTTTCTATTGAAGAAGTCAATTAAAATGAAGCATGAAGAGAATTAAGATATTTGCTGTGGCATGTGATTTGGCTCATCAAGGAAAATGTTGATAAATAGAAATTGGTGTGTCTTAGTTCTTTTTACTCAGTAGAATGACGTCTTAAAAAATGTTCAAAGCTTGTCTCTAATATCTTTGCTTCTCAAAAGCAAATTTTCTTATTGATTGTTGTAAGCTGTAAAGATGTATGCTATTTTCAGAGGATAGGCTTTCTCACATACCCTTGTCTCATGCAAGGACTGAACATACTCAATTATATTTTTTTCTGATATAATATACTTTGACTTCTCAATGTTCTCATTGAAAAAGGAATTATTGTGTTTTTAAGATTGAACAGTCATGATACCAAGCATGAAAATTGCCTTTTTAAGTCAAGAAGGCTATCAGAATTATATGGTTTCTTTGGGAGTTGCTTTTAAGGTTGAACTTGCTCAAGTGAAGGGTCTGGTGCTTGAGAGCTAAGTCACAAGGTTCGAATTCGAATTCGAATTCGACTACCATGAAATTTGGATAAAGGGAAAAATTCGAAAAAAATTTCGGATAAAATTCGCCTTCTATAATTTTGTTTATTTTTAAATATATGTATACTTCTAACAAATTATCAGAATAGCAACCCTTGTTGGAGAAAATCCGAGAGCGACCCAGCAGTTGCAGACACCCATGACCCGATAGATACAAAGCATATACAAAGAATACCCACGACCAGCTGAGTTGTGTTTAGAGGCGGATAGCAGTGCTTTATAGAGGAAATTCGATTAAATTCGATTTTTTTTAGAGAAGTTTGAAATTCGATTAAATTTGAACCTCATCCATGAAAATCGCCATATCCTGTGACTTAGCTTGAGAGCATTGGAGTTATCAATGGAAGTAGAGACTGGCTTAATTAAAGTAGTGTTGTGACCAGAGAAACGAGACTCGCCTGAAATCGCCCAAACTCGGCGAGTCCGAGTCCGAGTCAGGCCAAACGAGTCCCAGGGGCTCGGACTCGGACTCGGCCGAGTCTGGAGAGTAAACTCGCCAGACTCGCCGAGTTGGTGATTTTGGCTCAAAATCGCCAGACTCGGCGAGTCCTGAGCCCTAGACTCGGCTACTGGCTAGGTTAATAAAATGACAAAAAAAAAACATTTTAAAAAGTTTTTTTAAAAAGTAATAAGTTTTTTTGAAAGGGCGAAATTTGACATTTTGGTCTCTCCGTCAGGATTATTTTATGGAATATAACATTTAAGTATACTTTAAGTTATATTCCATATATACTGTCAGGATGTTTGAGAGTGGTTTCGGGCCTCAAGGAGTTATATTGCAAAATCTAGTTTTTGGAGGATTCTTCAATTTTCCAGACTTAGTCAAATTTCAGGATCAGGACATTCCAGACTTAGCCAAATTTCAGGGCATTTGAAGATCAGGATGACATTCCAGACTTTGTCACTCACCAACTTGACCTAGCTTGGACCTTCAAGAATGATACTCACTCACCAAGCAAGACCCAATTAGCAACAAGAGCAAAACCAGGCCCTAAGGAAGACTCTCAAAGAAACCCTAATTCAGACTTGTAATAAGTTTTTTTGGCCTCGCGGGGCGCTGCCCCTCGACCTCGCCCTGTATCGCGATAGGGAGCGCGCAAGGGGCGCTGCCCCTTGACCCCACCTTGGGGGCGCTGCCCCCAAACCCCCGTCGAAAAATATGGGGGAAACTGCGTCGATAGAAGTAGAGAAAATTTAACCTATGAGTCTGACATTGATTGGATCGACCAGGTAGATATAGAGGTTGAGACTGTAGCCATGGCAGAGGAGGAGCGGAGAGCACGAGCACAGACAGGAGATTCAGAGGCAGATAGTGACACGGATGTTCCTGATGTTGGTGAGCATGGCATGGTGTCGCGGGGAGCGGCTATGGCAGTCGAATCATCTAGGACCTACCTTAGACACCTTCGCAGGGGGCTGGAGCCGGAGGGTGCAGGCTCCTCTGAGCCATAGACTTGTAGTTGTATTTACCTTTGGTATTTGTATGAAACATCTGATGATGATCATATGATGACATGGATTTTTTATTCCATGAGTTTTGTAATATTGTATACATTTGACAATATTTATATATCTATGTTTGTTATTTTCTTCAGCTACAATTTGCGTTTATGCTTATGTGATTGATGTATACTTGTGTATGTAATCAAATGAACCGAGTTTGATGATGTTATTGTGTCTTTAAGGTGTATTCAATAAAGGGTGTCTGAAACAAGTTTTAAATATTTAAAAATCTCTAAATTTCTTGAGTTTTTCACTATCCCGAGTCCAGACGAGTCTGGAGCCGAGTCTGACGCCGAGTCCCGAGTCCGAGTCCGAGTTGGCCTTGCCGAGTCCGAGCCGAGTCCGAGTCTCGTTTCTTTGGTTGTGTCGTTTTCACACATCGCCCCATTGCAAATGGGGACCCATGTTTTTTGCTTTTTAGGGTTTGTTTTTGGGTCTTTTAGGGTTTTGTTAGTTAGCCTTTGCATTTTGAGTGCTGTCGGGGAGATCAATAGGATAGCAAGTCCGGCTTGAGTGATGTCCTGATCCTAAAATTTGGCTGAGTCTGGAATGTCCTGATCCTGAAATTTGACTAAGTCTGGAAACTGAAAAACCTCAAAAAACTAGATTTTGCAATATAACTTTTGGAGGTCTGAAACCTCAAAAAACTAGATTTTGAACGTCAAGGATGAGGTTTTGAACGTAAAAAATGAAGGATGGAGGACAAAAATGCACTAGGCGCTCCTGTCCCTCTCCAAGGGACCAGAGCGAAGTTATCAAAATTCATTATTTTTTGCCTTATTTTAGCAAATCGCACTAGATGCCAAGTTCGCCAAAAAAACTTCGAAATATTTTTTAAAAATTCTAATTAAATTGGCATTTAATGAAAATCGCATAGCATTTAATAATTAATTTTGAGCCTTGGAAAATCGTTTTTTTTAAATTAATCGAGGCATTTTGAAATTAATTATTATTAAATTAAAATTTAAAAAGAAGAGCGCTTGAGGTATCATTTTTTTTTATTGCTTAATTAAGTCGGCCTTCTCCTTTTATTAATCTTTGTTTATTTTTTCCACCAAGTCGGCCTATGGAGAGATGTAGAAGGTGAGCACTCTATATATTGGAGGTGTTGTTTCACAATTCAAATCATTCAATCATCCTTTCAAGTGCGAAATTGGAGAGCAATTTGAGGAGCGAAATCCAGAGGAGTGGAGCGAATTTCTACTAAGTGTGGAGAAGCTAGTGGAGGGCGAAATTCATCTTGAAGGCTATTGGAGAGGCGTATTTCTTGCTAGTTTGGAGGATAATTTCCAGATTTTTGAAGCATTTGAAGGCGAATTTCCAGATTTTTGAAGAGGAAGGTGGAGTTCTTTTCCAAGCTAAAGGAGGTGCATTTTATCCAAGGGAGAGCTTTGATCTACACTTTGCCTAGCAAAATTTATCTATTTTTACATCATTTCTTAGAGTTTAAAACTCAAGAGGAGGTATGGCAAAATCATCTTGATACCCTTATTCAAGGTTTGATTTTTTGGACATTTTTTGGAAAAATCTAAGTATTACATGGTTAATTAGGAAATGATAACTCAAGATTTATCATGAAGTTTCCTAATTAAAATCTTGAATCTTCCTTTTAAAGTTTAATTTTTAGATTTCAAGATATATTACTAATTTTGAAATGTTGTGTAGGTATCAAGATGGCGACTCCAAGCTCGAAAGATCTACAAGTCGGAAGACTCTCCTCAAGGAAAATCAAGCCAGATCAAGGACGATCAAGCAAGGACAAGGACGACCTTCTTCGATCCAGCCTAGCATCGACAAGGACGGCCTTCTTTGGACTAATGTCATCAAGGGCGACCTCTTCCAATCCAGCATTCCAAGGCGAGGTACATCATCATCCTGCCAATCAAGGACACAAGGAGTTAGAGCAAGGGTTCGTTGAAGAAGCAGATAGTTCCAGATGAATTAATTAAAGCTAGCTTCTCGACAACATCAAGTTGAATATCTACCAAGTTACAAGTGTCAGACGAGGTGGCATCTTAGTCATCACTTCTCCAGTCGGATTGGTCCACCTCAGCATTTCCAGATTCAATGTACCTAACTCATGGAAGGTGGCACAAACTCCGATGTACCTACCCCAGCTATCCATTGGTGGAATTTTCTAGAGAGGACATGTGTCCAAGCAATACAATTTTATCATTGGTCAAGCATTAAATGTTATGTAATGGTTGTAACAAACCCTAATTAGGGTTTTCATTGTTGAATCTTGGCCATTGATCTCGAATTGATCTAAGCCATCGAATTGTATTGAAGGCACTATATAAGCCCTGAGATTTCATTTTGTAAAGGCAATTTTAGCAATAGTTAGAATAGTTAGAATATAGTTGGAAGCAGTTAGAAGACAGATAGAGAGTAGTTAGAAGGTGATTAGCTAGTTGATAGAATAGCAATTAGAGTAGAGTAGAGAGAGAAGGCAAAGATTGTTGCCAAGATGTTGTTGTAAAAGACTTGTAACTTCATTGAAGAAATGGTGAAATTTATGGGTCGATTCGACAATTTGCATGGTCTTTATACTTCTCATATTTGATTTCATGTTAGTAGATGAGTGGAAGAAATGTGCTTGATTGATGGTGGAATTCGTATATCCATACTACTAGCAGTTTGTTGATTGCAAACTTGCCTTGTGTAGTCAACTGGAATCATTCAGCTTAAGCTTAACTTCAATTGTCGCTTCTTCATTGATATGCATCAACCTGATGGTGTCTATGCCTGCAGTGATGATTTGAACATCATAAAGCTTTCCTTCGAAGATCGCACTAACCTTGTGGAGATGTTCCTGCGATGTCAAAACAAGACTTAGTTAGAATTTCATCAAAGATCATCCATTGTTCTTACATTCTTAGTGTTAGGATTAGATCCTTTCCTCGCCCTCATCTTTTTTTCCTTTTTTTTCAAGTCTAAGCTAGTAAGAGCCTGTGTTCCAGCAATATTCAAAGCAGATCAGACGTTCAAGCATCAAGTGTAAGTCCCCTTGTGATTCCAGCAAATCACATCATACCACAGAGAGCTTATCCACACGTAGAGACCCTACATACAAGAACCTTGAAGTCATCCTGATTGATCCTTTTCGCGACATCTTCAGCATTCGGAGGCTTTACTCAAGAGAGGATAAGGTACCTAGGTATTTTATTTTGTGTTTGATAGTGTACAAAATACACGTCAACAAGTAGCAAGGCTGAATGCTATTTCTATTTTTGGTTCAATGCAAGCTCAATTTGTACTTAAAAATACAAAATGTCTATTTTCTTAGGTGGACTACCTAGTGCCATTTGAATCTTTTAATTCTTTCTTCTGCTTATGGTAATTGAAATTAACCAGTTTGATTTGCAGAAAATATGAGCAACATTTGCTTGTATATTTTGAATCACAAACAAAGCACTTATCTGTTTATATGATATTTATCAGAATTAGCATCTACGGTAACCCACTTCTAATATGGAAATTGGTCACAGAACTTGGCAGTTCTTTCTATTGTAGTTTGTTTTATGTGGTGCCTTGTAATCATGTTTTTCTTCTATTTATATCAAGATTTTGTTATCTTGCAGCCTTACTTCCTTGAAGTGACTTATTTTCACTATGAATCCATAATTCTTGATTCATTGTATATATTATAGACATTTATATTTATTACCAGTTCCTGTAAGTTTTTTTTCACTTTTTTCTTTATAGTCTTGTAGTGCCATATTGCCTTGTATGCTGATTGCCTAACTTGAATGTATTTTATTATTATATTCAGGGCATCACAGTTGGTATTGAAGGCTCATAAGGAGGCTGTGAATTCTTTGAGTGGAAATGGGACGTCCAAATTGGGAACAGTAGCAGCTGTTGTTGCTGCTGCTAATTCAACTGCAAGAGAGTCTGCAAAAGAGATATCAGCAGCAATGCAGATTTCTATGAAGGCAGCACTGGGTGCTGTCACAAAGCAACCAAACAATGGTTATATGGATGATATGACAGTAATGAAGGTAGGTACTAGGTAATACTTATTTTGACATGTCCAAAGTTGACTCTGAACATTTATTTTGCTATTTAATTATCCTCCTGGTACTCTTTTAAAAGTCATTTTTCCCTGAGAACTTTTGCTGACTCATAAAATTCTGCCTGATCATGGGCCATGGGAGCTGTATTCTTATTTTAATTTTTGTCACTTGTTGAACGATTATCTGCTGCAACATCCTTAGTGCTTCAGCTATTTACTTTTTTTGCTTTTTGGCCCCTCACAACCAATCCGCAAGAGAGCTTTTCTAGGACATGCAATGTACGGGCATCCATAAAAGGCACAATCATAAAGAGAGATCTGATACTCCATGAAGTTAACTTGCATCCATAAAAGGAAAAACAATACCCAAAAATGAAATTATAAGATCAATCAAAATGCACTACCAAAAGACAGATTGCATCTGCCCATGTATACAACAATGGATGAACTACTCATCTGAAGTAAATTGTATTGAATAGGAAAAGTAAACGGATACACAAAATAGGAAGAAAAACCCCTATATATGAAAGGAGGAAAGTACGAAGCCCTAATCATTCAATCGATATTGGGCCCATGTCAAGTAAGTCGCCTTTTTACATGATAAAATATAACACTCCAAAGGACTTGGGACTATAATGTAACTTAACAAAATTTGAGTGTTTTTATTATTAAATATGGGCTTTATAGGAAAATAAATTAATAACACATTGTTTTTTTTGATTTGCAAGATGCTGTCTAAGGGACAGCTCCCTTTATATTAAACCATAAGAAAAAGATACAGAGCCTCATGGTGGAGGGCTGGTGGGGCTGCAAAGTCAAATCTCCACATTACATTAATCCTTATCAGGCAGATCATCAGACTTATAATCACCTTGGGAGTTATCGTGCATCATATACAAAATACCTCTGATAAGTTCGTTGACCCTGTTTATTTGTTTATGACAGAGCAGTGTTGGGTTGCTATGCAGAAAGTTCTGTAGCTCCTCCATGTGCATTAGATGGGGCGTGTTTTATGCAGTTGAAGGGCCTCCTGCATCAAACTGTTTTCTTTTAGTGCCTATATAAGGAAGATTCCATCCAGATCTCTTGACTCATTGTAGATGTTATGGCCTCTCACTGCCTCAAGGACTGCTGCACGAAAGATCTTGTGAACATATTTTGCATTCACTAGCTTAGCCCACATTTGCCTTCCCAGAAAGTCTATGAAGTGCTCCAGAAAAGTTTTCAGAATTTCATTGTCATGTTCATGCCTAGCCTCCAGAAAATGGGCACCAATAACAGCCACGATTCTGCTTTCTGCATGGTTGGGACTCGGAAGCAATGCAAAAGAGATGATTCAGCTGTACCAAGAGGGACACATCCTTGCATTAGCAGATGCAATCTTTCAGAAGGGAAAAATCAGCAGAAGAGCTCCATGAATGGTGCAGATTGGATTCAAGCTTGGATAAGTCGAAAAGACAGGAGGTGTAAATACACAGAGGGCAATCCAAGATCAAGCAGGAGAGATTCTCCCTAAGTTTGCATCAGCTAGTGCTATATATAGGGAATTGGAATGCAGAAAACACCAGCATACCAATCGGACACAACAGATAATTGGGGCAAAGATCAATGATATAATACATGATTCTGTCACCTATCTAAATGATTAATAGATTTTGGAGCCCTAGCTAGTTTGTGAAGAATATCTTCAAACAAGGTGGGTTTCAAATAATGCATGCTAGCAACCATTTGTATCCTTGTTTTTGTAGGGCAGAGTGATCCCTTAGAAATCTCTGAACTTGCTTCACCATGCTTACATACCTGAAGTTTGACTGTGATAGCTTCTCCCATAGACTGTCCAGTGGGTCAGATCATTTTTTTTTAGCTTCTCCCATAGGCTGCCAAGTAGATCAGATAATTTTTTAAAAGTTTTTTCACATATAAAATTTTCATTTGTTTTCCATAGACCACTTCATGCAATTCTTAAGATTTGATTTCTTACATTCTTTGTTCTTGTAAAGTGACTTGTGACAATATTTGCATTTTATGACTGGAAGGTTGTTTTATTTTTCCTTTAGACTGATCATGATTGGAGCCTGCTAAGTTATCAATTAACAAGGCATTTTTTCCTTCTTTCTTCCTGAGTGTGCTCCATACATGATTGCAAGCAGATTAGTACAAGAAATGATACATAAATTATCCCTCCTAAGATAGAATATTGTGGAAGCAATGGACTATTTAAAACTGGCAGGGAAATTAAAAAGCAAATAAATTTGAAAAAGAAAGTCTTTTAAGTTTAGAATTTGGTGTGGAGGAAATGAGTACAAGAGATCCATGCGTGGCTCCTAATTGGGTGACAAAGCCAAGCATCTAATCTTAAGTATATATGAGTAAACCTTGTGCCTATTAGCATAATTTGACTAAAGAATTATACAGAAGCTTGGGTTACATGAAACTCCTATAAGGTCTGCTGTGTAATTGTTTTAAATTGCAATCCAAATATACTATAATACTTCATAAATCAAGTGAATCCTGGGGCAATATTGCATTTTCCATATATTGCGCTAAAAGGACTCCTTGAGAGAAGTCAAAGACTTCAAAACTTCTTTCTAAGTAAATAATTACATGCAATAATAATACCAGTAAATTTGGCATCAGAGATGACATTGATCTCTTGAAACCTATGGTAAGAACCATGGAGACACCAGATTAATGAAATGTTTATGCAATTGGAGTCCTCAAATCTTTACAATATACAAATACATAACCGAAGACTAACACAAATATTTGCAACCCTAGTATTCACTTTAAACACACCAAATAAATTCTCACAGCGATCCCAAATCCACCAACACTATCATATCTTAGAATTCAATATATATAGCATTCATCTCACCAATGAGTTCCAAGGAATTAGATGTACATGGAAGAACAAGTCAGTAAAAGCCCCATTACACTCAGCACACAATCGTGGATATTAAGAATTGCACTTGCAAGAATGGAAATCCTTCTTGGATCAGCTTCAGAGTACATAGGAGCAAGGGAGAAAATTTCCCACCTTAATGCAAGTGATCAACAAATTCAATTCACAGGATTGCTGTGATACCATCTAGTGCATTTGTCTTCATATATAACAACTGTATTTTATCTCATGCAGCCCTATAGCAGGTTGCAGCAATAGTTCCATGCTCATAAATAAAATGGAGCCCTAAGGATTGCAAGAGGACAACCAACATATCCTCAGTTAATGAAATACGTGCCTTTAAGGAATGAGGTATGGTCACAAGACTTAGCTCTTAACTGCCCTGCACTAAGTAATATGTCACTTCACATCTGCAGCAGCAAAAATATCTCCTCCTTCCATAAATTGGAACTAAGGAAAAGTTCAAGGGCCATAAATGCAGGGCATGCAGAGATAATGCTATGTAGTTTGAGTTGTAGCAAGAGACCTCCTCCCTATGCAGTCTTGACTAACAGAAGAGAGAAGTTCACACATGGCAAAATAAGGTCCAGGAGGATCTGCACACACTAGCACACCTGCAATGTCTTTTTTGGCACCATAAGACTCCAACAAAGTCATTTATGCTCCCAAGAATCAATGAAATGCACCAAGGGTTGTTACTTCTCTATTGCTGCCCTTGACTGTGCAAGAAAACCATAGAATTTGGGTGTTTAGGGCATGACTCTACGTGCATGTGCAAAGCCCAATGATCAATAACAAGTCTTACCAAGGCAGGGGATTACTCACTAGGCACAAGCACACAACCACTGGTTTCAACAAAAAACTTATACCCTCACACCAACCATCATCCTATGCTCATGAGCAGAAAGCCTTTAAAACATGGTGTAAAGAGTTTGAATTTTTTTTTTAAATTCGGGGAAGATGAATGGTCCTTACACACTTGCTTGAAGATTGTGCAATTGGTGCATGACGACTAAAAGTAAGGTGCACGTTAGTAAATGAACTGTTGGGGTAATTTGGCTACCCTCAAATGGAAAAAAGCCATGCCACCCACATATGCTGCAAAGCACTAATCATGTTTACAAGTCCCCAGGCTTGCTATTGACATCACAAGAAGACACATGGACCAACACAAGAACACAAGTGGTTCATGTCAATCACCTAATGTCAAGTTGTCATTCAAGCACATGTGGACCACTAGGATATTGACACATAGAAGTCCATGCCACCTCATGCAAAGTAAGAAGTAGCGGCCATTGCAAAATTGAAAGTAAAGTTTGGTCTAAAATTTGGTCACCTTGTTTGGGTTCTACTGGAAGGCACAAGCAGATAAGAAAAACGGATGGAGGGTGCTTCATAAATTAGAGATGTGCACAAAATGTATAGCTGCTAGGCATGCTCTTTGCACTGGCAATGAGAAGGCAACATGTTGTGGGGTGATGTGGGCACATAAGTGAAAGGTGTTGGGTGGTAAGCAATGGCAAGGATAGGTTACTATGGTAAAAGGTGAAGGTAGATGAACGAGTTGGAGTAAATAGGTAATCACCTATTAATTAATTAATCATAAACTAATTAGTAGGCCCTTTTTACTTTATTCACTTAATCTAAACTTAGGAGTGCTTTTTATATTATTAGATTTGAGTCATGTTGTCTCATAGCATAGGATGAGGACACTTCTCATGATTTGATCTAAGCTAATTCTCATCTAGGGTTTCTTCCTTTTCAGAAGGATTTATTATTCATTTAATCATTCATTAAGGTTAATGCATCAATACGATTCTCATGTTGTTGAGTACATCAGTTTATTGATATCTCTTTGTGACATGTATTTTTCTTAAAGCGATTTCTAGGAGTTTGTAGGGTTCACTATCAACTCCAACATGGTATTTAGATCATCAGATTTGTAGCTTCCTATTCAAATTTTGAGAGGTCTAATGTTGAGCAAAATGGACCTTGCCATTGCATCTAGAACATCTGACAACCTAAGGATCGACTATTCATTTGCAATCCACAACCATGTCCACCCTGGCCATGGGACACTTCAACTAGCTCCAAGCACTAGTAGTTCGTTCTATTGGTACCCAGGTGTGAGATCCCTTTGCAGTCCTATTGAGGACCAGGTTCTATCAGTGCTTGCCCAACTCCCCTGCAACTAGCACCTAGTCCGCTATAGGATCAAGTGCTAGTTTTTAGCTTCCATTTCCTCTTGCAAGCCAAATTGGGTAAGTTTTATGAAATTGGGTATAATGTGAGTGTACGATCTCCATTTCTTGCAAACCATATATTGTTGGAAAGTTGGTTTTGAGCCTGATCTAATGGTGCTGATAATTTTTCTTGATTTTGTTGCTGGCGAGTTTTAGAGGCCTCTAAAGTCAGATCTTCTTGTTTCCACTCAAAGCTCCATTACTTTTGCCTCATATCTCGTTCTTTCACGATTCTCATGGCATTGGAAAGCTGATTGAATCAACTAGACAAATCTTAGACTTGTTTTTTCAAGAAATTTAGCAGGTACCTACTTCCATCAAATCTCAGGTTTTTCTTTTTGGTCACTTTCTTGGAAAACGTGCAAACAAAGATCATTTTTTTGGTCCAAGAGGTTATTTTATTGCATTGTGAGGGTCTATATTTTTGTTTCTGTTTAGTTTATGTACTTTTGCAATAAAAACACATGGATTCAACACACATGACTCCCCTCACACCATACAACTAGCATGGGTGCAAAAAAACAAATGGAGATACATCTAAAGAAACAAGTTTTGTACAGAGTGACCGTGGGCATAGAACTTGAACCAATTGGAGCTGTAGAGAAGAGAAAATGATTGAATAGATGCGATGAGACCTTTGGGACGTTATGCATGTCTCTGTCTCCTAATCCTTGTTTCATGTTGAGTCTTGCACTACACCCTATCAGATCTAGATTCAATTGGAGTCCTTGATGGGGAAGGAAGATACCTTGAGAAGATTTCAGGTGGAGAATGAATTTATTAGTTTTAATCCTTCAAATTTTGTCAACATCTAGTACTTCTTCACCAAACTCAAGTCTCTTAGATTGTAAATGATACAAAGTGGTATTGAGAAACAAGACTCTCAGTTGATGCATTCGATCCTTACCAAGCTTGGACTTGACTATTAAGGTTTTTTTTTTCCACTTTCCTTTGCTATTAAAGATGCATTGAGTGCTAGATTTACTATGCCTTCACTTGATAATTTTGCTACATCACTCACCAAGGGGTAGGCAAAGCTGGTATAGATGGGCACATTGGAGTCTTCCAAACCATAGGCTCTTATTACAACACAGGGAAAAGACCAGAAGACTTCAAATATCCAAGGCAAGAAATAAAATCAAAAGGATTTCAAGAACAATGAGCAAGCAAAGGAATCATACTCATAGGATACCTCTAACTCCTCTTCCTCTTCTAAGGGGGAATCATTTAAGGAGAGACCAAAATGTGCATATTGCAAAAAATCAGGACATGATGAGCACTAGTGTTATGCAAAGTAGATTGATGAGTTGAAACACCTTCTACAAAAGAATCATATTAAATTGCCTTCATCTATATCATCTGGTACATCATCTTCCTCCACATTAGCACTTGCACAATCTGGGTCAGCCAATATGGCACATGGAGTAGAGAAGATGAAAGGCTATGCACTCTTTGCATCCTCTAATTCTCAGTCCAACTGATGGCTTCTTGATTCAAAAGTCTCTCATCACATGGCTTCCTCTGTGGGTATGTTCTCTTCATATGAACTTTAAACATTACCACACATCCTAATTGGGGACAGCACTTATATGAGTGTTAGTGGGAAAGGATCTATAGATATTGATGATGGCACATTTCGTGATGTACTTTGTGTTCCTTTACTATTCTTCTATCTCCTTCCGTCTATCAAATTGCACATAGTTGGGCAAGGAAGACCATTGATTTCACTCTTGATTCAGTGCTTATTGTAGATTTGCAAAGTAGAGAGATCATAGTAGTACCATTGACTGGTTTACACCCATGCATCTAGAGTGGATCACATATCTAAGGAGATGTTTGGTCACTTGAACCTATGTATACTTCCATATACCTTGGTTCATGAGACTTGTGTTGAGCGTCCATCTCCTCTTGCATCTTCAAAGATTAGTTCAGTTTAGTAGGATGTTAGTTGTTTTTCAGTTTTAGCTTTGTGGGATGACTTATAGTCAGACATTGCAGCATTATTTGTTGAGCTACACATTGCAAATATTGGGGATATGATTGAGGATGTTCACTTCCTTGTTGATGACAGCTACAACCCACTTCATCCCTTATTCATTGCTTTTGGAGGTTCTTCTATAGGGATCTTTACAATTGTTTGGATTTGCTTCATTTGATTTGGCTTCTTTTGATTTAGACATTGGACATTGAGCAGTTTTCCAAAGCACTAATCAAGAGATCTCTTCACTTGAGGGAGTTTCCTCTACTTTCACTATTGGATTTGTTTCTTCCTAAGGGGAGGAACAATTTTTGCCAATTTTGGATCATCTTCATTGTTCATTGAGCATTCTCTTTTGGTATAGGATCTACTTTCTTATGGGGGGGGATTCATCGTCTCTTCTTTTCTCTCCTATGGGGGGATCTTGATTGTACTTACATGATCAAAGTAGTACTTGGGGGTGTAGAACACAGGTCTATTACTGAGAGGGGGGGAAAACTTTAAATTCTTATCCAATTAATCCTTAAACAACTTAAATTTTTAATAAGCTTCAATCTGAAAACTGAAAGGAGTGAAAAGAGATGCACAATAATGACAATACACAAGATTTACTTGGAAACCCAGAATGGGAAAAACCATGGTGAGAATGCTGCTAGGATCTACTGTCCTAATCCAGCCTCATGATTGAAACTTCTATTACAATGTTTAAGGGCACCAACCCTAAGGAGTCACCAAACCCCTATCTATAAGAGCACCAACCCTTTCAATCCAAAACCTTTGAGCACCAACTCAATAACCTTAGAGCACCAACTCCAGGAACAATACAGTTATAGAATATGTTTAATCATCACTTCAAGGATCAAAAATACAATTATACTTTGACAATCTGAAACATCAATACATCTTTGATTAGACAGAAGAGTAATGCACTGAAAAAGTAAGAAACCAGCCTGTATATTAAATGCCTCTGTATATTTGCAAGAATGACATACTGAAAACAAAATAGTCCAAACTGGAAATCAATGTCCCTGTATATCTGGAAGAATGATGTACTGAAACCAGAGAAAGACCTGTAAATGATACTCCTCAAAATACTGTCAATTGTCACAAGCAATAATCTGAAAATACTTCTGAAGTCTGAGGAAAGTTTGATATTATATATATACTTAACAAATCTGTTTACTGAAGAATGATAAATTCTGATCTTCACTACCAGCCTTCTCTGCCTGAGAACAATCTACTGACTTTATAATGAAAACAATAATCCACAGATTTGAAACTTCAAATCAGAAGCATAGAAAAGATGCACTGTAATGAGAGATTTTTAACCAGTACTTATTCCTCCAAAAATGTCTGAATTCAGAGAAAAACTTGCAATACCAATATACCTGAAAAGATACAAAATTGTTTGTCAAAGACAGACTTACTGCTGTTGATATCTTCGAATGCTCAAGACAGAATCACTGCTGTTCACCATTTCCAGCAAATAAGATCCTTTCCTATACGTTTTTACAAACTCCACTCACATCAACTCTGTAAACTCACAGTGAAGATTATAAATGCACAACTTTAAGCATTTCTCTTTTCTCGCAATGCATACCATACTCTTATTAAGACGTCAATACATCTCCTTTCCACAAAACCAACGTACATCTCAAGACATCGGGTTCCTCAAAATAAATAGAAGAGTCAAGTTTGTTGTA
Organism: Cryptomeria japonica; assembly: GCF_030272615.1. Lineage (NCBI taxonomy): Eukaryota > Viridiplantae > Streptophyta > Pinopsida > Cupressales > Cupressaceae > Cryptomeria > Cryptomeria japonica. The sequence goes on along the minus strand of NC_081415.1, from coordinate 201,100,660 downwards.
TGTGGTTTGATGACAGTTATAGAATAGTTATAACTTAACAAACTTAACTAGCCCAATAAGAAGGTTTTCGAATTTCCTTTTCACATTTTAGTTTACAGTATAAACAAAATTCATAAACAAAGACCGTTTGAAGGTTAGAACCAACCTCAACCGCCTTCGACCAATAATAACGTCATGATAAAGAACATGATGTCTATATAATACAGACAATAATAAATTTGTTTGTAAGCAAGCTGAGTGTGCTGCCTCCTTGCTAGCCCAATAAGAGTCAACAAAGTCTTTATAACTTATGGCTGAGGATGTTGCTTGTCTGTCAGCCCGATAGGAATATGGTCCCATAGACTTTTTATTTTCTGAGTATGCTGCTTGTCTGCCAGCCCGGTAGGGGTATGGACATATATAAACTTTAGATTCAAGACAAATGTTCAACACATGTCCGGTGAGGAAATAGGAGTAGGAAGACCTTTTGTGAATGCTCCAGATATATATGAAAGACACAAGTTCCACTCCTTACGGAGGATGCAAATACCGACAGACTCCTTACGTTTTACAGAGAAGACAAAGGATGCAAATGCTGGCAAACCGTAAGTATATGCAAATGCTGACAAAGGATGCAAATGATGACATTCGTTATGCAACTTCGTTTGACATCAATGACAACTATGGCTAACAATGACTAACATGGGGGACATGTTGAGTCCTACATTCTTTTGTCACGTCCATGCATTTATTTCTTTTTTCTCTCTTTTGGAGATGAGTCTTTTACCATGAGGTTTTCTTCATTTCTTCGTTTATGAGAAATTTGTTTGTTTGTACATGGGTACCTCATTAGGCCTTGAAGTTGGGATCCATTTGTGCATCCATTATTGCATTCATCATTGAGTTTTTAGCTTCTCCCTAAGTTGATTTTAAAGGGGGGGTGTTGGAGTAAATAGGTAATCAGCTAATAATTAATTAATTATTAGGCCCCTTTTACTTTGATATGATTCTTGATTTTTGGATTCGATTTTGTAAAATATTTTTGAATCAATGTTTCGGATCACACTCCGTGATCCATCCTCAGGTTAGAGAGTTGAGAAACATAAAATGGTAAGTTGTAGACAAGAACCACATAAAAAGAAGAGGTGAGTAAGAAGGTGGCACCCTTATACTTTATTCATTTAAGCTAAAGTTAGGAGTTCTTTTTATATTATTAGATTGAGCTATTTTTAGGTCATGTTGTCTTGTAGCATAGGATGAGGACACTTGTCATAATCTAATCTTTATCTAATCCTCACCCATGGTTTGATTTAGGGTTTCATCTTTCTTTTCATAAAGATATAGCATTCATTGTAATCATTCATTCTGGTTTATTAGAATAATACCTTTAGTTATTTATTTAATGTTCAATATTGTAGAGTATTGTAAATATTAGATGTTTCTAATTTTGCTTATGTTGTTGATTGTTTCATAATGAAAACATCAATCTTGTAACTCTATAAATGATCGCTTGATCATTCATTTAATTCATTCAATTATTTACCAATTACCTGTGTAATATGGTATCAGAGCTTAGTCAAAAAAAATTTCGATTTTTTCTTTATAATTCTAAATTATTTTTGGTGAATTTGTTTTTCGATTTTTAAAACCCATCTAGGGTTTTCCCTTTTTTTTTTTCCTGGAGTGTGTGTGTGTGTGTGTGTTCGAGGGTTGAATTTGTGTTCATGGCTCAAGGGTCTATTCATGGCACCATTTTTCTGTGTTTTGCGCCATCCCTTCCCACGTGAAGTCTGTGTCTGCAAGTATTTTTGCAGGCTTTGTATTTTACCCTACAATTGCGACATCTGTACCTCATTTTCGTGCGTCCGAAATCACATCTGTGTGAGTTTTGCAACGCGATTCTGCAGATTTCAGCTTGCGATCTACATAAATTGCGTCTTCTTTCGCGTGTTTTTGGTGCCCTCATCTGTTCAAATCGTGAATTCAATAACCCAGGGCAGTGTCTTTTGCAGATTCTTCAACATTTGTTGCCGTCTAGGGTTTCTATCGAACCCTCAACATTTTTTTCTGTGGATAAGGTTTTTCGAAAATCCATTTTTAGATCAATATTTTTTTGGGTTTTTCAAATCCTCTTCTGGGTCTCTATTTGAATTTTTTGGGTCATTAGAAATCCGTACATTGGGATATGTGCCTGAAAATTCTTTATTCTATCTCGAAATTAGTGCAAGCTTTTTGCCTCAGTTTTGTTCTTTACGCGTCGTGTTTACACGAATTCACACGTTGACAATCTCCTGTCTTGATATTCATGCCATCATTTGGTTAACTAGCTTTGACCTCAATTTTTGTGATGGCGTCTCTGACGAATATTTTGCTCGAGGGGTGTCAGAAATTCAATGGCAGAAACTGCAATACTTGGAAGCAATGGATGTTCACTATTCTCGAGTATCGTGTTATTGATCAGTTGGTTCTTGGAAAAGCCACCCGTCCCTCTATAGCTGGTCCTAATTAGACAAATTTTGATGAATAAAATCGTGAAACTATCATGCTCATCAAGCTATTAGTGGCCAACGATCAGCTTCCTCAGATACCTACTGGCAAAGCAACTGTTGAGATATGAGAGCATCTCAAGACGCTACATGAGACATCTGATAAGAGTAGAGCCTTTTTTCTGAAAATTATGCTCTTCTCTATTGTCATGGATGAGCCAAAATCCCTTCACGAACATCTCAATCGGATCAAAGACATCTGTGATCAATTAGAAGCCATCGGTCATAATATGGAGGGGGACATTGTTGTTATCACTTTGAAGAGTTTACCGAAGTCCTATGAGCATTTTGTCGATACACTCAACATCACATCAACTGGTGTTGATTTGAAGTTTGCTGATCTTTGCACTAAACTTCTGCAGCAGGATTGGTGGAAGTAGCAGTTCGGCAGCAGGTTCGGCTCATCCTCTATAGAAAAAGCTTTTGCAGGCAAATCCTTTCATAAGGATAAAGGCAAATCTCAGTCTTCTCAACAAAAACCCTCTGCTCTGTCATTAGAAGGCTCGAAGAAGAAAAGTGTTCAGTGCAATTACTGCCATAAGTTTGGTCATATGAAACTTGAGTGCTGTAAACGCTTGGCTACACAGGCCAAGCAAAGTGGTTCACAGCCTAAAGCAAATGTAGCGGAGCACATTGAGCAGAGCGAGTCTGCCTTCTACACCTTCATGGCTAAAAGACTTGTAGACCATGTCAAGTCTTCTACCTGGTATATGGATTCACGTGCCTCACACCACTTTACTCATTGCCGGGATTGGTTCATTGACTTTCAGCCTTACCTAGATACAGTTATTTTTGGAGGCGAGGAAGAGTACATCATTGTCGGAAAGGGCAATGTGCAAATTTAGTCTAGAGGGAGGAAATTGATTTTTCTCAACGTGTACTATGTTCTAGGAATGGAACTCAACCTTCTCCCAGTTAGTCAAATTCTGAGACATTCTCCTTGACTTGACGTGACCTTCAATTCCCATCAGTGCAGTATCATTGATTGGGAGACTCAGTCTATTGTTGCTGTGGGTCTTGAGGATCATGGTCTATTCAGACTAGTTGATTCTGGTGATTCTTAGGAGCTTGCCATGGAAGCCAAGTGCTCCTCTGTTATTACACTTTGGTATCAACGTTATGGGAACTTAAATGTGCACTATCTTTCTTAGCTTGTTCGGGAAGATCTTATCATCGGATTGCCAGAGATCCAGACCCAAAACCTTGGAGTTTGCTTAGCATGTCGGGCTCAGAAGTAGCATCGGACTCCGTTTTTCAGATGGCGACTCTTGTAGAGCTTCTAAGGTACTACAATTGGTTCATGCTAATATTTGTGGACCTATGGCTACTCATGTTATTGGGTCCAAGTATTTTTTACTTTTTGTTGATGATTTTAGTAGAAAAATGTGGGTGTTTTTTCTTCATTAGAAATTAGAGTTGTTTGTTTTCTTTCAAAAGTTCAAAGCATTAGTAGAAAAAGAGTTTGGTCAACATATTGTTACTCTTCGGTTTGATAATGGGGGAGAATTTTGTTCTTTTGACTTATCCAATTTTTGTGAACAACATGGCATCAAGCACCAACTCACTACACCTTACACCCCTCAACAAAACAGTGTTGTTGAGCAGAGAAACCGCACGATTACCAAAATGGCCCAATCTATGCTTGAACACAAGAGTGTTCCAAAGAAGTTTTGGGCTGAAGCAGTTAAACTGCATTCTATCTTCTGAATCAATCTCCTACATTGACTGTGAAGAAGTCTCCGGAAGAGGCTTGGTTAGGCCGCAAGCCCAGAATCAGTTACCTGAAGGTTTTTGGCTCCATTGCTTTTGTTTGGATCCTTGATGCGAATCACGCCAAGTTGGATGCCAAGAGCCAAAAACTCATGCTCATCGGCTACAATGATAATCATAAAGCCTACCGACTGGTTGACATCGAGACAGATTGTCTCATCTTCAGTCGTGATGTGGTTTTTGATGAGGAACGAGGGCCATTTCATCTCTCTCCTCCAGTTGTGGATTCAAAGGATCAGCCTCTTAAGGCTCAAGACTTGGGCGCCCGTCTTCCATTAGGTCTTCTTGATGAGAGGGCTCCAACTGTTCATGTTCTTGCACCTACACTAGTTCCTTCTTCTACAGGATCACCTAGACACACAGCTGCACCACCTTGACTTTCCTCAGGATTCATCTGGTCTTCTGTTTGATGATCTTGATCTTGTTGCAACTCCCGCATCTAATGTTGGCACTTCTACTCTTCGGCCTAAATGGTGGTCTAAGACAATTGCTGATCTTCATGATGATGAGCTCATCGAGGGTAGAACTGCTCGAAAGAAGAGCAAACAGCTTGATAATGTCAATTTTGCTCTCATGGCTAACATTCACAGTGTGTATGAGCCTCAAACATACATAGAGGCAAAAGGGATACCTGAGTGGGAATAAGCTATGGCAACTGAGCAACATAGCTTGCTGAAAATAACATGGGTTCTATCAAATTTTCCTTCAGGGAAGAACCCCATTGGATGCAAATGGGGCTATAAGGTCAAATACAAGGTTGATGGTACTTTGGATAAGTACAAAGCTCGTCTCGTTGCCAAGAGCTTCTCTCAGCGCGAAGGGATTGATTATGAGGAGACCTTTGCTCCAACAACAAAGATGAGCACCATCAGATTAGTTCTAGCCATGGCAACTCAGTATGGTTGGAAGGTCCATCAGATAGACGTCAAGAGTGCCTTCCTGAATAGTGAGTTACAGAAAGAGGTCTACATGATGCAACCTCTTGGATTCAAGGTTGCTGGAAAAGAACACTAAGTGCTCAAATTGGTGAAAGCACTCTATGGCCTGAAACAAGCTCCTCGGGCTTGGTACTTGAAATTGACAATTACCTTACAGATCAGGGTTTCTTGAGGAGTCCTATCTCAAATCTATATGTCAAGGCTACTGGTAGTGATATCATCCTTCTGGTTATATATGTTGATGATCTAATCATTACTGACAGTTCGACATCTTTGATTCAGGTAATCAAGCAAAATTTATGCTAGTCTTTTGACATGACCGTCTTTGGGCTTTTGCACTACTACCTAGGTTGTTTACCTCTACAACTGGTAAATTAAATACCAAAAATAATAATGTACATGACAATGCATACCAGACAAGGCAGTAAAATATATCTTTATTCGCACATGCAATTATTACAGAGAAGAAGGCCAAAGATGGTTGGCCAAGGATTACAATAGATCCGACTATAGCGTACTACCTTCCTTGGTGGTACACAATATATTTAAAGAACCTGATGGATGCCAAGAGGTACACAACCGTCAACCAACCGACACCTAACTACTCGAGAGTGACAACCCACTTAATACAAACAATTAATACTTCAATAGATAACAAATATTATCAAATATAACAATAAGCAATTTATGCCAACTACATAGGTGTTAAGGTTTGGCAGCAGTCTCATGGCATCATCATCTTTCAGTCCAAATATGCCAGGGCTCTGCTAGACAAGTTTCGAATGTAGGACTGCAAACCTGTATCTACACCTATGGAGAAAGGCCTGAAGTTGTCGACCAAATCCGGTTATCCAGTTGAGAATTAATTCGATTTTAGGCAACTAGTGGGTAGTTTAATATATCTCACTGCCACTAGACCTGATCTGAGCTATGCAGTGAGTTACATATCTCGCTTCATGACAACTCCTACATCAGATCATTGGGTTCTAGCGAGGTGGGTCTTGCACTATGTCAAGGGCACTTCAGACTTTGGTATCCTCTATGGACAAACCAAAGATCCCAAACTCATCGGTTTCACAAATTTGAATTGGGCAGGCTCTGTTGATGACATGAAGTCCACATCCGGGTATGTCTTTAGTTTGGGCACAGAAGCAGCAGGTCGTAGCCCTTTACTCGTCAGACGTTGAATATCGAGGAACAGTAAAAGCAGCTTGTGAGGTAGTTTGGCTTTGAAGGATGCTTTCAGACATCCAAATGTCTCAAGCAGGTCCGACACTCCTCTTCTATGACAATCAAGGGGTGTTCAAACTCACCAAAAATCGAGTCTTCCATGAGAGAACCAAGCATGTTGAGCTTCATTGTCACTTTATCCGCAAGCTGGTTTAAGATGGATCCATGGATTTGCAGTATGTTCCTACTGAGGACTAGATTGTAGATATTCTCACCAAGTCCCTACATCCGAATAAGTTTGTTAAGTTTGGGGGGCTCCTTGGTGTAGTAGACGGATTGAACCATTAAGGGAGGGTATTAGACTAATATCTTTAGTTATTTATTTAATGGTCAATATTGTAAAGAATTGCGAGTATTAGATGTTTCTAATTCTGCTTTTGTTGTCGATTGTTTCATAATGGAAACATCGATCTTGTAACTCTATGAATGATAACTTGATCATTCATTTAATTCATTCAATTATTTACCAATTACTTGTGTAATATGGTTAATACATAAATACGATTCTCACATTGTTGAGCAAATCAGTTTCTTTGATCTCTCTGTGATAGGTATTTCGCGTATAGCTGATTTTTTGGAGATGTGGGGTTCGCTATAAACTCTAACAAAATGTACACATGCTTTCAGTTATTTGTCATGGGCGTGAAAAGGTCAATGAAAGATTAGAACATGAGGCACAAAAGGGCTATGATCAAAGGCCAAATGAGCAAACTAAGGATGATGAGCAATGTAGAATGATGGTTGAGGTAGTGAATTGCTACAAAGGAAAATGCTTGCAAATTGGGGCAAGCAAGTAAACTAAGGTAAAATGAGCACTTAATGTAATCCCCCCATTTTGAAATAGAATTTAATAATAAAATTAAAATATAAAAATAAAATTAAAATAATTAAAATTTAGTTAAGTTTAATGAATGGCTAAAAGGCGTTATATGAAAAGTTGCAACTCCCTCAAACATGAGGTATAAAAGGGAGAAGAGAACTTCATTTGAAACAACTACTTCAATCTACAATCAGAAGTGCAGATCTGATTTAAATAGTAAGACAGAAATGAAGAGACATGACCCCTTTAAGGGATACCTCTTTCCAAGGAGATGTGTCTCCTCAATGAGATATGAAGGTATAAAAAGAGTTATCAATTAACATGAAGAGGAAGCAATATAAATTCAGATTCTGAGTTTAATATAGAAAAGTGCAGTTATCGAACAGCAGAAGAAAAATATAGAATATTGGAGGCTTAGCAATCAGATCAGACTGTCATCTCTTAATATTCCAATTTCCAGTGGTAATGTAGAGATCATTGTTTAGCTTTTATATATGTATATATATGCACACCTCTGTTATATACTAATAAATATTAAAATATACATAACAGCACTGCAATAGTCTGTCAAAAGGGTAAGGAATCTACATTAAGGGAGAACAGCTTCAGGGCACCCTGCTACGGTGTAAAGTAGGGAGAACAGCTATCAGGGCACTCTATTGCACCGTGAAAGGGAGAGAACGGCTATTCACGAATCCAAAGATCTCCAACCATGTAAGAATGGAGGGGGATTGCATGGAGGGAGAGAACGGCTGTCTATAGGCACCCTACCATGCCACCTTATTCCATATCTATATGACTGAGATTCACATACAAATCAGACTTGCTGCATATTGATTTCCCTGCTCTAATAATAGACTTATTACATGAACCGTGTCTGCAAGGTTACCTAACTTGATTGCAGGTTTCCAGAACAGGCTTAGCTCATTTTATTCTTAAGTAAAAAATGTAGCCCTAACTATATTATATGCTTTGTTTCATTTGGTTTTGTGAATTTAGGGCAAAATATAGAGTGGTCCAGCAAGGGGACATTATACTTAATTTAAAAATGCAATGGAGTAGTAGGGTTTAATATTCAAATAGGACAAGGGTGATCCATATCAATATGAATTTTTCTACCATGGGGAAAGGTAATCAATTAGGGGCATAAGTTTTAGGCACATATGCAAAAATGCCATGGGCATTGAAGCTCAAATTGGAGGCACAAGTTAGGCAAATTAAACATAAATAAGGGCCACATAAATACATGGAATACCATGAGGATAAGATTAAACTAGGGCTTGAACACATATTAGGTCATTCACAATGGAGCCCATTGGATTGGTTCCATAAGTGGGGAAAACAATATTTATTAATTGTGTTCACAACCCACTTTTACCACTGCTAGTGGAACCCATCACCCCTTGTGAATGTATTACAAGTAATTGAAAAATAATTGAATGAATTAATTACGAATATACAACTATATATAAAGGAATTAGAAGACGACGTTTTAAAAGGAACGAACCGTTAGTCTAAAGCTTCATCATGAAGCTAAAACGCTTTAAACACTAAATAAAGCCAAAAAGATAAACACTAAATAAATAGAAAAAGCTAAACACAAAAAAGAAAACTACGCGTTCTTATAAAAGAAGCAATAGTTGCACTTAAATGACAAAATGAACTAAAAAGCTAAATAAGTCAACAACTAAGATGACGAACTAAAAAGCTAAATGACTAACTAAATGACCATTAATAGAACAGCTAAAAAGGTAACTGACTAAAAGAATTAATTATTCTAATACCCTCCCTTAATTGTCATTGTATCAACTAAGTACCCAATAGAAGACACTGTAGGTCTTTTGATCACAAATGCAAGAACACTCTGCTGCTCTGAAGACCCTCCTAGGATTTGCAAAGTGTTAATGACCAAGAATAGTTGATTTCGTCCGACTGATGTAACCCTATGCGAATTATAGAAGCTTGAAACCATGATTTTGAGGAAAAAATGGCAAACCCTCCAAAGAGAAACAAACACGAAAAATCACAAAAACTTTTGGAGAAGAGTATTGAGCACTAATTGCTCCAGCAACTCCAAAACAAATTGCAAGATACCACGGTTGTAGATGTTCACCCTAACAACTCCAGGTGCAACCCAAAATTGATTGCAACAAAGCATGATTTTTGAGAAAAAAAACCGTCAAACCCTGAAAATTGGATTTACAAATCATCGTTTTTTGTGGAAACGATAAAACCCAGATAACCAAAATCTCATGTGAACTTCACGAATTACAGATATTTTTGAGGAAAAAATCGAAAAACTAATAAATTTGATGTTACAATTCATTGTTTTGTGGAAAAAAATGGTAAAACCCCAGAATAACAAAATCCCATGCAAACTGTGCAAATTATAGATGATAATTTTTTAAGGAAAAATTATAAACTCTGCAAACAATTTTTGAGGAAAAAATTGTGAAAACCCACAAAATGTTGTGTAGCAAAACACCAGACATCACGCAACAAAACCCTGATTTTTGAGAGAAAAAAATCAAGGAAAACCCTCCCATGATTTTTTATGGAGAAAAATCAGAAAACCTAGGCAAGGAATTTGTGGCACAAATCCCTATGCAAATGTCAAAATTTGTTGAAAACCTAGAAATTTTTCTGCAAACCCTAGATGGCGAAAAATTAATCAGCAAAAAGGAGTTATAGAGTCCAAGGTATGAAAATATGGCACGGAACCCAAGGCACAAAATTCTGTAATAAACCTAGAATTTTTTTTCCGCAAATCTGAAATCTGTATTTTTCTGAAAAAAATGATTTTTCTTAAAAAAATCAGACGATTTTTAATGGCTGAAACACCCTCGGCAGCGATTTTTTTTTTTCACGATTTACTGAATCTCAAAAAAAAAATTGCAGCTGCTGGTCGGAAAAATCGCAGAGCCCAGATAAAACCCTCCGTGTTTTTTTCTTTTTCTTGTTGGAGCCCTGGAAAATCGCGACGCCGTCACTGAAGATCACGGGAAGAAAACTGCCGAAAATCGCGAATCTCAAACTGCAAAAATCACGAACCGACGCTGCAAACCCACAGAAAACCAAAAAAATCGCGACGAATAAACATAAGAGCACCCACAAAAATGCGAAATCGTTGCTCAGCAAAATTGCGGCTCTTGCAAAAATAGAAGTGCCTCAGAAAATCCCGACTTGGGTTGGGCTTAGAAAATGCAGAGGGGAAGCCGGGAAGGTCGCGTAAAAAGAAAACGCAGCTCAGAAACAAACAACCATGCAGCTCAGAAAAAACCTTCAAACTAGACTATGAAAAATCTGCCTCAGACTGAAAATCCGCCTAGAAAATTTTCAGAAGAAAACCTTATTCGATTTTCCTGAAAAAAAAACTTTCAAAAAACCTTTCAAAAATTCCTACAATTTTTTCATTAAAAAATAATTAAAAAAAAATTATGGAAAAAATATCCAAGTAGGTGGCTCAAGTTTTTATTAAAAAGTTCGCCAAACTCTAAAAAATCCCATCGAGCTTCCCTGATACCATGAAAAATAATTGAATGAATTATTTACGAATATACAACCGTATATAAAGGAATTACAAGACAGTGTTCTAAAAAGAATGAACCATTAATCTAAAGCTTCAACATGAAGCTAAAATGCTTAAAACACTAAATAAAGGTAAAAAACTAAACACTAAATAAAGCTAAAAAGCTAAACACTAAAAAGCAAACTATGCATTCGTATAAAAGAAGCAATGGTTGCACTTAAACGACTAAACAAACTAAAAAGCTAAATAAGTCGACAACTAAGATGACAAACTAAAAAGCTAAATGACTAACTAAATGACCATTAATAAAACCACTAAAAAGGTAACTCACTAAAAGAATTAATTATTCTAATAGTAATGGTGAGAATTAAATATTACAAATTCTTTTCCCAATACATCTTAAGTGCCTTAGGACACTTTCCAAGGATGTTGGAACCATGCCATAGGATATACAAGGTAGATGACACCTTAATCCTAACAATATGTAGAAGCTATTTGATATGCTGTTTGAAGCATCTTATTTCATGGCACTAAACTGGCTCTTCTTCAAAGCTTTGTGATTGAAATGATGGTCATTTTCTTTTTATATAGTAATTTGTTTGCTGTATCTGTAGGACATTATCAGCCAACCAATAATAAATCTGACTTTTCTGGTGTACGAGATTTTTAGAAATATCATATTATGTCTTAGGATTAATATTTGCAATAGATTGCTACTATATTTTCATTGATCATCCATCAAAGAGAAGTGCCTTTTCCAGCCTTGGAAGTAGAAATTAGATGCTTGTTGAATCATCTAAGTTAGGTTGAACCTCTTTTTCAACGAAAGCAATGGTATCTAGTAGATGATTTTTTACTGTTTGAATCTTGCATAGTATTGTGTCTTGCCATCACTTATGTTTATATCTGCAGATGATAAGGATTACAATTTATCGGCATGTAATTGGAATATTATCTCTTTTGAGAATTTGGTGTGCATCAGCTCCTTATTGATTATATAATTTTAGGTTTTTTTAATAATATTGGTTTTTCAACATGGAATAATCAGTATGCTATTTGAGTTCATGATAGCATGTATGAGCATTTTCTAAGGTGTTTGGTTATCCATTTTGATTTATGTATTGTCTTATTTAAATAGGAAACTCTCAAAGTGAAGGATGAAGAGCTGCACCAATTGGCACGAGAGCTTAGATCAAGGGATTCAACAATAAAGGAAATTGCTGACAAGCTATCTGAGACTGCTGATGCTGCAGAATCTGCAGCGTCAGCGGCCCATATCATGGACAAGGAGAGAAAGGTTGCAGTAGCAGAACTTCAACGCTTATCCAGGGAGATGGATGAGAAACTGCAAGAAACCTCTTTGAAGGTTCTGAAATTATTTTTGTCTATGTCAATCTCTTGGTACAACTCAGTATTTTAAAATCTGTATACTTGAAAGCTGTGTACTGGTGTGTTATAAGTGTTTTTTTCATAATTAGCTGCATCATTACATTGAGCTTATTTTGTTGTGTTTTTAATGTCATTGTGAATTATCATGTTAGTCTCAAAGAAGTCTGTAGATCTCTTTTTCTTGTGTTCTCAGCTTGTAGATCAACTTATTTCTATTCCTAGTTGATTTGAAAGATGTGTAAAGGCAGACTTATAGTTTGATGGTTAGCTTTTCAAGCTGCTACCAGATGTCTGAAGAGCATCCATCAAGATATTGATGTGATATAGTAAAATACAGGTGTGTCTATTGGTGTGGCTTGAGAAACTATTATAAAGGCTACTGATGTATTTTGCAACCAAACCTAACTTGGGACACACTGTGATACCTTTCTTTCATTGGGCTAGACTCTGAATTTAACCTATTTAATTTGTAAGAACAATGCATAATTCTATAATTTATTGGGAGATAAACTTCTCAGCTGATGGTAGAATATTTTGTCCATCTCTACCAACAACATCCAGATATGGCTTTTTGTTCCATGTCCTGTGGGATTCTTCCCTTGGGCTCCCTTCTGCACACAGTCCTTTTAAAAGTTAACTCACTCTAGTGGCTCTTGCCCAAACAAATCCTCACTATGGAAGGAAATGTATAAGATTGATTGGGGGAACAGATTTTGTCACATCCCATGATCTTGTCTCTAGTCTTCCACTTTTTGCAATTATTGTTGCTTTGTTTGCATAGGAAACACGAGTTTCTTGTTTGAGGCAGTGCAGCTCTTGAATCCCCTTTATAATTCTGCTAAGGTCTTCTAGCATACACTCCTTCCAAGAAAAGTCCACTATTGCTATTGAATGATTTAATTATTCTGTTGAACCCATGTGTTGCTAGTAGGAAAATAACCTCAGATCTCCCAGATCGTATCTCTCAACAGCATAGAAGATGTCATCAGTGAGGGGTTTCGTCCTCACTAACCCAGAAGAAAGCCTCCAGAGAAGCTCCAAGCAAAACTCCAAAAACCAATAGCTTGAATGAATAATCAAAGCTTCAAAATAACCCTCAAATAGGGCGTCATCTTCAGCCCTATATCCTCACATCCATAAATGGAAGTAATATCACTTTATTTTTAATTTATTAAAACCCTTATGTCTCCTAGGTTAGTGCTGTCATTTTTATGACACCCTTGGTCCATTAGTGAGAACCAATTAGAGATATACTCCATGGACCAGCGCTACCCCAGTTGATCAAGGAAAAAACAATGGAATCATGAAATGTGAAGTGTTGTCTTGTCGGGAGGCAAACTCGGAAACTCCGGAAACCCAAGTTTTCCCGGAATCTTGGAATCCCGAAATTCCCAAGTTTTCCAAGTCTTCCAAACCCTGGAATCCTGGAATTCCCAAGTTCCAAGCCTCTTCCTTCTTTGACCCCGGAATCCCAAAATTCCCAAGTTCCTAAACCTTTGCCTTCTTTGACCTTGGAATCCCGGAATCCCAAAATTCCTAAGTTCCAAGCTTCTTCCTTCTTTGACCCCGGAATTCCGAAATTCCAAATTTCCAAGCCTCTTCCTTCTTTGATCGTGGAATCTCAGAATCTCGAAATTCCCAAGTTCCAAGCCTTTGCCTTCTTTGACCCTAGAATCGAAATTCCCAAGTTCCAAGCCTCTTCCTTCTTTGACCTCGAAATCTCGGAATCCCGAAATTACCAAGTTCCAAGCCTCTTCCTTCTTTGACCCCGGAATCCCAAAATTCCCAAGTTCCTAAACCTTTGCCTTCTTTGACCTTGGAAACCCGGAATCCCAAAATTCCCTAGTTCCAAGCTTCTTCCTTCTTTGACCTCGGAATCCCGAAATTCCAAATTTCCAAGCCTCTTGCTTCTTTGACCGCGGAATCTCAGAATCTCGAAATTCCCAAGTTCCAAGCCTTTGCCTTCTTTGACCCCAGAATCTCGAAATTCCCAAGTTCCAAGCCTCTTCCTTCTTTGACCTCGAAATCTCGGAATCTCGAAATTACCAAGTTCCTAAGCCTTTGCCATCTTTGACCCCGGAATCCCAAAATTCCCAAGTTCCTAAGCGTTTGCCTTCTTTGATCCCAGAAGTTCGGAAACCCAAGTTTTCCAAGTCTTCCAACCCTAGAAACCCAAGTTTCCCAAGTCTTCCAAACTCCGGAAACCCAAGTTTTCCAATTCTTCAAACTTCGGAAACCCAAGTTTACCAAGTCTTCCAACCCCGGAAGCCCAGGTTTTCCAAGTCTTCCAAACCCTAGAATCCTAGGTTTTCGACTTGTGACACTTCCAGATGGCGCGATCAACAGTCAAAGCTCCACCAACTCTTGCGATTTGTACACTTTCATTCAGGATGTGGCTAAACTAGGTCCAAAATGGGGTTTATAAAACTCTTGTTATAGACTTTTTTGTGAAAATTTTCGAAAAATCAAAGTCGCAACTAATTCTGCTAGCTAATCACGATCAACGATCTTCAATTTTTGACAAATTTCTTGTTATTTACTTTTCGTGCCATTTTGGAGCCAATTTAGCCCCGACCCTTTCATTCATGGAGCTATAGGGGGAACATTTAATGTTTTTGCAGGATTGCCATCAAGTGGAGTTCAGGGCCATGCTTCGTTATGGTTACTTGATGGCCTTCATGTCAGGCTTGCATGCTCCGACTTTGGAATGTTAGGCAATCCACCTTCTAGAAGTACTTTTCTTCTTGGGATTGGAATGTCAAGGTATGGCCGGGTTGCTTGCATGTACACCATGTCAGGTCCATGCACTTCCTACATTCCCTGACTGACATTCCTTTGCACACACAAGGGTCAAGGCTTCTCTTTCTTGACCAATGGTCTCTCCTCTACAACCAGTTTTCTATATAAGGGTTGTTAAGCCTCATTGTAAAGGGTTCTCTCCTTGTTGGCTTGAGCTACACTCTGCTCTTTTACTTCTTTTGGAGACTTGTATATTTCTTGCATTTCTGCAACTGTAAGTTTGGCCATTGGCCTTAGAATGAATTGAAATTGTCTTTCTTGCCTCCCTTCAACTTATGCATGTTGTGTATGTTTCCTTATTTTTTGAGTGTGACTTGTGGGAAATCTTCTCCCCTTTGACATTCAACAAATTCTAACCTCCATACATGCGTTTGGGGTCATGCAACAAAAGTTTGTGTGCATCTTCCGGGTATTTCGATTGCTTCTTTGTGTCAAATCTAGGTGGGGAGAGAAATATCTCTCATCTTGGTGCATCACCTCCTTTCTTTTTAAGTTTCCCTTCTTCCCTTTTCTTTGCAAGTTGTTGGGTCAGGTTTAGAAGTAGAATTTGGAGTGTTGAGTTGGTTCAACACTTGCACTTGGATTGAGAAGGATGCCGACCTTCTCCGGAGATTCAACCCCATTGTGCAAGGTCCCACACTTTGGGGTTGTTTCCATGTTTCACAAGGTTGCTAAGTTGATAGCTCAGCAGAGTGCAAACTTTTGTGACAACAATTTTTGGCACGCCCGGTGGGGCTCATCCTTCATCAAGTTGAAGATTCGATGTGTTCTTCCATGTATTCAGCCTTGGAGGCAACATTTTCACACACTTGGCTACTTTAAGAAGAAATCTATTGGTCAAGCAGTCTTAAGCTCAAACCAACAAAAGATTTGGTGTGTTCTTCAGTTCATCAAGCCTTTAGAGGCAACATCTTTCAAGCACTTGGCGACTTTGCAATCATTTGGCGAATCTGTGGTATGTTATCAGTCTTTGGTTGAATAAATCCGTTTGCCCTTTTAAGCATTTTGTTAAACAAGCTCCATCTTTTTCAAATGCTTTAAAATGATTTCATATCATGGGTGTAACTTATATTCACCCTCATTCTATGAGAATGCAAGCCATTTTCCCCCTCCTTACCAACAAGACCAAACGAGGAATGCTCCTTGTTTTAACCCAAATAACTTCACCACAACTGTAGGTGGGAACTTTCCTAATGCTTGCCACCCACCCACCGCTACTCAACCTTCTCAGCAGCCCAATCGGCTCCAGAATGATAAGAAGGTGGAAATTACAGATTTAAAAAACATGTTGCTAATCTTGAGAGAGCAACTAAATGAGATCAAGAATCAACAAGAGTGGGATTTGTAGTAGGAGGAGCTGGCCTATCAGGCTTGGCTTCAGCAACAACATGAATATTTCCTTGCAAGGCATCTTGCCTTTGCTAGGTTAGAGGAAATTAAGCAATTGACAGCTATAGAGGTGCAACTCAAACAAGAGGAGGGTTCTGCCCCTAAAGTTCCCAAATTCAAAATCCCAAGCTTTAGGTAGGGGAGATCTTCCAAGCCTTCAATTACCCCCCCAAGTTTTAAAATCCCAAGTTTTAGGGGAGCTCCAGTTGTTGTTATACAAGAGTCTTCTCCTCAGTGCCTTTTGCAAAATGCCCCACCACCTAGGCCCTTTTTTGATGCTATCTCCCTTTTTTAAGGGTGGACCTGTTGTATGGAGGATAGATGGTTCCCATCCCCATCATGAGGAAGGGGTTCAACCGGCCATTGGTGAGTCTTCATATGCTCTAAAGGAGGGAGAATCAAAGATGTTGTAGGAGGATATTGAGAATGATCAGTTGCAGCAATAGGTCATTGAACAGGAGTGTGAAGGTAAAGAGGACTCTGTCCTCTCATTTGACCATCTTCCTTTCTTTATTGATCATGAGGAGAAGGATATGTGTACACCTTCCCCAGTGGTAGCTTTGGAGCAACAAGCTAATGTTGAGGAGGCCACAGGGGGTAATGGTTTTGCAGTAGATAGCATGGCAGATGGATCATGCTATGAGCTTGAGGTTATTGCAGTATGTTGCAAAGAGGAAGAAGCAAAACCAGAGAGACAATTTGAAGATTTTAGATCTTCTTATGAAGTGTCTCATAAATTTGAGGTTGGTGCTGACGAGCTAAGTATCAACACGTAATTTTAATGTGTGTTGGTTCTCCCCTGTCCCAGAATGTGATGATGTTGAATATGAGGTCTTCATTCAAGGTGATGTTGCATTGACAATTATGTGCCCTAGCTTGAATATTTCACTTGGGACCAACACATCAAGGATGGTGATATTGGGCAACAACATACATGCCAAAAGAGTAATTCCCTTGTTACTCAAATTGATTGTATACGAGAGCTTCAAATTTTTCTATTTGATGTACACGAGGAGCCCCCTTGTTCAGGTCAAGGCAGAGATATGGTATACTTTTCATCACCATGTGAGTTTGAGGCCTTTTCTTTTGGTTTCAATTCATACCTGGAGGAGGTTGGCTATTGTGGAAACAATGATGCCCCTTTGTATGAAGGAGATGCCTTCTCTTTTGCAAGGCGTAGTTCTTCTGAGGCTAGCCTACTCCTAAAATTCTACCCCCTTGCTATTGTATGCATGCTTGATGCATCCCCGAATGTTTCAGATGCCTACATTCTATGGCTTCCTTATTGTGGCAAGGTGAATGGTGAAGTGTCCTTTCACCATATAAGTAGTATGTATGGTTTGATGCATGCATACAAGAGACTTCAATTGTTGTAGTTAGCTGGTGATTGTAACTATGGTATAAAGGAGATCAACTCCTTCAAAAGACTTGTCTTTGACAAAGGCAAATGCATAAGTTGCCTCTTGCTGTAAATCATGTAAATATTAGATTAGAGCTTGTTTTGCTTTCATAAGTGCTTTTGCACCTGCCACATTCTCCTTAAGATGGTGTGTGCTCTAGTTTCCAGATTCCCTCCAAGTGATGGCACACACATGTTGGTTGGTCCCTCTAGTGACCCAGTGCCTAATGGATGCTTAACTCTTCTGGATTCCATGCTTAGCAGGCAAGCATCCTGCAGAGGTTGCCAAAATGTTGTCATTTTTATGACACCCTTGGTCCATCAGTGAGAACTGATTAGAGATATGTTCCATGGACTAGCGCTACCCCAGTTGATCAAGGAAAAAACAATGGAATCATAAAATGTGAAGTGTTGTCTTGTCGAGAGGTGAATCTGGAAACTCCGGAAACCCAAATTTCCCAAGTCTTCCAATCCCAGAAACCCAAGTTTCCCAAGTCTTCCGAACCCCGGAAACCCAAGTTTCCTAATTCTTCCAAATTCCGAAAACCCAAGTTTCCCAAGTCTTCGAAACCCTGGAATCCTGGAATCTCAAAATTCCCAAGTTCCAAGCCTCTTCCTTCTTTGACCCCAGAATCCTAGAAACCCGAAATTCCCAAATTCCTAAGCCTTTGGCTTCTTTGACCTCGGAATCTTGGAATCCCGAAATTCCCAAGTTCCAATCATCTTCCTTCTTTGACCCTGGAATCTCGGAATCCCAAAATTCCCAAGTTCCAAGCCTCTTCCTTCTTTGACCCCGGAATTCTGAAATCCGAAAATTCCCAAGTTACTAAGCCTTTGACTTCTTTGACTCGGAAATTCCAAAATTCCCAAGTTCCTAAGCCTTTCCCTTCTTTGACCTCGGAACTCCGGAAACCCAAGTTTTCCAAGTCTTCCAACCTCGGAAAGAACTCCAGAAACCCAAGTTTCCCAAGTCCTCAAACTTCGGAAACCTAGGTTTCCCAAGTCTTCGAAACCCCAGAATCCCAGGTTTCCGATTTGCGACACTTCCAAATGGCATGATCAACACTCAAAGGTCTTAATGCTCCACCAACTCTTGCAACTTGTACACTTTCATTCTTTGAGCTACAAGGGTGCATTTAATGTTTTTGCAGGATTGCCATCAAGTGAAGTTCAGGACCATGCTTCTTTATGGTTATTTGATGGCTTGCATGCTCTGACTTTGGAATGTCAGGCCGGGTTGCTTGCATGTACACCATGTCAAGTCTATGCACTTCCCTGCATTCCTTGACTGACATTCCTTTGCACACACAAGGGTCAAGGCTTCTCTTCCTTAACCAATTGTCTCTCCTCTGCGACCAGTTTTCTATATAAGGGTTGTTAAGCCTCATTGTAAAGGGTTCTCTCTCTGCTAGCTTGAGCTACTCTATGTTCTTTCACTTCTTTTGAAGACTTGTATATTTCTTGCATTTCTGCAGCTGTAAGTTTGGCCATTGGCCTTAGAATGAATTGAAATTGTCTTTCTTGCCTCCCTTCAACTAATGCACGTTGTGTATGTTTCCTTGCCTTCATTATAAGTGTATGTTTTGTGGCTTTCTCTCATATATGCTGTGTTAACTTGTTTTCTAAGTGTGACTTGTGGGAAATCTTCTCCCCTTTGACATTTAGCAAATTCTAACCTCCATACATGCATTTGGGGTCATTCATGCAACATAAGTTTGTGCATCTCCTGGGTATTTCAATTGTTTCTTTGTGTGAAATCTGGGTGGGGAGAGAAATATCATGCTATGTTATTTAAAAATAAAGTCCTGGACCACATAAAATATAAAATTATGCCCAAAATTAAGTAGAACCCCTCCAAAGTTCCTTATTCACTTACCCATTAGCCTGTAGGAACTCTATTGACTAGGCTAATGGTTCACCTCGTCGTCCTGTTAGGAAGGGCACATTAGAGTCCTCCCTTCCCAAAATTGCTTGTCCTCAAGTAATTTCAGCTTTGGATGTTGTAAAATCTACTTACTCTCCCACGTGTTGTGACCTAATCACACATCACCCGATTCCAAATGGGGACCCCCTACCTTTTGGGCCCTCTCGGTCTTTTGGTTTTGTTTTTTTGGTCTTTTCATGGCAGTCTCGTTAGTCCTTTTAGTTTGCAAGTGTTTGGGAGTCAGTTTGATCAAGTCTGCAACTCGTTTGAGCAAATTTAGTTAAGTCTGGAGCTTGTTTTGTCTGTTTTAGGGTTTTGATCTTCAAACTTAAATTTGAGGCCTTTCCTTTAGGGTTTTGCAAAAATTGAGTGTTGCATTGGAATCGGGGTCCTTTAAGGAACCTACGCATGAAATTTGAGCGAATTCTGAGCAACTTTCTATTTTTAGAAAGTTCCTATTTTTTTAGGGATTTCACTGCCTCCCAGATTGGTCTAATTTTGCCAAATCTGTCGGTACTCCCCTTGTGTCATATGTTGAGTTTGAATTGCTAGAGATATGTAGACCACCTTTGATGTTGGTCATTCTACAACTTGCCTTGAATCTATATGAAATAGTTGGGGATGTGGCACCCTTGGATGTTGTGATGTGTTTTTAGGACAATCCCTCATGTACAAGCATCATGGTGTCTATAACATTAGACCTTGAAGTGTCATCATGAAACTCCACAAGAAAAAATACAAGTTAATAGAAATGATTCAAAAAATTAGTGTCTATGAGGTCTTATTTTCTTTGATCGCAACCATTCAAATCATCAATGGCATTCTTCGGTTTAGGTGTAAAGAGAAAGGTAGGGCTTGCAAAATCTGCGAGATGGATGTCCTATAGCATGAGCAATCACCATAGGGAATTGTAGGAATTAAATTTTGCTGTCAAGGCATCTTGGATCTTGCAGGGAGGTAGGTAGGAGTGAATGGGTGGGAATTTTAGCATTTTTGAATTGTGTCAATCCTTATCAGCATTTTGGGAAGTTTGGAGACCTTTTGAAATACCAATTTTGATCATCTTGAAACTTGGCAACATTTGAGTAATTTTGTAAACTCACAAACTCATAGATGCGTCATTATTTTAGCTTGTTTGGAACCTTGGGTGACCTTTTCGACAATTAACACCAACCTTGAACCTTTGTCGTCATTTCGACGATTTTGCAAAAGTCATTGATACCTTATCTTGGCATATTTTGGAACTTGTTGACAATTTTGACCAACTTGAAACTTATGTTGGCATGCTAGTGAGTTCACAAATTTTCAAACTTGTCGATATTTTTATCTTGTTGACATTTTAACGAGTTCGTGAACTTGCCAACACCCTAACTTTATGATCTCTTAATTGGAAATTTAGGTTGTAGGAAACTTTATCAAAGCTTCATGAACCTTGAAAACCTCTAACACTTTTCTTGTTGGCAATTTGGCAAGTTTTAGAACCTTTGAAAAGTGCAACGTATGAAGGAAAGGGTAGTTCTTGACATTCTGGGCAGTTAGTGAACTTATGAAAAGGATGACACAACTCCTCATTTAGAAACTTTTTGGAGCTTTGCAACTTTTGATGCCTGAAAGGAATAGGGGGAATGGAAAATGATAACAATTGGGCATTCTTGACTAATGGAGCTCATTTGGAAATGTCTTAGATTGATTTTATATGACACAATCAAGGCCAAGTGAATAAGAGTACTAGGACTTAGGTGGAGTCTGGACAATATCAAATTGAGTTCCAATAGATGCCAAGCTTTTTAGACAATGCATGGAAAGTATTGGTGTAATCTTGTATAGATTGATCTTGTCATAGTAGTTGCCACTTGATATACTTTTCTTCATTTGTCCTTGAGAAAATTCATGTTTGATGGCCTCAACCAAATCTCCCTAGGTGGAATTAATTTTTATCAAATTACCTAAATGAAGCACCCTTGATTCCTCGGCTAGTAGGCTAGCCTCCCACCATTTTTGAACAAAAGGTTTAGTTTTTAGGAGTTCAAATGTGTTTATTTATAGAGAATATTTTTTGAATTTGGAGATCCTATTAGCAACCTCTACATCAATCTTTTCCTCAAAGGCAGGGATGTCAAAGTTTACCTAGACTTTAAAGGAGTCTAATGACCAAACAATGTATTTTGCAATAATTGTGATGTACTTGAGAAATTTTGAAGTAACTATGCAAATTGGTTTAATATCTTCAATCTTTGTCTGTCTAGAACCCCTTTAATCAACACGTTGAAAAGATCCGAGGAGTCAACAATTCGTTCAATATCTCTTTGTGATCGTTTGCATCTATTTTGTCTTCAACCAAAGTTTTTGATATCCTAATCACATTTGATAGCACTGATTTGAATTAAGCTAGTAATTCAGGAGACAATATATTAGTTGAATTCAATGTATTATAAGCAACAATTGAAGAAAACTCAAACAAAAAAAATAGATTAGTACTAGCAGACAATAGGTTTGTTCAGGAACTTAATATATTATAAGTAACAACTGAACAAAATTCAAACAAAACAAGATTGACAATTATTGAATAGACAATACACTGGTTAAGGAACTTGATGCAATATAAGCAATAGTTCAACAAAACTCAAAGAAACAAGATTGGAAATTACTTTAACAAAATAGATTCTTATTTCAATTGTTAGAGCTTATACAGAATGGACAACCTCTATAGGAGAGGTGTATGCCTTCTACTTTGATTACATTCTTCTTATTGAACTCTTATATAGACAATTAGGGTTCTTGGTGAGAATTGAAGAGTCTGTTGTACCACACTTGGTACTGATCCGTTTACTCATTGGAAGCTGAAATGAATAGCCAAAAAGGACAAATTCTTAGTTATTTAATTTTGGTACCTCTACTTGTCATGGTCATAACTCCTAGCTCGTTACTCCAAAAGTGAAGTTCGTATATACATTGGAAAGCTTAGGTCATGAACTAATCAATTTGGGTTGGACCATAGCTCAAGCATGGTCCAACTATCATATTATCATGTAGGCATTCATCCTATAGGGATAGAAATATTTCATATGGGTACAGCAAATGAAGTCCAAACTAAGTTGAGATGTCAGTAGCTTCACAAGCCAGCATAGGAGAAATTGTGACTCATTAAAGGTATAAGAAGCCTTCGCTTACATGGTGGTCCCACCAGGACCACGATGCCAAGTGTCTGCAGCCTTTTTGCTATTAAAATATTACATGTACGTGTATTTTTTTAATTGTGAGGATAAAAATAAAAATCAAATTTGTAGCTGCAACGTTGAGTTTATACCTTCTAAATGTTGGCCATGCTTTTGACTGCCAAAATTTGTGTTAAGAGTTAAGAATATGTACTATTGCCTTGAGAGATTTACTGGAAACGTCCTAGAAACATGTGGAAACCTTTCCTGCAGAGCTTTCTGATGTGAAAACACTGAGTATCGGGCTGTTTTGTTGATCCCTCTGCAGCTTGTTTCTTGTGTTTTTAGGGAGCTCTGTGGATGCCACACAATAATCTTAGCACAATTTTAATTTAATTTAATAAAATAGTAAATACCTATAAAATGCAAAAAGATACTGAACTTACATTCATACCAACAGGATACTCAACCTAGATTCATTTACCATGAGGAACTGAGTACTCAGTACAGTGAATAAATATACAAGTCTTATAGACTTTGCAATAAAGCCATGTTACTCATTTTTATTTTCTTTTCGTTTACGATTTGATAAATTTATTATCATATAGTATGCGAAGGACCGAGTACATAATAAACTATGACCACCACCTAATTAATTGAAGCTAATGACTTGTATGAGGTTGATATTAAATAACAAGTTCTACAATTGAAACCTGAAAGCAATTACAACTGAAGGCAATATCTGGTTGGCAAATAGGAAAAATAAAAACAGTTGGTTGACATTTATCCATTTAGTCAATATGTTAAATATCTGTTTTTTATCTGCAGACGGTGCTCTACTTTTTTTGACATTGATATCATTTTTGTCATTTGTAGATTAAAGCATATGATGAAAAATTGACAGTATTAACAAAAGACCGAGACAGCATGATGAAGCAAAGAGACTCTGCTTTACAAGAAGCACATCTATGGCGTAGTGAACTTGCAAAAGCCAGAGAGCGCGCTGTGATAATGGAAGCAGCTCTGGTGAGAGCAGAAGAGAGAGCAAGGTATTGTTTTGCTGATGCTGAAGCTAGAGTCAAGGAAGCAGTAGAAAAACAATTGGCAGCGGATCATGCTAAGGAGGAAGTTCTGAAAGAGATGTCAAGACTTCAGGCAGATCTGAGAAGGTTGTGATCTATGCATTGATAACCTTTATATTTTATTTGTTTTGGCTCATTTGGTATGTTGAGGTTTCTGTCTTTGCCCCAATTTTTTAGCATTTTAGTAGCAACAAAGGTACTTCTATTTATGATACATTTTTTCTTTTCGTTAGAGAAAAAATAAAACCTGGACGAATTATATTCTGACAGAAGCACATTAATTGGGTTTTGATGAGGACACAATTTACTTCAAAGTGCTTGCCTTTTTGGTATCTTCCAACTTTTAATTTGAATTAAATTATTAATGCAATCAAGAATAATTGGATTGGTTAGCATCTGATACATACTTGTTTATAGCAGCCAATTTAGACTTATGCAGTTCAATAAAATTCTTGGATAAATCAAAGTTGATGGATACTGCTATATATACGAGTACTACCAAGGGGGTAGCTCCCATATTATAAAAGGATCCAAAATAGATAAAATGCATGCCCTTGCCACATGGTGTGCAACAAAGATCAGCACAAAGATGCTCTGTCAAAATTCCCTATTCTGAGAAACAAAATCTTAATTTGCTGTGATCTAGATGGCCTCTATACCAAGATGTTTTCTCTATCCACTATTTCCCCATTTTCACAGAAGACCTGAGCAACATTTGATGCTTGCCTGTTGGAGATTTTTTCCTCTTAACCTCTGTCCAACCATGTGCAGATTGGGAGGAGTCCATAGAATTCTGGTTCACTTCTTCAAGGGGGGACATTGGCGTCATATCTTCTGCCTTTGCCAAAATTGCATGAATCTCAGCCATGGCACCAAAATCTTCCTGTACTCGAAAGTCAAAGGAAGCAACTGAAAAATCTGAGTGCTTGAAGCCTACTCTCCCTGGACAAACCTCTGTGATTTCTGAAGGAGCGGTGTTGTTGGAATCCCAAAGCGGGGCCCCAGAGCCTGGACTTTGAAGAATTATATTACCTTTGTGGAGACCTTGCAAAGTGATATTGAACTTTATAATTACAAACTTACTAAATATAATTAACATTAATAAAATTATAAATTTATAAGTGTAATAATATTAACATTAATAAAGTTGAAAATAAAGTTGATCTTAATATTAATAATAAACTTTATCCCCTATTTTATTATGTTCATGGTTACTACACCTAGTTATATGCAGCTCCAATATTGTGTGTGGATTCAAGCTTTATAATTATTGGCCTCTTTTGGATTGTGGGGAAGGGTGATTGTGCTCTTTTGTTGAATGATGCTTGGCATCAGCATAACCCTCTTTGTGTAGAATTTCCTTATTTCCTTGAATTAAAATATAAATGTGTTGAAGCTGGCTGGAGTTATCTTTCTGATTTTTAGTATGCTGTCATACAAGATGGTATAAGAATTTGGAAATGGAAACCTAAAGAAATCTGGCTAGGCTAGCAAGTCCCTCATCTCATTGATTGACTAGCTCATATTTTAGCTTCCCGGAGAGTCTCTTTAGATAGGCATGCAGATTTCCTTGGATGGGGTGTGAAAGGTTTTGGGATCTACATGGTCCACACTGGATATAAAACTATTTTGGAAGAGAACCTTGAAGTTCAGAACTCTAAGTTTTGGAGTTGAGTTTGGCATCCTAAATGTTGGCCTAAGGTGAATGCTTTCATGTGGCTTGCAGCTCTTGATAAATCTCTTCATTATTGTAATCTTTAAAAATGTGGGATTGTTGGTCTGAACAAATGTATCTTAGGCCTTAAAGTTGAAGAGTTCATTTACCATTTTCCTTTGTCGATTATGGTGTGATTTGATGGGCATTTCATGGAATAATTATGAGTCTATACAAGACTTTCTTGTTGATCAGTGGCATCCTTTGAAGCTAAAAGCACTTAATTTGCTGCATGATATTGGTCCTGGTCTAATTTGCAGGAATATCTGGTGGGAACGTAATCAACATATTTTCAAGGATACTTCTAGGCATGTTTGTCAGGTTTGGGGTAGAATAATGCCTAACTTGAAAGAGAGCTGTCAAGTTTGGATTCATTATTATCAAGCAAGTTCTTGGTGGGAATTTAGGGTGTGGACGGACTTGGTATTTTAGTGATTTGATGCTTAATTTCAACAGTCATCATGATTCTCAAATTACCAAATGAGTTTGTCCTCCTTTATGCATTGTTAAATTTAATGTTGGTGGAACTTCTAAAGGTAATCCTGGAAATGTTTTCATGGGAGGTGTTTGTTGTGACCATAATGGAAGGATCAAATTTAGGTTCGCTAGTAGTCTTTGTGTTGCTTTTAATAACTTTGTTGAGGGTATGGCCATTCGTCAAACTCTTTTAGCAGCCAAGCTAAATCATTTTTCTCATATTGTTCTAGAATTAGACTCTAAAATTTTGATTGATCTTTTCAAAACTAAGTCTTCCTCTTGCTTCCAACAGTGGCAGCTGAATGAATGTAAGAAAGACATTGACATCCTTATTCATGGTTCCACTGCTGTTCAGTGGAGCCATATTAGGAAGGAAATTAGGTTGCAGAATTTTTAGCTAAATCTGCTTCCAATTGGAATAATACCAAGTTTGATACTGGAAGTGATTAGGATTGCCCTATATGGGATTTGAACAACGCTTCCAGGGATTTTGTGAATGCTGACTACAATGCGGATTCTTGATTCCTGCAAGGGTACTTTTTGTTGGAGTTCTGTTTCTTGGGATGCCTTTTCTGCAATCTTTACTGTTCCTTTTGTTTCTTTTTCTTTTTTTGACATAAAGGAAAAAATTATTTATGATACTTCCAACATGAACAATTTTCAAGGTTGTAAGGACTTATACCTTGACTATGTATTTTGGAGGGTTCCTCCTCTTGCACATATTGTCTATCTTCAGACCATATGGACTTATAGGATTTTTTGGAATTGATGTACCAGGAGTCATTTTTAGATTGGTATACTTACTTTTTAATCAGTTTATATATATATATATTCCTTTGTGTTAGAAAACAATACCATGCTACTAGATACCAATATTAATAACAATCTTAATTCGCATTGTAAGTGACGGTCAATGTTCTTGTCTATGAACGGATCCCAAGGTTACTGGGAAACGCGTCTCTAGACACCCGGAATGCATCTCTGGTATTGCGATGCGTCTCCCGTCTTCGAAACGTCTCGGGAGATTGCAAGGTTTGCAGGTTGCCTGATTAGGAGTTCTTCTAAAGTCTCCAATGTCTCCTACCGCAAGTTTTTCCGTCTCCCGCCAAGATTTCAGAGTAAAATGCAAATATTAAAACAGAAAACGTAGCACAGAAATAAATGCAGCGCTAAAGGGAAAGAGACAACACAAAAAAAAACGTGGCGCTAAAGGGAAAAACGTAGATGTGCATACTTGTGAAATCGATTAAATTCACTTCACATTCGCATAGGCTTAGGGCTTTTTTTTTAATAAAATATATTTGCAAACAATGCTTTTTTGGGGGTTTCTTTCAAGTCGGAGGAGAAGAAATAACAGACTATTTTTTCATGACTTGGAGCATGTTGAGCTGAAGATACGGACTCTATTGCTTCAGGTCGAAACAAAAAAGAAAATACGGACTCTACACTTCAGGTTGGCTGCCACTATTTTTTATATTAAATATTTCGATTATAATTATTAGGTTTTGTTTTTATTTTAAATTTTAGTTTATCCTAATAAACTTTATATCTTTATATTTTATATTTTAAACATTTCCATTTGTTATTTAATTTTTAATTTTTTATTCAATATATTACAAGTTAATATTTTTAAATATTTAAATTTGATTTATAATTATAATATATTTATAATTTTAACATTTAAAATTTAATGTATTTATTATAGCAGCAGCGAAGGAGACGAGGAAGGCCCAGTTCCAGGCAAGGAGTGAGCCTTGTATTGACTTATAGCCCTATCATGGTTTTGATAATATATACATGATAATGTATTAGAAAGTTATGTATGGTTGGGATATGATAGTAAAATATCTCTGGTTTTGTTAATTGTTAGAGACAGTAGATCTACTATGTATTCCATCCCTATTTTGCTATTCAGGGATTGTTGTAGCTCAGAAGTCTACTCTGAGATAAATAGTAGTGATATGTGTTGATGTTTGTAGCTATAGTCGGATCCTTCTATGGGCGACATAGCTTATATAATTGTCTAATTGGCCTATCGGCCTTAGACAATTATAGGTTCGAGTTATGGACACTTATTTGCACTAATGTATTAATCACATATGTGCCGATTTGCTTTTGTAATTATGGTTTATATTTATCATGTAAAATGGCCAACTTGGGAGTCCGCCACCTCTATGTATTGAAACGTGTTGTTCAGAGAATAGCCGACCCTTTGTGAAGGTTCACTTGCAATATATTTAAGGGAGATTGAATCTCCACTCATAACGATTGAACATACACAATTCTACAGCAGACTGAATTTAGAAGAGAAGTGCTCGGGGGAGACAATTGGGAATTGTCTATGGTTGGGGGAGGGCAAATCATTGCCCGTGGTTAATCGAGCACACCTAAAACATGGTATTAGAGCATATTCGATCTTGTGCCTATTCTTTCATAAATCAATTATCATAGCAATGTGTAGATTAGAGACAATGATATAAACGGCGATGAGTCTTCTCACGATAAGTATTTGCGTTGGGAAGCGCAGATACCACGATATACAAATGCAAGTCGATAATTATGTGAACTTGCCATTACACAATCACAAAAGGATATGAACTCTGTGTGTCTGATCCGAAGATATGGTTGTTTCAAATAGAATCTGTGTCTAAACATATATGTCCGCTCAATGTCTGAATGTCGACGATTGCAGAGTTCGTGAATCTAAACAAGGAGGATGCTGTCGAACAAACTATTTACTGTATATCGTTCTCCTGAGTATTGAGTTGTGTCTCTGATTAAGGCTAGTAAGAGTCTAAATGTTGGTGATGTATATGTTGATGAATATCTGGAATGATTAGCGACTCAATGGTGTTGTATGGTATTTTGGAAAATACCGGACCGATTCCTTATTGATGAATGTTCTACAATGGCGTGACCAATGTCTATATTGTCACCCGAACTGTTTATCGATATGTGATTTCGCGGCACTGGTATGATGTGTCGTAGAGATGAATATTGCTTGAGATCCTTCGTATATTCGCTAGTATTATCGCCTGTTCACAATGATGTGGAGATGTATCGTTTGATCGCTGGGTATGAAGATCAATGAAGTCACCATATTTCAAGTCGCAGGAATTCCAAATTGACTCGATTGCCATTGGTATCGCTGAATGCTCAGGCAAGTATGGGTCGCGGGTATTGCAAAGTGTTGATGATGCTGATCGGTGATTGCTAGTATGCTGTGATCTCAGGTGAATAGTATCACAATCTCAGATTGCTGTTGTGAAATGTATGTTTGATTGTAGTGCCACGATGCCACCCAAGAGGTATAAACCTCTAGTATAAATGGAATGCCGAGGCATATATATGTGACGCAAATGTCATAAATATCATTGCCTTGTTATCGCAGAGATGTCCGCTCGATATGATATGCAGCCAAAATGTGATAATCTCTGCCACCACCTCCAATGATGCCATGATTGGATTATACTGGTTATCGTGCTGGTATGTAAGCGATATGATCTCCAAGGATGCCGTGAACAGTGATAAGGATGATATTGATTTTGTTGATGTTGAAGATGGGTGTCGATCCTAGCATGAAATGGTATCGCTGATTAATTCGAACTACAAGGCTAGAAAGAACAAGACATTGACTTAAACTGAGACGCTCTCTCTGCACCACATTATACCGTTGTACAAGTGTGCCTTTTGAGTCAAGAACATTGTGATCTGTTTGAGGGCCCCCTAAACCTACTGGTTCATCACGATTGAGTTCCTTAATAATTTTGAATATTGAAGGGATGATTGTCTTCAAATTGGAGAGTGGGGCCTGCCCCCGTTGTCCTTAAGGACTGAGTTGAGACATCTCTCGAAGAGGAAGAGTCTATACAGATTGTGATCAGGTTCTTTGAAGAGGAGGAATTAACATTCAGAGGGAGTTTGACAAACCATTTCAGGCAACCTTGGATGAGGAGGTCAGAAGGTTGATATCAGATCAAGAGGGAGCCACGTCATCATAAAGATTTGTTAATGCATTCTTCTCTGCGAGAGAAGTTTGAGGTGCAAGCCCTTGTTAATGCATTCTTCTCTGCGATAGAAGTTTGAGGTGCAAGCCCTTGTTAATGCATTCTTCTCTGCGAGAGAAGTTTGAGGTGAAAGCCCTTGTTCCACCCTCTGGGAGTAGCCATCGAGAACATCATGATGAGATGACGACATCACGTTGAGGATTTCGTGATGGGCACTTGTGTTCATTTTCATTTCCATTCATGGGAGTAGCCATGATGGACCCATCCTCCGGGACTAGCCATGGTGGTTGTGTTCATTTGCATTTCCATTCATGGGAGTAGCCATGATGAATCCACCCTTTGGAAGTAGCCATGGTGGATGTCTCTCTGTTACTCAGATATCGAGAAGGATTCCTCCCTAGCTAAGAGGGAGTGTTGATATTTGTAGCTATGGTCGGATCCTTCTATGTCCGACATAGCTTATATAATTGTCTAATTGGCCTATTGGCCTTAGACAATTATAGGTCCGAGTTATGGACACTTATTTGCACTAATGTATTAATCACATATGTGCCGATTTGCTTTTGTAATCATGGTTTATATTTATCATGTGAATGGCCAACTTGGGAGTCCGCCACCTCTATGTATTGAAACGTGTTGTTCAGAGAATAGCTGACCCTTGGTGAAGGGTCACTTGCAATATATTTAAGGAAGATTGAATCTCCACTCATAACGATTGAACATACACAATTCTACAGCAGATTGAATTTAGAAGAGAAGTGCTCGAGGGAGACAATCGGGTATTGTCTATGGCTGGGAGGGCAAATCATTGCCCGTGGTTAATTGAGCACACCTAAAACATCAATATGGCTCTGTATATAATCTGAAGAGATCCGAGAAGGGTCATTTTGTAAAGATGTAAATTTCTGCTTATATTAATACAATACGGCTATATGCCCTTTACCAAGCAAAAAAAATAAAAATAATAATTAATATTAAATTTGTAAGTATTATTTTTATTATATTTTATATATTTAAAATACTATTTTATTATTTTTATTTATGATGTCTCCAAGTAGCCCATCTCCTGGTAACTATGGCAGATCCAATCTTGTATTAACACCCATATTATATTAACTATCCAAGTGTATTCATGATTTAAGTATTTTATTGCAATACAAATGGCATGCATTTCAAATCTTAAGGGCCTACAAGCCACAAAAATAAAAGACAACAGAAAATAAAATCAATCCAAGAGAATACGTCTACAAGTGACTAGAAAATATTAAGTTTTTTCGACATTTTAGGTTTTTTTTTGTATACTCGACTAGGTCACCAAATCCAAACATGTCTAGTGCGAATTCAAACTTGTTAACATTTTGGATATAAGTGGGCACAACACCCAAGCCATATCCAAGCCTTATTGTAACCATATCTGTATGCATACTGGGGAGGGGAGGGCATATCTAGTAACCCTGGCTGATAAATATAATATTGTGTAATGAATTTAAGAAGAGAAAAATTGAGTCTCAATTGCCTTTGAGCTTTCTTCACCTCAATTTCTTTAATACTACTTGACTTTCACAAAATGGTACAATGCAATCACAAAAATTATGATGTAGACGAGATGTTGAAAATAGGAATGAATGAAAATATGAAGAAATATTTGAAAGGAAATATGACTTATTCCTATTTGATCTAAAGAGAGAAGCACTGCAACTAAACTGGATCTAGAACAATTTCAGTAGAGTAATAGCACAGAAGATGAGATGGCCTAGGAAAGCGTTGTAAAGGAAAAACTCAGCCTCCAAAGCACACCCAATATATCATTCTTCAAGAAAATTACAAAACACTTGAAATGCGTCAATGTGCATCAACTCTTTGAATTTGGGGAATTCTGGCTGCATAACCCTGCATAAAATTGACCATCTGATCTCCATTCCAAGCCCAATATGTAGGCCATGAAGACCTAGGATACCGCCAGTGGATTTCTTAAGCCATAGGCTCTAAACAATGAGCCAAAATATGGACCCATGTGCCCCTCTCTATTAAAACAATGCGAAAACACGCAATGGATTTCAAAGAATTGATTGAATAATCAGAATGAGCAAAAGGCTCATAAATAATACAAGCTATTTACAAGAATAGCAAGTTTCTAAAAAGAAACTGCTGAGAAGATCGAAGACGATCTTTCTAAAATAGAATGTACACTGAATGAGCATTAATACTAAAATTAACATATTTTAATATTCTATTACCCTCCCTTAATGCTCAATCTATTAACTACACCTATAGACCCCCTGAATTTTACAAATTTATCAGGACCAAGGGGCTTGGTGAATATGTCTGCTGGCTGCTCCGAGGTAGGAACATACAGCAACTGGATGGATCTGTCTTCGACCAGCTATCGAATATAGTGACAATGCGTTTCCACATGCTTGGTTCTTTCATGGAAGACTGGATTCTTGGCGAGTTTGAGCACTCCCTGATTATCACAGAACAAGGGAGTAGGACCTGCCTGGGAGACATGCATATCCGCAAGCATTCGCCGAAGCCAAACCGCCTCACAAGATGCCTTAACTGCTCCCCGATACTCTGCTTCTGTCGAGGAGAGAGCCACTGCCTGCTGCTTCTTACTAGTCCATGTGACAGCACCAGATCCCAAACTAAACACATACCCTGCTGTAGACTTACGGTCATCAACCGAACCTGCCCAGTCAGAATCTGTGTAACCACTGAGTATAGGATCAGAACTCCGAGTGTACAGAAGTCCATAATCAGAAGTGCCACTCACATAACGCAGCACACGCTTCGCTGCTAACCAATGATCAGCCTTAGGAGCTGTCATGAAGCGTGAAATGTAGCTCACTGCAAAACTGATGTCAGGTCTAGTAGCAGTAAGATAGATGAGGCTGCCCACTAGTTGCCTGAACAGAGATTCATCCACAACTGGTGAGGATGACTGAGCTGAAAGTTTGAGCCCGGGTTCCATAGGAGTAGAGGCAGGTTTGCAATCCTGCATTCTGAACCTGTCCACAAGACTTCTGGCATACTTGGACTGAGAGAGAAAGATACTGGTCTTAGTCTGCCAGACTTCAACTCCTAAGCAGTAATATAGAAGTCCCAAATCTGTCATATCAAAAGTGTGGCACAAATCCTGTTTGATCCCAGTGATCAAATGTGCTGAACTGCCAGTAATGATTAAGTCATCCACATAGACAACCACAAACAGAATATCATTACTAGTATGCTTGATATACAGATTTGCATCAGATGGACTCCGCTGAAAGCCATGATCTATCAGATACTTATCAATTTTCATGTACCAAGCCCGAGGAGCTTGTTTCAGACCATAGAGTGCTTTGACTAGTCTACAGACCTTCTGTTCTTGACCAGCAACCTTGAATCCTGGGGGTTGCGTCATGTAGACTTCTTCCTGTAAGTCACCATTCAAAAAGGCACTCTTTACGTCCATCTGATGGACTTTCCAACTGAACTGGGCTGCCAAGGCAAGAACGAGCCGTATGGTACTCATTTTGGCTGTAGGAGCAAAAGTCTCCTCGTAGTCAATGCCTTCTTTCTGTGAGAACCCACGAGCAACAAGACGAGCCTTATACTTGTCTAGGGTTCCATCAACTTTGTATTTTACTTTGTACACCCATTTGCAGCTAATGGGCTTCTTCCCTGAAGGAAGATCAGAAAGGGCCCAAGTGTGATTCTTCTGAAGATTCTGGAACTCAGCTTCCATAGCCTGTTCCCACTCAGGTATACCTTTAGCCTCTGAATATGTCTGAGGTTCAAAAACACTATGTATGTTAGCCATGAGGGCAAAATTGACTGTATGCTGCTGTTTGCTCTTATTACGGGAGGTTCTACCCTCAATGAGCTCAGTATCCCTGAGATCACCAATGGTCTTGGCCCACCATTTAGGCCGGAGAGTAGAAGTGCTAACATCTGGAGGGGCTGGAAGAGGCTCAGGATCAGGAACAGGAGCAGCAAGAGGAGGATTATTCTCCGGAGGGAACTCAGGTAGTGCATCATCGAAAATAGATTCTGCATCATCCCTCCCATCAGGCGAACCTAATGGAATAAGAACACTGTGAGGCTGACCCTCATAATTCTGCTCAAAAGAAGGGGACTGAAAGAATCCTCTGTCTTCATCAAATACAACATCACGACTGAAGATAAGACGTTCAGTGTCTATATCTATCAGTCTGTAGGCCTTATGGTGATCACTGTATCCTGTCATCATGAGTTTCTGACTTTTGGAATCCAACTTGGAGCGCTTAGCATCTGGAATCCAAACATAGGCAACAGAGCCAAAAACCTTCAGGTGGCTGATCTGAGGCTTCCGACCAGACCAAACCTCTTCTGGAGTCTTCCCCTTAACAGCCTGAGTAGGAGAGCGGTTAAGAAGGTAGACAACAGTAAATACTGCTTCAGCCCAATACTTATTCGGAACACTCCTGTGTTGTAACATAGAACGAGCCATCTCAACAACCGTACGATTGCGACGCTCGACAACACTGTTTTGCTGAGGAGTGTAGGGTGTAGTCAACTGGCGTTTGATGCCATGGGTATCACAGAAGTTGAAGAATGCAGAAGAACAAAATTCCCCCCCGTTATCTGTCCTAAGAGTAATGATACTGTGTCCAGACTCTTTTTCAACAAAGGACTTAAACTTCTGAAAGATACTAAATACATCTGATTTATGTTTAAGAAAGTACACCCACATCTTTCTACTAAAATCATCTACAATGAGCAAAAAATATTTGCAACCAGTAACAGAAGATGTATTCATAGGACCACAAATATCAGCATGAAGTAATTGAAGTACCTTAGATGCGCGCCAAGACTTTCCATGTGGGAATGAAGTCCGATGCTGTTTGCCAGCTTGACAGGCGCCACATACTCCAAGATGCTGAGTCTGAATATCAGGTAACCCTGAAACAAGTCCCTCCCGAGACAGCTGAGAGAGATACTGAATGTTGAGATGTCCATATCTCTGATGCCACAAAGTGCTAAGAGGAGAAACACGAGCTGCCAGAGCCACTTCAGGAGAATCACCAGTGTCAAGGAGCCTATATAGGCCATGATCCTCTAGACCAACAGCAACAGTAAGACGAGTCTCCCGATCAATGATGGAGCACTTGTGAGCACTGAACACCACATCTAGTTGAGGAGAATTCCTCATAATCTGGCTGACAGAGAGCAGATTAAGTTCCATTCCAGGAACATAATACACATTCAGAAAAAGAAGAGTCCTGCCACCAGACTGTATCTGAACAGTGCCTCTGCCAACAACTGTATACTCCTCACCTCCGCCAAATACAACGGAATCACTGAAAGGTGAGAAGTCTGTAAACCAGTCACGCCGATGAGAAAAGTGACGTGATGCACCAGAGTCGATGTACCAAGCAGAAGACCTGGCATGATCTGAAGACCTCTTTGCCATAAAAGCATAAAAGGCGGACTCCTTCTGCTCGGAATGTTCCGCAACATGCGCCTTCTGGTGTGACCCTCCCTGCTTCTTTTGTTCAGAAGCGAGCCTCTGATGGCAATCTTTCTTCATATGGCCGTACTTGTGACAGTAATTGCACTGCACATTTTTCTTCTTAGCTCCATCCTGTGTCTGAGAAGAGCCTTTCTGCTGAGAAGACTGAGAGGACTGAAATTTGCCTTTATCCTTCTGAAAGGATTGAGCTGTGAAGGCATTTTCCGAGGAGGCTGATGTAGTACTACTACCAAATTGCTGTTTCTAGCGATCCTGCTGGAGAAGTTTGGTGCATAGTTCTGAAAACTTCAGATCAACATTAGTGGAAGTAATATTGAGGGTTTCAATGAAGTGTTCATACGATTTCGGAAGACTTTTTAAAGTGATTACAACCATGTCTTCTTCCTCCATAGTCCGACCAATAGCTTCGAGTTGATCGCGAATGTCCTTAATCCTCGTGAGGTGCTCCTGTAAGGACATACGTTCGTCCATCATAATGGAGAACAACTGATTCTTCAGAAAGAATGCTCGGCTCTTGTCGGATGTCTCATGCAATTCCTTCAGATGCTTCCAAATGTCAGAAGCTGTCTTGCCAGAAGGAATCTGCGGTAACTGATCATCAGTTACTGAGAGTTTGAGAAGCATGACTGCCTCCCGATTGCGTTCATCAAACTTATCTTGATCTGCACCAGGTGTACCAGGACTGAGTTCTTTGCCCAAAACAAGCTGGTCAAGACGCCTATATTCAAAAATGGTCAACATACGCTGTTTCCAGATGTTGTAGTTGTGACCATTAAAGCGTTGACTGCCTTCTAACATCAGATTGGTGAGAGAAGCCATTTGCACGTTTCCCAAGAAAAATTCCTGGCTGACCCAGAAAAAAACAACCCAGAAAAGTGTGCAAAAAAACCCAGAAGGATTCTCCTGTCAGAATCTGGATTCGTGGGCTCGAAAATCGAGGCACAGAAATCGAGGCACCCAGAAAAAATGGACAACAACCCAGATGAGAGTTTGAAAAACCCACCACGAATCTGCAAGAAAAACTGGACTTCGATAAAAACTGGAGGTAAGAACTTCAATCGAAGTTTGCAGAGGTCGGCGCCATTGTTTGCAGACAGAAAATGATGCAGAAAAATGGCGAGTTGCAGGTGGCGCCGCTGGAGATGACGAAGCCGAAGCCTGCAGACGTGTTCAGATCGCGACGCGAACAGATCACGGAGCACGCGGGTTTGCTGGTCGCCGAACAGGTCACGGAAACAGGCGCGGGTGGCGTTGCAGGCGGAGGTCGCGACACCGAGAGCAGAAACGAGCCCTGGGTTTGCACAGAGCCGCGGACACCACCAGGGACGAAGGTTGCAGACGGAACGCCAAAAAACTACGGCCCGAAAAAATTCCTCCTGTAGCTCTGATACCATAAAACAATGCGAAAACACGCAATGGATTTCAAAGAATTGATTGAATAATCAGAATGAGCAAAACGCTCATAAATAATACAAGCTATTTACAAGAATAGCAAGTTTCTAAAAAGAAACTGCTGAGAAGATCGAAGACGATCTTTCTAAAATAGAATGTACACTGAATGAGCATTAATACTAAAATTAACATATTTTAATATTCTATTATCTATGAATAACTCTGAACATAAAATGCAACTTCTGATTGGCACATTTGACCCCTATGACCAAGGGGCTCAAGTATAACTTACGAGCACTCCATGTAGAGACAATAACTACACTTACACACCTCTCTCAGATGACTGTCATTAGCCAGTCAATGGTACTAATCAGAGTCCACATTGTAACCCCCTATTCAGTGACATCTTACAACTGCTATGACCAATGACACATGGTAGAGAGTGCTGACTATGAAATGCCAATATTCCTTAAAAGTGGGGCACCCTTTTCCATGCGAGTGCATGGTTTACAATATTTTACCAATAGTAAACAATTACGTTAGCACTAGAACTTGCAATGTGTACAACGTCTTGTCTCAACAATATTTGTGTGAACAAGATTACAAATTATAGCAGATTATATATTTGCTCTTCAAGCCATATTGTTTTAGATGGCTGTGAGACATTTGCTAATGTGCTGATAAATTGACTGCAAAAAACCTCCAGGTTCTTTTTGAATATGGTGCAATTTTCTTGTTCTCATGTATCTCTAATTTTTCAGTCTCAAATAGTTCAGGTGCACAAGAAATGTCATACAAACAAAAGAAATTCTTCCAGTTATTTGTATTGTTTAAATTTTAACTTTTAACTTTTAAATTATACGGCTTTATATGGCACAACAGACGTGTCAATTGTACCATTATTTTCTCTATTGTTTTCTTCAGAAGCCCCTAATTTTCAGTCTCCAATAGTTCAGGTGCAAAAGAAATGGTCATACAAACAAGATAACTTCAGGTTATTTGCTTGATTTAAATTTTAACTTCTATGGTGTCAAATGGCACAACAGAAGTGCCAGGTGTACCATGTTTTCTCTCTTGCTTTCTGCAGCAGCCATTGTATTCTGATACTAATTTTTTTAAACTGTTAACATGCAAGGATATAAGCTTGTGGTGTGTGTGAAACAATGTTCTGTCACCTATCAATTTACATGTAATTATACAGTTTTTAATTGTGAACTGGAAATAAAGCTTGCAAGTATCCCATCTGCAAATCATAGAAATCACGACTGTTTGTTTTAGCTATGTACCATTAAGAGATATTATGCAGGCAATTTCCATTCAAGGTAGCTCTCCATTTTTACACTTGATACTTCTGCCACAGCTCTAGAATTGTTGCAGTACACACCGAAAAGGCAGAAAACACTGGAATTGAATCGGAGCTCTTGTATGGATAATGATCCAGGACTCTTACACAACATCAACCTGAGGAATGAACTCTAGCAAAAGAATTACAAACCATAAATTGTTACACATGTCATTATCAGTAATGATCGCTGTTGAAAAGCTCTTCTCCATGTACAAAGCTTCATAGTTTGTAGGATTTCGGTTGTCCTCTAGTTTCTCTATTCATACATTTATTTCTATGCAATTTTGCTGGCTTCTTTGTGAACTGGGAGTTTTACTGTCAAACTCTCTGATCAAGTTTATATGACCTATACTTCTTTTTATTTAATTAAACTATTTTTTAATAAAAAATTAAGGCCTTTTTTCAGTTTTAGGTTTCTGAAGGGTTTTGTAAAATAATAAAAATGTTAATTTTGATGAGTCACAACTCGCACAGTATGGTCATTGTAGCAATGAAATGCATGTTCTACTCTTTTTTTCTTGGTGCATATCCCTTTGATTTTATGAACGTATTTGACTTGAGAAAACTTACACTAGTTTGTTTGATCACATTAGTTGTAGCCTTGTAC
The DNA here is from genome assembly GCF_030272615.1 of Cryptomeria japonica. Classification (NCBI taxonomy): domain Eukaryota; kingdom Viridiplantae; phylum Streptophyta; class Pinopsida; order Cupressales; family Cupressaceae; genus Cryptomeria; species Cryptomeria japonica. Next base: position 201,061,675 of record NC_081415.1, on the reverse strand, counting down.
GGTTGACTTCTTAGCGTGTTATAATATATCCTGCTTTAATCAATGTATGGTCTGGATTCTGATGGGAGCCACATGACAGCAATATTCATGGTTTAAGTTTATGTCATAGGATTCATCTCGACCCCAATTTCCACACTGGAAATGTTCTGTAATTACTGAATATAAAAATATGCACTCAACAATTGTGACAAATTTGTCATCTCAGTGAAGTTTATGACAAGTACATGTATTTTCTAGAAAAAGCAACATATCTGGCTACTACTGATAGACTGGGAAACATCTATATAATGCTGAAGAACTGATCCGATACATAAAAAAGTGCAAATTTTATACATTTTTGAAAATATCTATCGTTGCCAAATTGAACTGATCTGATACATAAAAACGGTACAATGTTTATACGTTTTTGAAACTATCGATCTTTGCCAAATTCCTACTTTCTTAATTTTGGGGATGCTACCATTCCCACGCTTGGATCTGTACATACACTTATTGTAACCTTGATTTAACATGTTTAAAGACTTGCATTAGTATATATATTTGCGCTTGCTTTTAGATAATGCATTAAGAGAATATTTTATTTTGGATTTTCACAGGATGGTCTTGATAAAGTGCATTTCTGTAATATTAACAAAATAAAGTATACCAACAAAATAGAAAGATGCACTGCTACTGAATCCAGTTTCACGTTGGCCTCACTGGCAGACATCTGAATTGATAAATTAGCCACAATGTTAATGGCACACAAGAAAATAATCTAAATTGGACAGTTAATGGATTATGTGTAAGCTGATCATTGCTTCTTGTTTGTATGGTTTTTAATTTTTGATAATGATTCTTATTTTATCGTTGCAGACACTCAAATCAAATGGGATCTGTTGAAGTAACACATCCAAATGTGGACATACAGAAGATCACGGATATACCGGTAGAATCACTCGTGCTTGCAGATTGTAACAGTCCGATGAAAAAGTCAACAAATGGCCCACAGGATATCATAGATGGTTCACATCCTAGTGAAACTGCATTAATTCCTACTGCTGGCAAAGCTAGTTATGTGTTGATGAATGAATTGAAAGTTCAACCATCTGATCCAAACACAAAGATTTTTACTCCAGAAAATGCTGCAAATTCTGCATTAATTCCTAATGCTGGTGAAGCTAGTTATGTGGTGATGAATGAAATGAAAGTTCAACCGTTTGATCCAAACACACAGGTTTTTACTCCCCCAGAATATGCTGCAAATTCCAGTGAAATACATTTCATGACCAAGCTAGAAGATGACCACCATGAGGCTACATGCCCACCTTCAGAAATTGATCCAATTAAGACTCTTGGAAGTCCTGATGGACTTAGTGGTCAGCTGATCTCAACAGATGAAACTTCTGCAGACAAGATGCAAAATTTAAGTTTAACTAATAACAATGGAGCGCCAGATGACGCTTGATCAAACTTCCTGTATCATTAAAATCTAGTTCATACTCTTTTGACAGGCAGGGCATTTACTGTTTTTCCTTGTTTCGAAAGTAAAATTTTGGTTTGGATTCAGTTTGACCACTAATAAACGCTAGAATTTCAGAGGAACACTGCCAAACATGCTCAAATTATTGTTAAAAAATTTAATGAAATCAATCACATTCTTTAAATCACAGTTAACATTGGAAATTATGACATTCCTATATTTTGATTTAGGATGCCTTCATAAAATATAACAATATAATACAGCCAACTAATTTATTCCTATTGCATTGTATGTGAAAGAATTGTTTTACAAGAGGCCTTACTGGTATTAACTATGAACAAAGTGAGTTTAAAAGGGTTTTAATTTTTTAAGCAATTCTTTGTGTTGGATGAAATGCAAGCTGTAAATTGCCTCACAAATCCTGAGATTTCCTTGATGTAGTTTTTTGGTACTGTTTAGGCTTGCTCTCATTGATTGCAATTAACCAATAACAGTTTTGAAAGTGCAGACTTGTAAATTTTGAACTGGCCATTTTGTCATGGTAAAATTTGTATGTTAGGTTTGAGAGACACTGACACAAAATTTGCATTCTTCCAGTGGGTATTAACTTAAAAAGAAATGAACTTCGGACAACTGCAAGAAATTGTGAAATTTAATTTTGAAATCGTATGACCAGTACAAGCTAGCATGAATTTCATAAAAATGACGAGTATGTTATTTATGCTCATGATTTTTTGTAGTCAACAAAAGCGTGCAATACAAAATATATTTAAATTTGTACTGCACAGATAATGAATTAGGTTGGGTTTATTAGAAATAATTGTATATAGAAGCTGCTGCAGATGGTAAGACCTCAATATTCAATATACAAATATATTTTGATATACAATAAATGTTGCAGTGATAATGGATTCTTCATATAGTACTCATATAACCCTTCATTGTGATTATGCATAATCACTGATTTTTGAACTCAATAATCTATAATTATGGCAATATGTTACATAACATAGTTGTGTCCTTTCAATACCCTGCTTACCTCAATAAAAAATATAGTTGTGTAATTAGAGAGACTCACTTTGAGTTGGACGAATCCATTATAGAGTAAGCAAAGTTCTCAATCAAATTCTAAAGAGCTTTCATATACCCTATAATTTTCTTTTTTGATATAATTTTTTATTTTTTTTAGGTGAAAGTCCAGAGCCTATAATATATAAGATAATATAGAGAAACAAATACATAGAGAGAAATAAGTCAAAATCATCCTCAAGTCTGAGAGAAGCCTCCTATCAGCTAATGCCCAATCAGCCTGATTGGGTAAAAAAGACATGCTAAAGATAGAGATTTTAGCATGGCAGATTACCCTTGACCCCCTAATACTAAATGTGGGATAAGACAAAATTACAGCCTCTATACAAATAGATATAAGCCACCCGAATTGTTCTTGCACCTGGCTTGAAAATGAGAATAGATTTTGGTAGATATAAGCAACTCGAATTGTTTTTACACCCGGCTTGAAACAAAGAATAAATTTTGGTCAGGCAGAAATCCCTGAACCTTGTGAAGAAGCTGCACCCAAGCCATGAATGAACGATAGGAGAGCTGAGCGAGGCACTGAATCAAACGTCAGATGGTCTTTGTTAAAAAAAAAACCCGCACCAAATGTCCCCTGAGAGTGCGAGCAAACTATTTTGAGAAGCTGGCTAATCCCACCTCGAACTCCTGTGCGGATAATCTCTTTGAAAAAGCAATCTGTCTTAAAACAATTCCCAACATCAGAGGTGGCTTGCCATGTCATATGCCATAGCATGACTGTATGCCCTGCATAAACCTGTTAACTATAATAATCCCTGCAATAAAACACACAATATTAGATATAAAATAAATTAAACTATCTGCCACGGGATTGAAATCTCTGTGGTTCTGATAAGCAATCCTCCATTTTACATGGTCCCTTTAAGTTACCCAGACCTCTTTTTTATGATCTAGCTGCATCTTCTGTCATTTGAGCATAAAGATACAAATCTTCCCTTATTTGTTCCTCCATTAGAAACTGCTCACCCATTTCTAAATCGCAGCCTTTGTTAGCCAAAATATCTGCTAACTTATTTGCTTCCCTGTAGCTATGATAGGCATAATATTCCTGGAAATTCTGAAGCAATGCCCTGCTCTCTTGAATAATATAGTTAATATTCCATGAACTAGCTTGAGATCTTTGCATTCCTGAAATGATATTAATTGAGTCTCCCTCAATAACCAATCTTTCTATCTTCAGGGATATAGCTAGATTAATACCAAAATGAAGAGCCCTAGCTTCTGCTAGGTTATTCGATCCATCTGAAATCTTTGCATAACCTGCCCTAAACACCTTTCCTTCATGATTACGAATGACACAACCAACACCTGAAACCCTTGGGTTCCCCTAGCTGCACCATCAAAGTAATTTAAGTATTTTGCTTTTTTTTTATTGTTGTTGAGGGTTTAGTATTATGATGAAAAATTAGGGTCTCCATATGTTAGCTCTGATGATGCTAATAAGACATTAGTTATTTGGTGAGCAGTGGTTGAAAATATTGGTGGCAATGATGCATGGCTGCATATTTCTATTTGTCTAATAGTTTTTGGTAGTTGTCAACATGTATCTAGAAATTTGGCAATGGAAAGTGACTCGATATTAGTAACTAGAAATGTAACAAGGATGATAATAATCAATGGTAAACCAAATACATCTACATCAATTAAGAGAGATTCACACAAATTATGAGATGCAAAAGAAAACCTACATAAAACTAACAAAAAGAGAATTAAAATTAATAAAATGATATAAACAAAAAAGCAATAGAAGTATCAAAATACAAGTAAACAAGATTAAGGGAGCTCTGCCATTGGATTTTGTAATTTCCATAGTTCATGTGAAACATAAAAATAAATTTTTGGATTCAACTGTGTTTTTTGTCATCAATGCTTAGGATCAAACTTTAGGATAAGGTAATCAGAGAGATGATAAGAATAGTTTTCACTTTGATTATAATTTATGTTAAATTGTATATGAAATTATTAATTTAACAGCTTTACAGAAAGAAATATATAAAGGTATGATAGGAAGAAAGGGAAACTAGATGAATAATATATATCGTGAGGGGGCATTTAGGAGGTAGCTATCTTAAGATTGAACGAGAATTAGGGTTAGGATCAAAGTTATAGTCATGTGACAAGTGCCACATGAGGGAAATGATCTAGGTTAAGGATGAACTTTAGGACAAAATCTTTATGTGAATGGCTAGGATTAAGAGGTTTAGTTTGAAATAGATGGATATGATATAAAGTTAGTTTGATTTTTGGGAAGTGTTTAGGTTCAATAAATGTGGACAAGACTTAGTTAGACATGTGAATAGGACACTTGTCACATGATGACAATTTTAGATTATGATCCATGTGAACAAGTTTAAAGGCTAGGATTAAATGGATAAAGTAAATGATGAATTAATTAAATAAAATAAATATTTATTTAATTAATGAGATCAAGTGAACGATAAAATAATTAAATAAATAATAAATATTTATTTAATTAAAGATTAGGATAGGATGGGTAAAAGAGAGAATTTAAATATTTATTTTTCATATAGATTAGAATGCATGTAGATTATTCTCTAATACATATTTATTTCATGTGTTTTTTTCAATTACCCACCTTACCTAATTATTCCATGTCATGCATATCAAACTCATCCTTGACAATTATTACACATACAACTCTTCATGAGTTGACACAACCTTCAATAGTTGACACACATCATTGATTTAGATCTCTTTAGCCTTTGTCTCTTAACTCATGATTTAAATGTGTCAATATTTCCTCTTTTCTATGTAATTGATATCAGTAGTAACATCATATCTCTTCGTCTTCCCTACTACATTTTTTGTGTTAGAAATCGTACAAAAAAAGATTATGTTTTCATCTAAGCAGGTTGTATTATATATTTGCAAACCACATAGGGTCTTAAACGATACTAATTCTTATAGACCACACAAGGTCTTATAAAAAAAGAAACGAAAAGACCATTAACCTGGTATCATATCACTTTCAACATACAATATACAACAAAAGACAACATTGTTATGATATATACAATCCTGTGCACTATGTACTATGCAAAGATAGATACAAACTTACATGTCAACATATATTTTATAAGCTTGATATAAACAATTTACAAAAAACAATCTTGCTAATAACTAGTCAGTAGTTCTTGCTCTCACTATATTGATCATTATCATTCTATGAAGGGTCAATATCTAAAATGTTTTTATAGGATCTAACCCCTTCAATTGCGAAGTCCTTCCCATGATTCGCATGAAACCTTGGTCCTTTTTGAAAGTTAAGGTCTTTTTGCAACGTATTAGGTGGGTACATACTTCTTTTGAAATTCTAAGTAACTTTTCATGTATGGTATTTTCTCAACCCTATTGAAAGGCCAATGCCTTCCATATTTTACCTATGCCTTGTTGATCTCCACAACTCCTTCCTTCAGCAACTTCAAAAATTTATGTTTTGAAATCTCTATTGTAATTGTGACTTGCCCAAATATATTGTAAAAAATGAGTCTTCTCATAGACTCAGTAGTATTCTCCTTGTACCATGGAAAATATTCTCGTTTCTAGCCTTCCAAATAGCCCATAAAATATTAGGGGACAATATAGGCCAAAACAAATTACAAGAATAACTTAATTTTTTCATAAAATCAAAGAAAACTTCTTGCCATTTGACCCTACCATTATCCCCCAGCCCACAAGATCAGTACAAAACATGTTCCAAATATCTTTTTCATACATACAATCAACGGAAATGTGCTTAATACTTTCATGCTCCTTACAAATGGTACACACGTTCAAAATGGAAGATTGAATAGCACAGGGGAGCTTCTATAGTATGAGAAACTATTTAAGAAAACAACTTTTGGTTCTAGAATAATAGACCATAGAAGTTTGAAAATCTTTAGACTACTATCTTCCAAATAGTTCAAGATTTGTTTAGATGTTTGGGAAGGTCTTGAGAATGAATCAAAGTTTTGTAAACTACTTTAGGTTTTATATTCAGTATCTTAGAACCATCATTTGATATGAGCTTCTCAATAAAAACATTGCCACTTTCTCTACAAAGAGGTAATTACATGATCTTGCAAGCCTCCCTAAGAACTGAATATGTCCTCCAATGAGATGGAGGAATCTTATACTCAATACTCAGATCAATCTAAGTTTTTAGTTGGTTATTGCACAAGATATCATACAACATATAATACCTTTTAGGTGTCATGCTTTAGCGGAGCATCCTTTTAGTAAAGTAAGGGGTTTGCCTTTCTTAGAAATGTTCCACCAAATTGATCTATTAGGGTTCAAAGTACCCTTTTTTAGATCCAGACTCGGTTTCTAATATGAACTCTAATATTCTCCCATGCTTTCCATATACTCTTGAATACGTTGGATCCAACAAAGAGTATTGAAAAATTACCAAAAAAAATATCATTTATACGAAGTTACTTCCAACTCTTTGCTTGTTTTGGAATAGTTGATTGAATGTTGTTCATTACAAGAGCCTTCCAAGGTTCATTACCATTTAAAGCTTTAAAGATTGATTTGCTAGCCAAAGAGATGCCATGTTTTTTATATGTTTCAATCTTAGACATCCTTCATTCTTCTCTAAGAAGCACTAATCCGACTTTACAACATTTTTTTTTATTACGTTTCCCATCTGCAATGTCCCCTTTTCTAGGTGACATAAGATGAGCAGGGGTTGACCTACCATTTGAGTTCCTGTAGGTCAATGACATGGTTAGGGGACTCATTCTGAGGGTCATGGAGCTTTGCAGGGGCTCTGTGAGCCATTTTGGACCTTTAGACGATAGTTCCTATTTTTTAGGGAGAACTGGCAGTTGACTGAATGACCACTTGGGGGACCAAGGAGTAGAGCAGGATCCTTTTGAGTAGTTACAGGTGTTTGGAGAGAGGTTCCTACTTTTTAGGGCGATTCCCTACTTTTTAGGAGGTTGTGGTAGTTTGCATATTTGAGGTTCCACGGGACCATACCATGGTTTTAGTTTCAGGAAGATTGGGTGTGTTTCCTAGTTTCTAGGAGTATCCCTAGATTTTAGGGATGGGACTGCCAGTTGGCCCATCTTGTTCGGCATCAGTCACAGACAGGTGACGAAGTCAGATTCATGTTTGGTTGGTTATTTTGGGCTATTATTGGATCTATGGAAATATTTTAATATATTTAAATATTTCCTAAGTTAGCGATTAAATAAATTAAAATAAGGCTATGTATATAACCATTTCAGAGTAATAAGGGGTTTTTGGCTTCATCTGGTTTGATATGTCTATGTGTTATAGCTCGTTGGAAAGGTCTTGAACTTTGCTACATGATTCTCACCTCCCTGAGTCTTTTCGGATGCTTGAAGCTATTTATTCGCAATAAAGTGATATTTTTCTATAGTTTGACGCCATAATTGGGAAAGTGTCACTTTAATTATAAAGCGCAAGCTTTATTATTCTTTAGGATTTGACTTGCAAAGGGAAAGGAGTTATAAGGAGATGAAAACCTAATTGATAGCATCTTTGATCATTTTGAAACTTGCGAATTTGGGACCAGTAATATTCCTCCATCTACCTTCAATCCCTCCAAATAAATGTATAGATTCTTGCTGAATACAAAACTAGGTTATTTGCCTGGTATAGAAACAATCCCTTTCTGCAACTTCTGTCTATTCTATAAGATCACCGGAAAATTACAAAAATATAGTATGCTTAATTAAGAATTTACAGCAGCAAAAGGATCCATTTGGGATCTTTCACCATCAGACCAAAGGAATTGTCTAATTTTTTTTGGATTTCATTTATTTGGTTGCTATTGAATAACCAAACTAAAGAACAATAAAAGCTATACAATGATAGTACTTTTTGACACTTGAAATCTGTCAACCAAAGAAAGGTAGTATTTATTCCATAGATATTTTTTTTCCTATCTTACCCATAGTCCAATCCCACATATCTTCAAATAGGAGTTACCAACAAAAGGAATGCCATTGTACCTAACCTGTTTGTTAGGACCTCCCAGTTGAAACTCAAACTTGCTGAACCACTTCTCAAGATAAGCAGGAATGAGGTGCAATTGCAGCCAAGCTTCTAGAAACAATTACAAACAATAGATAAAGGTAGTCCCATTTAGACAATTCCAAACCTTCCTCTAATTGGCCTCTCACCCAACACTCTAGTATGAGTTCTGCATAGAGATTTGGGAAGACCTTTCTTCCTACTCTTAACAATAGTCTAAGAAATATTATCCATATAATTTTAAATTGACAAATAGGTAATTGTTTGTATACAATAAATTGACATATTATTGTCCATTGAATTCTAAATAGTTTTTGGTAAACACCAACAATGTAATCAATTAATTTTTGTTTGCTTCTCTTTTTTCGAAAGTTGAAATATCTATAACAAATTTGGTGTCAGTTTGCTTTGTGATCAAGATTTAAAGCAGAAAATGATTCCATGTCAAAAAAAAGTTTGAAACTTTTACAATACTATTTAAGTAGTTGATACATCTTATAATTATGTGGACAAAATATTTTTTCCCTTTTCCTACAATTGTTATTCTCATCAACTACTTGACTACCAAAACCTCACTAAAATCTTTCATTCATTCAAAAGTCAAATGACTGCACACCTTTCTTGTTATTGCTAAGAAAAAAAAGTGCAGTCTGCAAAAAAAAAAAACAAAAAAACAAAAAACTATTTGATCTCAGAAATATCATTAAAATATTTATCATAAGTCAAATAACATTTATTGCAAACTGTACATTGTGAATTGTAACAGACCCCTGTCCCTCTCAGCTCTTATTCTCACCAGCTCTGCATAGTACATGTCAAGATCAGCAGTTACAGGATGTAGCCTGTACTAACATTGCAATAAATTGCAAAGGAAATTTGACTGGATACAGGTATACCAGAGTATGCTTAACTATTCTTAAGATTTACTATTAAATATTTTCTCTCATTTTCAGTACTATAGACCCACAAATTATGGCAGATTGTGGGGATATATCCATCGTTTGTCCTCTATAAGATTATTGAGATGAGTGTATATCTTTTAAAAATTTAAATTTTTTATCAGTAGATTTTCACAATTTAATAATTTATTCTATTGTCTATATGTTGCTTCTGGATTTGATTGCGTGAGTGTTTTTGCATTGACATTTCCAATCACACCCCGCGAATCATTATCAGGATGATAGAGAGCATAAGGAGATAAAATCATGTTTCGGATCTATCATCCTGATGATGGATCATGGAGTGTGATCCGAAACGTGATTTTATCTCCTTATGCTCTCTTTCATCTTGATATGGATCATGGCGTGTGATCGGCAACGCGATTTATGCTCTCTATCATCTTGATGATGAATCATAGAGTGTGATCCGAAACGTGATTTTATCTCCTTATGCTCTCTATCATCTTGATGATGGATCATGGAGTGTGATGACAACGTGATTTTATCTGTTTATGCTCTATATCATCCTGATGATGGATCAGGGAGCGCGACCCAAAATACTAATGCAAAAACACTTACATAATCAAATCTAGAAAGAACATATAGACAATTTAAAATTTAACAATAAAGATATTAGAAATTACATTATTTTACATGGTCCAAATGATGATTACCATATTCCCTTGGCTTTGGCCTATTAAAAATTTGTTTGAAATATATAATATTACCATAGCTCATTAGATTGAGTAGGAGCTTGTATAATAAGTTTTATATTATTTTTTATTATATATAAGATAATTGTACAATAATTTTTTATGGATATTTTAGATCATATTCAAATATAAATAAATTATTTAATATGTTTTATAATAATCATTTGAATGTGTGTATTTTTAAATGATGAGAACATCAATGTATATGTATTTTGAAAAGAATTACAAGAAGTTCTACAATTTTATAGTATTAGTTTTATGATAGCTGTTTTTGATCGATCTTATATATATTTTTTTAATATAACATTATTTTGTAATATAGTTGCTTTTGATCAATCATAATTTTTTTTATAGAGAAAAGTAAGTATTATTTATAATAATTATTCTTTAAAAAAAAATTAAAATCACAATGATATCAATTTTAAGTTGGAGCTGATAAATGAAATAAATGTAAAAATTAAATATGGTATTTAATTCAAATCTAATGATAAAAAATCTTTTGACAGATTTCAAAAATTGATTAAACGACTCAAAAAATATCTCAAAATCAATAAATTAAATTTTTAAAAAAAATTAAATATATGAATATAAAACTAATCTTTGTGAATATAAAATTAAAACTAAAACACAAATTTAATCTATCAAATACATACTATTAAAATTCGCTTTCTTTTTAAACTTTTGTTATAATTTGAGAAATTAAAGGACAAAATGAAGAGTGTTTGGGATCCTAAACGTACAAAAATGGTGCTGAAGCTCCAAAATGCTATTATTTAGACAAATGAATTATATGTTTTAAATTTGTTTGGTTAATTCAATTCTAATATTTCTCTATCATCTATTTTATAAATATTAAGAAAATTAGAATACAAAGTGTATGGTCAGAAGGGTGTTTTTAATAGGGATGTTAATTTTGAAGGAATTAAAGATATAAAATTAGAAAATTTGGGTCTTATATCAAGGTTAATGGTTATCAATAAATAAATAAATAAATTATTAATAGTTATATTGTAATTAAAGTGTTTATATTTTTAAATTTAATTATAATAATTTAAAAAAAAAAAAAAAAAAGCATTTTAAAGATATGATTAAAATTTTACAATAGATTTGGTAGATCAAACATATTAACTATTGTAATTTTTGTTAGTGTCAAAAGAGTGTTTTACATATTTAATTTCTCATCTAGGTCTTATTTACACTTGTTACTTAAGCTTACTTAGAGTATACATAGGATAGTTATTAATTTATGTAAAAAGTCATAATATAAGGACACATGTCACAATCTTATGTAATTCTATGATCACCTTGGCCTATATAACCAAGGGGTTTCTTTTGTAATCTCAATTCAATTAAGTTTTTTAATTTTTTTTTATCAATCTATCTTAGGCATCTTTTGATAGAATAACATTATTCTCTCATAGTTGATTTCTCTTGTGCTTTCATAAAAATTCTTAGATCTTGGGTGGCTACAATCTTCAACCAAATCTTGCATGGTATAAAGCGTTCTATTCCAAATCTTATATGGTATTAGAGTTTGTGGGGATTGCTTCTTGTTATCCTTAATTGAGAGATCTAGGTTACAAATCTTGATAGACATTGAAAAGTTTAGTATGCTCTTCTCTTGCATTGAATGATGATTTCCTCTTTGAGGTTTTATATTTTAAGTCAAAATTATAGCTTGCTAATGTAAATCTGAGTTCATCATTGAGTTTAGGGGATTTGAGAAAGTTAAACTTTCTTTTTGTTTCATCCAAATCATACATTTGAGATTAGATCTATTGAAAGGAAGCAAAAGGGTAGAAAACACTTCCAACACTAATCTAAGTGGGAGAGACCATGCATTTTTTTAACAATCTTTTAATAACTACATAAAGACAAATACATTCAAATAATATTCATGAGAGAAAAACAATATAACACAGATATACATGTGGAAAACCCTTTTGGGAGAAAAACCATAGAGTCTAAAAGCATAATACTTTGTATTATCTATGATTAAAATGCAATAACAACACCAACATTTTTAACATGAATCTTCAACAATCAATCTCTAAATTTTGGATCAATTCTAACAATATCACTATACTTACAAAAAATTCTCATATAAATTATGAACAACACAAATTTATAGATATTACATTGCATAAGAAAGTGAGCCCAAAATGGGCTCCCAAATCCATGTGGCGTAAATCTCACTATAAGAAATTATTTGACATGTATGGTACTTGCATGTATGCAACCATGTTGCATGTAAAACAATGTCATACACATGTAAGAGGATATGTCAATTTCAATGCCCTCCTTTTCATGCAAAAGACACTCTCAACATGTAGGGCACGTGCTTGCATGCAAATACCCTTACATGCATAGGGCCCAACATCTAATGATGGCTAGTTGTCATAGATTTCATCATAATTTTTTTTATAGTTCCATAAGCTGTCATACATTAGTGTCATAAGATTTTATCATAAAATATGTCATAGACTGACCCATGGCACTAACATAGTTGCATGGTATGGTCCACCAAGTGGGATGATTGAAGGGAAATTAGAGCATCCCAAAAAGACCTATGAGATCAGTATGCACCTACAATATCACATGTTTCTTTAATACATATTACAACATGCTAATACAAGCACATACTACTATGACATAAAAACATAAACAAACATAGTTGATTTCCGTACATTAAACCTTAATGGAAAGATCATGTAATTTATAGATCTAAGAAATTTTTATCAACATCATGACATACAAATTCAATATTACATAATCATAAAAAAAGAAGAATAGACTTTATCACTAACATTTTAGAAGAGATGCATTGATGCAAAACAAAACAGTGGTTTCGAAATTGGCAGGGACATTGTAGAACAATCTGTTATTCCTTTTGAACAGGAAAAGGTGAATTTAGGAGATGAAATTGTTATTGTCTTCAAGGGGTGTGAAGGGAAAAGACTCATGTATCAAGATCCTTTTTTGTTACAAATTGAAACCCTCGGGGAGGTTGTATGTGCAGAAGTTAACAAGGATTATAGAATAGATGCATTAATGCAAAACAATGGTTTCGAAGTTGGCAGGGATATTGCAAAATAGTCTGTTATTCCTTTTGAATAGGAAAAGGTGAATTTAGGAGATGAAATTTCTATTGTCTCGAAGGGGTGTGAAGGGAAAAAACTACTGTATAAAGATCCCTTTTTGTTACAAAGTGAAACCCCTGGGGAGGCTATATGTGCAAAAGTCAATAAGGATTATAGAATAAATGTATTAATGCAAAACAATGGTTTCGAAGTTGGCAGGGATATTGCAGAACAATCTGTCGTTCCTTTTCAACAGGAAAACGTGAATTCAGGAGATGAAATTGCTTTTGTCTCTTCAATATATCAAACAGGATCTAAGAAATCATTTTCTATCCCTACACCAAGAGGTAGAGGTAGGTCGCCAAAGAAGAAGAGATTGTTCAAGAAGACAAAAGAGGAAATACAATTGGGAGTGCAATCCATATTAGATGATAAATTCTCTCTTGGGAGAGCAGTTGGCTCTCCTGCACTGCTATGAGCATTATAACATGGAATGTTAGGGGCAAATGCCCCTAATAGATGCCTCATCAAGTCTCAGATTGAGTCTTGTGGGATTGAGGTTTATTTACTCTAGGAAACTAAGTTCTCAAAAGCTTAGGAATTGACACCTTTTAAGAGATGAAAATGGTGGCAATATGTTGCATCTCAGGCTATTGGTGCCTCAGGGGGTCTGGTGGTTTTGTGGGGAGAACACAAAGTGCAGGTAAAACAATTGGAGGTAAAGGCTAATTTCATTCATGTCAAGGTCTTTGAGCCAATGGGTGTTTTTAACTTGGTTGCAGTCTATGGACCTAACTCCACAATAGGTAAGAAAGTGGTATGGGATTCTTTATCCCACTCTCTTTCTCAATATATGGATGAGCCCTTCATCTTAGTGGGGGATTTCAATGCAGTCTTGTCCTTAAAAGATAAAAAAATGAGTTATCATTCCTCCCCTCAAGACTATGTAGGACTTTAATGATTTTGTTGCCAATAATGGTCTTCAAGATTGTTTGCCACACAATGGTTAAGTCACATGGTCAAATAGGAGGCAATGATTTCATCACATTGCAGTTAGATTAGACAGATTCTTTGTCAACCCAGTGTGGTGTTCCTCTTATGGGATTATTAATAACCAAATTTTACCCTTAACTGGCATTGATCACTTTGCTCTCCAAGTGGAGACTCCTCTTAATCCTGTTGTCAAAAATCACAATCCCTCATTTAGATTCCAACAAATATCATTTAGGGACATTTCATTTGTCCCAAATATTCAGGAGTGGTGGCTCTCAGCTCCATTTGTATCAGGTTCAAGGATGTTCCAATTTGTTAAAAGGCTTCAGTGGATTAAAGGAAAAATAAATGATTGGAATTTGAGGGTGTTTAAAAATATATTTGTGGAGAAGGTTCAGTTACAAGAAATTATTAAGAATCTAAATAAAAACATTATCCAAAATGGCATTAATGAAGATTCATATAAGCAACAAGTAGCCTTGAATATGCAACTACAAGAAATGTTATTGAGAGAGGAGGTGTACTGGAAATAAAAATCTAGGGAGCAATGTCCGAGAGAAGTAGATAGGAATACAAAATATTTTCATGCTTCAGTAAAAATGAAGAGAGCTAGTAGTATGATTTCCCAAATAAAAAATGGAGATGGTGAGGTTCTCTCAAATAATGACAAAATTTAAAATGAGGCTATCAGATTCTTCTCCTATCTTTTTTCGAATACACTGGTGGAAGATAATGATCTAGAGTTGAAATCTCATGAAATTCTTAGTCACATTCCTCTCCTCATTACAAATCATGATAATCTCTACTTGATGAAGCGTTTTTATCTGGAAGAAGTGAAAAATGTAGTTTTCTCCATGCATCCAGATAAGGTTGTGGGCCCAGATGGATTTCCAACAGTATTTTTTCAAAAAGTTGGTCTTTTCTAGGGTCAAATGTGTGGAGAGTGGTCAAAGAGTCAAGGAAAAGTGGAAATGTGTTGAAATAATTCAATACTACTTTAATTGTCCTAATCCCAAAGATGGCTAATCCATCCACTTTTGCAGACTTTAGGCCCATATCATTATGTAACACAATTTACAAGATCATTACCAAACTCATCTCTATAAGAATAGCAACCTTCATTCCAAAAATTGTTTCTATTGAGTAGGGTGGATTTGTTCCAGGGAGAGAAATAACTGAGGGAGCATTGGTGGTTCATGAAGTAGTGCACTCAATTATGTCGCACAAAGAGGAGGCAATACTGATTAAGCTAGATATGATGAAAGCAAATGACAGAGTCAATTGGCATGCTTTATATCAAGTCTTCCTTAAATTTGGCTTTTCAAAATTATGGTGTAAATGGGTATTGTCTTGCATATCGGGTGCTAAGATACCAGTCTTAGTCAATGGTGCTCCAATGGGATTCTTCTCTCTATATCAAGGGGTTAGACAAGGAGACCCATTATCTCCTTCACTCTTCATTATAATGGCTAAGGGATTAAGCTGATGGATATGGTATCTCCATAGTACCTCTTTGTGGAAAGGTATTGTTATTCCCAAAACTCAAATCAAGGTCACACACTGTTTATTTGTTGATGATACGATCTTGTTTGGGGAGGCTTTAATCAAGGAGGTGAAGGCAATCAAGAAGGTTGTGCAACAATACTGTAAAGTTTCGGGTCAAAAAGTGAATGAATCAAAATCTAAAGTGCTCCTTTGTAACTATTCCTTAGCCTTCTCTTCCAAAGTGCAAAAAATTCTTGGCTATAAATAGGATTCTCTCCCTTGTAAGTATCTGGGAGTCCTGTTGTTTTCAGGGAGAAATAAGGGGAGTTATTCGAACTCTTTAGTTATGGAAATTAGGAATAAAACTGCATCTTGGAAAAACAACTGGCTATCATTGGCTGGTAGGATTTTGTTGATAAAATCAATATTGTCTTCTATTCCGAATTACATGATGTTTGTTCTTCCTATGCCACCAACAATCAGAACAAAATTAGAAGTCATTCTCAAATCCTTTTTGTGGAAAGGTAACATGAATCCTAAGAACAAAATCCATTTATTAGCATGGAACAATGTGTGTTTCCCAAAATCTTGTGTAGGCGTAGTTATTCCTGATTTTGGAGATAGAAATCTTGCTTTAGGAGCAAAGATAGCATGGAAAATTAACACTCATCCATCTTCTTTATGGGCAATTATCATAAGGAGAAAGTACCTATATTTTGATCTCCTAGAGAGAATATTCACGACTCTTGATCCTCCCAAAGGCTCCCAAATGTGGAATTTCATAGTCAAATATAGAGAAATCCTCTTGCCTGAATTGTCTTGGATTGTGCATGATGGAAGATCTATTAGGTTTTGGGAAGATTCATGGAATGACTTTGTGCCATTTGATAGAGTGGAAGGATTGCAAATCATCAAAAATATTTTGAAAAATGAATGGGGTGTTCTGCTTTGTGATTATTTCCATGCTAAAAATCACACTAGTAATTGGGTAGTCAAATGGAAGAATTTTGACAAGGTTAATGCTCCTCCCCAATAGAAAAAATTGTTAAAGAAGGAATTATTTTCAAGGCAAATCTACTTCAATAACTCTGCAGACAAGCTTGTGTATCTCTCATTGAAGTCAGGTACATATTCGGTTAAAGAAGGTTATAGGTCCCTCTTATCAATAATCAAATCAATGAGTTAGAAGATTCTCCTTTTGTTGGAAAGATAGTGGCTTGCAAAAAGATGGAGATTTTGCTTGTCTTGTGTTAAGAGGAATAATTCTAACAAGTGATAGGCTAAGGAAATTAGGTATTTCTCAAGTGTTTGATTGTGTTCTATGCAATAGAGAACATGAATCAGTTGATCATTTTCTCTTGAATTGTGATGTGGAAAATCATTGCTAGAAATGGCTGATGGAAAAATTAGGATGGTATTCTCCTTTACAATCATCACTCATTTCCACTTTTGAGTCATGGCTAAAGTTGTTCTCATATGCATTTTTTGGCATCATTTGGGAAGTTTCCCAACTATCTTGATTTGGAACTTATGGTGGGAGCATAACAAATGTATCTTTAGGCAAGAACAAAATTAGATCAAAGAGATTCTTAACAAAATTGAACTTTCAGTCTCAAAGTCTATTAATGTGTATGTGTCCAAGTATAAGAAATTGGATTCCCTGTTCTCAGCTTGGGATGGTATATTATTGAGCAGATGGAAGTTTTTGAAACTGCCATTTAAAGGAAGCTTGATGAGTAATTCAGTAAATATGATAAACAAAAAGGAAACTAGATGGAGACCCCCCCATTCATATTATCTTAAATTGAACTTCGATGGAGTAGAAAGGTGTAACCTAGGAGTGTCAGGCATTGGGGGTGTGATTTGAGATCATGAAGGTCAGGTCATTAGTGCAGGGTTTGCAAGAGTGTCAGATGGAACTAACAATTTGGCAGAAGCCAAGACACTGTATTTTGGGGTCAAGTTAGCCATTTTAGTGGGTTTTGATAAACTCATAATCGAAGGTGATTCATTGAATATTATATCAACACTTAATAAGTTTCAAGCTTCTTCCTAGAGTGTTCATTACATAATCCAAGAGGTCATCGAATTACTAAAAAAATGTCCTAATTATATTATTCTAAATTGTTACCAAGAAGCTAATAAATTAGCAGACCTCTTGGCAAATAAAGGTTGTTCTTTGATTGAGGGCGAACAATATCTCTTAGCCGAGCAACTTAAAAATGACTCCCAACTTTATTCCCAAGTGATAGAAGATGTTGCTGGGTGGAGTTAGTCCCATTTCATGGATAGTGATTCACTTAGGGTGACAAAGGAGTATAAAAATTTGCAAGTACCCACTCATTGGTGGCACATTTCTCTTCTACTTCTGCTGGGAAGTTAATAATATTTTATATATTCTTGCGGCTGTTTTCTTTCCCAAGACATGGCGGGTGTCATTCACATTTGGCCAGTGTGCGCATGAGCTGTTTCAAAATAAAGGTTCTGAGTTTTGACATGATCTAACATCCTCTATGACATGACTAGTTTTGTGAAAAGTATGTTTGAGGGGTCGCCACCTGGATTCTTGAACTGAAGTCTATGTCTGCGAATGGATTCTTCGTATGATTATAGGGAATTGGAATTAATGTTGCATGTGTTGATGGCCTTTATTAACACCATAGATGCCATGGTTTTCTCAAACTCTTTCCCCTCAGTTTCTCTACTTTGTGTTATCCCACTTCATGGCCTTGCGTATCAATCTTCAGGGTAATGCTCATGTCATTCTCCCACAGGGTAATAATCAACCTTTTTTTTTTTTTTCTTTTCTGCCTGAGGCATTCACCATCCCATGTATGGAGGTGGACTGATCTATCCGGTAGATGTTGGGAGTTGACTGGTTATGGGAAAAACAATTCGCTTCCCCCCCCTCGATTGAGAATTTCTTGTTGATGTTTCAAAAGCTATGAGGGGACTAGTTTTTTTAGGGGTAACTTCAATTAGGTGGAGGGTATGATTCTTCTTCTCCTCCTTGTTTTTCTCTATATGTATATGTAATTTCTTATATTATTAATATAAATATTATTATGGGCTCTTGCCCTTTGCCTCAACAAAAAAGAAGAAGAAGAATGAGACATAAGAGAAAACACAAATATGTGTGAGGAAAATCCTTTCGAGGAAAAACCCCACACTTTCAATCATCGAACCAATATATTATTTTGTAATGAGGTTACAATATATTTTCAAGCTCTAAGCATTTACATGGAGATTTACATCTTGCTTCATTTCTAGAAAAAATCCAATAGCATAACCCCTATGTGAATGACTCTCCCTTCCTTAACTCCTAGAAAACACTTGTATTTATAGAGTGTACAATGCATTAAATGTCAAGTTTCCAAAACTTGTGCCTAAGCATGAAGATGCGACATAGAAGGTACCAAATACATCACATGCAAAAGGTAACTTTCTAATTAATAACTCATGAAAAAATATACAATTGCCAATTATTACCAAACTTGGGTAAGAAACCATACTTCCCAAATAAATAACTACACCTCTAAAGATATCTGTATTCCATGTAGGCTCAACATGAAATAGAAAATTGATTTATACAAAATTCCTTCTTGATTTGCAACTTTTATAATTGACTCTTCAAAGTGGGTACCAACTTCTGAGAAAATAGAAATCCATGACATTCACTCACCTTCCATGTAGGATGCTACCTCACTAAGAGGTCCACAAAGATGACATGTCATTAGGAAGTTAGAAACTTAGGATATAAAAAATAAAGGAAACAATTAATTAAATAATTTAATATGTTAGGACTCCATGGTTGAGAAACCTTAATCCCAACATTCTCCCACTTGTTGAAGACTTATCAAGAGTCACTAGAAACAAAAAGATTTAAACTGATAGGGGCCGATTGATGAAACCACGTCATCACAACCATCCATGAAACCACATAAATATCAAACATAATCTCATGCTCTAACATGACACCTACAACAACATCCAAGATTTACAACATATCAAGCAACAATTCTTGTCATCCACCATCATGCCACTTATGGAATAAATGTCCAACAAGCAAAGGTGTAGATGCACCAATCCAAAGAACACAAGCATTAGATCAAGTGATACAAAAGGCTACAAGATATCACCACAACTCTATTGTACCCACAAGATATAAATAAGCATGACCAACATTAGAATCTTTAACTATAACATAATTCTAAAGCCAAAGATTCCTCCAATAACAAGATTAAACATCGATTAAAACAACAACCATAATTGATTGCTCACATTGAACTAATAAAACCACATGACCGAATAAGAAACCACAATAAATTCTAAACCATTCAATCATCCATACCTCAAAGGTATAAAAAAAAATCAGTAGAACTCATGCCAACAACATAACCACTCATGAACTGCAATCACAAGCTCTATGTGTCAATTCTGTCAATGAAGGACATACACATCCAGGAACTCCCACTACTAGGGTAATGCCAAATATAAGAAAGATAAACGCATACAAAGTCTACCAATTAGGTATCATATACTGAGTATAAACATGTGGTACCAAGGAACATCCACAAAGATATTCAAATCCTTGAACAAAACTACTACAAAAAAACATTTCTCTTAGGAAGTCTCTAAAGATCTCTAAAGTTATCTACATCTAACAAAGGAAATAGATAAAGGAACCTACATGTCATCACAAAAAATAAATGAAGTACAAGTGACAATACATGACCACAAACTAAATATGACTATAGCTCCACCCAAGATCTCAAAAAAAAATGTTATGTGAACTCAAACATATAAGAAAATAACCAAGACCAAAGAGAGAAACTGCAAATCATAAGAATGTAGCATATCCTTCTACATACACCTCTAAATGAAAACTATGTTAAGCATGATATCCTTTTCAACCCCAAAATAAAAGCTTCAACAACACCCAATTCATTCAATCTCCAAGATCAAACAAAATGTATATGAATCATGTAACCAAAATGGATGTAAGCTTCTTAAACCAAAGAAGATCAAACTATATCTATTTCCCATATTAAGAAATCAACCCAATACCATCTCCTATGATCCTCATTAATGTTAAAAAAATACCCAAGGAGATAAACATGCTAAATAATCCTCAAATGAACCCTCTAAAACTAGTAAGTATAGATCAAGATCCATCTCCACGAGAAGACAAAGCATAAAACATTATACATTTGAAAAAAATGGGTCATACTTTTTATATGATTATTTGTGGAGAAAACTAAGAGTGGGGAATGAGATTGGGCCTCCAATATATCCAAGTCATCATGAATCATCCAAGAATAATCTCCTTTTAGGTCTATCATGATCTTATGTCCATGTCTAGGTGAAAATTTCCCTTGGACTTTTTTGCTAAAACTTGAAAAGAGTAACTATCTCAACAATTGCCTTACCTCAATCTATAAGTATGCACAAGCACCAAAAATTTATCAACCCATGCTAAGATCCAAATGTAACTCTACATTGTCATGAATCTCTCAAGCATATGACCAATAAACTCAATACCAAGAGAACTAATCATACCATTGCTAAAGCTCCAATCATGAACCAAGAACATAAACGTGACACCATGATCTAAACATCTCTAAATAATGGGCATGCAAATGTGAAAGAACCCTTCAACAACAAGATCTAAGAGCTCCTCCAAAAACATTTGCAACAATAAAGAAGAACATACGTCAACAAGTGATGAATCCATAGTCACTTCTAAAGTTCCCACTAAACTATGATCTTGAGCTCTCCAAGCATCATAAAAAATAATCTCCTAATTTAAAGATCATCTAGGTACACATACATGCAACTATAATGTTAATAAAAATAGAGTAATATCAAGATCTTCAAGTGAAAGAAATAAACCACCATTGTGAAGAAACTCACAGAAAAAAAACATATCAAAGTTATCCATGTTATCATGATAAATATGCTACAAATCCCTAAAACTAACTATCTAAGTACTCAACCATCATCCATCCTCTTATCTGAAAGAAACATACTAATGCACAAATGACCATAGACAAGGTTGACTAACAAGTCTACGTAAACACTGAGTCAATCACATGGATATAAAAATCCACAATGAGTCATCCCATTGCAATCAATAGCCTTTAAAAACCTACAAATAAATGAAACATGTAAATCCAAATAAATGAAACATGTAAGCTTATCATCACACTAGTAACCTTCGACAAATCTGATATATCAAGGAGAGTAATCATGTAGACAACATGAATCAAACACTAGATGAAGCACACCCCTTAATTTACTTCTTCCAAAATGGCTAATGGCTCTCTTGCCCAAATTAATTTGAATGCTCATGCCCCTTCCTACAAGCATGCTATGTCCGCCACTCCTCCTGGGGCTATTCCATCTACACTGGGTGGATTGGGTCCCTCCCTCTCGCATGGGTATTGTTGTGGATGTTGTCATTGTTACTATTTTTGTTGTGGTTGGGCTGGGTGCCTGCCTCGTGGGTTCCCTACCCATCAGTGTTGGTATTGTGCATGCTCAGGTTGGTAATGCTGCTCTTGCCTCTACTACTACTGATGGTGACCTTGTTGTGGGTGCTAAGGTCCCTCCTAGACCTTCTTCTTATACAGGTAGGTGTAGATTTACTCCTATGGCCAGATTTGCTTCTCATCCCCCCAAATGGATTCATCCTCTTCCTTGTGCCAAGACCTCCTCGGTGATGGTTTGTGGGAAGGATGTTGTGGACAATGTCAATTTATACCAACGCTATGCATTGATGTGCAGATTTGTTGGATTTTGGCCTTCTCTCCCAGACCTCCATCGTTCGGTGAGTGACTCCTAGAAGCCTTTGGTTGCTCATAACATTGAGCTTTTTCCTTGTGCTAAAGGCTATTCCATTGCTTCCCTTGCTTCCTCTCATGATCGTGACTTGGTGTTGGGCAAGTTATGGGCTTGGGGAGTTCACTCTCTCTCTCTCTGTCAAGCCCTGAACATCTTCTTTAAACCTTCTTATTGAACCACTCAATGTGCATCCAGTATGGGTACACCTTCTTAATATTCCCCTTCATTTATGGGAGCATTCTTGTTATGAGGCCATTGGCAACTCTATTGGATGATTCTTAAAGTTTTATGATGCTACGTCTTCCATGGGTCATTCTACCTTTGCCAGCCTTTTAACCCATATTGACAACTCTTCGCCTCTCCTTGGAGATGTGGTTCTAATGGTTGGGGATAGCCCATGGAATAAATCGTTGGATTATGATGGACCCCCCTTTCACTGTCAGAGATGATTCTCAATGGGTCACTTAGCTTTAGATTATCCTCTTTCACATCACAAAGGCACTGCGACTTGGTGGAAGGATGCTACTACTCATCACTTGATTGTTAATGCTTCTGATTCTGATTTTGTTGACTCCTCTCAAGAGGATGATGTCTCCTCTCGGGATGATGTTGTGCCTCTTACTGTTGTTGAAGCCTCTGTTGACCCTCTAGTTTTTACAGTTGTGGCCTCCTCCATCCCGGAGGCTCCCACTCCCGTTTCTTCTGCACTGCAAATTCAATCTACTCCTGGTGAATCTTCTCCTGTTGTTGTTCTGCAACAACTATTTTCTGCTATTCTACAATAACATGTAACCTACTGCTGTTGCTGACAGTAACTCTATGGGGTTCCTCCCCGCTTGTTCCTTCTTTTGATGTTTGTAATGACAGTATTGCCTGGATTTTTGTTTTTTTGTAGGCGAAAGGGGAAGTCTTCCCCTCTCCCCCAAATCCCTCCTTGCCAAGTTTTGGGTGTTTCTCCCCATTCTTGAGTTGGGTTTTTGGTTGTTGCAGGTTTGACAGGTTTTTTCACAGTGGTCTTTTGCCTTGTTGTCTAAGGCCTGTCCAACCTTGTTTTGTTTTGGGTTTGCACCCCTATTTTGTTGTCTCTCTTTTGATTCTTACCCAATTATATAATGGGCCAACACCCTTATTTTGATGCTTTCTTAATCAAAAACTCTAGATGAAGAACAATTTTTATTTGCCAAATATGTGCACATACAAGAACCATAATCTAGGCACACATCAAGAAAATACTAAAAAAATGTCATGTGACTGATCACATACCAACATCTCCATACAAAGTCGATCAAATACCTTCTCAAAACATGCATGATGCATACTTGCAAATATGCAACTATTTTATCTAGAATCACCCCAAAAGAAATCATGATCTAGAAAATAACTCATTTGCAAATCTATAAAGCCACAACTTTTGATTAACCATGCAAAACTTTTTAAACCACTATGTACATGAACACACATGCAAATATATATCCACTTATCATCTAGAAGACCCACAAGTTTGAAATAACACCAACAAATGGTTGAACTAGAATAATGGAATAACTTAGATGAGAATCACCATAGATTTTGAATGGACGATATATAATCAGATCCAAGAAACATGAAACTAAGTCATGCAAGTACATGCATTCAAGAGGAAGAAGGGCTTCATGAACTCTAAGCCCATTTATAGGTCAACTCCACAACCACCATCATGTACATGCATACGAGGGAGAAAGGTTATTCCAAAAGCTTCCAAATCATCGACTGATTAATTCCATATCCTCCATGCATTTGAGGATAATGAATAAGTGGCTTCCAATATCAAGGACTACAAAAATTACCCAATATAAGAACATCCATATTGTATTTTAGAAACCCCATGTTTCTCCATATTATTAGGTAGCCTCAAACAAACACCAAATATGAAAACTTTGTTGCACACAACCACAAAGTGTAACACCATCACCATGCATCAAGGTTATAATGTTTTATAATGTTGTCAAACAAGAGATCCAGATAAATATCATATTAAATGAAAGCATATGATCAATTCCAAGAAAATACATCTTCACCATCCTTCAAAATTTCTGCTATTTCCTAAAATACTAAATCAAATACAGGACTTCCGCTCATCAAAGGATTAATCATTAGCTGAATCCTTCAGAAAAAATTTCCTCAAGCTTGCTAGGCTAAGAATTCATCTGAATAAATAAATAGAACCTCAAACACCATGAACTTTCACATGCAAACAACATGCAAATTGTGAAATTGAGCTCTAGTATCAATTGAAGGGAAATGGGCGAATCCCATAAAGACCTTTGAGAATAGTATGCACCACAATATCATGTATTTCTTTAAAACATATTATAACATGTTGATACAATTAAGCACATACTACTATGCCATACAAGTGGAAATAGACATAGTTGATTTTCCATACATTATAGCTTAAAGGATAGATCATGCAACCTATAGATCTAAGAAAATTTCAGCAACATGATAACATATAGATTCAATATTACGAAATCATAAAACACCAAGAATGATACAACAAAGAAAATATAAATATACATGGGAAAACCCTTTCGGCTAAAAAAACCCACATTCTACCACATTCTAAAACATCAAGCCAATGTATTATTCAACAATGAGGTTACAATATATTTTTACGCTCTTAACCTTTACATGAATATTTACATCTTACCCAATTTTTGGAAGAAATCATACATCATCACCCTTGAGTGAATCACTCTCGTCTCCTTAATTCCTTCTAGAAAACACTTGTATTTATAGAACATACGATGCATTAAATGTCAAGTTTCCAAATCCCACACCTAAGCATGAAGATTTCACATAGAATGTGTGAAATATATCACACATGCGAAAGGTAACTTTCCAATTGACAACTCATGCAAAAATATGAAATTGCCAATTATTATCAAACTTGCATAAGAAACTTTACCTTCCAAATAAATAACTACACCTCCAAAAGTGTCCACATTCAATGTAGACTAAACATGAAATAGAAACTTCCTTTATGCATAATTCCTTCTTAACTTGTAACTTCTGAACTTGACTCTTCAAAGTTTTGAGTTGATTTCACTCCTTGTGACGAGTTTCCCATTGGTTGGAGATTGAACACTCCCTTAATGCTTATAGAGTGTTCTCAATATTATCCTAAAATAATTTTATCAATAAGGGATTAGTGTCAAAGATACTTTTTATTCTTTTCTATCCATAGGTTCCACAAAATCAATGTTGGTAGAAGGATCCATACTGATTTGATACCAAAAATATTGACATGAAGAAACTGAACATTAAGGAGTTCAAATATGCACACCAATATCATCTAAGTAACATCTCATTTTTTTATCACCCCACACCATACTTGTGTGGAAAGGGGGAAAATCAGGAGCATATCTTTATTTAATTCCTCCTTGACCTTGCACAAGGCACACCATGATGGAATAGACCATCCCATCTTTATAAGCCTATCCCAGGTAGTAACCTTTCCCCTAGAAATAACTCAATGGAATGAATTATATTCTAGAACACCTTTTCTTATCCAAAATTTTCCTCTTATGAAGTGAATCACATTAGTAGGGGTTTGATAGAGATATAGGAACAAGCCACTTACACAAAGAATCGACCTATTAATTTTTTTTTATAAATAAGTTGATCCTCCATTATAAATAATGATTCATTGTTCTTGAGACTATATTATGTTCATATGGAGCATGTTCTCTCCTAGGGGGAGATGTTTAGATCATGTTACATCATGTTTATGTTCCTGATTCCATGGTTGGAGATTTGAAGTTGATCTCATGTGGTTCTTTGTGTATTGAGTACATGATCATTTGCTTGATTACTTCATGATGGTGCTATGTTGCATCTAGAGTTTGGCATGGATTGATTAGTTACAAAAATTAATAATACTTGGGAACTTAGGTGAGGCTAGAGTTATATAATGTGATTAGAGATGCGTTGAGATGGTTGATGACTTTAGTAGGAAGATTGAGGATCTTACACTTGGAATATAATTGAAAGTAGATTGTTATTAGAGTGAGTCATGATGACTTGGATATCTTGATGAGTTTTCTCATTCCCCACTCTTGGTCTACTCGACAGTTTACTACTTAAGAGGTAGTGCCCATTATTCCTTTCAGGTAAATATTTTTTATTCTTATCTTTGATATATATGGATTTGAGCTATGAATATATGGTTAGTTCTAGAGGATTAGGTTTGAGATATGTTTGGCATTGGTTATTTCCTTGTGTATTTGAGTTGATATTATTGATAGCATGATGAGGATGTTAGGAGATGGGTCATTGACTGATCTTCTTCATTGAGAATGGACTTATTTTGAGTTTGATATTCTTGGTTATGAGAGGCTTGCATCCTTGTTATCATCACATGATATATATATTTTTTTGGTCTAAGAGATTGAATGAAATTGGGTGTTGCTATGGATTTTCATTTGGGGTGTGTTGTTATGGCTTTTCATTTGAGTTGTTTTATAGGAGATCATACTTGACACAATGTTACTTCTTTGAGGTGTTGATAGAAGGACAAGTTATGGTTACAAGTTTTATCTCTTCATTATATGGTTTCTTCAATGAGATTGATGATTATATGATTTGGGAGGATGGTGATATATTGCGAGAGTATGCAGTTATTTGAGTTTCATGTGTGGATCATTGTGATTGTTCTTGGTACTAAATTGTTTTGTTTACTTATCACACCTTGATATGAACATGGATTGGTAGAATTTATATTCTTTAAGATTTATTTAAGATTTGGTATTACCCATGTAGTGGGAGTTCTTGTCTATGTATTTTCTTTATTCACAAGTTTTGATACAAGGATCTTGATTGCAATTTATGGATTGATATGATGATGGCATGCATTTATTAATGTTGATCATACCTAGGTGGTATGTATTGATAGATATAATGACATGTGTTGTGGATATCATTTTTAATCATGTGGGTTTTTTATTTATGACACCAGCTTGGAGCCTTTGTTATCACATTGGATATGATGATTTTGTTCTTGGATTGGTGTGTCTTCGCCATGACATGTTTTTTTCTTTCATAGGTGGCATGTTAGAGGATGAGATTATTTCTTGCGTGACATGATGATCACTTGGTTTTTATTGCAAGTATCTTGATGGAGAATGAGAGCATGTTGGACATTCATGTGGTTTCCTGTATGGTTATGATGCTTTATTTTATTGATTAACTATTTTGCAATGCATACAAGTAGGAGAATATTGGGATAAGGTTTTGAATAACTTGAATACTGTTTATAATATTTTATTTATTTATTACGTGTGTTGCACCTAGGGGAACCTAGATGGATGTGCACCACTAGGAGTTAACGTTCTTGAGACCACTTTTTAATGTTGTATTGCAATATTGGAAATATATACTTGATGTAGGTGCCACATTAAGATATTATATTGTATTTATTTAATATTAGGGAAAGGTATTAATAAAGTAAGAACTTAATACCCAATATTAATTGAGTGGTCAATGGTATTGTGTTCACATGGTTTTGTGGCACATAGTTTTACTTTATCACTTGGTTGTATTTGTGTGAGCTTGATTTTGTAAAAGCAAGCACATATTTAGTGGTTAAGGTAGGTTGGTGGTTTGTGCTATCATTATTGAGTCTTTTTGAAGGTTTCATATGTGAAGCATGGTATGGGATGCATGGATTCATGCTTGGGCACATGGAGAATACATTGGAGGGCTCGATGTTTTAAGAGTGTTCATTGTAAATTTTTAAGAGCTTTGTATTTCTTTGTGTTTGAATAATACATGGAGTATGAATGCTTTTGGAGGCTAGGATTTCCCCCCTTGAGGTTTTTACCATGGTATATCTTGTGTTTTCTTGTGGTTTGTCTATTTGATCTTTGTATTCTATAAGCTTGCATGCATGATTTTCTCTCATGGGTTGTGTAGGAAATAAATTAAATGTAATTGGGTATGAAGCATTAATTCCTAAGATATAGGACACCCTTTGATACGTTTTATTCATTTCAAGTTTCAAGATAATTTCCTCCATCCTCTTGCACTTGATAGAGTGAAAAACTTCATGGTAGATAATGCCATTAATGTTTTTCCTTACTATAAGAAATTTATTCCATTCTTAAAAAGATGTCATTGATAAAATATTTTAATTTACAGTCCATGACTTTAGTGATATTATAAATAATGTTGCATAAGACGATAGGACTAAAAACATCAAAGAAAGGGGAAATATTTTCGTTTATGATTAGGATAAGCAAGTTTATATTTGAAGTTCCAACATAATTTTTATAAATAGCACTAGAATAATTCCATCACATATCTTCCATCACAATGCACTAGAATTTTTGGAAAAAATTAGCTTGAAAACCATTATTTCTAGGGGTCTTCCTTTCACCCAAGGAGAAGTTGCCAATTCTAACTTCCATAAAAATAATTCTGAAACTTATATTTGAAGTTCCAACATTATTTTGCTCATGGATTTGTATAAATAGTTCCAATTTTTTTTATAAGTAACATTACAAATCTTAATCTCAAATTGGAAAGATTGATTTTTACACTAATACTTGAATAATTAGCTAACTCCTTATTACTAGTAATGCCTAAACAATATTGAAAGAACTCCAAAGAATCCCCTTTTAACACAACCTCAATATAAAACTCAAGGAGAAAGTTATACAAGTGAATCTAAACTAGCATATCATGTGGAATTTCTATTTTGGGATTGAATCTTGGAGGACAGGTTCACATGTATACTCTTGCATTCTCCACATACCACATGTTACGTTTTTGAGGAATCTTTTTCTATCCTCTTCCAATTGAAAGGTTGTTTGCAAAAAGAATTATGATAAAAATACAATACTTCTTATAAAATCAAACTATTTTTGAACCTTTTACAACTTGATGTGATTATTAGAAAACAAATCCCAATGAGCTATTGGAAAGGAAATTTTATTTTAATTCAACAAACATAAGATTATAAATTCACCCAGAAACTATATAATTGAAACACCATCTAAAATTTTAAATTTTAAATTTAGAAAGAATCATTGTGTAATACTTCATTTTCTTTTGAAATATTCCATTCCTTCAACATCACCTTAACATCTTCATGTAACTTTATGATATTTTCTAGGGCACTATTTATTTTGGGGTCTATTATAGATTTATTCTCATCTAGTCCTTGAGGTGTAGGGAGTTATATCTAAATTTTAGGCATGCGTTCCTCCTCAAACTATTTTGATCTAGTTACCAACTCATGGAACAACTTTTCCATTATCTTACCATATATAATTTCTTACACATCCTCAATTACACACATTATTTTTCTAAACTTTTCTCACTCCTTGATAGCTTTGACCAAATCCCTATTAATAATATCATTATATTATATATAATATTAATTTTTATTATATTATTTTATAACTTTATGAATTAAATCTATTTTAATTTTATAAATTTCTTTATATTCTTTTATTAATTAAATTAGTACAATGGAAATCCATGTTTGTAATAGAAAGTCACACATTAATAAACATAAACAATCATAAAACCAAAAGACTATAGGACTACTAGTCTTAACTGCTACACTTGGTCTTCTTCATATTCCTTGGACTCCCATTTAGCATTTGTTGGGGGAGCTTGAAGTGCTAATACTAGAGGTCTTCCTACTACTTGAACCATTTCCATGAGCTCCTTGAGGAAGTTGATGTCCCGAAAAAATTGTAGATATCAAGCTTCCTTAGAAAGGGAATTCAGGGATTGGGTGCATTGGACATTTGCTCATGGATTGGGCAATGGATCAACCTAAGACACCCCATAAATGAGGGGATTTATGTCTTATTTTATTACTGTATAATTTTAGTTTTTATTTGTATTATATTTTATATTTGTATTATTTTTAATTTCATAATTTTGACTTAAAAGTATATATAAATTTAAATAAATATTATGTGATTATAAAGCTGTACAATGAAATGTGATTTCTCAATGGACTAAAATTGATGAAATAGCTCTCATTCGGGGTAGACAACTGAGATAGGGGGTGGGGGGTGGGGGGTGGGGGGTGAATCAGTTGTCTCAAAAACATTCACAAATTTAAATTATTCTTAGATTTGATAATTAAGCATTTAATAAATCAACAACATAACGTGAGCACACATAGCACCAAGATTTTTGACATGGAAAACCGGTCAAGGGTAAAACCATGGTGAGAACCTACCTAAAATATGATAATACTCTATTAGAAGTATTTAACATATTACAATGGGGAATGCACATGCATTTAGTCACACCACCTAGAGTTCAATGCTCAAAAACAAGAACAAGGGTTACAACCAAAGGAAAACTCACTATCTTACAAATAGATTCAAATCACATCCAGAAGATCATGAAATGGTAGAATAACATCTCCTAATGTCTGGTTACAGTTCCGATTAAACACATAACAACTAATTCTCACACTTCTTCACTGCCTTTGAAAGATGTATGCATTATTCACTCATACACATTCACACACTCAAATACAAAGATATTACATTTATTTATACATGATATCAACTCTTCACAAGGTCGGCTCAATACTCATCACCTAATTACAAAAATATAATCACCCACATTATAATATCACATGTGGACCAAGAAATGTTGAATAAGACAAAGCATAGATCCATATCACACGCCTTGAATGCGAAACACCTCCAAGAATTATGCATTGAACATCCACAACATGCTACAAGCATCTGGTCAACCAAAACATGAAGAACACTAGCACATCGGAGAAAGTCATCAATTACACACACAACGATCGATGCGGACCACCAACACAAAAGGAACATGATCCATAAACATCCACAAGCATCATGAATTACCACCACAACATCCACATCAACTCAAATTACTATAATCACATTGTCATTATACCAAACTTCAAGAACACTAAGTGCAATGACTGTCAACCTTGAAAAATCACTTGTGGAGTTCCAAACCACGAACCACTTGAATTGAAGACACACATCAACATCCCAAACATATCTCCAAATTCGCAAATCAAGATATTATAATGTAGAGCAATGCAGATCAGAATACTAATACTCTACCATCACTGAATAATTAAAAAACTAGCCACAACATAGATATCCGTAACTCACTCAAATCTTCATGCAGACCTCTGAAAATTGCACCAAATCATCCATACACAATCCTCTACAAACCCTTTAATCTACAAATTCTGGTCATCAATATGTTGAACAAACCAACTCATTGCCCTTCACTACAACACTATCACAAACAGAGAAATATGTTGACATCAATGACAACACATCTCTCAGGTATCACTAAAGCACATATTTGTAGAAATCTCCAACAATCTCCCCAAACATCCAACAATAACATTAAAACAATCCAAAATCACAAAATAATGAATCTCTCAAGATATGGCTAAAAGGAGGTTGAACCATAATGAAATGGAATGCAAACTAAGTATGGTGATCTCCTCATTGCAGTGATTTGGCAAAAAAAATTAGTTTCAATGTATTCTTGTGATTTTAGATTCAATGGGTGCTCATGCTTTTAGTAGCACAAGGGTGCTCAAGGCTTCAAGGTGCATGCAATTCTGATTTGTGTGAGATTAGGGAAAAACGACTAAGTTAGTGTTTGAATAAGGGGAGATGAATTGGAGGCCAATATTGAATGCATGGAATAAAGTGTGGAGGATCATTTGGTCCTCACAATTCATGAGAGGTTTCCAAATGGCGACCTAGGTGACGAGGTGAGGAGAGGTTTTGGAAAATGGTACACTTTGAGTATGGGAAAGGTCTTTCCATAAAGGAATTTCTTGTCCTCGTGCTCCAAGTACATGAGAATGAGAATAAAGGGATGCTTTAATTTATTGAATGTGATAAGTGGGGAATGATAGTTTTGATACTTAATATAAGTATAGATCCAATAGCCAACAAGATGAGAGGGGGGGGGGGGGGGAAGGGTGAATCTTACAAACTTAATCTTCCATAAAAACATCAGATTCAACCTCGGTAACATATACTTCAGTAATATAACCAAAACTGCTAAACATACAAACTCAAAAGCATATAAACATCATAAACCTCATAACACCAGATTTAACGTGGAAAACCAAATAGGGAAAAACCACTGTGGGATTTTGGACCCACTAAGAAATATACTCTTCTAGAGTATGCTTGGTTAAAAGCAAATCCTGTTAAAGATTACAAACACATTGCTAGATGTGACCCGATTAAGGGATTTCCCTCAGATCTGTTAGGATCTTCACCTTGTTAGAAGTGACCTTGTTAAAGGATTTCAAACACTCAATCAGAATGTCACCTTGCTAGAGGGTTTTACAAATAAGACTGTTAAGTCCACTCGGTTAAGAGATTTTCTATCACTTTCACAAAATGACAATAATAAAAATGTATCTACAACTTCACATCTAAAATGCTAAAGCAAATTCTTATTTTCTCAATACAATCTAGACATAGAACTAATCTTGTCCATCTGCTGGGCTTCTATACTCTGTTATTCAAACAGGTCTTCAAGCTTCTGTGCTCGGTAATCACTATGTAGCATCCCTGTGCATACATTTGCCCACATACATTGTTTATCAACAGTTCCCTATTTATAAACAATTAGCTAACCGCTTAATCTCCTTGATCACATTTCCCATGATCAATCATAGCCATCAGATCTTCATGCTTGACCAGGTTCAATGCATCTTTCGATCTGAAAAATGTTTTACCTCACCTTGGAACTTGCATATATTTCTTGGAACTTGTGCTAGGGTATTGCGGTTCAATCTGAACTATAGATCTTCTCGCCGATCTTCCATTGCCATAGATTCTTAACAAACTTTATTTACGACATACCAATCATTTAATCAGTTCCAGCTCATCAGCTTGCTTCATTAAATAACACATGTAAACATTTAATGCATTCTGTTATAGCTCAGTTACAACTCGGTTACAACTCGGTAAATACTAAACTTCACTCGGTAGACATTCTGCCTTCATTAATCGATAGCGATAACCTTAGGGTTTACTGACTAGGTTCTTTGCTTGGTAACATAGTATAGTATTAACCTTACAATTTACAACATATGTATGATGTCAAAACAATCTAAACATCATGATCTCATCATTGTTTGACTCGATAATAGTTGCCCATTGAATACCTTATTCATCCTCTTATTCATCATAATCTTTCTGTGTCTTTTACCGACATCTTTATATTCTTCAAATCATACTTCTCAAGATATGGCAACATCATACTGAATTAGAAAATCAATTTCTTGACATCAATGACAAAAGAATAATATTAAGACACTAAACATCCTTAGTCAGTTATATCCATAATCATCAACAACCTTCTCAATATCCTTATTGAAATGCCAACAATCTCCCATTGTCTATTATAATGCCAAATGCTAACAATCTCCCCCTTTGGCATTGATGGCAAAACCAATTGATTTGACCTTAAAAGATTCGGATTGCTGTGATTCTGAAATGCTGAAATGCTCTCCCCCATACATTAGACTTCTCCTATTTTCTTCAGTCTTTTGAATCAGTCTTCTCCCCTTTCTCATTTTTCTCCCCCTTTGACAACAATGCCAAAAAGTAAAGAACTAAAACATAATTTCTTCCTGTATGAAGTGAATTCCTACTGTAATGTGTCAATTCAGTCTCGGTCAGAGCATTTTGTCTTCAATTCCTGTTCCTTGTATGGTATCCTGTATTGTTTCCTGTAATATTTCTTGTACACCTTTAGAAAACCTCCTAAAGTGTGTAAATCAACATCAACTCCTAAAATATATTCGATAAAGTCATCGGATTGATGCTTTCACTAAACTCGGTCAGCGAGTAGAAGTTAGGGGTAGGACCCCTAACTTACTTCTGAGATATTCAAAAGTGTCCCTTGGTAGTGGCTTGGTGAAGATATCTGCTATTTGTTCCTTTGTGCTAATATACTCCAACACCACTTTCTTCTCTTGAGCTTCTTCTCTAAGATAATGATATTTGATAGAGATGTACTTTGTCTTGAAGTGCATAACAGGATTTGTTGAAATGTTAATGGCACTAGTATTGTCACAGAATATAGTTACTGGCTCGGTAACTTTCTCATTTATACCTTCCAATAGTTGTTTGATCCATGCAATGTTGGTACAATTCAATGCTACAACAATGTATTCAGCTTCTGCTGTTGACTGTGAAACACATCCTTGTTTCTTGATAAGCCAACTCACTAGTCTTTCTCCTAAAAAGAAAGCTCCTCCATTTGTACTTTTTCTGTCATCAATGTTGCCTGCCCAATCAGCATCAGTATAAACTTTTAAATCAAAATCATTTCCTTTCTAATATACTAAGCCATAATATTCAATGCCTTTCAAGTATCTAAAAATTCTTTTGATTGCTGTCATGTGTGTTTCCTTAGGATCTGCAGAGAATCTTGCAACTATACCTACTGCATGCACTATGTCTGGTTTGCTGTGAACAACATATTGTAGCTTTCCAATCATGGATCGGTAAAGTGTCTCATCAACGGATGCAGATTCATCATTCTTTGATAATTTACAGTTGGTAGTCATAGGAGTACTTATTGGTTTTGAATCCTCCATTCCAAATTTCTTCAAGATTTCCTTTATGTACTTGGATTGAGTAATGAAAATCTCATTTTTCATTTGCAGTATCTGTAAACCTATAAAATACTTTATCTCACCGATTAATGACATCTCAAATTCTTTGCTCATTTCATTTCCAAAGTTCTTACATAGAGGGTCATTTCCACAAAATATAATATCATCAACAAATATGGCTGAGATCAGTATTCCATTTTCATCATTCTTCATGTACATATTGTTGTTCTCACTTGTCCTTATAAAACCAATCTTAATCAAATAAGAGTGCAATCTTTCATACCATGCTCTAGGTGCTTGTTTCAAATCATATAAAGCTTTGTTCAATTTACATACCTGATCTTTATTCTTGTCTTCAAAAAATCCTTCAGGTTGTTCAATAAAAACTTCTTCTTCTAATATTCCATTCAGAAATGCAGATTTGACATCCATTTGATATATCTTGAAGTTTTTGAAAGCAACATATGCCAACAATGTTCTTACTCCTTCAAGTCTAGCAACAGGTGCAAAAGTTTCACCATAATCAATTCCTTCTTCTTGAGCATATCCTTTGTAAACTAGTCTTGCTTTGTTTGAAATGACCTCTCCTTTTTCATTTAGCTTGTTTCTGAAAATCCACTTTGTACTAATTACATTTTTGTCCTTTGGTCTTGGGATTAGTGTCCATGTGTCATTCTTCTTGATTTGATCAATCTCTTCTATCATAGCATTTATCCAATCTTCACTGTTAAATGCCTCTTTCACTATTCTTGGTTCAAATTCAGATATCAGACATGTGTTCTGTCTCAGTTTGTTCCTTGCCATCACTAGATCATCCTTATCTCCTATAATCTGACTTGGTGCATGATGTCTTCTAACATACTTGGCTAATACAGGCTTGGTAGGCTTTGTATGATCTTCTTCATCACTCTGTAACTGGATATTCTCTTCATTTTCTTCAACAGTCTTCTCGGTAAGACTTGTCGGTTGAACATAGACAAATTCATCATAGTCTTCTGGTTCCTTGGAATTTCCTTCATCATTTCTTTCTGCAAATTCATCAATTTTCACATTTGCACTTTCTACTATTTTGTTAGATGATTTGATCAGACATTTAAATGCTTTGCTTCTAGAAGAATAACCTAGAAATGTTCCTTCTTCACTCTTTTGATCAAACTTGCCATTTCTATCATCTTTGTGAACATAGCATCTACTTCCAAAGATTTTAAAATAACTTACATTAGGTTTCTTATCATACCAGATTTCATATGGTGTCTTCAAGGTACCTTTCTTCAATTGTACTCGGTTTAGGGTGTTAATTGCCGTGCTTATTGCTTCTCTCCAAAATGTTTGTGGCACTTTCTTTTCAATCATCAGTGTTCTAGCACAATCCACAATAGATCTGTTTCTTCTCTCTGCTATTCCATTCTACCATGGAGTTCTCGGTGCAGAGACTTGTCTTTTAATACCATGATCATTGCAGAATAAGTTGAATTCATCAGATGTGAACTCTCCTCCTCTATCTGATCTAAGACATTTTAGTTGTCTTCCTATTTCATTTTCAACTCTTGCCTTGTACCATTTAAACATTTGAAAAGCTTCTGATTTATGTTTTAAAAACATTACCGACATCATCCTTGAATAGTCATCCACAAATAATATGAAATATTTATCACCATAATAACTTTGAACTTTCATAGGACCACAAAGATCAGTGTGCACAAGATCTAAAATTCCCTTAGAAGTGTAAGACTTACTTGAAAAGCTTGATCTTGTCATCTTACCCATATGGCATCCTTGACACATAGCATTCTCAGGTTTTTCAAGACTCGGTAGACCTCTTACTTGGTGCTTCTTACTTATTTTGATCAGATTATCAAAATTTACATGACAAAACCTTTTATGCCATAACCAGGTATCATCTATCTTTGCATACAAACATTTGTTACAAGTTGAGTCAAGGTGAAATGTGTTACCTTTTGTTTGTGTCCCGGTAGCAGCTAACTTTCCATTCTTGTCATGAACTTTGACAATTCCTTTCTGAAATTCTATTCGGTAACTTGTGTTGTTTAGCTGTGCTACACTCAACAAATTGTATTTCAAAGCTTCAACCCAATAAACATCATTGCATCTTGCATTGTCAAGAAGTGTTATAGATCCTTTACCTTTTACCAAACATGGTGCATCATTACCAAATCTTACATAGCCTCCATCATAATTTTTTAATATAACAAACTTGTGTTTATCTCCTGTCATATGATGTGAGCATCCACTATCTATGATCCAAGAATCATTAGTGTTTATGTGAGATATTAGGGCTTTTTCTTCATACTTTTCTTCATCTAATCCATCTTTGATAGCCACATAAACTACTTCCTCTATATCAGTTTCATCTGATTTATCATCATTGGATTCCTCATCAGCTATTAAGCAGGTCTTTCTATCTTTTCTTTTGAAATCTCGGTGTCCTTTGGAATGATTGTCTTTCTGTCTGTCATCTCGGTAATCTCTCTTTTCAGTAGAATCTTTGTTAGGATAGTTAGAAGCTATATGTCCTATTTTATCACAATTGAAACATTTTAAAGGTAGTTTTCCTTTATACTTACCTTTGCCTCTCGGTAACCTTCTGGCTAATAGTGCTTCAAACTCTTCTTGCTTTCTGATATCCTCATACAGTTTGTGTACTTCTTCCATGTTCTTACGAAATATTTCACTTGCTCCACTGTGATCTCCTTCAGAGTACTTATACTTTCTTTCATTGTAATCATTAGATTCATCAAGATGAAAAGAACTAAATGCAGATTCAACTTTATTTACCGAAGATCCACTGTTATCAAAGTTACTTAACTCAAATGCATGTAGCTTACCAATAGTAGCATCTAAAGAAACTAGCATATTAGGTACAGACCTCAATTCATTGATTGCAGAGACTTGGATTGCATAAGCCGGTAGAAGGGTTCTTAACAACTTACTTGTTATATCCTTTTCTTCAATAGTTCCACCTGCTCCTTTGATTTGATTGACAATCTCCTTTAGTCTTGTACTGTACTGAGTTATGTTCTCACCTTCATTCATCCTCATAGATTCAAGTTGTCCTCTTAGACTATCTACTTTTTCTCTTTGAACATGTTCATCTCCTCCATATACTGATATGATCTTATCCCACATTGCCTTTGCATCATTGCAGCCTTCCAGGTCATTAAACTCTGAGTCGGTCAATGCAGATGTTATTTCAATCATTGCTTGGATATGTTCTTGCTTTGCCTTTATCTCTTCCATTGTCAATGGATAGATGCTCGGTGTAACAAAATCATTCTCCAGATAGTATACAACATATTCTCCAACTCCTGATAGATGTAGCTTCATCCTTTTCTGCCATGTAGAGAAACTTGACTTGTTCAGCTTCGGTGCATCCCTCTTATACATCTTTGGATCTTTAACTCAAGTTCCTTTAAACTTTTCTTCTGGAGTCCAAAGCTCTAATACCAATTGATAGTTCTGATACTTAATATAAGTACAGATCCAATAGCCAACAAGATGAGAGGGGGGGGTGAATCATACAAACTTAATCTTCCATAAAAACATCAGATTCAACCTCTATAACATATAATTCAGTAATATAACCAAAACTACTAAACATACAAACTCAAAAGCATATAAACATCATAAACCTCATAACACCAGATTTAACATGGAAATCCAAATAGGGAAAAACCACTATGGGATTTCGGACCCACTAAGAAATATACTCTTCTAGAGTATGCTCGGTTAAAAGCAAATCCTGTTAAAGATTAAAAACACATTGCTAGATGTGACCCGGTTAAGGGATTTCCCTCAGATTTGTTAGGATCTTCACCTTGTTAGAAGTGACCTTGTTAAAGGATTTCAAACACTCAATCAGAATGTCACCTTGCTAGAGGGATTTACAAATAAGACTGTTAAGTCCACTCGGTTAAGAGATTTTCTATCACTTTCACAAAATAACAGTAATAAAAATGTATCTGCAACTTCACATCTAAAATGCTGAAGCAGATTCTTATTTACTCAATACAATCTAGACATAGAACTAATCTTGTCCATCTGCTGGGCTTCTATACTCTGTTATTCAAACAGGTCTTCAAGCTTCTGTGCTCGGTAATCACTATGTAGCATCCCTGTGCATACATTTGTTCGCATACATTGTTTATCAACAGTTCCCTATTTATAAACAATTAGCTAACCGCTTAATCTCCTTGATCACATTTCCCATGATCAATCATAGCCATCAGATCTTCATGCTTGACCAGGTTCAATGCATCTTTCGGTCTGAAAAATGTTTTACCTCGCCTTGGAATTTGCATATATTTCTTGGAACTTGTGCTAGGGTATTGCAGTTCAATCTGAACTGTAGATCTTCCTACCGATCTTCCATTGCCATAGATTCTTAACAAACTTTATTTATGGCATACCAATCATTTAATTAGTTCCATCTCATCAACTTCCTTCATTAAATAATGCATGTAAACATTTAATGCATTCTGTTATAGCTCGGTTACAACTCGGTAAATACTAAACTTCACTCGGTAGACATTCCACCTTCATTAACCGATAGCGATAACCTTAGGGTTTACCGACTAGGTTCTTTGCTTGGTAACATAGTATAGTATTAACCTTACAATTTACAACATATGTATGATGTCAAAACAATCTAAACATCATGATCTCATCATTGTCTGACTCGGTAATAGTTGCCCATTGAATACCTTATTCATCCTCTTATTCATCATAATCTTTCTGTGTCTTTTACCGACATCTTTATATTCTTCAAATCATACTTCTCAAGATATGGCAACATCATACTGAATTAGAAAATCAATTTCTTGACATCAATGACAAAATAATAATATTAAGACAGTAAACATCCTTAATCAGTTATATCCATAATCATCAACAACCTTCTCAATATCCTTATTGAAATGCCAACAATCTCCCATTGTCTATTATAATGCCAAATGCTAATAGGGAAGGGATCCATGTGGGTACCTTCCCAAAAGAGGGTAGCCTTTAAGGCTAATTGGGCAACTTGGGAGACCATTTATAGAAAGGGTTGA
Source organism: Cryptomeria japonica (assembly GCF_030272615.1). Classification (NCBI taxonomy): domain Eukaryota; kingdom Viridiplantae; phylum Streptophyta; class Pinopsida; order Cupressales; family Cupressaceae; genus Cryptomeria; species Cryptomeria japonica. The sequence continues at coordinate 201,021,324 of NC_081415.1, read as the reverse complement.
CCCCTTTCCTTATCCCTTAGATTAGGAATGTGTAGATGATTAAGGGGGTAATTAGGTTGATTAGAAATGTGTTTAGGGTGAAAGTAGGAGAGTTGGAGGGTTTGGCATTTGGAGAGAGAAATGGGAAAATTAAAAATTAATTTTAATTCTATGTGCAGAAAAATGGAAAAAGAGAATTAAATAAAATAAGGGTGAAAGCATAGTGCTGTGTTGCACTTTTGGCTAAGTGCGAGCAAAAAAGAAATCATACTCGGTCGAGTAGGGCTCGACCGAGTCTGCATGGCGCCACATGGTACCTACGTGGAGGATGGGTGGCGGGGTATACTCAGCCCTACATATACCCGCCGACTGCACTTGGCCCCCCATTTCCACAATCCAAAATAGTTGGTGCGGGAGGGGGGCTGAGAAGTCTTTTAGTCAGCAAGGTAGGGCTGAAAGACTTTTTTTCTTTTTTCTTTTTAATTGTTTTAATAATTTATATGTATAGATTTTTAATTTTTTAATTGTTTTAATAATAATATATGTATATATATTATCTTAATTTTTTTAAATTAAGGTTGGAGGGCTTTCAAAAGCATCTTTCAATAATAGTAAATAGATTCAATGATTTTAAATGGCTCAATCAATGTATCCTCAAATGGAAAATACAACCAAAAAACATATAATTACAAACAATATAAGAGAATATAATTTACAAACAATCTCTGTAATTACATTCAGGCATCCATGTATACCTTCCAAGAGTTTAGATCTTTTAGTTTCATAGAGTACCAAAGAATATCATATTTAATAAAGGTAAGTTTGATAAGATCATATTTGAGACACCTGGATAATGTCAAGGTTTTGCAAAAACATACACATAATTGGGAAGTAAATTGGACTATAGATCAACCCATCACCTTAAGATTGATCAACAAAAAGAGAGTGAACCAAATTCTTGAGGACTTGTGAACAAAAAGATGGGAACTTACTTACCATTAATTGAGTTTGCATATGGTAACACTAACCATAAAAACACTTCTCATTTCTTCATTGGAGCTTCGTAAGCTCAAGTATTGTATGCTTAACAAATAGGCTCGGACATGGTAGTTGTGGATCCAAATAAACTAGAAAAGATGAAATATCAAACTTAGATTGATTAGCAATTGGGAAATGTAGTGGATTTTTAGAAAATTTAGAAATGACAAAAATATATACATCAAAATAGTCATGTATCAGAGAGAGTGTTTCTAATAAATTAGCCACTAACAAGCCTGATTAAGTTTTGTCTTCCAAACTTGCATATCACTTTGTGGAACCTTTTGGGATCCTAGTACCCTTTGGTGCAATAACTACTATATAGTGAACTTCATCATTTCAACTTATAATTATAAATTTAGTTATTTAAGTCTTGGCTCCATATATCCCCTACTTCTCTCAAGTTCTACCCCCAAATCATGATTCTAAATTTTGGTTCCCTCCCATTAATCATTATTTTGATTAGAATTCTTAGAACATTTTAATAGCTTCATTGATATTTCCTAAATGTTTTTGGTCCTTTGATCTTTGGTTCAATCCTTTTGTGTGAGTTTGATTTTGTTTGTCATATTACCATGGTTTTGGGAGTATGTTAGTGGGTTGATTGGATAACTATAAGGTAATGGGCTAGAAAATGGGATTTTTTTTTAACAATATCCTAAAGGGGAGAATTTTCTATAGTTGGGGTAAAGATTTGAAGCACTTATAGATAGAATATTAACATGGTGTAAAAATATGAAATGTAAAATTTTATATCTAGTTTTAAAATGTGCTTTTTTGTTCTAATACTTAACTGATAATCTAAGGTATTTAGGTAAAAGAATTTAAAATGTGATATTTTTTAAAATTACATCAAAGGGAAACTCGTGCATGTGGTCGCCACATAAAAAAGTAGTAATTTATAAAAGTATTCTTCAAAATTATTGTGCAGATATGATGTAGGAGCATCTCAATGTAGCTTATCACATTTCACCACATAACATCACTTTGGATTTTGATAGTGGATAAAATTTTAACAATAACTCATATGAATTAAATCCAAAGATCAAGAATTTTGTATCAAATTGTGAAAAGTTAAACTAGATTAACTAGATTAGATTTTGCACTAATGAATTTGCTTATAAAAGCAAAATGGAAACCCTAGATAAAGTAAAAGGAACCTAATTAATGATTTATTAATAAATTAGGTGATTGTCTATTTTACTCCAACATTATATACCTATTACAAAATTTTATATTTCAAGTACAATTATGCTAGAATGATTATTATTATTGATATTTGGCGTAACTTTCTAGTTTAATAAAATGATCATAATCATTATCTATAATGGTGTAGTCGCATATGCATATTATAATTTTTATGTTAAATAAGTTCATGTAATTTGTTTTGCAATGTAATCTTTAAGTTTCAATGTCTATAGGTCGTAGTTCATTTGATTCATTTTGTTTAAAATATTTAACTCAAGCATATTTGTACAATGTTTCATCTTGTTTATGGAATACATTGTATATGAACTTGTTTTTAATTCAATTTAATGCATAAACGCAGAGTCACACACACACACACACACACACACACACACACACACACACACACACACACACACACACACACACACACACACACACACACACATTCATACATTTCACATCACATCTAGATATGGCTTCTCGTGGTTCACAACATTTTTCTTCTGAGCAAAGTGTGCATCTTGATCCTTAGCAGACCTCACGTAGGTCTGAGATTCCTGAGAGTACTCCTGAGAATTCAGAGACTGCTCGTACTCAGACTATTTTGAGAATGCAATCGTCTCTAGCATAGTTACAACAGACTTTAAATAACATTCATGTGCTGGCCAATAGGGATAAATTAGAACGTATTAGAGATGAGCTGTTGCGTATGATTTAGATTGCTCAATCATACAACCCATATGATGACCCTCACATTGTGCATTTTTATAGGACTTTATCTCACACTATCTATGGCACGGTTAAATGGAAAACAATAGATAGAGATGTTTCTACAGTGAATGTGAAATCCATGTTCCCATTTTACATGGAAATGGCTGTGGTTAAAGGATAGCGGATCACTAGATGTGAGGATCCTATTGTCACACCATTCATATATCCTAGATGGTTGGCGACACATCATTGGTGTCCGCATAAGGATGAGCTGCCACAATATTTCTGCAAACAATTGTATGTAGAATTTCATCTAGGATATGATGTTGATTACACAAACTTTCCACAACATGTTGGGCAGGGTAGGGGCAGATTTGCAGACATATTTAGACACCATGATATGCAACCCCCTAGTAAGAGGGCAATGGTTTAGCTTTCCATCATGCACCATGACAATGTTGGATATGTGGATAAATCATAGTACAAAATCTGTTCATAAATTCAAGGTAGGGCAATTCAATCTCCTTCAATGCAATTTTTTTGGATTCATCTCCTGACTTAGTTTGATATGTCTCATATTGAAATCTCTTCCACAAAATTGGCATTAAAACATCAATATTCTCAATTTGTAATGGAAATTTTTTGCAAATATCCACAATCAATGAATGTACTTCTTATACACTATACATTGAAGTCATCCAAAATCTTCTGATTTATCACATAAAATTGATTTCACAAATTATGTCGTACTTCCAGGGATGACCATATTTGAATTAAGTACTGCCATTTCTTTTTTATATGACTCTAAGTTTAGATGAAACTCAACATGATTTCGACAACAACAAGTTTCACACACCTTATTTATGCATACAAATCAAGGGCACAACCTCTCAAACATTCTCTTACATGTTTTCACAACTAAAAATTCTTCCTTGAATGCTTCAAATAGTTCACTTTGTGTTGTATCTACAAAATGTTTAGGATGTGAAATCTTCACACTGGTCTCTTCATCTTTCATCTGTATAGTGTTCCTTCTATTGGATGAAACACAGGAGTGGCTGGTCCAATATTCAATAAACAATCTTCTTACATCTTCAAAAATTCTATCTTTTCGAGGAAGTCTACAGATATTTACCCAATTTATTTCAATGTTTTCATCTAACATATTTCTCCTCCTAATATATCTTTGAACAATTTTTCTAGATATATGTAGTAATTTAGAAATTGTTGTAACTTATCTTTTATGTGACAACCTCTTACTAGAAATTGTAGTCATCAACTCTCTACGTGCAACACTTGAATCAACTCCTCAACTTGTGGTATCAATAAGGTTCAATGCATCTTGAAAAATTTCAACTATTGTTTCTTTTACATGACCTCCTGAGCTTTTTCTATTATCGACACCCAACAACTCCAAAACATGAGTCATTTCTCTTTTCCTGAATAACTTTACAAATAATTGTGCTCTCCCAACCATAGATTTTTTTTCCAAATATTCCTCCCACATGTTTTTGCAATGCAATTTAATTGTGCTCTCAAGTACCATGTGTTCAGATGAAATTTGAATGAAAAGAGAATCCTCATTCATCTCCATCAAATTTCTCATGACAGAAGAAAAATTCGTACCTTGACTAGTACCAAGTTCTTCCGCTACTTCAGTTGCATCATCTTCAACATCAACAGGTTGCTCTTGATTACGTTTTGTATGACCTTTCTTTGAATCATCCCTTATACGATCATATTTTTTTTCTCTATTTCTTTTATTCCCGATTACACAAAGTATTGAAATTTGCTTTCCTAAAATCGCAAGTGAATACTCCTTAAGAAAAAAATCAAATCCTTTGCAAAAAATCACCTCCTCGATTAAAAATCACCCCCTTAATTGAAAAAAATCAACTTCCTAAAAAAACAAATTGAATATTTTATGAATTGATATTTGTTTTTTGTTTATAAAAAATTAAAAAATCACCTCATTAATATATGAAAAAAAGTGTGGGGAAGTGAACGGTCGCTTCCCCATGTGATTGCTTGCAGAGGGTCCCGCCACTTGGGGGACTCGACCGAGCCTTACTCGACTGAGTAGGTATGTGGCATCCCACATGGTAGCCTACTCAACAAAACCCCCTCGATTTGTAGAACTTTCAAGTTTTGCTAAGAATTTGACCATCAATTTAAAAAAAAACAACTAAAAATACCCTTTTCAAGAGCTCGGAGTGAGGAACGTTGACATATAATTTTTTATATAATTTCAATTAGAATTAGTATATTAAAATTACAAAATACTACAGGTAGGTATATTAACATTCGAGAAGACTTTGATTCGGAAAAACAAAAAAATAGTAAATCATATCAGAAAAATTTAAAAATTATATATAACACTAGAGGAGAGAGTCCTCTTCAAGAATATAAATTTTTTTATGGGATTTATATAGTTTTGATAGGGGAAATTTGGTGGGAGACGAAAACTGTTGATTTCGAGAAACTTAGACTTTGAATTGTTATAATGGTGAAAATATACATCGAAATCAGATTTTTTTTTTTTTGCACTGGCTATGGATGTCATCTAAAACATAGTTCAAAATCAGAGGAAAACAAGATTATTTACATATAGTTTTGTGGTGGTAGGTGAAACCCCTGATTTGCAATATTTTTCAATAATTAAAAAAATGACTTTAATAATTAAAAAAAAATATCAATTCTTGTTCCATTTTCTTAAAAATATAATAGGCATAAACATCATCCTGTTTTACACATTTAATCAGTTTACATCATCTTCAAATACCAAATAGAAATATCACTTTTGTGCCATTGAAGTTGAACTGTTTTGCTGTTGTTAGCCTTTTCCTTTATAAAAGTGAGACACAAGTTTGTACTTTTACCCATAAATGTGTGGATTTATTTAATTTAATTGGTTAAGGGATAAGGGGTATAGTTGAATAGGCCAATTAATTAAATTAATTCACCTAGGAGGGTATGATAGGAAATAGAAGAATAACTGATAATTAATTATATAATTATGAATTATTTAATTAATGATATAGTGGGAATATGTGAATAAGAGGGATAAGTTGACCAAATGTGAATGGTCAATTTTGGGTGTCTATGATAAAAAATATAATTTTCATACTAGGTGTGATGGTAGCATGACTCTCTTTCCTACTTTATCTTGATGGAGTAGAGCTTTCTTGGCACAAGTACTAGGCTGGAATGAGGTGTCATTTTCTCAAGAAATTGCATTGGCTTGAGCCAGATGGTAATTGAGGATGGATTGACAACTTCATTACCTTTGTGAGGTTAATAGCTATGGAATGAAACTAAGTTGGTTATTCACTACTTTTTGGTAAACAATCATGAGTCTTGGTCTTAGTTTTTTCTCTTTGATGAAAGGTTTACTTAATGTAGTGCCCCTCCCCAATTCATCTTGTCTTTTTGTACATCAAAGGAATAAATTGATATAGCTTATTCTACTTTATGATGATTTGATGGTATCATGTTATGTACTAACCTTATTTCATGATTGTATTGGATATGACGATGGATCTATATTTGATCATTATTCATGATGAAACATATTGCTTATGAGATTTTGATGATATTATGATTATGCTAACCCTACTCTATGATTATGATGACTGAGTTGATGCTACAATTTTTATAATTATTGTAATAACCCACTTAACTTAATCCAAAAACTCAACTAATTTTTTTTTTTTTAATGTATAAAAATATTGATTTCTTATTCTTACTTATTCTTATTTATTTTTTATTCAATCACATACTTAGGTACATCTATCCAAACAAGATAGGCATCCATCCAACTGGGATGGGCATCTAACCATATGGGTTAGGCATCTATCCATATGGGACTAGGCATCTAACCATACGGGTTAGACATATAACCATATGGGTTAGGCATCTGTCCATACGGGACAAGAGGTTTCATCTATCCAATCCGAGATAGGCATCTACCCAAATGGGGTAGGCATCTATTCATAAGAATAGGATATGCTCTGGCCAGAGACTTTAGACTCATCGGGACCATCCAGGTCCTAAGCCACTCTCTAAAGACTACACTCCCCTACTAGGAGTGCACTGAGGTCTCCATCCTTAGGAGTATAAAAATAATTACATAAACAAGCTTGAGTTCCACCTTGAAATTTGGCCTAAAGCCTCGGGAAGTCAAGCGAATCCATATGGGATTCCTTCTGAGTATGCATTGAATTAATTTTAACATTTCAATTATTATTTGCACCATTTGATTAAAAGACCAAGGAGCTTCAAGAACCAACTACTCACCCATAACCAAAACCTACCCCCATCCTTGAATGCCTGAGTACAAGGGACAACTTCATCCCTAGACTGCCTACATACCCGTTTCGGCACGGGATCAAGGCGTAAAGTATGTAGTTCTGGTTTCTAACTATGGTTTAATGTAAACTGTTTGGTGGGTACGCAACCCTTTCTAGGGTCAATGTCCCAGATAGTTTCTCTGTGGTTGCTACCCACGATGGTAGCTCTATAGAAAAAAGGCTTAAGGATGGCCTTCTGCTTGTGTCCTAAAACAACTAAGTCCTATTTTCTATTAAATACGTCACCCTTAATCCATTATCATCCGTTGAATTGTATCAAGATAAAATAAATTTCCAAGATCTTCACACACATCCAAACCCTAACGGGGCTTATCTAAAGTTCAACTGATCGGATGTAAATTCATTTAAAAATTATCTTTTTGAGATTATCGATCCAAGGGGGATTACCCGCCCCTTGGATTTTAACTTCCAAATGACCCTTATTTCTCCCCGATGATTTAGAGGGACGATGCCATAGATGCCATTATTGCAGCTTTATTAGGCGTTAAGTGCAGTAGTTCAACATGATGTCATTACCCGTAAGTGTGACCCAGAGGCACCATAGATACCGAACCCTGCTAATTTTTGGTTTCAACTCCTCTTGTTTAGTTATCTAACTAGGAATTTAACTTTGAATTCATGAATCTTAAATGAAGCAATATACCAATACAATTATGAAAAAGAAACTATTATATACAAGGAATTATCGCTTGAATTTAAAAACTATAGTATGAATTTAATGTAATTGAAAGGAACATAAACAAATCAACTACTTGGAATAGTATTTTCTCCTAAGGAAAGTTATGATAATTAAAAATTCAAAAACTTGAACTAAATACATGAAATTACTAATTGCTTGGAAACCATGATACTTCCAAAGCTAACTTATGAAAGTGATTTGAATTACTTGCAAGATATAATTGTTTTGGGATAAACCATTACACAATAAGTATGAATCCTAGTACTGATTTGCTTGAAAGAAAATTAAATGATTGAATATCAAGAATTTGGAAATGAATTTTAACACCTACTTGTTTGAAGTGAAAAATACTTAATAATAATCCCAACTAATTCTTCCATATGAAGTAATACAAATTTCATCTACAAATGATAACACTACTTTAAATGTGAATCCTAATACTTAAAAGGTACTAAATTGCTTGAAATAAAATTTAAATTATCAAATAATTATACTTTGGAAATGAAATTAATACTCACTTGTTGAAGGGAAAAGGAAACAACTATTCAACAATAAGCTTCAAACTAACCACATTATTCTTAGTTACTAATTGTTTGAAAAAGAGATTAGACAAGAGTATAAACACTTGCTAGTTGACCAAGTAAATAATACTAAGTCTCCTAATAAACAATTCTAATCAATGAACTTCTAGTTGCTTTTGAACTATTACCTTTGCAAGATTATGAAGTGATAACTAATTACTCCTTCCACTTGAAGTAACGCTAACTTTATTGTTGGATAAATTCTACAAATAATAACTTTATCAAATTCAAATACTTTAAAGGGAGATAATGTTTGTTCCTTAAATTACCCTCAATTAGAATTGTTATTTAATTTTCTAAGTGATCACGGAATATGTTTCTTGAAACTCATTTGCTAAAACAATTTCGGTTTTGAATAAACTCTATTTGCATCCTAATTAATACTATTACCATATGAATATTTAACTATGCAATTTACCTCTAATTTTAATGTTAATTAAATTTATCCTTACTAATTACTTGTATTATTAAGTGTAACTTTTCCTTTTTACTAGTCTTATGTTTCTTTTAGCTAGAAGGTAAATGATTTTAACTATTAAAAGAAGTGACTATTCACAATGCCTTATATACTCATATCTTGGAATCTAATAAAGAAACAAATCAAATAATCAACCTTTTGAATTCAAGAAAAACTTTGTCTAACATTAACTCATATTGCTGAAATACCTAAAAGGGTTACTATGAATTTAAACACATTTACTTGTTGGGTAAATTCCTTTAACTTTTGATACTTGTACTAATTGAAATATACAAAAGTTAGTTTTGAAATCCAATAATTAAAGAACTTAAATATTTGAAATGTATTGAATGTCTTTAGGGAACCCACTAACTATTAGGATTTATTTATTTGATGAAAAGATCCAAAACTATGGAATAAGTGTATCATTGACGCAATAACATTTTCCTTTGCTTTTTTTACCTAAGTCAAACTAATTTGTTTAATAAGGAGATTTAACTATTATATATACATCCTAAGAAGGATTAATTCAAGATGATAGATCTCTTAATGCTTGATTATCTATTGAAATTATCAAGTGTTAATTGACCCTTTTGCCTTATGCAATATTTATCTTTTCAAAACCCAATGGACTCTTTTTCCATCATTGAGGAGATACTAACTCTTTAGAATTTAAAACAAGTTCAAATTTGCAACTTAATTTTCCCTAATAAAACTCCAATAAGGTATCCATTAATATGGGTTAGACTCTTTTTGCTTAAATTTTCCTTTAATATTTTAATAGTCTAATTCCTAAAACTAGAGATGACATTTTTAACATATTTCCTTTAATTTTAATAAGGTTAGATTATAAATAGGTCTCATTAATCCTTTTTAAATAGATATCAATAAGTAAAACCATTTTTCATTAAATAGACCCCAATAAATAAATCCATTACTAAATTTGATTAATTTTCAATTATTAAAATTTATAATTATAAACTAATCCTAAATGATTTTTTTAATCACCAAGTGCATAATTAAATTTCAAAGAACTATAAGCTTATTAATTTTAATCATTCAAAATAACTTTCAATATTCTAAAACATTTTTAATTTTAAATTAAACACATAAAATTTAATTACAAACTCTAAAGTATAATTCAATTTTAATAAAACAATTCCTAATTCTCTCTCTCTCTCTCTATATATATATATGTTTTTTTTTTTTCTAAATAATTGATTCAAAATCTTTCAATATTATAATAATAAACTTAAATCTACAAACAAATTTAGAACATAAATTTAATATGATTTTCAATAAATTTGATATATATGTTTATATAATATATATTTGAAGGGAAATTTACTAATTTATTAATCAAGGCAAGATTTACCTTTTTTTTCAAAAATTCATACATGCACAGGGAAGATGAATATATTTCTATTTTTGTTTTCTTTATTCTGATTTTATATTACTTTGGCAATAGATTTATTTTTGTTCAAGTTATTCTAATATATATATTCCATTCTAAAAAAAAATCTGATTTTTTGTAAAATAAAGAAAGTTGATTGAGGAAAATATTTCAGATTAAACAATATTTGAATTTGTATATGCATATTTTTAAAGAAATCTATTAACCAATTTATTTCCTACATGCAGAATAAAAAAAAGATTTTTTTTTCTTTTCTTTTTTTTTTTGGATAGAAAAGCAATTTATTACATGTATTTGATTAAATCAATTAACAAAAACTGAAAAAAGATTTCCTTGCAAAATCTGAAATGGATAAAAGAGATTTCTTTCAAAAAAATAAAATTAAAATGTAAACTTTCTTAGGTGCAAAATTTTGAAAGAGACGAGAAGAAGATTTTCTTTGAAAAGAAAAAGCAAGCAATGAATGTGCAAGAGGGGAACCTGGATTTGAATGAAGAACCTTGCTGACCTCCTTCAATTCCTCCTTGAAGCTTGGTAATTATCTTCTCCAAAATCCTGCAACACTTCTACAAAATTTCTCCTACAACTAACATGGTGTTGAAAATAAATTCATAAGAATTTCAAGACTACTTTATCATCCAAAAAAAACAATGAACTCTCCTTTTTCAAAAATTTAGAACTCAATATATAGAAAAGAGAGTCATTTTCCTACTACAAAAGAAATTAATTGATTTCCATATTCTTTTCCCAAAATAATTTCATGCAAAATGATTAATTGTCATAGTGGGGGTTACATGCAAAAATTGAATTTGAATTTCTCTTCTAGAACCTTCTCATTTCCTCTTACAACATATGCTAAATAACATATTGAGAAAATAAACAATTTCTAAATTAATTTAATGCAAAAATGATTGTTGTTCGAGTGGGGGTTACATTTGACCATGCATTCAAAATTCAAATTTGAATTCTCCCCCAAAAATGCATTTTGTAACTCCTTTGTTATAAAAATGCCATGAATAGAATTATTCTTGTCATAGAATAATTTTGTAACTCCCATGTCATATATTTGCTAAATTTAATATTTATTCTTTAATATTTTAAATTTTAAATTTCTTTTCTAGAATCTTCTTACTTCTCCTACACCATGTGCTCAATTAAGATATTGAGAAAATAAGCAATTTTTAAATAAATTATGACCTCATGTGTGTGTCACCACTTAAATTTCTTTTTATTTAAAAACTTCAACCTCATTTCAATTTATATTTTCTTTCTAACATGACTCATAAAATTAATATTATAATAGTAGTAGTAGTAGTAGTAATAATAATAATAATAATAATAATAATAATAATAATAATAATAATAATAATAGCAAGTCATATCAAGGTCCAAAAGGAGGGTTATGACAATTATCTTCTAGTGTCTTCGTGATCAGAGATGATGCCATACCACTCATTGTGAGCATGATATTACGTTGTGATTCTCTATCACTTGCCTGATCATTTATGATGTATATGTGTTGTATATATATATTGTATTACGTTTAGTGGTGGATGTAGGATTGTAGGTACCAAACATCGAGTCCACCTGGTCTCACAGGTCTAAGTGTGTCTTTATCCCAATGGCAAGTTGTTGGAGATGGCATGTGTTTCCCTCTTGTACTCTTGGCTTAATTTGATACCCTTGTCAATTAGTATCTTGGCTTGAGTCGTTGGTCTGTGTCATGTGGTATGTTGTTCAACCTTATGTCGGGTTGCCTTGTGGGTTTGTGATTATTTATTAATTAATAATTAATCGGTTTATATAGTTTATAAATATTAAATTAAATCAATAGATGACATTAATATTTAATATTAATGTGCGATTATTATTATTGGAGAATTATTACTCATTAATGTTTATTTTATGGATTTATATTTTATTGGTTATTTGAAATTGTGGAAATTAATTAATTAATTACTACATATAGCCATTGACGTAAATTATTAAATAATGGTTAGTACGAATACAATATATTTATACATATTTTTTTACAATGAGTTTATAATTAATTAATAATTCAATTGGTGGAATTATATTAATTGAGTATTTATGCTTATCAGTACATCCATCTATTTATTTATTATTTATTTGATTATTTTATATGTATCTGTACATTTAATTATGTGTTTATTGTTTATCTATTTATTTATTTTTGGCTCATCTATTTATTAGTTATTTATTATTTATTTATATTGGTTTTGATTTATTATTTAAGCTTTTGATTTATCAGATTATTATTTGTTTATTTATTTATTGTTTAATTAGTGGATGGGTATTTATGTCTGTCCGTACATTTATTTATTTATCTTCTTTATTGATTATTTATTTATTTGCATTATTGTTTTATTTATTTGTTACTATGTATGTACCTACCCCTACTTATGATTGGCCCTCTTGGGAGTTGTGATTGTGAGGATAATATTATTTAATTGTTTGTTTATTATTATATTATTTATGGTTTTATATTTAATTGGAGCATTCATTTATATTGCCTTTGATTTATTTTATTGGGATTTAATTTATTATTTATTATATTATGACATTCTCGTGTTACTAATTGAGTGATTAAATATTATGTTTATACCTACCCTATTATTTTATTGGTTGAGATTTGAGGGTAAGTAAATAATTTTTTTTTTTTTTTTCAATAAAAGTGGCATAGCCACTAAACTTTATTAGATTATTTTGAAATGATTATACAACGGGTTCAAAAAAAGGCATACTGGCAGGAAAGAAACCGCAAGAAAACCTCTGGTTGTCGCCTTGAAAAAAGAAACTATACTACCCTTACAAAATTGGAGGATCCTGATGACTCGAAATATCACCCATACCCATATAGATGCCCTATGTACATAGACCCCATAGGTCATATATCTCAATTGATTAAAAAAACTCGGTTACAAAAAGCAGGCCTGAATTGCCAAAAAGTAAGTAAATAATATTATTTTATATTCTTACCTCGATTTTTGGAAGGGGGGTTGGTATATAATATATTTTATTGAAATATTTTGATTGACATATATTCTTCTATAGTTTTGAATGAGATTCTATTTATTGGCTTTGTGAGCATATTTGTGGGGGTGCTTCTAGATATATTTCTACGACTTTTGTATTTTAGAGTTGCTTGAAGTGAGAATTGCTTGGTTGGGTTGAATTTTGGAAAGCTTATTGGTTTGAATTTTTGCTCTTCTATGATTGCATTACCATCACTCTATTTCTAGATTGGAGATCTTTTACCATTCTTTCATTTTGATTTTTGAAAAGAGTTGTTTTCTTCATGATTGTTAAAAGATTGTTTGGGGAGATTTGGAAATGAATGATTATTCTATTATCAGTAATTGAGAGTAATATTTTGGGAAAAAGATTTTTATATGATTTTATGAATTTGTCTGTTGTATTTTCGAACAAGGGTATTGGTGTATGTTGATATGCTGATTATAATTTGCCTGTGAATGCATTGTGGTAACGATGGGTTTTGTGAGGTTTATTTGTTGTTGCATACCCTATCTTGTGTCCTTTTAATTTGATTAGATATGGAGTGGCTATGTTTGTAATCTTTTATGTGCAAGTTATTGCTGGTATAAGTTGGAATTATTCGATGCATTGTATTGTTGGCCTTAACAAGGCTTTGTTTTGGTTTCTTATTGGCTTTTAATGACTTCTAGGTAGTATTTATGCCATTGTAAGGCTCGTACCCGAATTTGGGAAAATCTAAGTATATATGTATCTTATTTTTCATGAGTTGGTCCCTTGTTGCAATAGCGCTACTCTAGGTTTCAATAACGTGAAGTAGTGTCGGTAGATTTCTGGGTTGGTTTTTGAGTCCCTCAGTTGATTTCTCTACTGGGTCTTCATTCTAGAGGCTTGTTTTATTATGTTTGATGGTTTTGGGGCATTGTGCCATTCATTTGTAATGTGTGTGAATTCATTTGGGCTTCGACAAGTGGTTTTGTGCTTGCTCGTCGAGGTTTTGATATGTTGTTCCAACAAGTTGAGTGATTCCTTGCTGTTGAGGATGGTTAATTATAGCTCCAGTGAGAGGTTATGTGTAATGCCCCGTCAGGAACCCTAAAGGAAAACATCATAATTTTTTTTTTTTTTGATTAAGTGCATGAATTAAACCTTAGCACATCTAATAACACAGCGGAAGTCTAACACCTGAATTTCCTAAGGGTTACCAACGAATATTACTTCGTAAATTAAATATTTAAGATAAAATTTCCACAATGAAAGAATTCAAAATACTTCAAAGCAATCATATAATATATACAAAAGAATTAAGGAATTGAAATAACATACATTACAATGTTTCTTTTCTTACAATATTCGAAGAGACATGTTTTCAAAAAAATTACATCATGAGCTAAAATGTTACAAAATGAAAGTTACATAAAGTTTCTTTTCAAGACCTCTAGTTTTCAACTGAATAATGGTTAGGAACAAGAGCTGGTACATGAACCACAAACCAAGAACATCAACGAAGTCCTTTCTCTCCTGAGGATACATTCCAGTACATCCGATGGGAAGTGACACTACCACCTGACCATGTGATTCCGAAAAGGAACCACCCCACCGTGATGGAGATAGTAGATAACCCTCAAGCAAGCAAAATAAAACAAGAACGAAAGGACTACAAGACTCCACTCACAATCATGTGACCCAACTCACAAAACACTAGTGACTCTAAGGAGAAAGTGTCATCACACGTCTTATGGTGGATACCATGGTACAACCTCCATAGGTCCCGGCCCCCATCCTGGGTTATCCTGGTAACCTCTCCCGAACCTCCGATTCCAACTAAGACTCATGCGGACCTTACCAATCCTCTCACGAAGACAAGGTGGTAAGTTTGCCATTCTAGGCCTTCTCGCTACATTATGAGCCCTGTACTAGCACTCACCTATGTGCGCGGCACATTATTTTATTTAACTTTTATTCTACCCTTCCCTAATCATTTATTAGATTTTCACTTTCTTAACCAACTTCCAACGGGTTATCTTGTCACCACTTCGGGCATGACCCCCGCTCGAAAGCCACTCTCTCTTAGGACACTACAGGATAATTCTATCTACGAAACTCTATGGCTACATAGACAACCATACCCAATTCTGACATACCTTGGATGAAAGATACATAATTACTAACCTAAGGTTGACCATTACGAACAACTCACAGTGGCTCATTTCCTTAAGGTTATACATCTAAATATCTGGCCAAAACACAGTACACAAGACATACTAACAACATGACTCAATGTACTTAGCTGCGACCACCATATAAACAAGGCAATCTTACGTACCAACACCTATCACACAATTAACTTGCAGTACGAATGTACGTTGCCAAGACATGAAGAACAATTTGGTCGGAATAACACAAAATTTAACACTTATTAGCATGTTTAAGAGTTCAATTACTCTTGTTAACTACTATAGGTACGCAACCTCAATAATTTCCACTTATACCATAGACTAAGATCAAAATAGATATATTTATTTCATCAAAGAAGTCTTACAAGAAGACATAATACATTTCTCAATAGAATAATGTCTTTATTTATTTTTATTTATTTTTTGACACTAGAGTGTTACATCATTCTTCCAGAAAAAATGGAGAAGTGCACTCGTCAGACTCTACATGATCTAAAGGAGTATATCCTTCAGATTTGCTTTCACTCAGGGGAAAGTACCCCACAGACTCATTATCACTTAAGGGGGTATACCCCTCCGACGAGTCAGAACTTATAACTATCGGCTTTTCTGGCGAGCACTCTAGCTTGGGTTCTTTTCCTTTTTCAACAGTAACTTCTTTAGTTGGACTCTGAGTAGGACCTTTTTCTATCTCTTTGCTCTCTTCAGGAGCTGGGTTCTCTTTAGTAGGGTTGTCATCCACAACAAGCTTGACAGGTGTTAGAGAATCTTTCTTGACTTTCAAGTAATGAGCATATCCTGCTACGAATTTGCGAGCTGTCTGTTTGACACGTACCATCTCTGTAACATATCAACAGTAAGCCATTACTTCCCAGACTCTCCTAGAGTAACATCTAAAGAATCTTAACAACTAGGCTTGAATGCAAACATAATTCCTTTTATAAAATAATCAAGTGTGCAATATGTACAGAATTTCCACAGCTATAGCTATAATACAAATACACTTAATATTCTATTATTTTTCACGAACTAATCAAAACAATAATTTAATACTTTTACCAAAAACATAATCTAAACCATAAACATTACTTATCACTAAGGCTGATAATAATAATGTTCCAAAACTAAATATATTCCTGACCTTATGTGGTGTTATCCTGTATGTAAGATCTCTACGTCCTTCTGTCGAACGATAGCGTGCCTTGCGAACCTTATCTCTGATAGACACCAATACTCTATCCCAAAAGAAAATAACTCTCTCTTTGCTTCTTCCTAAAATATTTCCACTATCTCACTATAATGCCACCTAAAATACTCTCTCTATCTATCTATTCTACTCTACCTTCCTCTTCCATTCCAATTCTCTCCTCTCTAGTTCCCCATCCTCCCTTCAATGCAAAATGAAATTCACTCCCCATTTCCTTACTCCCCACCTCTATTTATACTAGAATTTACACCTGACCTCTCCTACATCTAAGGCTTGGTTATGGAGTTGATGAGGAGTCTTTTAATGAACTTCTTTTAGTTAAATCTTCACTCTACAGTTATGCACCCAAAAATTGTGGTAGAATGATACAAAGGAGGGAAGGAACAACAAGTTATAAGCTAACTGTCAAACACGTAAGTGTTTGTTATGGGCAAAATAATAGTCTTCGCTGCCAAGTCGACTTACTCCTATGTCATGTATGCCTCGCATTAAACTTACCACTCGGTGTCCCTTCCTACATAGTCGCCATTATTGCCATGCAGAGTTGGTTTGTTTACAAACTGTAATACTATGCCTCCACCGCATTGACCAACTTGGAGTTTGGTTGCATCATGAAGGAGGAGTGGCAGTTTAATGTTTTGAACAACGAGAGGGGAGGGGTATCTTTATTTGCTGCGTTGGCATGACCAAAGGAGGAGAGGTAACGTGCGGCTATGAGGGAGGAGGGTGGTCAGTGGTAATACTGACCCCTCCCTTTATTAAGGGGGGTGGTCGATATTACTATCGACCACTCTTTATATTATATATTGTTTTACCATATAAACCCCGCCACCACCTTTTAAAATAACATTTGTTTTATTTTGCTTTACGTGTTTTATTTTAATTTCATTATTATATTTTGATAATTAATTAATAACTTCCATTACAATATTTAAACATTAATCTTCATAGCAATTTACATTTAAATATATATATATACTTTGATTTCAAATACTTATAACTAATGACTTTTTTCATATAGATTTATATTTGAACAATCGAATTATATATGTATATATATATATATATATATATATATATATATATATATATATATATATATATATATATATATATATATATATATATATTACCCGTTCGAAAAGCATATTAAATATAATATATTTATAATTCTAACTATATACATGCATAATCCAAAAACACAATAATCCGATGGGCGATATCAACTACTGATAATACAATCACCTTATCTTAACTCCAATAACTACATATAAGTGACTATTGCCCTCTGTGTATATAATGTCCTTACATATATTCAAATGATCGAATTGCAACTATCGAGCTAACAAGTTGATAAAATTCATATCAACTCATACCAAGATATTAACTCATCTTTTGCAAACAACATTAAGTCATTAGATCACTTGACTCTTATAGACGTAATAAATGTAGCAATTACCAATGACATACAATAATTGGGAAAACTAGACACGCAAACTAAGAAAGCATCATGCGACTTTTATAAAGATCAAACAATAAAATATGAAGACCAAACCAATTGACAGAACGACTAACTGAAGGCACTCACCTGAGTGTAACTGACTAAAAATAGGGTCAACTACTATCTCCTTCACTTCCATCGGAAAATATAAGGCACACTCAGACTTGTGTAGCCAGGTGGAGATGATACCTCGTACCTACCTTGTACTAGTACCTGCAACATCCTGTATCACCGACCACACATGCATATATATATATATATATAGAAATTACAACATACACACCGATGAAGGAGAATCACGACGTTCCCTGTCTCACCGAGATGAGTGAAGGAAAATCGTCCCCTTGCATCCCATACACTCACAGATACACAACACACAGTGTATAGATGAAGTAAAGCGTCAGTACATAGCAATGAACCATATAATGCCATAAAACATAAGTACAAAAATACTGCAAATAAATCATACATCTCATAATCAGATAAAACATGGAACAATGTTATATAATTCTGAATAACAAATGATGATAATGTATCCACTGAGAATAACAAGAACAAAATATGAGTTCAAATGAGTAGGGGTACTACATTATGTTATGCCTCACTATAGAGGATTATTCTATGTTATTGGATTCATGTATTGTGTAGTACCCTTCCTCGTTTGAAATTATTAGACTCATATTTTATTATTGTTTACTTTCATGATGTGTTATTTAGACTTATATGACATTATTTCATGCTTTATCTAGATATGAGAAGCATAATTTATTTGCAGTATTCAGTACTTGTGATTTATGGCATTTTATGGATTATTGCTATATACTGACACTTTACTTTATCTATGCAATGTGAAATTATATGTTGTGTGTCTGAGAGTGTATTGGATGCAAGGGGACGATTTTCCTTCACTCATTTTGGTGAGACAGGGAACATCGCGATTCTCCTTCATCAGTGTGTATGCTGTGTTTTCTATATTATATATATGCATGTGTGGTTCGGTGATGCAGGATATTGCAGGTACAAGTACCGGGTAGGTATGGGGTATCATCTCCACCTGACTTCATAGGTCTGAACGTGCCTTATATTTTCCAATGGAAGTGGAGGAGATAGTAGTTGACCCTATTTTATTCAGTTACACTCGTGTGAGTGTCGTTAGTTGGTCGTCCTGTCAGTTTGTTCGGCCTTCGTATTTTGTCGTTTGATCTTTTATGAGTATTTGCTTGAGATTTGTTCAGTTTGTGTGTTTTAGTGGATTTTATTAATTAATTAAGTTTATGGAGTTATCTCATAGTTGAATTATGTATGCTTTGAGATTATAAATTTAATTAATTAAAAGAAGTTATTAAATTAAGTTGCAAGCTGCATGATATTAGAAATAAATTTTATTTAAATTTTAGTGGAAAAATAAATTAGATTAATTGCATTTATTGTTTCCTAGAATTTTAAATAAATAAAAGAATAAATAATAAATAAATGAATAAAAGAATTCATTAAAATTATAACATTGCTTTAATTTCTTTATTTAGAAAATTAATTAGAGTTGCATGATTTTAGAAATATAATTATTTAAATTTTAATGGAAAAAAAATTTGGATTAATTGCATTTATTGTTTCCTAGAATTTTAAATAGAATAAATAAATAAATGAATAAAAAAAAATTAGAATTATAGTATTGCTTTACTTTCTTTATTTGGAAAATTAATTGCATGAGAAAAGAAAAGAAAGAAAAATAATTTTTAATTATTGCATGTTAACTTATCCTTGATTAGAATATTAGAAAAGAAAAGAAAATTGTTTTTATTCTAAATTTAGGTTTTTGGGAAAAAAGATATTCAACCTAGAATTTTAGTTTAAAAAGGGGAATAGGTCTTTATTTTAGGATACATAGGAAACAAGTCAGGGATTTAGGTGAAGAGAAATTTATTTGGAAGCTTGTTGAAGGATTGGTTCTCTTCTACAAATTTCTTCTAGGAAAGCTATACCAGGTTGGGTGGCTTCGTTTGATTGTTTGTTTTAAAGAAAATATTTAATTTCTTTCTTCTTTTTGAATGATGTGTGTTAAGATGTTTGTCAAATCTAAAAATCTTGTCTGATTATTTCTTGTTCTTGGCTAAAGTCCATTCCTGAAGTTAATTTTTGGTTTATGGAAAGAAGTTATTTTTTGGGTGTTTTTAGATTAAAATTTTGAGAAGATTGGGAAAAGTTATTATGGCAAATTTTGCCAAGATTTTTATTGTGCATGAAAATTGCAAGATTTGGGAGGAATGGGATTACCAGAGAAAATATTCCCTCTTGTTTGATTTTTGTTTCGATACTTGACTATGACAATCCTTTTTAATATTTGTGTATCTCTGTGGAATTATTTAGTTATTTTAGAAATAAATTTAATCATTAATTAAATTTATTGTGTTATTAAAAGTTAAGGGAAATTGTTTTATTATATTATTTTGGAGAAATTATGTATTAATTAATTTCCCTTTTAATTAATTTGATTGGAAATAAATTTTGGCTGAAAATAAAATTTACTGGTTTTTAGGTTATTGTATGTTTAAATTTAAAAAAAAATAAAAATAAAATAAAATAACATATATATATATATATATATATATATATATATATATATATATATATATATATATATATATATATATATATATATATATATATATATATATATATATATATATATATATATATATATATATATATATATAGTATTTTCTGTGGTTTTAATTATGTTATTTTGGAAATGAAAGATATTTCAAAATTAAATCTTCTTTTTATTATATATTTTAATGTGATATAATTATATAATATTATATTCGTAGAATGAATATATTTATGTAGTTATATTATATTATTATATATATATTTTAATTTAGAATTTAATTTAGATTATTGATATAATCTATTCAGGTTTATTAGTAAATTAATCATGAACACATAATTAGGGGGTTAATTTTTATATGATTTTATTTAACTTTATTGGACAAATGACATATTGATTTCTTTGTATTAAAATAGTTGTATTTTCTTATTGTCTGGAAAATTTTTAATTGCAAGTTATTTATGCATTTGGCTGTTTTAAGGAAAGATTGCCTGTATTAGGATCTTGTGTAAATGGTGTGTTTGCAGTCAAGCTTAATTCCGTTGCAATTCTGGTTGAGTTATCATTGTGTCCTATGTTATTATATCTCCTTGGTCAGGTGTTGTTGTATAACCTTATTGATGTGAGCCATTGTGTGTTTTGTCCAAATGGTCAATCTTGGGTTAGTGATTGTGTATCCTTCACCTGTGGTTTGTCAGGATTAGTTATGGCTGTCTGTTTCACCATAGAGTTTTTGTAGAGAGACCTTTCCTGTTAGTGTCCTATGAGAGAGAGTGGCTTTCAAGCGGGGGCCGTGCCTGAAGTGGATGACAGGATAACCTGTCGAAAGTCAGTTAAAAAGTGATAACCTAATAATATATTGGGGGGGAGTGGAATAAATATTAATTAAGATAATGTACCTCGTGCATAGGTGAGTGCTAGTACAGGGCTCATAATGTTACGAGAAGGCCTGGAATGGAAAACTTACCACCTTGTCTTCACAAAAGGATTGGTAGGGTCTGCATGAGACTTAGTTGGAGCTGGAAGCCAGGAGAGGTTACCAAGACAGAGAGCTGGGACCTAGGAGGCCTACCATGGTAACCATCAAGCTATGCGAGGACACTCTCTCCTTAGAGTCACTAGTGTTGTGATTTGAGTCACATGGATGTTTGTGGAGTCATGTAGTTCTTTTGTACTTGTCTTACTTTTCTTGCTTGAGGGTTTTCTACTATCTCCTAGCACGGTGGGGTGGTTCCATTTCGGGATCACATGGTCAGGTGGTAGTGCCACTTCCCATCGGATGTTTTGGATTGTATCTTCAGGCAAGGAAAGGCTTCACGGGTGTTTCTTGGTTCGTGGTACATGTACCAGCTCTTGTTCGTGATCATTGTTCAGTTGAGACCTTGTGGTCATTACATCAAACTTTTATGTAACCTTGATATTGTAACTTTGTAATCCGTGGTATTATTGGAAGCCATGTATTTATGGATATTGTAATGTTATGTTTGTGGAATGCATGCTAATTCAGTTGCTATGATCTTATGTATAAATGATTTATGAAAAATTGAATGTATTGGTATACTTGATTTTTTCATCATGGAATTTAGATGTATGTGTAGTTTTGAGCTTAAGCATTTACTTTATCTAATTTAAATGGACAATTGGATTAACCATGGTGTTAATATAATCTATGATTAATCTTCGTTGGTAATCCTTAGGAAATCATGTGTTAGACTTCCGCTGTGTTATTAAATGTGCTATTGTTTTTTATTAAGGTAAAAACAGGTTTTGAAGGGGCCCCAAAACCCTTTACAAACATAGCTTAACAAAAAAAGCAACAAGAGACAAAAAAGAACAGGCCAACGAAAAGCTAGCAGAAAACCATAGAAAACTGACTAAAGCCCCACAAAGCCAGCAAAACCAGCCAAACCCAAGAAGAGAAACTAACTGGTTTTTTTCAGGGCATTAGCCAGGGTGTTGCTAATCCCATGCAGATCTTTGATGTTATCCTTGAGATTTGGGAGATCCTTAGTAGAAGCAACCACACTTTCAACATCACTTTCCATGTTGATGTATTATCTGGTTCCTCCCTCCTTAAATCTCCTCCCATCTTCGAATTCGGATTATCAACTCTGTTCCTCTGCAAACTTAGCACTTCTTTCCTGTAGTTACTCGAGATTTTGAACTGGGTGACCCACAAAGCATGCGGTGTATTATAAGAAATGGTTGGGGATCTACCGCTTTGCCAGGTAATAATTACCCTTCCATCAAGGCAAAAATTATTCATATTCTTTGTCATGATTATGTGGTCCTTCCCTCCCCATATATCTGTCCTTTCTAAGGAGCTCTTTAATGTTTATGTTGACATCTTCCCCATGCCAAATCATTTGGGAATTAGAATTAACACCTAGGTTCACCAGACAGTCCACCACCATATTTTTTTCTCTAAAGGAATGTTGAATTATAATATCTTTAAAACTAGCAATAATTTCCCTAGCTTTCATGATAATATTTTCAATTGACCATGAAGGCTCTGACCCCCCCTTCAAACACTTAATAATATTAAGTGAGTCTCCCTCGAGCCATAATTTTATCATGATTAAGATTCTTGGCTATAATTAAGGTGTTCAGGGTAGCTGAGGCTTTGACAAAATGACTTGTTTGACTCTCCAAAGGATCAACCACCGCCACTAAGCAACTTCCAGCAAAATTCCTGACAATGCCTCCATATCCAGCTTTACCTAGATTCCCGTTAGAGGCCCCATCAAAGTTAGCCTTAATCCACCCCTGAGGAGGAAAACACCAAACATGACCTTCTCTTCCCTTCTCCTTGCTAGTAGTAGTAGTAGAGAAGTTCCACCTCTCTTTGAAGTCTTCTTTAGCAGCTGGTCCATAATCAGTACCATAGATACATTCAAATATACTCCTGTAAATTTTATCCGCCACCACTTTAGGAATAGCACTTTTATCCCTAAAAATCCTATTATTGCACTCTTTCCAAATATTCTAGATAACATTCGGAAGAGTAAGTCTCCAAGTCTCTACAATCTTAGGATTAGAATTGGGGCAATGCCATTGCTGCTAGGATTCCCCTAGGGAGTTAGGGAAAACCCAGCTCAAGTTCCACCTGCTTAAGATGATTTTCCAGATTTCCTGACTAAAAGTACACTGATTAAGAATATGGCAGATAGTCTCTTCTTCCCTGCAACAAAGAGAATACCTGTTAGGAAAAACAAAACCTCTCTTTTGAAGGTTGTCTAGGGTTAAAACCTTGTTTTGGATGAAAATCCAAAAAAAGATATTAACCTTAGGAACTAACTTCTTGTTCCAGACTTTAACCCAAATAGGAATTTCTTCCACAGAATCATTATGGATAGCCACAACTAAGGAACCAGAGTATTTCCCATCCAGGGTTTCCCTCCATATCAATCTGTCATCTTTGTTTGTTCTAGGAACTTTAGCAGAGAGAGCAATCTGAAGGAACTTAAGCCCTAGACACTGCTGGCTAAAATCAATCCAATTCCCATTTCTCCAATAGTCTCTGACCAGATCCCCAAACCTGCTTTTGAACCAGTCTTTCCATTCATTAAGGATTGGAACTTCCTCTAGAGGTTTGTCCAATATCCACCTCTCTTCCCAAAATCTTATTCTCCTACCATCCCCAAGGTTCCAAATTCGTTCAACAACAGCCCAACTTTTAGCTGATTGAACAACATTCCATATAGTTGAACCTTCAACAATAAAAGAATCATCTAAGAATTCTTCCTCAAAAGGTTGCATATAAAGATATTTGTTTTTCTAGATAGAGTTCCACTCTCTGTCCTCCCCTTTCATTCTCCAAATTTGTTTGGCTAATAAAGCCTTATTCATGGAACTAATATTCCTTAAACCCAACCCACCTATTGCCTTAGGAGAACAGATTTTATTCCAGGCAATAAGGGAAATTTTGTTTTTGACTTCCACCCCCGACCAAAGAAACTTTTTTTGGATTCTTTCAATAGCTTCCGCAAATTTTTTGGGGATTTTGAACAAACCAAGAGAATAAACAGGTAGGTTTTGGAGAGTGGCTTTAAGCAGAGTAACTTTGCCCGCTTGAATAAGGACAACCCCTTTCCAACCAACAAGTTTTGAGTTAAATCTATCAACCAGCTTTTTCCAGAAAGAATCCTCAGGCTTAATACATAGAGGAAGCCCCAAATAAGAAGAGGGAAGCTCAGAAATTTTGCAACCAAGAATTCTTTCAATCCTTTGTTGCCTTTGAACAGGGGTGTTGATGAAGAACAAATAACTTTTATCCCAATTAATTTTTTGACCAGAGGCAGATTCATAAGTATTCAACACCTTCTTCATGTTTTTAGCTTCCAAGATGGAAGCTTCCCCCATAGTAATAGAATCATCAACAAACTATTCATGAGAACAAGTGACATTGGATGAAGATGGTTTCAAACCCCTAATATTGCCATCTTCCACATTTTAAAGAATAAATCTACCCAGGCATTCAGCTAAAATAGTAAACAAGATAGGGGATATGGGGTCCCCCTGTCTAAGGCCTCTACAACTTTTGAAGAAACTAGATGGGGAACCATTGACAATAATAGTAGAAGAGGAAGTTTCCATAAGTTGAGAGCAAAGCTGAATTGATTTTTCACCAAAACCAAACGCTTTCATGATCCTTAGGAGAAACTGCCAGTTCACTCTATCAAAAGCTTTAGCCATGTCTAACTTTAGGAAGAAACCCTGATTATTCGCCACTTTCAGGGAGTGGATATTTTCATGAACAAATATGATGGAATCCAGAATCTGTCTACCAGGGACAAAGTCATTCTGTTGGATGGAGATAATTCTTGGAAGAATTTCCCGCATCCTAGAAGTCAGAACCTTGGATAAAATTTTGTACATAGAGTTGCACAGACTAATGAGTCTAAACTTATTGAGAGAGTCGACACTTGGGATGTTCGGAATAAGGACAATGAAGGTAGCATTCAGTTCCTTTAGGAGCCTTCTAGAGCCAAAGAATTCTTTAACACCATTGCAGATGTCAGCCTCCATGATGTGCCAAAAGTTTTGGAAGAAAAACATTGGAAAACCATCCGGTCCATGGGATTTATCTCCCTGAATAGAAAACACTGCCTTTTTCATTTCCTGATTAGAGGGAATATGGGATAAAAAGTTATTATCATCAACATTCAGGGTAGAAGGAATAGCTTGCAAGAGGATGTTTTGATTACTGATATCCAAGTTATCCACTTCTCCCAACAGGGTGCCGAAATACTCCATAGCTTCCTTTCTAATATCATTATCCTCCGTTAAGATCCCTTTATTACAGGATAATCTGGATATCCTGTTAGCTGCCCTATGTTTAAGAGCAGTTAAGTGAAAAAATCGGGTATTTTTATAACCTTCCTTCAAGAACAAGGCTCTTGATCTTTGTCTCCAGATCGTCTCTTCATTAGAAATAATTGTGTGGTATTTAGACAAAAGAACATTTTCCGCCACCCTAAGTTCTTCAGAGAACCCAAACTCTTGGATTCTATCCCGAACATCTTTAATTTCAGTTTTAATTTGAATTTTACTCTTGAAAATGTCCCCAAAAATCTCTTTGTTCCAGATTTTGATTTTAGCCTTTACAATATTGAGCTTTTTAGCTATTCTAAAGAGAGTCATACCCTCAACCTTAGAATTCCATGAATCAGTGACATAAGCTTCCAAAGAGGGGTGGGATAACCACACTTTTTCAAATCTGAAAGGGAAGTTTCTCTTAGCCGAAAAAGAGTTTGCAGTAAAAGAGATAGGATAATGGTCTAACCCAATTTTGATAACAGAAGCAAGGGAGCAGCTATACTTGGTTAACCACTCAGGAGAAATTAAAGTTCTATCTAACTTTACTTGGATTAGGTCAGCTTTGGTTCTTCTATTAGTCCAGGTGTAGTTAATGCCTTGAAGATCCACATCCATAAGAGCTTGATCATTGATGAACTCCGTAAGGTCTTGTTTCCCATCAAGCTGCAAGGGGAGACCTCCCATCTTCTCTTCCTCTTTTAGCAGAGTATTAAAATCTCCCATTATAATCTAGCTTTGATCAACAAACTTAAGTCTGTCATCGGCAAGGCTTCTCCAATATTTTACTCTCTCGATTTTGGTGTTAGGCACGTAGACATTAGTTAACACCCAAACAAAGTTATCCTTAATATGCTCAAGCTACACTGAGTTCCTATTAAAAGAAGAGATAATTTCCTTACCTTTGATGGTTTTTTGGTTCCAAAAAATTGTAGTTCCTCCAGAAGCTCCCTCTGAGCTAGATCTTATGACACCATTATTCTTAAAAATTCTAATCTTTTCCACTTTTTTCTTAGACATCTTGGTTTCCTGAATGAGGACCACATCCGATTTATGATCTCTTATGATGTTTCATAACACATTCTCCTTATGAGGGGCATTCAACCCTCTGATATTCCAGAATATTATCTTCATACTTTAACCAGAGATAGGGCTGAATCGATGGAACAATGTGTTCCATTAGCACGGTTCTTCCAGCTTTCCTATTCCCTTTGATGTTTTAGAGATGGCCTTCCCTGCTTTTTGTTTTGGCTTCCAACATCTGCCTTTTTCTTATCCCTGCTTCTAGTTGAGATCCCTCCATTGAGTTCCTCCTTATTCATTTTTCCTTCTTTCAAACCAAGAATCTAGAGATTCCCTTCCAGGATATCCATAACCATACTATGTGATGGGGTTATACATAGAGGAGGCTTTGGGCTTCCAATAGTTAAAAGCAATAAGGGCTCAATATTAGAAGGGTTAAACTCTTGAGCTTGATTAAAGTTTTCCTTGACTGATTTTGAGAAAGAAGAAATAGGTACAGCTTCATTGGGACTTGCCTCTTCCTTCTCTTGACTGACGGATCCAACCTCCTAGTCCTCTGGGTTATTTTTGTTGTTCCACTCTGTACCTTGCTCCCCTTCTTTAGAACTCTTTGTTTGGTTATTAGAGCAGACACAATCTTATTTTTCATTATTATTGTTCTCAGCCTTCTTGACTTCATTTACTAGTTTTGTTACATCCTTATTTTGATCACACTCAGCTGATGAGTCTCATTTTTTATCAATTGTTTGCCAGATCTTTTTATACTTGACATTGCTGTCAGTCTTGCTTTCCTTAGTCTTCTTAAGCGGACATGATTTTTCCCAATGCCCCGATTTCTTGCAATGGAAACAAGAAAATGGAAGTGATTCATATTCAATAGCTTGGGTCCATTTTCCTAGTTTAGAAATGATATCTATAGATTGGGGCATATCAGTCATTTGATTAACATTTATACAGATGTGAGAAAAGAACCTTGATTTAACCGCCGTCATTGGATCAATCGAAAGAAGTTCTCTAAAAGAGTTTGCAATACCCTTAAAGACTTCCTCATTCCGCAATTCCAGCGGGAGACCCGAGAGGCATGTCCAGACTGGCACAGAAACAAAGAAGGAATCATCAAGGGCGAGGTTCGGGACCCATTTCTGAAGAGCCAAAGTTGACTTGCCGAACATCCATGGGCCTTCACATAGAACCTTATTCTTATATTCTTTAGAGTTAAAAGCAAAGGAAAAAAACCCCCTAGGCAGCGCTGCCACATCCACTTGACCTTTTAAAATCCATTTCCTCCTTATGAAATTCCTAACAACATCAATGTTAGGCCTAAAGCCAGAAAATCGTCCCACTAAGGTCATGGTTAAACCTGCAACAGTCAGATCTACTAGTTTATCCAGAACAAAAATAGCAACCAACCCTGAAACTGGATCTGAGATATTTGTAACTTTCGAGAGCCCTGATTTAGCCAGCGGTTTCATTGATTAAACGTGCTATTGTTATAATTAATGCACTTAATCTTAAAAAAAAAAATATTTCACCCTTTAGTTGCCTAGTTGTGTTGTTTTCCTTTAGGGTTCCTGGCGGGGCATTACATATTACCCCTATTTATGTGTATTTGAAATTCTTGAGGCTCTCTTTATTGTTGCATTTTTGGCATTATGAGCTTATGGCTTGATCCTTGCTAAGTGTCTCTTGGTTGTATGTTGATGACTATCTTTGTGATTCAATTGTATCAATTTTATAACAACTTTTGGATGCTTTCCATGTTGAGATTCATGTTATTTGCTATGTTTTACCCTATGGCTTGGCATATGATAAGGGGGAGTGGGCTTCCTTGTGATGACCAGGGTCATGTGAGTTAGGTTGCTTGGCACCTAGACCACCAGGGCGCATTGAGAGTTTTCCTTTTGTAATTCAGTGATAATATTTAATAATTGATTGGGTTTGGTTTTCACCTAATAAGATAATTCTGTTTGGTTTGGGCCATATGAGATGGCGAGCTGATCTCCCTTGTACTCACATAGGTTGAGATGACTCCACATGTTTGTTAAGGGATTGTTTTCACCCTTCAATATTGCTCAAAAAACACAAACCTATCTACCCATTACAAGAGCTCATAAGCAGAATCCACTAAAACCCTCCCCAATTAATACTCTTTAATGATATATACAAACAAAGCTAATAGATTTTTAATATATAGAAAACAATAATTCAAATTCCAATTTCAAATACAAAATAATTTTATAAATAAATATCTTTAACTTTAAAAATAAAATGTTAATATAAAAATACAACGAATTAACTATTAAAAAGACTTTACTTCATTTTTTAAATCCAATAAAATAAACGAGTTTTAGTTTTTTAAAGTGAAAATAAACGATTAGCATTGTTTATCTTTCTGTCATTATAGTAATTAAGAAGAAAATAATTATTTATAACTTAATTTCAAAATATTCATATCCTCTGCAACAAACATTACAACTACACCTTATTTTAATATCCAAATAATTTAGTTGGAATTCCAATGTTGTTCTCATTAATATATTTAA
The DNA here is from genome assembly GCF_030272615.1 of Cryptomeria japonica. Classification (NCBI taxonomy): domain Eukaryota; kingdom Viridiplantae; phylum Streptophyta; class Pinopsida; order Cupressales; family Cupressaceae; genus Cryptomeria; species Cryptomeria japonica. The sequence continues at coordinate 200,991,514 of NC_081415.1, read as the reverse complement.
TGCCTGATCAACCATATCTTATTGAAGTTGCAGGAGAATAATTTCACAATGTTTTCTAAGAGGAAATATAAAATATAATAATATTTCCTTAAGATATTTTAAATGATGTGTAAGTAGGTTGTCTTGAACATTGAGGAATCTCACATATACTGTTTATAGAGACTCTCTTTCTCTCTCTCTCTCTATATAGTAAGTAAGTAAGTAAGTATATTTCAAATCCTATGCATGAAAGAAACATTTGTACTCGAGCAAGGTATATTTTTGGCTTTAACTTAAAGTATATTAAGGTGTATTTTTGTTTTTTAATTTGATTTTCTAATTTATGGTATATTAAGATGTAGTTTTATTTTCTAATTTAAAGTATATTAAGGTGTATTTTTATTTTCTAACTTAAGATATATTAAGATATATTTTGGTTTATCGATTTTTTAACTTAAGATATATTTTTATTTTAACTTATATTTACTGGTGTATTTGTCACTATTACTTTAATTTTTATTTCTTTTCTATTTGTGAGACCTTGAAATCATTCGATCATGAACTTAAAAGAATAAACTTGAACTGTTTTTTTATTATTTATTTGAAATTGAACCTCCATACCATTGTTATTTGTGCTCTATAATTTGTTTGCATGGTCATTTAGGGTATACTCCAAATCCATTAGATTGGTATTCTAGAGGTTTGTGTAAGGCCCCACCTTACATGTGAATAATATAATTCTAATTTGTTAAATTATTTTTCTAGGGTAGATGCTCTGCAACACTGACGTGACAGGGCTGGAGGTTTCATTTTGAGGGGTTGACCCCTCGACTGTGGAGGAGGTTGGCAATCATCCTCCACACATGTTTGCTTTTCTTCTTCTTTGTTTTATTCTTTGAGCTTCATTTATTTTCTTTCTTGCTTGCCTCGTTGCTTGTCTTTCCTTCTTTGTGCAGGCACGTGCAAAGATTAATGCGACTTCATGGAGAACAATTCTGGAGGAGAACCATCAATTCTTGACAAAATGAAGGCGATGGATACTGCGAAAACCAAAGGCATGAAGAAATCCTTCAAGGAGGTTGTTGCTCAATTGCTTCCCACTATTGTAGAAGGTGCTAGGTTTGTCTTTGTTGAACCCTTGGCAGTAGGTGATAATGGCAACTCTAGTGGGAAAGGTAAGGACCCTAGTTTTTCCTTGGGCTCCCTTTCTATCACTCCTAATGATTCAATGTGTAATGAGATTGCTCTTGAAAAGAGTAGATTAAAAGATGTTGATAAATGTCTGGCCCAGAAATTCCCTGATGATTGGTTTAGAAATGTGTGGAAAATTAAACTAGGGTTTCATGTTTCCTTCTGTAGATTAATTCAAAAAGGATTATTTGTTATTTTTTCAAAGATCATAAGGCCCAATCTGAAGTTATTAATAAGCAATATTGGACTATTGGTAGATGCACATTTCTTGCCCTAGAATTGTCTCCTGAAGCCATTAATGAAGAAATCTGGGCACTGTCATGCCCTAGGTGGCTTTTGGTTAAAAATGTCCCTCCACTGCTGTGGAGATTCATACCCCATCTAATTGAGCCAATTGGAAAAAAACATTCGTATGGATAATTTGACCTCCCTTATACCACATTTGGATGCTAGGGTTCTTGTTTCAATTAACCCTACTTTAGATGCTCCTAAATTTCTCAATGTTAAATTAGGGGCTGACATTGTCTCTTGCCCTATCGAAATTCTAGGAGGAGTCAGTGCTTGCTTCCTCTGCAGAAAAGAGGGGCATATTCAGAAGAATTGTCCCATTGTCAATCGAAAAAAAGGTGTGGAGAAACCCCAAAAGGGCACTCACGACTCCTCGTCTACCTCCAAGAATCATTTGCCCTTATTGGCCTCTGCGCCTCTCATGGATAAACTTGATCCCTTAAGTAAGAATGTTAAAAATTATATGAGTGGAGCTAATAAAACGCTTCCTGAATTTGATAAAAACACAGACTTTGTGAAATTCAGTGAAGCTCCCCTGCACCACTCTGCAATTGCAGAAGCTCTATAACAGATGGATAAAGATCAACAAGAGGGTTTTCAAATGGTTGCAAAAACCCTAGAAAGAGGAGGAGAAAAAATTCCCAGCAGTTAGCGCTCGAAAAAATTAGAGCGGCTAACCCCAATAACAATGAGCATAGTAAAGATAAATATGCTGGGGCAAAAAATTCTACTTCTTCTATGGAAGATGATGCACAAGAGATGTCCCCTAAGAGGAGATTCTCAGGTACAGATGTAAATTATTCCCTTGTCAAATATTTGGTTAATAACTTTGAAGGGAGAGACAGAAAAAATAGTGAATCAGGTAAGGGAGGGAGCTCTAGTGGGGCACTCATCAAGCCTACAACTTGTAGGGACTCTGTAGATATGGATGTATCTTATGATATCTCTCCATCTAGTGACCCTGCATTGGCTGAGGGAGACCCCCCTCTTACAAAATTCACTACTGAGTCATCTATATCCCTTCCCCCTAAGAAGTTTGTTGAGGTTGTAGATAACTGCATTATAGAGGTCATTGTTGTTGACCCTAATAGAGTTGACCCCAACCCTAGTGAGCCATCAACATGTGGTTTTGATGTCATAGGAAATAGTGATAGTTTAAACACATACAGACCCTGTACTAGGGATGAGGTGGCCTCCAATCAACCTGATCCCAACAAGGATTCAGACCGTGGGGATGACTCCCAATATGATGAAGACTCTATCGAAGATGGTGATGAGATGGTTGATAGTGAGAACACTGACCATAAACCCAGAAGGAGAGGTAGACCATTAGGGTCCAAAAATAAAGGATCTTCCAATGGAAGGAAAGCATAAGAGAAGAAAGATCTCCCCAAATGCTTCAATATTTTTAAGACTGCCAAAGAGTTACAACAAGTCTCCTAGATATGATGAAGTGCATTTCATGGAACATTAGAGGTATGGAGTCACCAAATAGGAAGCAAATTGTTAGGAGGTTTCTTAACCAACATACAAATTCATATTTTGTGATGCTACAAGAATTGAAGGCAACTAAATTTACTCTGGAGGTCAATTTGATTTCATTTGGAGAGACTCTATTAAGATCTGGTTAGATCATGATAAGGGGAGAGGGGGAGTTGGGCCACTCATCAACCCTAAGTGAAAAGATCACATTATTAGTCAGTGACACTCTCCATGTAATAGAGAAGTTTGGGCTTCATTCAGCTTGAATAATTCTATCATAGGTTTTTGCTCAATTTATCCAGCCAATGATTATAGGGAGAGGATTGAACTATGGGACTGGATGGCCTCTCTTCCTGACATTCCTTGGATTATTGGGGGAGACTTAAATATGATTGAAAACCATAAGGATAAGTTTGGAGGTGTTTCTATGGAGTGGAAAGGGGCTGAGAAACTACATTGGGAAAGGATTAAGAATTGTAAGAAGGTCTTTGACCCCTTACTTGGTAATAAGCAATATTTGAGAGGGATATGGTACACTTGGTGTGCTTCCTGATGGGTCATATTTGGTTAATATTCAATTTGCAGATGATACTTCATTATTTGTAGAACTCACCAAGAGAACATGGAATCCCTTGAAAGCAAAATCAAGGTCCTCAGTGAGATCTCAGGGGCTAAAATATCTCAAACCAAATCCACCTTTCCTGGGTGGAGAGAGGACCCTTCAGATTGGTTACAACAATTTGGGTTCTAGTGGGTGGGTCTTAACAAGATTGTCAGATACCTACGGATACCCTTCTCCATCTCCCCTTCTCTAAAGAAATTATGGATATGGGTTAGAGGTAAAATATAAAATAAATTAAATAAGTGGAACAATAGATATCTGTCGCTTGCTGGCAGAGTGCAAGTTTGTCAAAAGATTTTATCTTCGTACAACATTTACTATTCATCGGTCTGGATGTTTTGTAACTATTAGATCCTTGAAATCCAAAAAGTTATAAGGAAGTTCTTATGGTCTGATGGGAAAGGAAATAATAAGATACATTCTGTTAAATGGGGTTGATGTCATATTGACAAGAGAGTGGGAGGGATCAGACTAAAGGATCTGAGACTCCAAGGGATTGCACTTGCTGCAAAATGGATCTTTCAGGCGTTTGAAGGCAGTGAACCATGGAAAGTCTTGGTCAGAAGCAACATTATGAGGGTTGTACCTAAGGGGGATAAATCTTGGAAGTCTCTACCCTTTTGTGACTTGGTGGCTGGAGGTTTCCTAGTCTCAGTATAGGGTTCGTGTGTCTTTAAATCTATCTGGAGGGCTTGGGAAATAGTTAAACCTTTCATCACCAATAGTAGCACCAACAACAATGATCACATTCATGTAGATAGATCTATCTGGTGGAACCTTTTCCACTCCTCCAAACCTCTTGCGCTTACACAAGGTTGTTCTACCAGAGCACGAGCTAACAAAGGTATTTGTTGCTTTAAAGACATTATTGATAGTGATATGCTTATGAGTTGGGAAGAACTTAATACTAAGTATGATCTTCGAACTTCCCAAAAAAGAACTTACAATATGGTTAAAAATGCTTGTGTTGTTCTTCAGTTGCCTAAAAATTGTAATGTGGATAATAATAGATTTACTGCTTATAAATGGAATGATGATATCCTTATTTCTAATGTTAAGTCTATCATTGTTTATAATACTCTCTCTTATGATGAGTCTATTATCAATCATGCTAATACTTTGTGGTATGCAAATTTATCTTTAAAGCAGTGGCAAAAAGTATTCACAGGATTATGGAACAGTCTTATTGTTCCTAAGAAAAAATGTTTTAAATGGTTGATGTTAATTAACAGGCTTCCTTTCAGGAAAGACCGACGCAATATATTTAGAGTGCCTGAATCCGTTAGACACATCTTCTTTGAGTGCATTATTGCTAAAGAAATATGGTTGATGTTTGGTATTTCTATTCCTAACCAGGTTAATATTATGGAAGTTCTTCCTGGTTGCATCCATGGTTTGAAAAAATATACTAATCTATTTTGGCATATTCTTTCTATTGATATCTTATGGCACATTTGGAAAATTGGAAATGAAGATAAATTCCAAGGTAAAACTAGGGCCCTTACTGATTCATTTCATGGACTCACTCTTCATTACATTATTTTGCAGGTCTTTGTAACTATGAGGATAGAGAAGAACATTTTTTTGCGGTTTCTCAAAGATGGTCATGCTACTATGTTCATATATGAGTTGGAGAATGGATTTGAATGGAGGCGGGTTGCGGGAGACCACACCTCCTTTGTCACTGCAATGAAGAATCTTAGTGCTGAGATTGGGAAATCCAAAAACCCAACAATGGAATAGATCCAAATGTTGACTCATCCACATGAGGAAAGGAAGACAATCTGGATGGAAGGCCCTTTAGGGTGGACAACTTGGATGGAGCCCTGTCAGGATCATCTTCATAAGTGTTGAGATGTTGTTTGGTTCTTTTTGTTCGAACATAAACATTATCTATGTATACTCTTTTTGCTTGGAAACATCATAAAATATGCTATGTATAGGATTATGTTGTTTATAATGTGCATGCAGAACTGTTAGTAGTCATTGATAGGATCTATGTAGGTTAGGATTGTTGGTTTTGAGGCATGACCTCATGTTATTGCTGAAGCTATACTTTTTGTAAGTTTACTCTCTATATTTAATATATAAAAAAATGAATTTTCTAAATAGATTGTTAGATATATTCCAAGGGATAAATAAGGTGATTGTGTGACAATATTCTTGTATTTCGTTTTCACATTATGTTTTATTGTCACTACCATGAAGGTGTGTATATGCACTCTTAATTTATAGAATATGAATTGAAACTATAAATGGATTGGTGTACAGTTCAATTTTAAGAATGTGCATGAAAATAATGGTGCCACTATGAGAAAGTAGAACCATTAAGAGAAAATTGAAATACTTCTTTATGAGGATCTAAATTTGATCCTTTTTGGGCTTAGAAAGAAATAGAGTTAATGTGTTGGAAGACTAAGATTGTGAGGGCTTATATTAAAGGTCTAATTTATTTATAGTTTGTGAGGGTATTTAATTGTTAGTCATCATGACCATTTAATTATTACGCCACTTAAAAAAATAGTTGTCATTTGGCCTTAGCAAATTTTTGAGCATGTTGGAATTAATAAAGACTAAATTTTATGTTTAGTAAATTCTTTAAAGATATTTTTATACATATCAATAGTAATAACATATTATAGACATTAAAATGAGTAGGTATGGACACAAAAAAATATTTGTAGATATGTGTAACGAAGGTCAAATTTGTGTAAAATCCATTAATCAAGTTCAAATTTATAATTGCACAAATAATTTACACAACTTGAAACACAAATAATGCTTAGATGATTAGTTCAAATTTGCAATTGTACAAGCAGTTTACACAACTTGAAACAATTTTTTTTTTTTAATGGTCAGTTTAAATTTACAATTGCAGAAATAACTTACACAACTAATTTTTGAATTTCAGTGTAATTAACCAACAAATTCTAATATTTTTATACAATAATGAATCATTTTTAACATCTTACATAATATATTTCACCATCCAAATTCTAACTAAAAATATTTATTTTATTAATTTATATTTATAAAAAAATTTAATATCATTATCAATCCTAATTAAATAGCATGGGTATTACATTATTGAGGGTGTTGTTTTATCCATACAATATTATATTTCATATAGCCTTTTTGATATTGTCAATATTGTATTTTGAGATTAAAATAAAGCATGATTGTTATCTATATATACTTATTTAAAATAATATTATTGTAAGGAATTTATCATTTAATAAAAATCTATTTAAGTTAATTAAAATGATTATAAGTTAATTATAAAAAATCAATTGTATGCGTACTTTTATTTGATGTAAAAGTTTTGTTCAATAAGATCCTCTAATCTTACGTACAACTTTGAATTGCAATTAATGGGAAATGATGCACCATGGAAACAATCTTTAAGAGTGTAGAATTGATCTAACAATTTTTTTATAGATTTGAACTCATTCACTTCAATTTTTGGCATTTGAATCTAAGGACAAGTAATCCTTACAAACACTCATGGTAGTCTTTTGATTATATTTTGAATGTTATCTTTAGTTAGACCCTAGAGTTCCATATTTAAGGCTTTGAGAAAAAGGTTTGAAGATAATGAACAAGTGTGTAATAGACCTATGAGTATGTGCTCTAATAGTTTTTTTATAAATGCTACTAAAATGCTCTCATAAATGTTTGATTGATAAAATACTAGCATGCTCCTATACGTTAGCCCTTGATTTTCAAATAAATGAGTGAATATACTTCAATAAAAGAACCAAGCACAAAAATCAACATAATGTGCACTACATCAACTCACAATAGCTAGTGAAGTGTACTAAAAAAGTAGGAATTTAAATTTTGAATTTTAAAGGTTTAGGAATCAAGTTTTCTACTATACAAGTGATTTCAGTTGGGTTTGTACATGTGGATTGATCTAGTGGGACAAATGGTTTCTAGAGATCAACAAGGAATATAATTGGATAAATGATAGAGGGAATTAGAATGTTTAATGTCACTTCAGAAGGAATACACCATTTATAACCTAATTATTGGATTTATGAGAGACTAATTGAAAGAGGACCAAAACATAAGAGAAAAGGACATGAGTATATGTGATTTTCATCATTAAATTCCCTCTCCCCAACTTTGATGTGAATGTGAAATATCTAGACAAATACATTACAAAGAAAAATAAGTAGTCAACATGTAATTTAATTAGTTTTTAGACACTCAAGATAAAAGAGTATTGTTATGCTCCGCATACTCTCCCCCTCTCTATTTCATTCTTGGAAATGTGGGTGCCCCTCTTGTTTGTTTTTGTTAGGATTCCCAAAGATACTGAGAGAGGGGGGGGAGGTGAATCAATATCTTACTGGTTAACAGATTTTCTAACCTTATTAAGTAATTTGCATTCCAAAATAGTGTACTGGTAAACAAGAATTAATGCAGTAAAAAATGAACAATAAACACAACATAAAGGCACACCATAACACAAGATTTTTGGCAAGGAAACCCAGTGTGGGAAAAATCTCGGTGGGATTTGTGACCCACAATATTCACTGATTGGCCAATGAGTGGATATTACTTACAACGATGTGTGCTTGCACATGTAGGAAGGCCAACTTCCTAGAGCTCACTGCTCAAATACAAAAGAAAGTCTCATTGACTTACAAAAATGGATTATGGAAATCCAATGTGATGTATTACTACAAAAAGCATCTGCTATGCCAGGTACAGTACCAGTTGAAGCTCATACAATAACCATAAACCTTACTCCAAAATTTGCCTTAGTATTTGCTCTACATATCCATCCTATCATGTCCTTACTTACAAAATGATCTACAAGATCTCATACTTATATATGAGACTTATTACAATATGCCATGTCAGCTTACAAAAAGATATTACAATTAAATACAATATACAATAAACAAAATCAGGTCGTCCAGGGTGCTGGTAAACATTTTGTCACTGCCGGTGAACTATCTGCTGGTGTTAGTGCTTGTCGGTGCCATAAGATTGCAAGGTTGCCATCAATGACAATAACTTCAATCACCTACAATTCTCATTGGAGTGTGCAAAGCCAACAGTTTTCTTGTTGCACTTTTCTTCCCCTTTTGTGTTCTTTGTTTTGTCTCTCTGGAGTTTCATGTTTGTGGAACTCCGGAGTGTGTTTTTGTTCTCCTTTGGTCCGCACACCGGAACCTTGAAATCCCAAGATCCTGAAGTGCATTTTTTTCCTTGTTTTCTTGGTTTGACTTCGGGATTTCGGGTTCCCAAAACCTTGAAATCTTCGTTGTTTTCCTTTGTTTGTCCACCTAACTTCGGAACTTCAAAACCCTGGAGGCCCGAAGTCTTGTGTTGTTTTCTTTTCAGAGCCCTGAGATCTCAAAATTTTGAAAACCCAAGTTCTCTTTCTTTGTTCAGTTTTTTCCCTCTTCAAAATTTTAGAACTCTGAAGTTTCGAGGTCGTTCACCTATCGACCTTTGGAATCTCGAGATCCCATAACCTCGAAGCTATTTTGTGTCTCGGTTTTCTCGATCATCAAAAGGTTATAAATAGTCTTTCCAAGAGTGTTTTTGCTCATTTGTGTGATTTGGTTTCTTTGACCTCTTTGACCTCCTTGCCCTCTTGCGATTCGACGATCTCTCATGGCACGCTATGCCTCTTCCCCTTCCTTTCTCTGCGCGAGTCCCCCTCTTCATGGCCTTGTGTTTGTGTTTTTCTTTCTTTGGTTTGTATTCTTTTCATTTTGTGTGTTTTGGTGTTTCGTAGCTTAGGGTTTTTGTCTTAATAAGTCAAGCTTCCAGTAGTCAGGGTTTCCTTTTTTGTTGCTTCAGGATCTCGAGTTCCCGAGATCCTAACCCCCTTTGGTCTATTTGTTGCTCTGGAACCCTGGGTTCCTATAATCTTGGAACCTCCTTCGCTCTGCCTTTGTTTCACTCTAGAACCCCAAGTTCCTAGGATTCTTGAGCGGTATCTTGTTCATCGAGCTTCCTCTTCAGAGACTCCAGAACCTTAGGATCATAGGATTCTGAAGTCTCATCGAGAGTTTTCCACTTCCTACTCCATGCTTTGGGATCTTTGGATCCCAGAATAGTGAACCTCATTGCTAATCTCACTCTGGAACCCTAGAACCTCGGGATCCTGAGGTGACCTCCTAGAGATGTCTTCCCAACTTCAGGACCCCAGAACTCCGGGATCTCAAAATCATGTGTCTTAAGGGTTTCTATGGACCTCGGAACCCTAGGATTTCAGAGTCCATTGTTTTTAAGTAAATCTCCTAAGGTACTAATTATGTATATTCCTTTGTGTAGTTTGAATAATTCTCATGGAAGTATCTTCCATGCCAAGGAAGAAGGCTAGAAGTGAGGTCAAGCTTAAAAGAACCCTATCACAATGAAGTACTTGTACCAAGGCCAAACATTGGTCTCCGATTTTGAAAATGAGATCTAGTGGGTTACCGATACAAAAATATGGCATATTAAGCTAGATGCAATTAAGAAGGAAATGAATCAACCAAACACAAAACCAGAATACAGGAGAATCAAGAGGTCTGGGCTCATCAAGGCCACAGTCTTTCCTCAATCCATATAGTCTCTAAAAATAATACTCATAATAGCTCAAAATTATGACAAGGATACCAGGAGATACATGGACACCAAAGGGAATGTAGTGGCCGATCTCTCGCTTGACATGCTCACTCTGAAGTTTGATATTCCACAATATGAGAAGGTCCTCTAGACAACCAAAGTTGAAGTTGTCCAAATTTTCAATAAGGATGTTTTAGACAATAGGTTCCATATAAATGAGGTGTGGCTTGAAGAACCAAGAAAATCAGGATTGAAGACTACAGACAACATTGTAAGGGTCAACTTCAAAGATGCACACATGGATGTGATTATCATGCTCCACTGATCCTTTGGCAAAGAAGACTGCATGTATTACCATTTGTTGATGTTCCACTACATTCATGTTATTCTTATAGGGAAGGAATACTTTGATTGGGTACAAATCGTGTCTGATAATATCCATCAACAAATGTATAATGTATTGGAGACAAAGAAGTTGTTTATGACCTCCTATGTAATTTGGGTAGTGGCTAGGAGTGGCATCTACCTTGGATTAAAAACTAGTGGCAGACTTGGAGAAACACCTGGGGAATGAAGAGCTTGATAATATTATACTCAGTTTCCTATCCAACAAGCTAAGTTTCATTTCAAAAGGATTAATGATGCTTTCATATATGAAGTCATATGCAGATTGATAGGCGATGTTGGGTATTAGATCTCTCAGGAAGCCATGAAGATGATATAAGAATGGGGAACATGGTTCATCTAGAACCAACACTCCACCTGTATCTGACTAAGAGGATCATAGGAAAACCCCTCCTTCTCCACAATACTACAACAACCACATTATCATCCTTGACTATGCAAGGCGGGTTGTGGGACTTCAATCTCTCATGACCCTTAAGCATAAGACGTGGTCACCTTTCAAATTTCTCTTGAGTACTACAAGTGCCATAATATACAAATGACCAAGACAACTATCCACAAGTTGTAGGATCTCAGCCTTAAGGAATTCGACTATGCCTGACAAAGGCATGACCCATTTGGAAAGCTTAAAGGATTGATGCCAGTATCGTATAAGGGACACATGCCAACACTAGAGGATTTTTGGGTAGGTATGCAGGACAAATTTGAGGCTAGGGAAAGAGGGTTTCACATGTTGATGGTTGCCCAGGTAAAAGAATTCAAGGTGGAAATAAATATTCCTAATGAGCTCAAGGATGATGGAGAAATTATCGATCCAACCTATGATGAAACAATGGTAGACAAGAGACCTCTCTCCCTGATTAGATGGTCAAAATAGGAAAATGTAGATATTGATAATGTCTCTGAGAAGTTGGTCGAGAGAATAAGCTAGTGGTGTGATGAATAATGATGAACAACAGATACCCCAACCGGTACTGAGAGGGGGGGGGGTGAATTAGTATAGGCAAAAACTCTCTCAACAATATTATCTAGTTAAAGCAATATCAACTGGTTATCACCATTACTGAACTTAACCATGGCAACACCGGTTAAAGATAGTAAGACATCAGATACCATAAACTGATAAGTCTGAACACTTCAAATACGATCAATACTTGATAACAAATTCACCCATAAAAATATGCATGTGGTATACTAGTAATACCATAACCTATTAACCCTGCATGTATAATCTTTCAACAAAATACTTCATAAAAATCACATGAAAAATGCATAACACATAACACATAGATTTTTCATGTGGAAACCCAAATGGGAAAAACCACGGTGGGGATGAATACCCACAAGCTTGTTTTTGAACTCTTTTGAAGCTTGCCCTGTTAGGAGCCTAGTCCGATTAAAGACTTTACAATAAGGTTTTGCTAGGAACTGATCCTATTAGAGATCAACCGGTTAAGGGATGGCTATATACCTTGTTAAAGGTTACCTCACTAAAGGATTTAAAGAACTCAATGATCTTGAGTCACCTGGTTACAAGTTTTACAATAAGCCTATTAAAGCTACTCAGTAAAGGGATTTTCCAACTATTGAAATGGTTAGAAGACAACATGTAAAACTCTGATCTGATAACAACACTACAAGCCAAGGCAGATCCTTTCCATTTCCTCTACTCTGCAATCACACTCTACAGTTTTCCTCTTACTGGTCTCGCAAGTATCTCATCACTTGGATACACACAACATTTGCCAACAACTTTACAATAACAAACATAATCAACCTTATAGACATCAGTCGGGTTGGTAGCATAAACCCTAAACCCTAAGCATCTTAGGTTTACAACACAGGCGGTCCATTCCTGACCATCCAAACACATTGCATAGAGGATTACAAATTCAAATAGATCACAAGACAATCTGCATCATTCATTCTTCACCGCACATGGGAATCAGTAACCCATCATGCTTTCTTCTCATACCACTAAGAAGAATGATCATTCCCGAGGTAGACTCCAAACACAGTCGATCTTCTCATACCTCAATCCTTCACGTGCACAAGGCTGACATGGCACCTCGATCTCATTCACATCTCTTAGCTAACTCATCATAGAGTATCATCGGTTGCATCACACAAGCTGGATTTCCAAACCGATAACCATAGAGATGAGACTACCAATTGGTAGTCACACTTAGTAAAACCTTGACACCGGTTCACTACATCTCTTCATGCCTCTTCATACCAGTTCACCAACTTCTTTCAATTTGCATACAGGTTCTCTTACATTTATTGACATCAATGACAACATACATTATCATCATATCAACATGTCGATTCATCATATGCCAATGATATCCAACATGGTTTAACCTTAGGCTCTATCCCAGTATTTGAAAAGAGAAGAAAGGGAAGGCCACAGGTAATCCTCAATCTAAAAATACCAAGGATTATGTGAGGAGAATAAGGTTTGAGTCCTAGAAGACCACTCCAGTAGATCATGAAGTTGTCGCACCCACTATTGACAAAGAAGAATTGATGGAGCAAGTAGATGCCAAGATGAAGGAGTTACAACTCCTCAAAATAGTAGTTGAACATGGCGTCACAATCGGGTTACTCATCGTACCCCAAGCCTACATTACACCTATCATCCCTACAATTGGTATCATTCCAGAAGAAAGTACCTCTCAAGCACAAGATGCCAAAGAATCTGCCCCTTCCACTCAATCTCCTCTAGCAGCCACTGTACCAGTGCACAAGAAGGTAATTATTCATGATATTGATTATAGATCCATCTCTATCATGGTTCATAGGGAAAAGGAGGATACAATGCAAAGGTAGGCTACAATTGAACTTGGCATAGATGAAGAAGTGTTGGAATAAGTTCCTATCACCTCTCAGAGTGAGCAGCCTACTCAAACACTAGCCAATGAGCTCAAAGATCAACAGGAGGAAACCACCCAAACATAGGTGTTTATGTACATATAGAAACCATGGAGGTTGAAAAGAAAGATGAGAAGTTCATGCTTACCCCAAAGGACTGGGAGTTAACTCTTAAACAATGGGAGGGAGGAGCAAGGAAAATGCAAGATGATGCAAATAAAGAACCCCTAGAACAAGGAGTAGGCAAAAATCTAGAGGAATTTGCAAAGCAACAACAACAACAAAGCTATGAACAGGTACTGCAAGGAAACCTAGCACAACAAGTTGCATAGTCGCCACCACTCCATGAGACACATGTGGAATAAGAGTATGAACAACAATAAAAGGAGGATCATGAACTGTAGGAAGGTGAAGAAGAACAAGAGAACTAATTGGAAGCCCATACGATGACTTCTCAGATTACCACATAAGGTGAGCTGTTAGACTCCATCATGCCACAATGGTTAAATTTTGACTTCCAAAAGAAGAAGAAGGTTGTTCTCCCCAGCATCACCTTGCAAGAAGCGGTTTCCAAGTTACCAAGGAGAACCAAAATGTCTAAAAGTCTCCACCACCTATCAAGAAGTGACTCCAAAGATGTGATAGCTAGTGTAGCCACTCCAGTACAGGAAGAAGAAGGTGAAGAACAAATACCCCCAAGGTACCAAGTATCCCAAGTAAAAATTGGGAAACAAACTAAATGGGGGAAGATAGCCTCTCTAGATGTCATCACCACCACAATAAAGACAAGAATAGAAAAGGAGCATAGGTCTAAAAAGGAAGTCAAAGCATAGCTAAAACAATATAAGAAATTGATCATCGAAATTTCTACGCCAATTGATTCAAGGTCTTTCAATGCCTTAACTTCCACCTCAGCACTCCCACAGGAAGAGGTAAAGGTATTATATGAAATGAGGATAGTGGAAACTACAGTCAAAACATGGACAAAAGATTAGGTGAACAAAGTAAGATGTTCTTATAAGATACTATGGAGATATATGAAGATGCTCACCTCCTCGAAAGAGGCCTCATCCTCTGTTCTACACAGTGTGAAGCTCAATCTGACAGGTTCTCAAAATAGGCCAAAGTAGTCAGGAAGATCAAGGGATTGGGAGAAGAGGTGATAAAGAAAAAAGACCTATTAGGGAGAGAAGACCTCGATAGTTTGTAGTCATGCATTGATATTTTGGAGTTGAAAGTGGATATGATAGACCAATGCAAAACAAGATTTCTCAAAGAACATCCATATTTATTTACTCTCCTAGAACAATATGAGAGGTATGTAACAAAATTGTTAGGCAAATAGAGAACTGGCCTAATGCAGGCAAGTGAACTTTACCAAGAAGCGATTCTCAAGCAGTGGGAGGCATACATGACTAAATAATTTTTCTTGATCATTAGATTTGATGTCACGATCATGGAAAAGTATATGCACTTAGTTATCCAATCTTATCAGGCTACACAAATAGTAGATGAGCTGGTTGATAAGAGGGAAGGCGTCAAGGAAATTCTTAGAGTTTAAAAGTTCTAGATTGAGTATGTGCTCGATTCTCCATCTGCTTCAATAGACTATTACCTGAGCAATTACTGAAGCTACAAAGAGAACAAATAATGAACAAGTAGTTGACTCATAGTGTACTCCTACTACCACAAAGGGGAAAGGCATAGTTGTGGTAATGATTGTAGTTTTGAAGAAAGGTTTATATTCCACTCGTCATGCATAGTGCTACCACCAGGAAAACACAACACACATGGAGACTTTGCATACTATTGCACATGGAAGTGACTAACTATTCATAGATGTGTAGTGTCAGTTGAGTGGAGTTCAAAAGAAATGACTTGCATGTCAACTGTGAATCCCACCATTTTGTAACTGAGTTTTAGGCATAGCTTGTTCCTAGGATATATGAGCCAGAGCACTATAAATGTAATAAATTAGGCCATTTTAAGGGTCCGAAAATTGAAGATTGGAGGTCCTAGTTAGGATTTTGTTTACAGTATTTTCATTTCTAGCTCTTTCAAATTCCAAACTTTGTCAAACTTTCTAAGTATCAGTTCTCACTGGTACCATTATTTTCATAATTAATCTATACAAGATACTTTGTGGATCACATGTTACATGGCTTATGTTGAACGAAGTTAGTATTTCCATGATCTGATATCTTCTCTCACTCTAGATAGCTCAATTGGGCTGGCTTTTGTGGATTTCATTACCAACGATAACTTTAAGAGCCCCCCTAGGAATAGTAGCAAAATATTGGTGAATTTTTTGGTACCCCTAGAAATCCAATATAATGATTATTGGTGATTTTTTCGGTACTCATGGAAATCAAGTATAATTATTATTGGGGAATTGTTGGCAATTGCCCAAAATTAGGGGAAAATTGTTGGCGAATCATTTTTCCCACGTGTCAGAGAAACGCATTAGTGCTGGTGATTTTGCCTTGTAATGAAATAAATGTAATAAATATAATGGCGAATTCATACATGTTTTAATGAGAAAGGTTGTTTTTACTAGTGATTTACACTATCACACAAAACCAATGCATGTCATTTAGTGGCGGCGATATTTTTTTTATTTGTAAATGAGTATTTTATTATTGATATCAATAAAGTTTACATAATTATCATAGTTCGGCCAAAATTGGGGCCTCCAGAAATTCCCATGGTCCTATACCACAAAACCACCCGTACACAACATGCAGAGCCAAGCCTTTCTTTGCAACAGAACTAGACCCCATCCCACTAATCCATTTCCCCATTACATGTGCCAATCCTAAATACAGAGGTCTACATCAAAAAACACAAAGTAAAACCTCCCATGCCCAAGACAAAAGGGGAGACCAAGAAGTTACATCACCACGGTTGACCACCTTCACCAAAAAGTCATCACCACGCGACACGCCTCACCTGGAAATGCCACTGTTGCCCTTAATCCGCCACTCCACTGTCCTTTGTAGCCAAAAGAAAAAATATTAAATTACATTTTTACATTGTACCACCTTTCTGCTTCTCTTTGGATGACCTCGTCCATGTTTAGCCTTTTTTTGTAGATGTAATCCTCGATGGCACTGAGGCCTTCACTCGTAGCCGCCCTGCGCACTTCTGGATTGTCATGCACACTCCAAAGAATAAAATGATGAATAGATCCAGAGGGGTCCCCTTGGCCTTCACCAATTTGGAACCAGTCCACATCATGAGCCAACAAACCCATCCCCATCTGCGCCCTGACCAGGATATCTTCCAGGCCACCTCTCCATTCTTCATGAACACAAAAAGTGACTACCCATCTAACCTCTAACATCGTGCCTAATTCTAGATACCATGCTAAGAAGAGTGATGAAATTTCCAGATTTAATCTGCAACGACCCTCCATTGCAAGATAGTCATGACCCAGGATGATTGAAACATTGCGGATGAATTCATCATCCTTAAAGTAGAAAAATGTTTTCCAGTCTGTCGTGAGTGACCTCCCCCCAAAACGGATCCATTTGTATAGAACTGCGAAGGGAGAAGTTGGCCAACACTTTTCTTACAACAACAATCACCACTATAACTATCTATTTTTACTTGATTTGGCAATTGAAATCCAAAAAGTTTTATATCCAACAAGATAACAACAATTAAGTTAGCACACGAGTAATCTAAAGCCAAATATTTTCTATTTATTAAATTATGACATATGAGTAAGTGGTATTAATTTTGAAACCTTAAGCCAATTGGCAACTATGTTACATGGACCATATGTGAATCAAATTAGTTGATGTGACTATAGTGTTATTTGATATGACTGCTTTATTCTTTTCTATGTGACACGTTATTCCCAATTCGCGCTTTCACAATATTACACTTGTGCCGACTGATTATTTGATTTGACTAATGCAATTATAGATCAACAATATCAGCTAATGCATTAATATTCTTATACTAATGTTTTATATCCGTAGGCTCCTAGCCACGAGCGATGTCCCCTATGCATTTAACTTAACCCTTGGATTTTGCACGTGCGCGAAGTGGCTTTTAATTTTTTGGTGCGAATGTCCAAAGAAAACATATTCATTCTTAAAATCACTGAAATTGAGACACGTGTTAGTGTTAATGCAGATATAGATCAACAACATCAGCTAATACATTTATATCAGCTTATGCGTTAATATTGTTATACTAATGTTTTATACCCTTAAACTCCTAGCCACGAGCGATGTCCCCTATGCATGTAACTTAACCCTTGTATTTTGCACGTATGTGAAGTGGCTTTTAATTTTTTGGTGCGAATGTCTGAAGAAACCGTATTCATTCTCAAAATCACCTGAATCGAGACACATGTTAATATTAATGCAGATATAGATCAACAATATTAGCTAATGTGTTTATATCAGCTTATGCGTTAATATTGTAATACTAATGTTTTATACCCTTAGGCTCCTAGCCGCGAGTGATGTCCCCTATGCATGTAACTTAACCCTTGAAATTTTGCACGTGCATGAAGTGACTTTTAATTTTTCGGTGTGAATGTTCGAAGAAACCATATTCATTCTCAAAATCACTGGAATCGAGACACGTGTTAGTGCTTTTTTTTATTGCCTAATGCATGAATATTGTCATACTTATCTTTTATACCAAGCATCTCATGGATTCACAAAATAAGATAATGCATTAATATTGTTAATATTAAGATTATGTCAGTACTCAAATCAATAGGTTCCTATACTCTAGAGAAATAGACACTGACTCATGGTTAAGCAATAGGACTGGATTTGGCCAATGAACAAAGTGTAGCGCCCTGACTACAAGTGTACTCAAATCAACTTTCTACAACTTTCTATTCTCTCTGAAAAGTGAAACCCAAAGACTAACTCTGTGTATGCCTTTTCCCTCCAGGATAATTTTTGCTTAGATTTCCTTTATACTGTTATCCCGAGACCACTTGGAATGATTTGCTAACCGCTCCAGGGAAAATTCTCCTTGTATTTTGCTTCATATTTTTATCTCGAGCCCCACTTCCCTTTCCTCTTGGACCCTCCGGGATAACATTTCTCTATGTATTTTCTTATCCCAGAGCACATTTTGTGATCTTAAAAAACTGCCTGAGGCAAGGAAAGCGCTCTCCATATCTTTGTAAAATTATCTCGAGACCTTTTCAAACTGGCTGGAAACTTCCCCAGGGCAATTTTGATTCACTGACTAGATTCTTTGGAGGTTTCCTTGGTATATTAATATGATTATAAATTTTATTTTGTAGATACATGCATACATATATAATATATAATCAAATATATATATATATATATATATATATTTGTATCTTTTGTTTTTCCTTTTTTCATTCTTATATATATTTACATAGTCTTATACATTCATGAATGTATATGATTATATAAATGTAAGCATTCTTTTGTATATTGTTCTTTTGTTTTTATTTTATATTTTTATCTAATTATAATCTTATTTATATGTTATTTCTTAAGTAATTGTTTGTTTGTATCTACAATGTACATGCACATTGCATTCTCTTGGAATGGTTTTTTGCTTCCTTGGGTAGCATGTAAAACCTTTGAAAAATCTTAGGGCTTAGGGTTTAAGGGGATGGGTTTCTCCTTGTCTCAAAGTTTTTGTTTTTCCTTGGGTGCTGTTCTAATTTTAAGTTGACTGGCTACTGACGGTTCCCACTTTTTTAAGTTGCTATGTTGAGGGGTCTATGTCGTTCTTTTACCGGCCCTGAGTGTTAGAGTCTTTTGTTGGGATGGTTTCCCTTGAAAAGCCTATGTCTCAGTTATGGCCTTCTATTAATGTCTAAGTATTCATTGGGTCCTAAGGAGTGGCCCCGCGCCACGATCTTGAACCCTCAAGGTTTCCCCATGTGTTTGATTCGCCTTAATTTTTCCTTTTGCAAGATTATAGCTATAACAACTAGTGGATGAGCTCCACAAAAACTATTGGATGAGATCCAAAGATGGGTATTGTAATCAGAATAGGGGTCCGACTTTAGTTATCTATTTTAACTAAATAGGCTCTTTGCTAGAGCCGACTCTTCCCTATCCTCATTGTTCTCCTCCCCGCTCCCTCTCTCTCTTAGGCTTCAGGAGATGAGGGGGAAAATGTAGGCAGCCAGTGAAAGGCCATCTACAGTTGTAGATGGCTTTTGAAAATCCCTTTAGCTACCTCCTCTGATTTGAAAGTCCCTTTAGCTACAAAACAATCTGTTGTGCTGCTATAAACACAACCTTCTTGAAATATTCTCCACCCGGTTTCATTAAACCCATATCTTATGAACACACAGGAAACATATACATATGGGCATTCCATTCTGATACTATTCTTGAATAAGTGTAGAGGGAAATATTTATAATTCTCCTTGATCAACTCAACTGCTACTAATTTATGAAAAACCTTGAAGCTCTAAATTTAGAAGTTCTAAATATTCCTTTTCACCTTTTTGCCTTTCCAAAGAATCATAACTCTCCATGTTGGCATGCAACTCTTCATGCCACCTAGTGAAAGGATCAAAACTCATCATTCTACTATAATCATTTAACTACCAATTCAATATTTTCTTCAAGAACAAGCTAACATCCGTACCCATGCAACTCTTCATCAAAATGACAAGCATAAAGTCCTCTGATAGGAGGAGTGTTTTCTATGCGAAAAGATCGCTTAGAATCTGAGATGAAGATTTCATATGTGCTAAAAAGTACGTTTCTAATTCCAATGGATATGTTGTACACTTTCTATATGGGTTATTTTCCAAAAAAAAAGTGAAAGATGTGCCTTAATTATTGTACGTTTAATTGGACTTTGATTTTGATGTATTTCTGAAACAAAGGAAATTGCACTTTGATTTTTTTATATTTCTAAAACAAATCTCGGAGTTGAATATGAGATCAAGAATGCAAACCCAAGCAGCAAACAATTTCATAATAGTGAGTCATTAATGCCTAGCATTAACACAATTTCATTTGTAGTTGCACAAATTATTCTTATAGATCCATTACATTACTCCAGACTTATAGTAACTTGCAAATAGAATGTAATTCCTTCCTTGAAGGAAATCCACATTCACACTACACAGTCAAACATTGAAAATGAAATTTCCAAGACAAATCAAAATATCTTTAATATTATGATTCACCATTCATGTAATATCTGAAAGTAAAATGAAGACAATGTTAGCAACAATAATCAATATAGTAGTCTATTCATGAACTAATTGAAAAACTACTGAAAGAAAGTGTACATTCTTTCACCATGAAACCATCCTACACACTAGACAAGACAAAGCCCCGTTTCTAGTTCTACTCTCTCTGGAGATGAGAAAATTATAAATTCCTTCTTTACGACCTTGATATTCCTTTTATAATCATAAAGAATGCAACAAGCTACCAACCTTTTACAAGAATGTGTAACATGTATTGTAATGCCGTAAAACCTCCAGGCCAATATTCATGAGAGCTTTGGTTTAGAGACACATAAAGTTTCCATGAATGTGAACTACTTTATTAGCCATGCCACTATCACACATTTGTGGTTATTGATGCAGAGAATACTAGGATACAAGATTATTATTGCATTTCTTGGTAGGGGAGAACTTTGAGAGTTTTGATCAAGCAGGGATGCTTGAATCCAAAACCGCATCTCCTGTGTCTTCACCCAACTTTCTCTCTGCATTCTACCCATTATAAGGGGGACATGGTAGTTGCTAGAGAGATTAAAATTATTTGCAACTGCAACTGAAGCTTGTAGTTGCACTCGAGCCTTTTAATAACCCTCTGGTTATCTTTGGCTATTTTAATAACCCTGTGGCTACAAGGTAAGTCATTAATTTTCTTTACTTCATGGCATCTGCAAACCTTCAACCATATCTCCTTATGCCAGAATTCAACTTTACCTTCTATGCACTTCATTTAAAAACCTCTGCAAGAAAAACAACAACACTTCCTAAAAACTTATCTCTAGAAAATGTCTATCATCTACATTCTAAAATGCAGCATGCGAATGATATAAATTCTATCTTCTACATTCTAAAATGCAACATGCAAATAATGACCCTATTTCTCGATTTGTGAAGTGGTGACAATTGAGTGTCAGGTCTATACTTTGGATTATTCCATATACTATATTAATCTATGTGAGATGTACTTTTCTCGCATTTCACAAGAAAGCTTTCATTCCAATAGTCCTGACACCTATACATGACTCACAAACCTCAACATAGATTAATACTGGTAGCTTCTCACTGAATATTAAATATGTGCTATCCTTCGTATTTTTCTTCCTTTGACACACACAATGTTTTTAGTTTTCTATACAAAAGGATAGCAGAGAATCCTTGATCAAGATTTCATACGTGCCAAAAAGAGGCTTTCTAAAAGATTTCATACAGATATGCAGGACAGTTACAACTAAGATGTGATGTGTTTTCTATTTTTTTTTCTCCAATTAGTAATGGAAGATTAGCCTATACTATTCTACAATTTTTATGTGATTGAAAAACATTTGCCAATATAATTATTATTTTCCCTCAAAAATAATGAATGAAAGTGCTCTCAATCTCTTTGTAAAATTATCCCGAGACCTTTTGGAACTGGCTGTTAACTTCCTCGGGGTAATTTTGATTCAATGACTTCATTCTTTGGAGGTTTCCCCGGGATAACTTTTATCCCTTCATGAATGTTTGCTGAGATTCACTGAGTTGATTCTTTGGAGGTTTCCTTGGTATATTAATATGATTATATATATATTTTTTAAATACATGCATACATATATAATATATAATTGTATGCATATACATATATGTGTTCTTATATATATATATATATATATATATATATTTGTATCTGCACTGCTTTTCCTTTTTGCCTTTTTCTTATATACATTTACATAATCTTATACATTCATGAATGTATATGATCATATAATTTTAAATATAAGCATTCTTTTGTATATTGTTCTTTTGTTTTTTTATTTTATCTTTTATCTAATTATAACCTTATTTATATGTTATTTCTTATGTAATTGTTTGTTTGTATCTACAATGCACATGCATTCTATAGGAATCATTTTTTCCTTCCTTGGGTAGCATGTAAAACCTTTGAAAATCCTTAGGGTTTAGGGTTTAAGGGGATGTGTTTCTCCTTGTCTCAATGTAATTGTTTTTTCCTTGGGCATTGTTCTAATTTTAAGTTGATCGACTACTGATAGTTCCTAGTTTTTTAAGTTGCTATGTTGAGGGGTTTGTGTCATTCTTTTATCGGTCCCGAGTGTTAGAGCCTTTTGTCAGGCCGATTTCCCTTGAAAACCCTGTGTATCAGTTATGGCCTTCTATTAATGTGTAAGTATTCGTTGGGTCCTAATGAGTGGCCCCGCACCACGGTATTAAACCCTCAAGGTTTCCCCACTTGCTTGTTTTGAATCTTTATTTGAAGTAGCTTTGGCGTTCCGTGCTCTAGGATAGAACTTCAAAGAGGCTAGACACAAAAAATTGCCCTGCGACATCATGGGGGTCATCAAAAAATTGGTCGGGATAAAAAAAGCAATGGAAACAAAGGAGAAATGCTATCCTGAGGAGCAGAAAGCAGCATCCAAAGACCGCCTGAGATAACTCCTAGCAAAGAGTAGCAAAGGGATACCGTTTTATCTCGGGGTAGCTTCCAAAGAGTAAAATTACCATAGAAAGGTTGCCCCGGGGAGATTTTCAATTAGTGTTGAGAGGCCCTAGGATAATTTTACAAAGAAATAAAGAAGGTTTTCTTTTCCCTAGGCGATTTATCAAGAACACATGTTATGCCCCGGGATAAGAATATAAGGTCGTGGAGAGGGAAAATATAACCCCGCGATGGTTTGCAAGGCATTTCTTATGGTTTTGGGATAAGGAGAAGGATGAAACAAAGAAAAAATTATCCCAGAGGAATAGAGAGCATATGCAGAGTGATACTTTGGGTTTCAGTAGGAGTATGCACATAGATACTTGGGCTCTAGGATAAGAGGATTAGTAAATAAGCAATGAAATATTTATCCCGGAGGGTCATGAAGGTCAAAGGAAAGAGGCCCGAGATAAAAGGCAGAAGGAATACAATAGAAGTTTTATCTCGGGGGACTGAGAAGTGCATCCTTCGATGCTCCAGAATAAAAATGGAAAAGGAAAACGAAGTGAAAATCTTGTCCTGGGGAAGCACAAGGTGTGGTGGTAACTTGATTTTGGGTTTCAGTCAGAATAAATAAAGAGTGATAAAGTTCTACTTCGGGATAAGAAGGGGATCGAATTCAAAGTAATTATTATCATAGAAAGATGGAAGAATAATAGAAATAGGCACCAAGATAAGAAACAAAGCCAAAGATAGTGAAGATTTTATCCTGAAGCGGTAAATGAAGTTGCAAACAGATGCCCGAGGAAAGAGGATGTGGTGAACTCATGACATTTATTGCCCCACGTGGTGATTGACATAACATAAAAGGAAAAGGTGACCAAAAGAGAATACAAGGGCACCAACTCAGTGGTCAAAGGAAGTCAAGGATTGATTGTGACCATCCAAATGATCATCTATGACATAAATTCAAATTTTGAAGCCATCGACAACTTTGCTTTGCATGAAGGAATTAATGGCAGAGAAATAAAAGAGAAAACTCTGTTACATTCATCTTCGCCAAGTATTCAAGTGATCAAAGAGAAGTTGTAGAGAAAGCAGGAAGCAAATTCAAGCAGTCTCAAGGCGTCCAAACATAAGTTGCTAACCATCAAGCAAAATTTGAGTGCCCTCTGTGTGAATTTGGTTGAATTGTTCATGAGAATTATAGGTGTTTTTAGAGCCCTAGGATTTTATTTCCTGCTCTCCATGAAATAGCTATGGCCTCCCCCATTGAGAAAATTACAAGCCCTAATATAGAGAAATCCCAAGAGGCTGGAGCTAGCTAAAGTGTCCTTGGTGTTACCCATGCCATCCCTTTGAACATAATTGCCCCACTACAAGAATTACAAGATGCCCCTGTTGTTAGACCAAGCCCTGAAATAGCTCCCGTACAAGCTAAGGAGGCTAACACCAGTGCTTCCCCCGAGAAATAAAAGAGGAAGAGGGGAGAAAAGAGGGCTACAATTGTGGTTTCAAAGGAAGAGATGAAGGAAGAAGCCCTAGCCCCAAAGGCAAGGAAGCCTACTCTTAAGAAAAGGGAATCAAAGAAGGATTTCATTGAAAAATACCTGCACAATTGACCCCTCCAGTGATTGAAAAGGAGGAAGTTGTAAAGAAGATGATAAAGGAGCCATCAAAGAAGAAGGAAACAAAGAAGAGAGCCCCTCCTAAAAAGAAGGTTGAATCTGCCCTTGTTGCAGAAGAAACCCCACAACCCCAGGAGGAACCAATAGCACCAGCTGAGCCTCCCAAAACAATCGTTGAAGTGGAAAGAGAAGCAATGATAAAATTCAAAGAATTGGCAAGGAGGCAGACCAGAGAAACCCGAGTACTGACCCAGGATTTGCTAGACCTATTCCTTGACTCTAGCTCATTGGAGTCATCCAAGGTCCGGTGGGGAGACACGGAGGTTGGATGCAGGGATGCCATAATAGGATTTAGGGGGTGGGATGTCTTCCATGCCTTCTATGGAATCAGGGACCAACCTAGCCCAATCTCCAACCCCTGGAAGTTGAACCTAGGAATGCTAGTAGTGCCAAATATACTAATTGAGCCAATGTTCATCAGAGACGTGGCTAAGAAATTTGACCCCCAAGCCTTTCTATCAGAAACCTTCACGGATAGGTTATTTTGGATATCTCTTAGAAGGCTATCACTGAATTTTTTGGGCTAGATGGGTCAGCCATTAAGGGGATCAACAAGAAGGATTTGGTGAGAATGTATGAGAAGAACAAGGGGAGAATCAAGAAGGAGTATCTGCCTATATTTTTTAGAAGGCTCACCAAATTTTCCCCAAGCTACATCCTGCCCACCGAGACTGAGCCTTTTGCACTGGATAAGTTTGAAACTTATTTTGTAAGGACATATTATGCCCTATGCCAGGTCCTAGGAGAAGATTATGGGTGTACCTTGTTGCCAGTCGATTACATGATGCTAGAAGTGTCCATCCAACACCCGTCCACCAATAGAACTTTTTGACTTTTCTACAATTCTCCAAACAAAGTTATATGAGAGCCTAATAAAGGTAAATGATGAAATAACTACACTGAACTTCATGAAATCTTCTTTGGTGTGCCATCTCATTTTGTATCAGAACAAGTCAACATGGTCACAAAAACTAAACATCAGAATGCTAGATCCACAAACAGGATTACCATGGCCTATTTAGAGATGGACACAAGTGTGGGACAAGGGCTCTCTCTTTGGGGATTATTGTTTATTCTTTGATTATTTTGTCAAAAGGGTTTTGGATATGTTGAATGTTGTAATAACAAGGTTGCGTACACACATAATTAAGGTATTAAGAATAAAAGCCTGTAGGGATCAAAATCTACAATATGCAGAAGGGGATTTTAGCCATAATTTAGGAGACTTCTTCTTCTATGATGAATGTACAATTATAAGGTGCTATGGTTTTGAGAAGGCTCCTCATAGGTTACCATTTTTTGTATCTCCTAGGCTTGCATTTTTGGACTTAATGTGGTAAATGATGTGGGTGGATAAAGATCAAATCCCAGAAAGAAAGGGGAAGCATCTCCCCAGA
Organism: Cryptomeria japonica; assembly: GCF_030272615.1. Taxonomy (NCBI): domain Eukaryota; kingdom Viridiplantae; phylum Streptophyta; class Pinopsida; order Cupressales; family Cupressaceae; genus Cryptomeria; species Cryptomeria japonica. The sequence continues at coordinate 200,965,392 of NC_081415.1, read as the reverse complement.
GGCACTAGCTTCAATGAATTCAATATTGGACATGATAATCTAGGGAAGATCCAGGATTTTTCAATCAAGAATTATAGGCTTAAGGTAGCTATATCCAGAAATTATGATCTCGAGGGATACATAGGGGATTTAAGGCAAAATAAACTCAAAGAAAGAAGCTACCATCACCAATTTTAGGAAATAGAAGACCTATTAAGGAATTCTTTGGCAACTGATGAAAGGAAAGCAAGTGTGGAATTTGCTTCCCTAATATCAATTCGCAGAGGAGAAACTAACTAGTGTAGACAAAACTTGCAACATTTATTGAATATGGCATGAGTAAAAACATACACAACAATAACACAAAGAGATAACACACAGAGTTAACGTGGGAAAACCCTTCCGGGAGAAAAACCCACCACTAGCAAATGATCGACTTTATTATCAGTATGTTAAAACAATACAATAGAGTCTCATCTGCAGATTTCCATCACACTGTTACACAGTCATTCCAGACATACAAACTATCGGATCAAAGCTCTTCATGGAACACACTCAGCTCTCAAGATTTTCATCATCCAACCTTTGGATTACCGTTGGTTTTCAATACCAATGGCTCGACGGTTCATCAGAGTAACGGCCCCAATGGCTCGAAGTCTAACCATCTGCCTGTGTCGGTCTGCAATCATGAAAAACAATTATCCCACATGCAGTAGACAACCAGGTCGGTTCGTATTCATTTACACCGATGGTCTCATGCTTAGTATCCGAGAATCAATCTTTTGGATCTCGGGTCGACCTCGCTTCTGTAGTCGGTCTCCACTCCATCGGCTATCGACACAACATTCAAAAGGTAAAGGCAATGGCCCGATGATACCTGATCACCTAAGGTGACTCCATCGAGTCACCGGTATAACTCTCCAAAGATACTCCGATCTCTGATGGCTAGGAGTGATCTCCATCAGGGCATCGAAACAGGAACACAACTACTATGCCGATACCAAGAGCAAGGAATCATCGGCTCATCAGACCAAGTCCAAAACTATTATCCCGATCTGCATTGCCAGTCCGGTAAGATGACTTCATCAGGTCATCAGAACACAAAGAATAATACTATGCCGATAAGCGAAATAACCGAGACCGGTAAAGCGGGCTCATCAAGACATCGGCATGACATTTAGAATGTCAACCTGATAGCCAATAGGTGACCCGAATCGAGACCGGTAGAGCAGACTCATTGGGACATCGACATACCGCTGCACAAGTTATTTTGATAGCCGAAGTTACCCCGATGACCGAAGTCAACTTCGTCGGGTCATCGAGATGACTTCAAACTTGCTATTCTGATACTCGATAGAGAAGAATACAGCAGCAAGAGTCATGCTGATAGAGATCACAAAACCCTTCATACTATTTTATTGACAAGACTTAACCCAATCGGTATGGACAATTGTCAAGTGAATTAGAGGCACATATTCCAACAAACTCCCACTTGACGAGGAATTCACTGGACTGAGATACCATTCCAGACATTACTGACAGACATGGGTACGAAGACTCATAGAATTCGAACACCACCTGAACTTGTGTGTGCTCACTAGTTTCGTCAAGGCATCTGCAACATTTTCCAGAGTGTCTACCTTGTTAAGATAAACTTCTCCATCTTTCACCATGTCACGTACGAAATGATACTAAACATCAACATGCTTAGACCTGGCATGGAAAGTAGGATTCTTTGCCAAACAAATGGCACTCTGACTGTCACTCCAGACTTCAATCTGCCCCGCATCAAAACTAATGTCAGAACTCAAATGTCTAAGCCAAACTGCTTCTTTGAAAGCATGTGTGGCTGCCATGTATTCTGCCTCTGTAGTGGACAAAGTGACTACAGCTTGCCGCTTGCTCATCCAACTAACTGCTCCACCATTCAGGACAAAAACATATCCACCGGTAGATCTCCTGCTATCAATATCCCCTGCCCAATAAGAATCCATGTAACCACAAATGCTGAGAGTTCTTTTTGAATCCCTCAGATTACCATGATAACATAATGCAAAATCTAAAGTACCCTTCAGGCATCTAAACACTCTCTTTACAACATTCCAGTGTGATCTCCTTGGATTCGACATAAACCTGCTAAGTACTCCCACTGGTTGGGCAATGTCTGGTCTTGTACAGACCATAGCATACATCAGACTACCTATAGCACTTGCATATGGTACATCTTTCATGCCTTCAATCTCTTTTGGAGACTTCGAACTATCTAGCACAGACAACTTAGTTCCCTGCACGATGGGAACAACCTGTGGTTTACAGTCAGACATATGAAACCTGTCAAGAACATTGGTTATGTATTTTCTCTAGCTGAGCCAAAGTTTCCTCTTAGACCTATCTCTTTTGATCTCCATTCCTAGAATGTAATTTGCTGGTCCTAAATCCTTCATTTCAAATTTCATACAAAGCTGAGATTTTAAATCTGAGATCATACTTTTTGTGTTTCCTATGAATAACATGTCATCTACATACAAAGCTATGATAAGAATCCTATCATCATCAGTTTTGTAGTAAACACAATGATCAACTTTGGATCTCACAAATCCCAAGGACAAAACAAATGTATCATACTTCTGATACCACATTCTGGGAGACTGTTTCAAACCATACAGAGACTTCTTGAGTTTGCATACCAGATGTTCTTTACCTTTTTCCACAAAGTGCTCAGGCTGGGACATATAAATTTCTTCTTCAAGATCACCATGAAGAAATGTTGTCTTCACATCCATCTGCTCAATCTCCCAATCATATGCTGCTGCAAGTGACAAGAGAAATCTAATAGACGTTAGCTTAGCTACAGGAGAAAAGATTTCCCCATAGTCAATACCTTCCTTTTGCAAATACCCCTTTGCAACCAGTCTTGCCTTATACTTGTCAATGTTGCCATCTGGACCATACTTCTTTTTGAATACCCACTTACAGCCTACAGGCTTTCTGTCTTTAGGCAATGGCACCAAATCCCAAGTTCTATTTTTATCCAATGATGACATTTCATCATTCATGGCTTCCAACCAGGAATCTGAATCAGGCATTTCAATTGCTTCTTTTACAGTCCTAGGCTCATTAGTATCTGCAAGTAACACATAAGCACAATTTACATTCAACATAGAGTGACTGCACTTATTAGGTGTATACCTTTCAGGTTGTCGCCTCTCTCGAGTAGATCTTCTCAACTCTGGTGTTGGGGCTTCTTGAGGTTCACCAAGAGGCTCATTATCATGTTCTTCTTTAGAACTACTTGAGCTGCTTGAACTCTCCTCATCTTTAGGTATCTCTGGAGATTCTTCTTTGATTGGAGGTACTCCAACCTCAGCTTCTCCCTTCTTTTCTATTTTATGATCTAATGACATAGGCTTCATTTCATGAAAAATCACACTTCTGTTGAATAAAACCTTTCCAGTCACTGGATTCCAAAGTTTGTATCCTTTCACACCAACTCTGTAGCCAATGAAGATACATTCTACCACTTTGTTATCCAACTTAGATCTATTCACATTAGGCACATGAGCATATGCCTCTGCACCAAAAACACGTAGGTGCCTTAAAGAAGGTTTCTTACCAGACCATGCTTCCATAGGTGTTTTGTCAACCAATGCTGAAGTAGGAGAACGATTCAGTAGGTAACACGTTGTAGCAATTGCTTCAGCCCAGAATGTTTGTTCCAGCCCAGCTCCACTCAACATGCTCCTTGATTTCTCCATTAGAGACCGATTCAACCTTTCAACGACTCCATTTTGTTGTGGAGTGTAAGGTATAGTCTTATGTCTTTTAATTCCATGATCAACACAGTACTTGTCGAAATTTGCACTACAAAATTCACCACCATTGTCTGTTCTTAAACATTTAATCCTTCTCCCAGTCTGATTCTCAACAAGGTTCTTAAACTCCTTAAACCGACTGAACACTTCTATTTTACTTTTAAGAAAGTACACAAACACCCTTCTTGAATAATCGTCTACAAAGGATACATAGTATTTAGGCTTAGACAAAGAAGGTACATCCACTGGACCAAACACATTAGAGTGAACATAATCTAGAATAGCAGAAGATTTATGAGAACTGGAATAAAACTGAACTCGGTTATGTTTTCCATAAATGCAGTGCTCGCAGAAATCGAACTCAAAACTACAATCATCAAGACCTTCAACCAGATTCTTATTCTTCAAGGCTTTTAAACCTTTTTCACCTATGTGGCCTAACCTATTATGCCAGAGCATTGTTTTCTCAACAGGAAGTTTAGCTCCCAACGAGTTTGCATTATGCATCCTTACAATTGTTTTATCAGACTTTTCAGAAGTTACATTACAACATATAGGTTCATCATTTAACTTGTACAGTGTACCAATGCTATCACCCTTTGCCAATACAATGGAACCCCTAGTCATTTTGCAACCACCAGACACAAATGTAACTTGTACTCCAGCATCATTAAGTTTACTTACAGAGAGAAGGTTTCTTGCCAGACCTGGTATATGAAGAACCCCATTGATCCCCTTCACTCTACCATCTAGAAACTGAATTTTGATTCTACCTCTCCCTACAATCTCCAATGTAGAGTCACTGGCCAGATATACCTTTCCACTAGCATATGGTTCATACTTCGAGAACCATTCCTTGTGGGACGTCATATGGAAAGATGTGCCAGAATCTACTAACTAGGTGTCGTCTGTGGTAGGCACTACCAGGGCTGCAACAAAAGAATCAACATCACTCTGAGAAGACTCAGTGTCAGAAAATTTCTTCTTCTTCTTCTCCTTCTTGCAGTCCTTTCGGATATGCCCTTTCTCCCCACAGTTCCAGGACTTCACCTTTGACTTCTTGCCTGGAGATTTAAAACTCTCCTGAGACTTGGACTTCTTTCCTTTCTTCTTGTCTTTGTCCTTTGATCTGCCTCGAACAGAGAGTGCATCGTTTGTTGTCTTAGAAGACTTCTTTCTCATTTCTTCTGACAAAAGAGTATTAACCACCGTATCCATCTTGAACTAGGTCGTGGTACTACCAATAGCCATCACTAAGTGCTCCCAAGAGTCAGGCAATGAACACAACAACAACATGCAACATTCTTCTTCCTGAATGGACACACCAACAAAATTTATCTGTGCAAGAACCATGTTGAATGCATTCAAATGGTCTGCCAATGATGTCCCTGCGTCCATCTTCGGAGAGTACAATTTCTTCCTCAAGAAAATTTTATTCACCAAGGATTTTCCTTGATAAATATCACCCAACTTCTCCCAGAGAAGATGTGCAGACTTCTCCTCATGGACATTTAACAAAACAGAATCAGCCAGACATAACCTGATTAGACCCCTTGCCTTCCGGTCGGCTAAATCCCAATCTTCTTGCTTCATGCCTGAAAGCTTAGAAGTTGCAACTACAACACCCCAGAGATCTCTGTCGACCAACAAGTCTTCCATCTTGAGTTTCCAAAGTTCAAAACTGAAACCATTAAACTTCTCCATGTCTATGCATCCTGAAGTACTCACCATTTCAATCTATAAAACAAGTAGACACTCTGCAAGACTCCCTCTGAGACAGAACTGACACAAAAAACCAACTCAACCCAACAAGGATAACAAAACGGGACAGGCTCTGATACCACTTGAAAGGAAAGCAAGTGCGGAATTTGCTTCCCTAGTGTCAATTCACAGAGGAGAAACTGACTAGTGTAGACAAAACTTGCAACATTTACTGAATATGGCATGAGTAAAAACATACACAACAACAACACAGAGAGATAACACACAGAGTTAACGTGGGAAAACCCTTCCGGGAGAAAAACCCACCACCAGCAAATGATCGACTTTATTATCAGTATGTTAAAACAATACAATAGAGTCTCATCTGCAGATTTCCATCACTCTGTTACACAGTCATTCCAGACATACAAACTATCGGATCAAAACTCTTCATGGAACACACTCAGCTCTCAAGATTTTCATCATCCAACCTTTGGATTACCGTTGGTTTTCAATACCAACGGCTCGATGGTTCATTAGAGTAACGACCCCAATGGCTCGAAGTCTAACCGTTTGCCTGTGTTGGTCTGCAATCATGAAAAACAATTATCCCACATGCAGTAGACAACCGAGTCGGTTCGTATTCATTTACACCGATGGTCTCATGCTTAGTAGCCGAGAGTCCATCTTTTGGATCTCAGTTCGACCTCGCTTCCGCAGTCGGTCTCCACTCCATCGGCTATCAGCACAACATTCAAAAGGTAGAGCCGATGGCCCGATGATACCTGATCACCAAAGGCGACTCCATCGGGTCACCGGTATAAATCTCCAAAAGATACTCTGATATCTGATGGCTAGGAGTGATCTCCATCGGGGCATCGGAATAGGAACACAACTACTATGCCGATACCAAGAGCAAGGACTCATTAGCTCATCGGACCAAGTCCAAAACTGTTATCCCGATTTGCATTGCCAGTCTAGTAAGATGACTTCATCGGGTCATCGGAACACAAAGAATAATACTATGCCGATAAGCAAAATAACTGAGACCGATAAAGCGGGCTCATCGGGACATCAGCATGACATTCAGAATGTCTACCTGATAGCTGATAGGTGACCCGAACCGAGACCAGTAGAGCGGGCTCAATGGGACATCGACATACCGCTACACAAGTTATTCCGATAGCCGAAGTTACCCCGATGACCGAAGTCGACTTCGTCGGGTCATCGGGATGACTTCAAACCTGCTATTCTGATACCCAATAGAGAAGAATACATTAGCAAGAGTCATGCCGATAGAGCTCACAAAACCCTTCATACTGTTTTATCGGCAAGACTTAACCCGATCGGTATGTACAATTGTCAAGTGAATTAGAGGCACATATTCCAACAACTGAGGCTGTCCAAATGAAGAAGAAATGGGAGCTGATAAAAAGGATAGAGAAGGAGAGAATGATAGAGGATGAAAACTACAAGGGGATTTTCATAGAGGAGTTCCAATCTAACATTGCCAGAATGATCATTCTCCTTTGACATGCTGATGAAATAATTCAAAAGGACATCCAGAGGAATGAAGCTAGGAATAAGGGAGAAATTTTTTAGGAGCAACCCGTTGTTGATATCCCCACATTTTCCAAAAAAGGGGTGGTTATCACAGAAGTGGGGCAACCTGGGTCCTCCAAGTCATCAACCAAAGATAGGAGGCCATTGATGGGAGAGATGAGAAGAGTAGAGAAAGGAAAACCAAAGATCTCAGATTTTATAGATATTCCTGAGACTAATGATCCCAATGTGCCTGCCCCTTCCCCTCCTAGAGATTTTTTCAATGAGGATGAAGCAGCAGAGTAGTTGGATGACACAAACAGAGCTTTGGTTCCTAGTATCATCCCTATACATGAGGTGGATGATGAGAGAGTGGTTGCCTCAAGGGAGTTCATGTCAGATGACACTTTTGTGAATTCCCTTGAATTCTATTCTTTTTGGCTAAAGAAAAAGTTGAGAAATGCAGTTGAGGGGGAAGAAATAAATGTGGACCTTGGCAACATTGAATGTAACCCTGAGGAGGCAAGGGAAATGGTTGCCAAAAGTAGCATGGTCCTAGTCCCAGGATGGGAACATAGAATTTTTTTTTTGTTAGACCAAGTAATAAGGCAAAATGACCCAAGGTATGTTAAAGAATATGAGAACTATGGGTCTAGGATACATGTAGATATCAAAGCCTTTGGAGTTTGGGTTAGAGGATCAAATGTCAATCGACCAATTGTTCCTTTTGGATTAGAATAACATAGGGGGGAAGCAATTTTGATGACAACCAGTGACACCACTACATGAGAGGCTGTTTCTCTGACTTCCCATGCGGCCCAACTTGCTCAGATAGTGGTACAAGATTTAGAGGCAAATCAAATTGTTCTCAGGGATAGTTTGGCCTAGCTTAATCATAGTTATCATTTATTATTCATTTAAAATTAAAAATTGAAAGAAAATTTGATTAAAGTTGAGATAGGGACCTCAGGAGGAATAAGGCCTAAAGAGTTAGAGAAGGCCACAAAAGAGATACAAGAAGCCAAAGAGGAAGCTCTAAAGAATTATTATGAGATTAGAAAGGCTTCAATTTTGAAGGTAGCCAATAGAGTCATGGACAAATTAGAGGAAGTCCATGCTAATTATTCTTCTCTAACCAAGATTGACAGTGATTTGGATTCCATTCTTTTATTCTTTCAACCTATTAGGGCTACTTGGTTTCCAAAGAGGCAACAATTGAAGAGATTCTTTTAGCATCATCTCAAAATAAAGGGAGTGAAGAAAGGGAAATTGAAGTGACATGGAAAAACTATAATCAATTGATCAAGGAGCTCCCAATCATTGAGAAGGAAAAGAGAACAATGAGTGATAGGTTTGAATCACTCAAGGGGCTACAACGGTGGGACATTCCATCGATTTTGACACCAATGCAACACATTGACTTAAACTTCTAGCATGGAGATTTTGAAAAGGCTATAGAAGGAATCCTTGAAGCATTGGAATCTGATCTAGATCAAGAGGCTTCATATAGTACAATTTTGAATAGGATCATAGATGTGGATGGGTTGTATCATAAGTTTGTTGTGGATGTGGTAGGGGTACCACCTCAAGAAACTAAGACTGCAATGAATAGGTTTCAAGGCATAAAGACTTTTGATTGGCCAGTCAACAAGATGGATGAATGGTACAATAATTTTTGTGTCGTCCTCCAACAAATATTAGATGAGGAGGAAGACTAGCCGTTGTTTTTTACCTTTTTGTCCTCCTGCAACTTTGGAGTGACAATGCCATTTTTGGAAGGCTGCTAACAAATTTCACCCGCCATCATCCCAATTTCCAAGGCATCAACAACTAGCACCTTCAGACCACTTTTTGGACCTGATGGGATATAGTACACAAGGACCACTAGGAGTAGTCTTAAGGTAATTCAAGGCCATGAGATAGGGTTCCAAAGTCCCAGTTCTGAAGTCTCTAGTCTAAGTCAAATGTTTAGAACTCTGAGTCTAGGATCTAGTAACATGTCCAGGTGAATGAGAAAGTTGTAATGTCAATTTGCAAAGCAATTATAATGAGTCTTCTGCAAAATTTCTTGCAGAATTTGAAGAATTGACATATATTTCGTATTGTGACAGAGATAACTTTTAAATCAATGAAATATAATTCAAGTTTTCTCTCCATTGTGTGATTCTATTATCTTTTGAATGGAATTGAATCAAGGATTTGTTTCATTCTTTACATTATTGTGTTGTATGCAGTTTATGTTTATGCTCTGATTAAAGGAAATTAAATTTCTTAAACATTTCAGATATGTTGTAAGGCAACATTTTCTTAGATCTACAAGCTATTTGTCAAATTCAGTCACAATAAATCATGTATTTCATGAATTCAAGTCCCAATGGAGTAACACACTGATCTTAGCTTAATTCAAGGTGTTGCAGTTAGTTTTTGTATCTCATTTCATCTATCCTTGTTGCAAATTTGATGAAAATACTTGACTTATGTTTGAGTACATATTTTGTTAGTCTCTTGTTTACATGTATTTATTAAATGAAAATTAACAAATGTGCAGAAAAACAATGACTCTTTACTGTTGATGAATAAAAATGAACTCTTTATTTCAATATAGAACGTTTACATGCCATTAGATAACTATGATGATAACATTCTATTAATAGCCACTTGCCATGAATACAATATTCTAATCTTGCTGGGCCAAGGCCCAATGCCTACTTTACTGTAGTGTTGATGAATAACGATGAACTCTTTATAGAAACATAGAACGCTTACACGTCATTAGATAACGTTGATGATAACATTCTAATAATAGCCACTTGCCATGAATACTAGATTTGAATCATGATGGGCCAAGGCCCAATGCCTACTTTACTGTAGTGTTGTTGAATAATGATGAACTCTTTATAGAAATATAGAATGCTTAAATGTTTTGTCGCACTGAGAATATTTCAATATTCATAATTGAAATATATAACCAGCGAATACATAACTAAAATTATAAGAATACTCTGATAACAAAACCTGTGAATACATAAAAAATATTGTTTTATATTAATATATTCCATTTCATGCATTCTTTCCGAATAATAACAATATACAGAGGACTATTTCCAAAACCTCTATTATAAAAAGACCTATGAGGCTAAATTATAGTCTATAACACAAGAGTAACAAAATAAATAAAAAATGTAGAACTAGACCAGACGCATATAGTGGTTTAGTGCCCCATTCTTCAAGTAGTTTGGGCCCGTCGACACCATGGTGTTGTTGCATTCACAACCTCTCATTTTGCTTGGGCGAGCCTAACCCTAACTTCGTTGGCAAGGAGGATGACAATGTAGTCCTCTCCATAGTCTTGCAACATCCCTTACATCCCATCGGTCTTGAAAAATCCACTCTTCTCAGCTCCCTAGCTCTAGTTGTCCAACAATCTCCTTAGCATCTTGTTCGCCGACTTCAGATTTGTCAAGAAACTCTTTACTAGCTAGATAGTCCCAGTTCCAATCATCCCATTCAGGTTCCTTGATTTTGGCCAAACAGAGGAGAAAATTGATGTTCATGCTTATGTTACCTCGCCAAACTTGTAGCAATTCCAATTGTTCAATATACACAATTGGGTGTTTTACCACCTAAGGTCCCCCACAATAGTAATTGTTTATTAGGGGAATGACGAGTGCCCCAGGTGCCCCGTCCACATTGTCAAGAATAACATAAATGCCCTTCATATACTTATGCTCAAACAACATCTGGGTGAGCTTCTTTTCCCATTCCCTGGAAACCCCCGCATATAAGAGCATGGCCAAGCGAAAAGACGAGACTTCAAGGCTTGCCCTGTGCCTATTACGAGTCAGTAAAAACTCCAGACCTAGCACTTGCTTCACTGTATGCATAATGTATATGTGGTCATTCTGCAATACACCACTTTACTGCTTATCAATTACTTCTCCCAGAAACGATCCTTGTGGTTTCGTCAAATCGAGCTTGATAGGCATTTCCATTTCTCCCAACTGAGACAGTGAGAACTCACTAGTGCTACTGAGCGTTTCCAACACTCTTAGTTTTGAAGTGTATAGTTAGACTAGAGCCACTTGAACCTCAATGTCCAATTTATAGGCAAACAGTCAATTTGTCAGTGCCAGTGGGGTGGGTGGTCCGAATAGTAACCCAATGGGAAAGTTGGTGGGAGGAAGATGCACTTAATAAATGTAGATCATAAATAATTAATAAATGATATTTCCACATAAACAATAATGGAGCAGAGTACCAGTAGAAATGTATTGAATAAATTTTGATAAACAACAACCATTAATTGATTATTTTTTTGATCGGTAAATAGTTGGATAGTCCAACACCTCTATTACTTTCAAAAAAGGAGGGAGGTACATATTGGGGGTTCCTATAGACCATTTACCACCCATATATTCAAAAACCATAGATCATTTCCAAAATTTCAAAAAAGCCCACTACCTCCCAATCCTACCATGTTAGTGTATTTTGCTATTACATATTACTGCAGGTAAAAAAAGAAGTAAAACAACAAATATCGACATAGATAAACAAAACTTTGTCTCACCTTTATTAGCCTGAATCCTCCTTTGAGTCTGCCTCATTCTTTCACATTTTTAGCGACGCAGCTAGGGCCTTCTGTGATCTCCACAATATCTCTATCTTCATTCGGGTGCCACAACTCCCCTGTTCCCAGCTCCTAGTCATTCCCATCCAACTCCACCCCCTACTCGTCGACCCCAATGTCTTGTCACCCCACCAACCCTTCCAAGATGACATAGTCTTTCAAATTGAAGGGGTGGGATGATGCACAACCTCCAGAGATGTAGAGTAGGAATGTCAGACTTCGATTGAGCTTTGCAAAGGTTTCTATAAATTGTTTTGGTTCCGGAGTCTGCACAAGCCCATATTTTTTCACCTTTATGCGCTTGGTTCGATAATAGAAACCAGCCAAGGGGATTTTTTTCTCTCTATCAATATTATCCAACACTTCCTCTATTTCGCCCAAGAAGGAGTGTCGAAACACCATCTGCCATATTTTCTTCATGCGCGACTTGAATATTCCCAAATGAATCCCTATAGCCAAAAACATTGCCGAGATATCAAAATTTACCCAATAGCGATACCTAGCACGCATAAATTTCTTCCTCAACACTCTCTTCACCACATGCAAGACCGGGGGATGACCAGACTCCATGACCTACCCAAGCCTCTTGTCTAAAATTTCTCCAAAAAAGGCCATCATAGCCTCCAGGAGAATTGGAGTATCCATACGTGCAACTCAAAGAGAAAGCCTACAATATTCTTCAAACTTGTGCTTGAAAAGGATGCAGAAAGGCATTTATAGCAAAACTCGATGGATGTCTGCGGGTTGTACTAGCCTTAATTAGGCTTGGACTCTAAGTCTCTTCCACATTTTCCAATGAGTGCGAACTCATGACATATAAAGGCTAGTACAATTTCTAATTCATTAATCAGGATATGTGTCATCTCCATCTCACCCCTACAGTCAGTTCGTATCCTTCAGGATCACATGAATCATTATAGCTACGTGATGGAAATTCTCGTTGCTCTGTTTGTTCTTTTTCTTCTGGAGGTGTGTGATGTAGAAAGGTCATGAGGATAACTAGTCAATTCCTACTCAAAGGATCAATGTTACAATGTCATGTGCATAATGAAAGAATCAATGGTTTAATTCCACCCATTCTAAATAGAAAAAAATGTAAAATTTGGTAGTTGTAGCTGCACATCAAGATAGATCTAGATAGAAAATATATTGGCATGAACCATATTAACCTAAGATAATTTATGTTGTACTTAGGACTTTGTATATCTCTTACAAAAAGCCCTTCTTCAATTGCAATCTTTTGCATCCAAACATCTCACATTACTAGCACAATCACATACTTATCTAAGAGAAACATTTCCTGAATGCAAATGTAGAGCCCCCTAGATGTATTTATCCTTTCCTCCCATGTCCCCGAGGCAATGATTCTTGATTTCCAAGTTGCAAACAATGGCGGCAACATGTCATTTAATTCTGGCAATCTTGCACCGAGCATACCCTACAAAATGCTTTCGAACTTGGTCAATCTTGGTTGTAGCAAATCCAGTTGGATGCTCCAAAGAATTCGACGACAGACTGCATCACTCCATGGCCTATACTAATAAGAAAGCCTCTGGCGATCTGCAAACTTAAGATCAACTGAACATCAGGTGTCACTTCTTTCTTGGATTCCTCAAACTTCATTTTAGCATTCATATGCACCATCGAATGGTCTTGACCAATTCTACTTGGCACATTTTTGCTTACGTGGTGTTACATAGAGACACACAAATGGTTTGGACAACTTGGCAACAAGCTGGCCACTCGCTAGGGCGTTGGAAGGTTTATTTTCCTTTACAAAAGATGAAAATTTTTATGAACTGTCTGGGCCTTTATTTGTATACTTAAATTTTAATTATATAGTTAAAGTTAGTTAAGTATAATAAATGAATAGACTGTAGTAAATTCATTTACGAATGGTCATTGGATGTTAGAAGATCAATGACATAATCTCTATTTCGGACTGAGGTTGTGAGGCATAAAAAATGTTCAGAATGTTTTTGGAAATTCGCGACACGTGTCGGTGTGACTGGTAGTGCTTGTTAAAATTAATAAAAATTTGAGACTACATCAACATCGACTATTGTATGAATTGTACCTTTTTTTCTTTGAGGATTTTGATTAAGTGAAGTTTGATTTGGACTAACTAGCTAGTAGCTAACCAGGGAGATTTCAGATTTAGAAACGAGATTGAGGGATGCAACAGTCTGCCAGAGCCAGTCTGTGACCTGTGTATTCACCAGTGCAAATTCAAGATTCAAATTCTGGGTAAAATACTGAACACATACTTTCATTGTAAAACCTAGGGTTGAAGATTTACATTTTTGAGATTCTATAGCTGTAGCACCATCTTTTAACCATTACCAACGATGGGCAAAATGAAAATCACAACAACAAGAAATATAGACTATACTGAAGTAACTGAACTGGTTAAAACCTCAAGTTTCACTGATGAATACTATGATATTTTTGATCCCGTGCTCCATGGTAAGAATCAAACAACACAAATTAGATTTGCATTGCAGAATAAGTGAGAAACTGGAGCTAAAAAGTCAGCAAGTAGCACTAGAGGGCCAAATTGGAAAGTTTATAACTCTAAAATAGGAGTGGAAACAAATAAAATTACATCATGGGATGTTGGATTGGGACACATGATGTTACCTCAAGTTTTCCCTTGCCCGGAAATTGTCATGCTGTGCATCAAAATCTATAATCTACTCTTGCCTTTGTGCATCTAAATCTATAATTGTTGAATAGGTTTGTAATAATTTTTTGCATTCAGTCTCCTATTAGATTTTGCATTTGGAAGCATTATTCCACACTTAGCTTCCTCTCAGTTTGGATCTACGAGTTATGCATGATTTGTAGGTATCCAATGCCTATTAACTAAAATGGGATGACTCAAATATGGACTATCTATATCCACCAAGTTGATTTAGTGTTGATGCAAACTTTGTTAGTTGGTCTTATCTATGGTCATTTGTACATTGGTATATGTTCTTTGAGATGAGAGGATGTATGTTTTTTATAGTACCTAGATAGTTGAATTTGAGACTTTTAGCATGATGATTTTATGATGATGTCACGATAGCTTGGTTACACATTTTAGTTGGATATTTTAAGAGTGATGAATTAGTGGTGTTGGATAGATTCTTGATTATTTGTTGGTGGTTGTATCTCTTTTTCTTAGAATTCTTGGTTTCACTTGATGTTACTAACATTTCAGTTGTGTGTGTAGAGTTGGATGATCTTCATTTAGGAGATGGTTATCATGATTTCATAGAGAGGTCAATTTGATTGTTTAGTGGTATATTGTAGAAGTGATGTGAATTTACCATTTGATGGTGGATTCTCTTCTTTACTATTGCAAATGTTTAGAGGAGCTCTTAGATCCTATTTCTACAAAAGAGTCTTTCACTTTTGTAGGTTCATTGATGATGGTTATCTTCATGTGATTCAGGATACTGACATCTTGGAGTCATGGAGGACTCATGGAGTCTTTGGTTGAGATGTTATTTATGATTTGTAATTTGATAGGTGTTCCTTGGTTTAGAAGATGGCTTATATATGTCAAGGTGTACTCTTGATTACATGTTAGAGTTTTGACATGATACAGGTGGTTGATATGTTCATTTGAGAATATATGTTATTCTCTTAGGAGATGTAAGATAATTTTGTCATGTTTATGTTCCCGATTCATCTATTGGAGCTTTGAAATTTATCTTGTCAGTTCTCTTTGTATTGAGTACATGGTCATTTTCTTGATTATTTCATGATGATTCTATCTTGCATATTTGAGTTTGAAATGGATTGATTATTTACAAGTGCTCATGAATACTTGGAGACTTAGGTGAGGCTTGATGTTTTGTTGTGATTAGAGACTTATGTTAAGATGGTTTGTGGTTTCAATAGGAAGTTTGAGGGTCCCACAACTTGTTTGGACATGAGTTCAGCATGCACCTATGACAAGATTGTTCTTGGATGAATCATGATGATTTGGATATCTTGGAGGAACATTCTTATTGCCCACACATGATCTACTTGGTGGTTTATCACTTGAGAGGAGTTGCACATTGTTTCTTGTAGGTACATTATGTTTTATGCTTATCTTTCATAGATATGGATAGATGGTTAGTTTTGGAGGATTCATTTTGAGGGATGGATAGCATGGTTATCTTCTTGCATATATGAGTTGATGTTATGATGTCATTATGAGGATTTTAGGAGATGGTTTCCAGGATGATTTTCTTCTTTAGAAATGTTTACTTTGAGTTTGATCTTCTTGGTTTGAGAGGCTTGCATCCATGTTGGTCACATAATACATGTTTGTTTGGTCTATGAGATTGAATATGTTGGGTGTTGATTATGTATTTTTTCTTTGGGTGGTTTGATGGAGGAGATCATACTTGACATCTTTGCATCTAGGACATACTACATGCTTATGTTTTCATTTTCTCTCTTTGGTCTTAGTTATCTTCCTAGATGTTTGGTTTCACATGACATTGGTTTTGAGGTCTTGGTTGGACTTATAGTGATTGTTATTTTTTGGTAATGTGTTGTCACTTGTACTTTGGATAATGACATGGAGGTTTCTTTATCTCTTTTCTTTATTGGGTGTGGAGAACATGAGAGAGATTTGGAGACCTATGGTGAGAGTTGTACGTATATGTTATTGTATCACATGTTTTGTATATCGATGTGGATGTTCCTTGGTACTACATGATATAATTTATATGTGATGATATTGATAGACATGGTATCCATTGATCATTTTAGATTTGCATTACCCATGTAGTGGGGATTCATAGATGTGTATGTTATTCTTTGACATGCTTTCACATGGAGTTTTTTATTATTCTTTATAGGTTGTATATGCTAATGGAACAATTTTAATATGTTTTGTATACCTTTTAGGTATGGATAGTCAGATGGTTCAGAGCTTGTTGTGGGTGATATTTCAGCTATGGATATTGCATCTTGTTAGATATTGATGCATATTGATACCTTTGGATTGGGTTTTTGTGTTTGGGATATCAGTTGAGGCAAGACTTATGATTCATTGTGACAAATAGTGTGGCTTCTCTTTGAATAAATTCTTATCTTTGTGGATTGGTATGATAGAGGATGTGATAATTCATTCTTGGGATGGTGGTCACCCTGTGTCTTGTTACAGGTATCTTGATGGATCACATGGAGCACTTTGATTCATTGATGGTATATGTGGCTAAATGGATTGTTCTCTTGTTCATGTTTGAGGTTACTTGTCACCCCTTATGCAATGCATACAAAAAGGGAAAATGTTGCAAAATATTTATAATATTTAATTTATTGTTATGTTCGGTGTACCTAGGGGAACCTAGAAGTATGTGTATCATTATGAGTTAACATTATTGGGGCCACTTCATGTGTTGTATGTAACATTGGGATATTTGAATGTAAGTTACAAAATGTATTTAATTTAATATTGGGGAAATAATTAATAAAGTGAAAACTTAGTACCCGATATTAAATGTGGGGTCAATGGTTTTGTAATCTCATGGTTTGTATCACATGGTTTTATGTAATACCACTTGGTGGTTTTTTGTGAACTTGTTTCTATAAAAGAAAATATAAGGGCAATTGTCTAAGGTTGGCTAGTTGGGGTTTGAGTTTTCTTCTAAATATTGCGTATGTGAAGAATGACATGGAACGTGTGGTTACATGCTTGGACACGTATAGGACGGATTATAAAGGCTGATGTTTTTGAAGTGTTCATGGAGGCTCTAAAGATGTATTGTAATATTTATGTTGAACAATACAAGGGTCATTGATTCTTTTGGAGGTTGTGATTTTCCCTTTTGAGGGTTTTATCAAGATATATCTCATGTCATCTTTTGATAGACATGTTATCTATTCTCTTTCATGCGTGTATTTTTAATACTTGTTTGCATACATTTCTCTTTTGAGTTGTGTGGAAATTGTTAAAGAACAAGGTGACAAAATAACCATGCTCCAAGTGCCTTCATGTGGTTGATGAATGAGGTGTTAGAGCATTTTCTTGGAAATTTTGTAAGCATATATATATATATATATATATATATATATGTTTTAGTAAGACATAAGACAATAATTTTCAGCATTTAGGGTAGTCTTGCAAAGGTTCAAACACTAAAAACTAATGGTTAATTTTAGAAAATGCAGTTTTATGAAGAGGGAACTATTGTATATGGATTTTGTTATGTTTGAAAAGGGGTTGGAGAAGGACTAATAATAGATTAGATAAATTCTGGATTGGCCTTGACCCAAAAGTATGTTTGAATCCATAAGTTTTATGGCTTGACATCAAGACAATGAAATGTAGTAGAAAATAATTTTATTGGATATATGTAGTAGAGAAAAGTCTTTAATTGTTAAAGAACAAGGTGACAAAATAACCAATATTGGGTTTTCCATATTTTAATCAAGTGTTCTAGGTTTATTGTGATAAAGTGGATGTAAAATTGGTGAAGTTATGAATCAAGAAGGGAGACCCATTGCTTATTGTAGTGAACAGTTGAATAAAGCTAAAAGAAAATATTTAATATATGATTAGGATATTTTTTGCAATAATACAAGAACTAAGAAAGTGGAAACATAATCTATTACCTAAGAATCCTATATTATGAATAAAAAATCACGCATTGGAGTTCATAAACAACTAAGGTAAGTTGAGTTAGAAACATATGAAATGAGTAGAATTTTGTCAAAGTTATTAATTTTTATTAAATCATAGAAGTGGCAAATTAAATAGGGTAGCAAATTATTCAATAGAAGGTGTTTGTTGTTGAATGAATTAAATGTTAACATTGTTAGATTCAATTCCATGAAAGATTTATATCAAGAGGACACAAATTTTAAAGAAACATGGGCATCATGCAAAAATCTAGTAGAGAAGGATATAAACTCCATGGCTAGAGGTTGTGCATAACACAAGGATTAATGAGAGAAAACATGATCAAATAAAAATATAGTGAAATTTTAAGTGGACATTTTTATTTTATGAAATTCTAGTATAATTGAATGCAATTGATTTTTGGATTTGAATGACTACACACATGAAAAGGTTAGCGCAAGGATGCCAAATTTTCCAACATGCTAAAGAAGGAAGGTACAAAAAATGGGGTTGTATCAACCATTTCCTATACCAAAGAGGTCGTGGGAGCACACAAGCATGTACTTTTTTTTGGAATGACCTCAAATATAGAGAGGTAATGATTTGATTTTCATTGTAGTATAATTTTTTTCATAGATGATTAATTTCATACCATGTCAATAGAGTAATGATGCTTCTCGCATAAGTAATTTATTTTTGAAGGAGGTAGTTAGGCTACATGAGTTTTCTAAGAGTATCATCTTAGATATGGACGCTAAGTCTATTGACCATTTTTAGCATACATTATAGAGTAATTTTTTTATGGATTTAGGGTTCAATTTAACCTATCATCCTCAAATTGATTGATAGGCAAAAGCTATAATAAGGGTTTTAGAAATTTTTTGAGATGCTTGATAGGTGATAAAAAAATTGATGGGACTTGATGTTGTCTTAGGCAAAGTTTTCTTAAAATAATTTAGTCTTCATAAGAATGTTGGAAAAATTCCTTTATATATTGTCTATGGTTTTATCCTTAGAGTCGTTTATGAGCTAAGATATAATGCATAATTGAACACGAAAAGTGTTATAATAGAAGACTTTCCTAAATACATTCATATAATACATAGAAAAGTGAAAACCTTGTCTCATGGATCTAACAAATGAAAGGAATAAAAATCCGAATTATTGAACACAACATGAGAATTCACATCTTTAGTCTGATAATTTGAATATTGGCACAAATTTCATACTTGAAACCTAGTCATTGCATGATTTTGATGATAAAGGTCCAATATATTGTATCAATGACTATGTCAAAACTTAATTTGACTAGAAAAGTAGTTTGACAAAACTGTTGAGCCACTCATATCTAAGTCTATGATAGATTGTTAAGAATATTTTTGCCTCCAAAGAATCTAGCTGGTTTTAGTCTTACAATACCCTAAACACTTTCTTAACTTGTATAACTAATAGTTTTTTAAATAATTTTGTTAGAAGTGTTTAATGATGTAGCTAGATGCTACCCAAAAATAATGTCATCATACTTTCCTTTATAAGGAAATTTAATGATCCTTGTTTGATAGTTGATTCTAAAGAACTTATTTTGAGGGCTTCTAGATAAATAAGATAAAAAACATCTTTGATGTAAGGCTATACATTTTTTTAATATTCAATAAATAGACCATCAAATCTTATACTTTTATCATGCTACATAGAAAAGAGAACCCTATTCAACTCTTTGAGGAATATAATCCAACATAAAAAAATTATATAGCCAAGATCAATTTTATTAGGGATACAATATTTAACAATGTCTTCAAACGTTTATTGAAGATCAACTCAATTGTTATTTTCTTAAAAAATCTTTTTGTAGAACTTCTAAAAGAGTAAAGTTATCTCAATAGGATCTATGTGTACAATGAACTCTAATCATCTATCACTAAACATATCTTTTTTTCTCTCATGTTGTAAATTCAAATAATTAAAGAATTATTTTTATCCTCTATTACCTTTGTTTGACTGACATAATTATGAATCTTAAGAATTATTTTGATCATCTATTAGCTTTCTTGATCGATTGAGTTATGGATCTTATTCTAACACCTTTCCCTCTATAAATACCATGATTACATAACCATTTTTTATCAATATAATAGAGGCTTAGATACTATTAATAGGATCAAAGATAAACTATTTTCTAGTGTGTTATAATTTCCCTTGAAGGGATTTTTATTTTATTTTATTGTACCATGTTATTGTTAGACTTGTGTGAATAATGTTGTCATTGATGTCAAACCAATCATCTGGTTCTATACCAAACAGTGTATGTAGGCCCGGATATCAGTGTGGACATTATGGATGTTATGGATGTTATGCAAAAGGTTGTGATTATGTATGTAAAGTTTAGATGTTGTGGTTTTTGGTTAGAAGTCATCTTGTAGAATGGATAGTTATGGATGATGACCTTTTAAGGTTCCATCGAGTTCTCACTAACCTTAGTATCCCAGTGTTAAGAATTTTGGTTGACCCCAATATCAGTTATGTGTCCCAGTGTCAGCGGTTTGAAGCTTTGGTATCTATCAGAAGTATCTCTTCGAGTTTTGTGATTGTAGGTTCATTGGTACATGTGGAATCTACATTTTGGAGATTTTGAGCGTGATATTGTGGCAATAGGTTTGTTCTCTTGGGTCTGGATGACCCTTGCCCTTTTTTGGTAATCACGGTAAATGATTTGGTAATTGGAAGTATGTAGAAGTATTGCAGAGGTTGACATAAGCTTATTAATAACACATTGGGCTTGGCCGACACACTATTTTGTATTTGTGCTCTTCGGTATATATATGTTCATGAGTGATGTATGAATGAATGAAGAAGTGAATTGATAAAGAGTGAGTGTGTGTGATGTGTAGAAGATAGTTGGGAGAAAAAGAAGAACTGTATGAGAGAGTTGCAGACAGTGAAGGAAACCAGTAGTGCAGTATTCCTTAACCAGACCTATTGCGAAACAATAGTGCAGAGATCATTGACTGGATCTTTTGTAAAGTACGAGTTTTTTAATATGAGGCTGACTTAGAACTGATCCCATACATTTGGAGATACAAACTTTCTCAGTTCAATCCTTTCAATTACAATGAGCATTCTGATGGTTAGTTGTTTCTTTTGTATCTGCAGTGAGCAATTCAATAGTGAGTCATTTTTGTAATCTGGTAGTGAGCCACCTGTTTGTAAACAAAAATATAACTAGTTATATTTTCCTAAGAGTTAACACTCCCCATGATTTTTCCCTTTTTGGGGCTTACACGTAAAAACTTTGGTGTTCATATTGTGGTTGTGTTCTTCTTGTTTATTCTACATTATCTATTTTAATTTTGAGGATAACTTCAATTGGTAAAAAGTTTTTTGTTCTATTTAAGTGGGAATATTGATTCACCCCCCCTCTCAGTATTTCGGTGCTTTCAACCTGATCAACAATTGGTATCAGAGATTTGGTCCCTTGCTTGGAAAGCCTAAACGCTTGAGGGAGATCTGTGTTGGTTAAGCCATGACACCTATATACTTGGATGAATAATTTCAGATAGCCGTTGAAGATTTGGAAAGTGTTGAATCAGAGAATAAAGAACTGAAGGAGAATGTGAAGATTACAAATGAATGTGTACAGAAGCTGAGAGAGAAAATCCAAAAATTCAAGTTGAGACATAAGGAGGTTAACAATTAGTTGAATCAAGCGAATGAGACCATCAAAGACTTGATGCAGAAGATAGAGGAAAAGGACAAGATAGAGCAGTTCCTGAAAGAGACATTAAAGCTTAAATTTGAAGAATATGAAAAGCTTGGACAAGAAGTGAGGAATCTGAAGGCAGAGAACAAGATCCTTGACGACAGGAAGCTCTTGGAAGATTTGATTAGCATGCAGAAAATTAAGTTAGACCAAACCAGACTTGGTTACCAAACTGATGCATACTCATATCAGAATGTTAAAGAACAAAGTAAGGAAGTCAAAGATGGTACAAAGATATCAAAAGATGAGAAGAAATCCCAGAATCAGAAATTAAATGTAAGAAGGCCATCGATCTGACAACCCAATGCACAAAGGTAGCCATCTTTTAATGGCTATTGTTTTCAATGCAATAAATTTGGACACAAGATAGTGAACTATAGAAGCATTTAATGTTATAGTTGCAAGATGTTTGGGCATAAGGCAAGCCTTTATAGGAATCATGTTGTGAATCAAATTTATAACGCGGTTGTTGCAAATAAGTAGATTTATAAATTTCAAGGACATTTGTTACAATTGCAATATCTATGCACACAAAGCCAGTCAATGAAAATACAAATCTCATCTGATAAGATTTGAGAAGAAAATTGCTAGTTGTTTCAAGTGCAACCAGCCCAGACATTATGCTAACCAATGCAGGAAAGGAAATAAAGAAAAATATGTTGAAAAGAGTGCATTGAATAATGATAAACCAAAGAAGGAAAACTTGGTCTGGAGAAATAAGAATGAGAACAAAGAAAGTGAGCCTGAAGTACCGAAATATGGTGCAGGAACCCCTTCCTCTGAAAACTAAGCTTAGAGCTTTGGGTCAGGGGGAGTTTTGATCTAAAAGAAAAATCTTCTAGCCTTCCCATCTATATGCATCATGCCACTAATCCGGCATGATAGTGCTTGTGTCATATCCGGTAATCAAAGGAATCATGATGACATCATCAAAAAGATAGTTTTTGGCAGCAAAACCATAATGAAGCATCTTTAGTACGATAAGTATCAGTTCTTGAAGTTCATTTCTTTCATATCTAGTAAAATTTTCTTGAGATCATTGTGAATAGTAGAGAAGCAGTAAATTGAGTAGTGAAGAGAAATCATGGAAGAAAAAAAGATCGTGGACAAAGTTCTCATGGATGAGTTTAGCCTAAAGAAAATCAAAATTGTTGAAGCAGGTTTGAAGGATGATGAATTGTAGAGGGTCAAAGAATTAGAAGGCAAAGGTGTGAATCTGTGGACTGAATTCCCTTGGTTTGATAATGTAGAGGTAATCAAAATAATCCTTAGCCGTGCTTGAGATAACTACATCATGTTGGATAAACCCTATCTAATTACGAAGGAAATCATTTCTATGATCACCATCTTGTGCATCAATGGAGAAGTTTTGGTAAAGAAATTGATTTTGAATAGGGAAGTGGAAGACCTAACTGGCGTGAAGGGTGATCAATGAGCTCTTATCATCAATACGATCATCAACCCTTTAATAAGGTATGATGCCTATGGCATCTCTTACAAAGTCTATTTCAAAAATAATGAATGAGCCACCTCTACAATTGCAATGTATATGACATATATGTTTGTGATGGAGAATAGATTGTTTGACTTGTGTGAATTATTGAGAGAATTATTGTTAGAAAATATCAAGATGTCAAAAGAGAAGAATTATGCTTTTCGGCATGGATCATTTCTTGTAAGCTTAGTCATGTACTATTTAGAATCCCTTCCAGAAAAAGATAATGTTATTTGGGAATTTGATGTGCCTATTGCAAGACAAATCTTTAAATATCTGAACAGTTTGGATAACAGAGAGGAGAATTGCAGTAATTATTTTAAATCATTTGTGGATATGTGGAGAGTTGGCCTGGTTTCTATTTCTTTCTCTTCCGATTCTAGAGAATATTCTTTTGAAAAGAAGAAAAGGTGACAATCTATTCATGTTGATGTTTTAGAGTCAAAGAAAAGAAAGATAGAAGATGTGGCACGATAATTGATGATTTGGAATCCCCTGCAACTAGAGGAGTTTAAAAAATGAATGAGCAAGAAGCCGAAGACTCGAATGATGAGTCTAATCTATTAAAGTTGATTGTCACTACAAATGGAATTCAAAATATTGGTGTGAAATGGCTGAACTCAGTCGAGTTAGACAAAATTGAGAGCATTTTAATGAAGCACTTGATTCAGAACAACATTAATCCAAAATATGTTAGTATTCTGCTTCTGGAATCATTGACAAAGATCTAGAAAGAAAAAATGTCTGAGTAGTCAACTGAAGAAAAAGGCCAAAATATGCAAAGACTATTGAATGAATGTGTTATTTCTCAAAAGCACTTATCAAATTGCATAGAGGAATTGAAAGATTGTATTCCCAGTGCTAGCAAAATCTATAGATATTGTATCTCGTAGATGACAACAATTGTGAAGCACATAGGTAGAATTGATGCTATTGAAGCTGAACTAACGAGTCTAGGTAAATCTTTTGATTTTTGAATGATAAGGATGGTGAGCAGAGGAAAATAATTAATTCTCTTCAGTCTGAGATTCTTCTGTTGCAAAGGTAGAAGGAAGACTTTGTGAGAACATTTTGGAAAGTTAAGGAAATTGTGGAAGCTAAGCTACAACACTTTTCAGTTTTGCTTGAGAATGCAGTAGAGTATGAGCATAATCCAATTGCTCTGGATAGCTTTTCAAATTCCATTGATTTCCTTGATTGAGTGTAGAATCCTTTCAGTGAATATCAAACTAGCTATACATTCTTAGGAAGTCCTTTTTTGGAAACTAAAGGAAAAGTACAAGCTTATATTTTCGAAGAAGAGCAACTAAAGGTTTCCTTGTGAAAGGTTCACATTTTTGGTTGTATATATCTATTCTTTCTCTTCTCTTTCTTTTTCTTTTTTCATCAGTGGTATCCTTTGTCCTTAATGTCAAAAAGGGAGAGAAAGTAAAAAGGAATATGGTTGTGAGGATTTGCATGAGTAAGGGGGAGTTGGCACAGTCATGTTTTGAATATGTTTTTCCATCAATGACAAAGGGGGTGATTGTTAGAATTGTGTGAATAATGTTGTTATTGATGTCAAACCAGTCATCTGGTTCTGTACTGGAAAGTGTATGTAGGCCCGAATATTAGTTCAGACATGTTATGGACGTTATGGATGTTATGCAAAAGGTTGCGGTTATGTATGTATGTTTCAGATGTTGTAGTTTTTGGTTAGAAGTCATTATGCAAAATGGATAGTTTTGGATGATGACTTTTTGAGGTTCCATTGGGTTCCCACTGACCTCAGTATCCTGGTGTTAGGAATTTTGGTTGACCCCAGTATCGGTTATGTGTCCTGGTGTCAACGGTTTGCAGCTTTGGTATCTATCAGAAGTATCTCTTCGAGTTTTGTGATTGCGGTTTCACTGGTACATGTGGAGTCTAAATTTTGGAGATATTGAGAATGATCTTGTGGTGAGAGGTCTGTTCTCTTGGGTCTGGATAACCCTTGCCCTTTTCCGATAATCACGGTATATGCTTTGGTAATCAGAATTATGTAAAGGAATTGTGTAGAAGTATTGTGGAGGCCGACATGAGCTTATTGATAATGTTTTGGGCTTGGCCGACACACTATTTTGTATTTGTGCACTATATATATATATATGTTCATGAGTGATGTATGAATGAATGAAGAAGCGGATTGATAAAGAGTGAGTGTGTGTGATGTGCGGAAGATAGTTGGGAGCAAAAGAAGCAGTGTATGAGAGAGTTGCAAACAGTGAAGGAAATTAGTAGTGTGCAATAGTCCTTAACCGGACCTATTGTGGAACAGTAGTGTAGAGATCTTTAACTGAATCTTCTATAAAGTCTGAGGTTTGTAATGTGAGCTTTAACTTGGAACTGATCCTATGCATTTGGAGATGCAAACTTTCTCAGTTCAATCCTTTCAATTGTAGTGAGCATTTTGGCAGTTAGCCATTTCTTTTGTATCTGCAATGAGCAAACTGACAGTGAGCCATTTTTGTAATCTAGCAGTGAGCCACCCAACAGTGAGCCACCTGTTTGTAAACACAACTATAACTAGTTATATTTTCCTGAGAGATAACAATCTCCGTGTTTTTTTCCTTTTTGGGTTTTCCACGTACAAATTCTGGTGTTCATCTAGTGGTTGTGTTCTTATTTAATCTGCATTATTTGTTTTAATTTTGAGGACAACTTCAATTGGTAAAAAGTTTGTTGTTTTATTTAAGTGGGAATACTAATTCATCCTCCCCCCCCCTCTCAATATTCTGGTGCTTTCAACCTGATCAACAATTTTCATTTGCCAAAATAACAAATGAAATTAATACATTCAAAGAGATAAAAGTACTATTATTCAATACAAATTTAATTATTTTGTCGTTTAATCAAGGAGTTCTAGGTAGCTTAAAGAGCAACCACATCACTAGGATTTTTTTTTGTATTGAACAAATAAAAGTTACAAATAATATAAACTACCAATAGGTAGTTGAAGAGAAGTAAATTACAACTTCCAGAGGTAACCAAGTTGACATAATTGAGCAAACATTACAAGTTCTCACAATGAAACAATTGAACTAGGACTCTTTACTTAAAGTAATTGAGCTATCAAATGACATTAAACCAAAGAGAAACTACTTAGCTAAAACATTGTACAAAGATCCATATTGCAGTTGTTCTAAAGTTGATTAGCCTAATCTTGAATTTGATGAAGTTGTGTCATGGCTAAAAAAAATTTCTTTGCTATATCTAGAAGCTGAGAAAATTAAAAAAGCAACCTGAAAAACAATGTTAGAGTAAAGAATTAGAATACCAATTTCCTAAAAAAATAACTACTTGAAACACAACAATACATCTAACCATCCAAATATGTCTTAAAATAACTTGTTTAATAGAAAACATCACTAGAATTTTTGAATGAGACTTGTTCAATCTAAATAAAATTGAAATGAGGTGAGATGAGATTCACAAAAGAAGATGACAAAATAAGTAAAAAACGATACTAAAATAGTCAACAAATAGAAAATATTTAGAAAATAAAAAATAAAAATAAAATAAAATGAAGATATAAAACATCATACAATGTAAAACTTGTCATACAAATTTGAATGCCTAATTATTATTATTTTAAATGAAACAACCATAATAAAGTTAAAATTAAATAAATACTATTAGATCAAATGTTCATAGAAAACATTAAAAATAATTTGATTGGCTAGTGTGGGGGGCCCACGATTATTTGTAAAAGGTAGCTTTATATTAAAGCCATGGATATCAAACAAATTTTAAAGCCCGTATAGTAGGTCCACACATTCCAAAAACCAAGAAATAATTTAAATACAAGTAAATATTAAATCCAAACTATAGGAAAGGAATGTTTTTTTTTATCAATTGGTACGTTTACTTTTTATTAAGGCAGGCTGGATGATTTTTCCATAGTTAAAATCAAGTTTCCATGATAATATGAGAATTTAAGTTCTTAAAATATTAAAAAAATAAATAAAAAAAATTATAAGGCTAAATGATAAAAGTAGATTATTGTTGAAAAAGCTCTTTTCGCAATAAATATATTTGAACAAAATACCATGCAATAAATTAATAATGGGCTTCCATATAATTAACCAAGAAGTGGAGGAAGATAGACAAGAATGAGTCAGAGTTTCAACATGGAAGACGAAAATGAAGGGAGATAGGCATTCAAATGTGCATCAATAAATAAAATCATTTAAGTAGTGAATATCAATATATTAAATTAAAGGAATAATCATTTCAATGTATACTATTGATCAATTATACAATTTAGATGCATTCATTTTATTTTACTTGAAATAATGACTTTTTGCTATTGCGAGATTTCTTCCAATATTATCATACAAGATTAATTAGAGATATCATAGCATTGATTGTTGGCAGTGGGTCAGTGTCCCTCGCGAGGATTCACGACATGGTTTAACAACCTCCTATGGATTCTATAAGTCTAGTGGTTGTATCGGGCATTGACAGGTCTATCTTTTGGTGCTACGACAACCCTAACTTGTAACATTGATTTTGTACATTGTAAGATTTGTAATTAGTTTATTTTACTATACATAAGAACTCCAAGCTCATTTGTGTTCTCATATTTATAAGAATATTCTATTAATTCAAAATTTTATTTATAATTAGATCAGTTAATTTGTTGTTCATGATACTAGTTTTCTTAACTATGATAAGAAAGAATAAGTTACATGTGTTTTTTATGGTTGAAAGGGTAAAGTAAATCATTCATTCAATATATAGCTGCTTAAGTTGTTTACTTAGATTAGCTCTCAGTTTTGTATTACCCTACAACATTAAGAACTGAACTAGTAAAAATCAAAATTAAATATTTTTGACATCCATATGCTTGTGTATATAGACAAGTTGGATATATCTATGTAATTCACAAATGTTATTTATCATATCGTGTCAAATCAATATAATTTGAAGTAATCTATGATATTGAACTTATATATGCTTACAATTTTTTTAAACAAAAAAGATACATTTATAGGCATCATATTTTTTATAAGGTTATCCTTGAGTTATCATTATTAAAATCTACAAAATTAAAGTAGAATATACCAATATTTTCTTTTCAAAGTTAATATTTTTAATTAATGATAATGAAGGATTTTTGTCATACTCATGTGATCAAATATAATCAAATATAATGGAAATTTTGAAAGATTCCAAAAAATATGTATGTTATAAAACCAACTTGAAAACACAACATAAGAAAATAGATATGATGTTTTCAATATATACATATTTTTACTTAAATGGAATGCATGTTAATACATTACAAGATAAATAAAATATTAATTGATGATGATCCCTAAATTTTCATTACTTAATAACCCACTATAAATTTATTAGTCTTAGAAAAATGATAATATTAGATGGTAGATTCAAACTTTATTCTAAAGTGGTCACATTTATCCATGTGCCTCTAATATTTTCATAACGAAAGATTTAAATTTAAGACATTACTAGGTGCTTGTTGAGAAAAGAGATATTTGGAAGACTACACTCCAATCACTTATGACATTCAAGTGAATGATGAATTGTGTGCTCAATTATTTCAAATGTTCTTTTGTGGATATCTATATAGATGACATCTACATTTTCAATATACATTGGAAGATGTTCTACACTATGTTCAATAAGTTATTTACACTGTCACAGTCTAATTATATTGTTTCAGAAAATAACTCACGGGTTGTCACAGTTCAATTATATTGTCTTAGAAAATCGGATATCTGATTTTTATACTTCAATTATTTTAAAATAACATTTTATTATATAATATAATAAAACATTATATTATATAATACGTATTACATAATAATATAATAATATATTATTATATTACATTATATATTATATAATTTATTTTTTAATTTAAAATTACCTATAAAAATCGGATATCCGATTTTATCCGATATCCGATTTTCTTAGGTGTTTACCATGCCAAGGTGTACTGACACCCAAGCCAAGCAAAAAGTCAACATGGATTTTCTTGTTTTTAGGTGAGTGGAGAAGGCTATTTTTTTCACATCGCCACTTTTTGGCCCCCCATGATCTTGCACTAACCTTATAGAGGAATGCTCATTTAGAATGGAGAGAATCTAGTACCTTAGGTATATCATTTAAAATAGTGAACATATTAACTTATAGAATATCTGTGTCATTAAAAACTAGCTAGCTCTAAGAATGATCACAAAACTCGAAAGATTAATTTTAGATAGCTTCTACCAAATATTTACACTTAGATTGTTGCATGGACTATAAAGTAGGTGTAGACACCTAAACTTGTACTCTTTAATTAAATAAATATTTTTTATTTATTTAATTATTTTATCCTAAGTTTCCTATTAATTAAATAAATCTTTATTTATTTATTTAATTCATTAATCCTCTTCTAAGCCTTTCTTTATTTAAATAAATGCTTTTATTTATTTAAATTGTCCTTTTCATAAATTAAATAAATATTTTATTTATTTAATTGATCCCACTTCCTCTATTAATTAAATGATTCTTTATTTATTTAGTTAATTCATTAGCCTTTTCTACCCATGACACATGTCACTCATCTCTTAATTCTTCTCTTAACACCCCCTTTATCATTTAATTATTTCCTCTACCTACCTTTTAATCCTAGCGAGCCATTTATCTTTACACCTCTTAATCTTATCCCTCTATTTCTTACAGTGTCTTCTATATAAGAGGATACCCCTCTTCATTATCAACCCTAATCGTCTAATCACCTAGCAACTACGTCAATCAAGCCTTCTTGCAATCAAGCTATCAACCACATTTCCGTTCTTTGTTGAGCTCTTGTGCATGCATAAAATCTAAGAGCAAATACATCAAACAAGATCAATGGAGATAGGAAGAAAAGGAGATTGAAACCCTACTAGACATGTGAATGGTATATTGATTTATTTTATTGATTTACATGGTCTTAGGTATCTTCATTTGTGTATGGTGGATTGCTTCCATTGTTAGGATAGGGTTTTGTGGTTGGATCCTTGTTAGTCTTTCAATATTGTTATTTTCATTCATCCATTTTCACCATATACATTTTGGCATGCTCGATGCGACACTTGTCTCTTTATTTTTAAATCTTGTTTGCAGATCTTGTGTTTTTGAAAGTTGCAGGTTTGACATTGCTATGATTCTACTTTTTTTCACATCTGCGATAGGTCTGATCACGTCTACGTGTTGTTTTCACGTCTATGACTGTTATTTTTGCGTTTATGATTTTCTGCTATTTTTGCAGATCTGTCACCCTAAAATCGCGTATGTGCAACATATTATCACATTTTTTGTCTTAAAATCATGTCTGTGTTGCATATAGTTGTGTTTTTTGTTTTTTGCAAGGTTTTTGCTCAATTTTGTAGTTGCAGGTTTCTGGAATCGCATTTGTGAGCTGTTTTGTCACGCCTGTGCTTAGATCTTGCGTTTGTGCAGGTTTCTATCGTGTTTGCATTTTATTCTCTATTTTGTAGGTCTCAAATTTGGGAAATTGCATATGTGTTTTATCATTATGTGTCTATGATTTGTTCCTGCATTTGCGTCTGGTATAGTTGTGTCTGTGTTTTCTGTTTTCTATTTTTGCTTTTGTTTAGGGTTTTCAGTTTTGGTTTTTAGGGCTAACCTATTTTGATCTGACTAACGAAGTGGTGTAGCTGTTTCAAATGGAGAAATTGTCTTGTCAAAGACCCCTATTTCACAAAGTCTTTTGGGATCTAAAATTTACCTAACTTGCATGCTTGCAGGGGGGGTATTATTTCAAAACTGCTAACAAGTTTGGTGCAGGACCTTTGGGAAAGATTTGATTTTAAAATTGCTTGCTTTGTCTTCTTTAGTTTAGCAAACACTTCAATTGGTGCTCTAAAATTAACAAGTGTCTTTTGTGTCTTGAGCAATAGGCTCTTTTTGTGTTTTCTTTTAGAGGGCCTGCCTCCCAAGTAGCCCATAAGGCCAAGTGAGAGGAAATGACCCAAGTGGTAACAAGCTAAAGCCAAGCTCTTCCAAGCCACTATAAATAAAAGTGTTTGTGACAAAAGTTGCAAGCAATGGGTGTTACATGCTACTATAACGACGTTATGACTCCCCATAAACCCTATAGAGCGCAACCTCTATAGGCTGGGAGGCCTTCCATTTAACGGAGTGTAACACGCTATTGATTATAGCCACCCGAATGGATGCCCTTACTAGACATCTTTTTGTGTTAGAAGCCAAAAACCTTCTCGTTGTTAGCACATGAGGTCGAACCTCTGAAGTGACTCACATTCTTACGGTTCTTAGTAGAGATACAAAGTTCGCCATGTGGAGTTTTCGTGGGGACTGGTGCTTGGTTGACCTAGAGAAGTGAGTACCGAGGGTGGAGCCAATGGGGTCAAGCATCTAAGTATCCGCTCTGAATTGTGTAGCTCAGGGTAACCCCCAAGTGAGATTCAATAACTATTTTCCCGACTAGCCCTAGGATTTGTGCTTGCATGATCAAAACGCTCAAACATTTTGCAAAACAAAGAAACATTGTGTCTACCGTGTTTTCAAGTGTATGAAGAAACATTTCACATCATATTTCACATTTGGAAACATTTTTTATCCTTTGGAAAAAACACCTTCAAACATTGAGTCTTCATTGTTATTGTGTCCTCTTGCCACAAAAAAAACATTGAGATCTAGCCACATTAAACAACTTCAAAATTGGACAGAATTGGTCAAATTGTTAAAATTGCATCTGTGTCCAGAAACAACGTCTGCGCAATACAGTATCATGTTTGTGTCCTACAACAAAATCATCAACAGGAACTTGTCACATTTTCTAAAATTGCATCTGTGACTATTAAAACCATGTCTGGGTTCGGGAATCACGTCTATGTAGAGAAAAACTGCATCTTTGACTTTCAGGATAAATTTTTTATTATCGTCAGAAAAATGCGTCTATGCTCACTAAAACTACATCTTTGATCAGAAGTCACGACTGGGTTATGTAAAATTGCGTCCGTGTTCACAATTGAAAGATTACAGAAAAACTCTTGAGAACAAAAGAGACTTAAGTTTTCAGATCTAAAGAGCTTCTAAGGCTGCTTGCTATAGGACTTCATTTTTCAGTAAACCTGTCTTGGTCACACAAAGTCCATCATTTTCCTTCACTTTCATTGCCTTCATACATATTTTCTAAATTTGAGTCAAAAGGTTACTTTTCTTGTCCTCATCACACTTTACAAACATACTACAACACAACACTAGGTGATTCCCACATCAAGATCTATCATCTTAAGGTCACAGTTGGTCTTCTTGAGTCAAGGTCAACTTACCTCACCAAGAGATCCATCATCTCTTTGGAAGCCACACCTTACTCTCAAACATACATACTTTGGTCTTACACTCTTGGACATTGCAAGTTTACCCTAGATTCATCTACACTTCATACACCTCTTGGTCTTCCATAGTCTTTGTATTTTCATCTTGTTCTTTCATTTTGGTCAATACTTTAGTCTATGGTTGAAACCCATTCACAAAGGTATATAAGGGAAGTTGATGAAGCTTTAAGGTCTTTAAACATGAGTACTTATGAGCTTGATGGAGACTAATTTTACAATCCATTTGACAATCACAGTAATATACAAGACCATGCCAATGACAACAATGAGAACAACAATGGAAATGATAATGACAATGACAATGTATCCATGGATTTTGTAAAAGTTGAGGAAACTATCATGGATCCCCATTTTAATAAATTGGTTTAAGAAATCATGAAGAGGGATAGACAATATTTCTTCCAAATCATGGCACAAAGTGGAACAATATTACCTCGTGATTTTGATATGTCACAAATTTTAGAGGATGATACAAATCAAATTAATCAAATTAATACATGACAAAGGAGACCCAATAATGGTGGTAATAGGAGAGAGTGTCTCGTGCTTGAGTCACCTTCCTCCCTATTTCAAAAACCTGAAATTCTAAACACATACACTCATTCTCATGCCAGTTATGATAGAACCTCTCATGAACAACCCCATAGTCATCCTTTCCCATGGAGAAGAAATACACCATACATTCTCATGATGATACCCAAGATCATACCAATGCATACAATTACACTCAATCAAACATTCAAAATCATGACACAAGGAGACCCCGTACCAGATTTGGGAGCAATACTCAAGATCACTCTTATGATACCTCATATCCTCATGGTCATGATATGTATCAACCTATACCTTACAATACCATACCAGGTAGTCCATATACAAGCTATAACTATGTTCCAAACACATCTATGATCAATACCATCCATACATGAATTATATCCCTCCTCCTCCACCTAGTGGCTCAGGCATGAGACTAGATCAAAGAGAAAATACACCACCCAATAATGACTTGCAACAATAGATTAAGGATTTACAAAAGAAAATGGCGGACATGAATACACGAAAGCAACAATACACAATGAAGGATATATGTCTTACCCATTTGATAGAATCATTCCAATGCCTCCATTCCCTCCACATTTTGTCATGAAAATTTGATAAGTACAAAGGAAAAGGGGATCCTAAGGCACACATAAGACAATTTTTCATAGCTTGCATTGAGGTAGAAGGAGAAGAAGCATACTTGATGAGATTGTTCCCACAAAGCTTAGGTGAACAAGCAATGAAATGGTTCTCCCAACTTCCACCTAGAATTAAATCATGGAGTGACCTAGTAGAGGATTTCATACAACACTTTTCATATAACATTGAAATAGATGTGTCAATGGCTACCTTGTATAATACTAGGCAGAAACATTGGGAATATTTTGCTTCATTTTTATAGTGATGGAGAGGTCTTGCTAGTTGATGCTCTTGTGATATCCCACAAAAATAAATGATATAAATGTTCACTCAAAACATCAACAAGGATATTTGATATAAACTAAGAAAATCTTGTATGTCTACCTTCAAAGAGGTCATTGAGAAAAGATTGGTGATAGAAAAAGTCCTTATTGAACAAGGTGTCATCAAGATATTCAAAGAAAACAAAGAGGAATCAAATGGGAAAGACAAACCCTAGTTTTGGAATAAGATTAATAACATAGTCAATGATGGGGTAGTAGATGCAAATGTTGTGAAACCTAAGATAAATTTACTTGGTGCAAGCTCATCCAATACGAATGATCAAGTCAACAATCAAAGGCAATCAAAATATCAAATAAAGTACACTCTGTTGGGAGAACTGATTGAAACAACATTCAAGAAGTTAGTGGAAAACAAGCTCATAACACTATTAGATAATCCACCATATGAGCCTAAAGTAAAACCAAGTTGGTGGAATGATGATGAATATTATGAATATCACAAGAGAAAGGGTCATCTCACTAGAAATTCTTACAGATTAAAGAATATTAGAAAGGATCTCATTGACAAAGGTGACATTGAGGTTGATGGTCACACCTCCAATGAAGAGCATGCAATGTTTAAGGAGCCATCTCCTAAACATGACAAAGGAAAAGAAAAAACTACGGGTAATCAAGCCAAATATACCAAGATGTCATATGACTATGATTCCACTATTAATCACATCTCAATGGACAATCATGTTTCTACTATCATTATAAAGGACAAAACTCCTGAAGGTTCTACCCAAAGGAGTAAGGTTGTTCTAAAAGGCATTGGACCATATTCCTCATCTTCTAGGGATGAAACCTCTGAATGTAATGTCACAACCCATCGAGGCGAAGTCACTTGCAAGGTATTCCATCCAAGACCACAACCTCTTCATGCATAAAGAATGAGTTTGACCTTGTAGATCAGTTGGGGAACAAACCCGCCCTCATTTCCATCCTTGAGATTTTACGCATATCTCCCACATATAAGGCCATCTTTGACAAGACTTTGAGAGAGACCTTCGTACCCACTGATATGAATGTGGACCAATTTCAAGCCATGATGGGATATATTTCCATTCCACATACCCTCATGTTCACAGAAGCCGATGACACATCCATCACCTAGCCTCATAATGCACCTCTACATATTGAAGCCTTTATCTATAAAAATTGAATAAAACAAGTCCTGATAGATGGAAGAGAAGGTCTGAACATTTATACATTAAACACTATTAAACAATTGGGATATTTTGAAAAATTTGTAAATTCTACACATGTTATCAACATAAAAGCATATGATGATGAAGAGCTCTCATCCAAGGGCATAGTCACCTTACCTCTCAGAGTTGGGCCAGTGACGAAGGATGTGGTATGTCAAATCCTTGATTTAGAGCTCACATACAATATACTCTTGGGATGTCCATGGATTCATGAAATGAGAGTTGTTCCTTCTACATATCAACAATGTATTAAGTTCCCACACAATGGAGTTGAAGTGACCATTAATGGTGATCCAAATTCGTTCATATATTGCAACAACATACGATCAAAATTGGAAAAAATAATACCAATCAACAGAGAAGCAACTCCATCATCCACATATATTGATCCCAAGTCACTAAAACCCTCAACATAAAAACAAGGTGAGATTAAAGGGAAATATCAGGATAAAGGCATGGGCGAATATAGTCTAAATCAAACTATGTACCTAATACAAGCAATGGATTCTCCAAAAGAATATGGATGACCACATACTTCTAAAAGGGTATCTATCATTACATTGAAATGGGATCCTACTATATTCCAAAAGTGGGGTGAGATGGAAGAAGAGGACTTATACAAAATGCTTTATAAAGAACTTGAAGAGGATACACAAGATCACATCAAGATACCATGTGAAAAGTATGGCAAATGATTTAAGATCTTACAAAAATTTGGATATGATGGTAAGAACCCTCTTGGCTTAAGGAAAGAAGGTATCACTCCACCTTTGCAACCAAAATTGACATTTAAGAATCAACACTCCAAAGGACTTGGTTTCATACCTTTCAAGTTAGGTACTTACAAATCTCAAGAAGCATTGCAAATCATAGAATCTAATGATCAACAAGAGAAACACTATTCCACCGATTCCAATGAGTGGGAATGGGTTCAGACAAATCATCTAGTGATTATAAGCTCACTGAAACATTCAGAGAACTAGGTGAACCCACAAAGGAAGAAGAGTTTAATAGAAAATTCAGGGTTGATCAAACTACTTCAGAGTCTACAACTCAAAAAGAGGATAATAAAGGAAAAACTCTTGAGGATCCCAGACAATCTACGTCTCTAGGTTCTAGATCGAAATCATGAAGAATGAGGACTCCCGTTGCTGAATGCACCTCTAGTAATGTCAATTTGGTTTCATTTACGATCGAGACAGATGAGGAGAGTGCTAGCGAGGACCTCAACAATTACCTTGATATACCTAAAGACAATTATGTCTTTACCCTTACTCTCATTGACTTTGAAAACATTGATGGCCTTCCCCTCATTCACCCACAACTCATTGATTATGACCATGAAGGACCTTTACAAATAGAGACATTTCAAAATGATGATGCTTTCATAGATTACTTGGGCATACGAGACAATCTTTCACGTGGGGACCATAAAGAGGGGTACATTATAGAACTCAATAATGTGGCATACTTTGGTGAGGGTGTTGGAATTTCTAGTTGCAAAAATATAAAAATGAAAATAAATCATGGGTCCTATGGTGAAAACCACACTGTGACACTGTCTGACTTTAAAAAAGTAAAAACAAAAGGACATATCTAAGGGTGAAAACCTCTCTGAGGCACCTGAAGATGGAAGGATTGACACTCTCCCAATGACATCCTATGATGAGAAATCATCTATATTGGTAGAGGAGACTATCAAAACAAACATTGGCACATAAGAGATTCCGCATACATATTCTTAGCACAATCCCCGATAGAAAAAGAAAGACCGAAGTTCATAAGTTTCTTCACAGAATGACAAATCAATTTTACATGGTCATATACAAATATTCCTAGAGTAGATCATAATATAGAAATGCACCATTTGACAATTACACCAGGAGCGAAGCTAGGGAAACATAAATTAAGGAAAATGCATCCACAAGTGGCATTATTAGTAAAGGTAGAACTTGAGAAACTGTTGGATGTTGGATTCATAAGACCAATTGATTACCCTGAGTGGATCTCTAACCTAGTACTTGTCAGCAAGCCAGATCGCAACATCAAAATATGTATAGATTTCATACAAATCAATAAAGCTTGTCCTAAAGATGACTTTCTGTTGCCAAATATTGACTTGATAGTGGATATTACAACTAGTTATGCAATGTTATCTTTGATGGATGGATTTTCGGGCTACGCAACCAGATAAAAATGGCACTTCAAGATCAGCACAAAACAACATTTACTTGTCCCTAGGGAAATTTTTGCTGGAATGTCATTCCCTTCGGACTAAAAAATGCGGGTGCCACTTACCAAAGAACAATGACTACCATCTTTCATGATCTTATGCATGTTACCATGGAATATTATATTGACGATCTCTTGGGCAAATCATTAGAAAGAGAAACACATATGGACATTCTTTCACTAGTCTTCGATCGGTTAGAGAAATACAAAGTAAGATTAAATCCTAAGAAGTGTTTCTTTGGAGTAACCTCTAGGAAGCTCCTTGGATACATTGTCTCAAAGAGAGGAATTGAAGCCGATCCAGCAAAAGTTAGAGCTATATTAGAAATATCACCACTAAAGAATATTAGTCAACTTCAGTCTTTACAAGGAAGACCTTAGTCTATACGAAGGCTCATTTCTCAACTTGTGGTTAAATGTCATCATTTTCAACATCTACTCCACAAAAATATCAAATCCAAATGGGATGATAAATGTCAGCAAGCTTTTTAGATACTCAAGGATTATCTCTTAAATCTACCAGTTTTGATGCTACTGATTCTAGGAAAACCCCTGTAACTATACACATCAGCTACACAAGCAACACTGGGGGCACTCTTGGCACAACAAGACAATGAAGGAAAAGAAAGAGGAGTATATTACATCAGTCACACTTTGGTTGGCTATGAGCTTAACTACACATCGATTGAGTGTGCATGTCTTGTTGCAGTTTTTGCCTCCCAAAAATTATGACATTACATGCTAACTCATAAAACTAAGCTCGTCGCAAGAATAGATCCACTAAAATATCTTCTCAATAAGGCAACACTCACTGGAAGATTAGCTAAATGGGTTATGATCCTAAGAAAATTTGACATCAAATATGTGGACATAAAAGCAACTAAAGGACAAGCTATGGCAGAGCAATTGGCAGATGCACCCATAGTTGATGATACTCCTATGACTTAAGAGTTTCCAGATGAATCCATTCTGACGGTGACACACACAAAGCCTTGGTAATTATACTTTGATGGTTCATACACGCAACACGACGCATGATCTGGCATCCTCTTTATCACATCTCAAGGGGATTCCATCCCTAAATCATATTGGTTGTCATTTACTTGCACTAATAACATAGCAGAATATGAGGTATTAACAACAAGCTTACGAATTGCGGTTCAATGGAAGATCCAAGAACTTCATGTTTTTGGGGACTCTCACCTTGTAATTTCTCAAGCAAATGATGGCTACCAAACAAAAGACAAAAAAATATTGCCTTATAAAAAAATGGTAGATGATTTCAAATAATATTTCACAAAGATAATCTTTGAACAGATCTTGAGAGAAAATAATCGAGCTGCAGATGCCATGCCTACTATTGCTTCATTGTTTGATCTACTGCATAATGAAACTGTTGGCATTATGTGAACTGGTATGAGGACATGATGACATTGTATGTTGTAATTGATGTCAATATGCTACTGATATGTTACCAAGAACCGGTGTATGTGAGAACCGGTATAATATTGTGAACTGGTATATGTGCCAAAGTGAAGCGGTGTGTTTGTTCAAGGTGAACCGGCATGTTGATATGGGAACTGGTACATGGAAGCTTTGTATGACTACTGGTTGGTAGTATCAACTTTAGGGTTTCTAGTTGAAGTGCTTCAAGCCTGTGTGACTCAACTGATGACTTTGTGTGATGAGTTAGCATTGTAACGAAGAACAGATTGTGTTGCCACGTCAACCTTGTGCGCATGAAGGATCTTGCATGAAGGAGATTGTTCCTATCTACCTCGGGAATCTGCGAAGTCTGTAAACGGTGAAAACATGTGATGGGTTATCAGCCGCCATGAAAGCGGTGGAAAATGAACAATGAAGAACGTCTTGAGATCGGTTCAAGACTATTGCATTTAATGCAATGTGCTCAACGGTCAGGATTAAACCATTTCAATTGCTTAACCTAACAGATTTAGGGTTTAGGGTTTATGCTACCAACCTATCTATTTCCTATAAGGTCGATGTTGTGTTTCTTTCTAAGGTTGTTGGCAAAAAGTTGTGTGTGTGTATCCAAGTAAAGAGATACGTGATTCTTGCCAGACCGGAGGAGAGAAGTGATACCTTCAGAGTGTAAGTGCAGAAGGTGAAGACAAGCTAAAGCGGATCTGCTGGCATTGAGTGTTGTTACTAGATCATTATAATACCTGTTGATCTCTAACCACTTCAATAGTTGGGAAATCCCTTAATAGGGTAGCTTTAATCGGCTTACTATAAATCCTTTGACAGGGTGACTCAAAACCATTGAGTTCTTGAAATCCTCTAACAAGGTAACCTTTAACAAGGTTTAACCCTTAACCAGGTATTCTAGCCATCCCTTAACTGGGTGATCCCTAACAGGATCGGTTCCTAACAGAACCTATTGTATCAGTCTTTAACTGGACAAGGCTCCGAACAGAGTGGACTTCTAAAGAGTTCAAAAATAGCTTGTGGGTATTCATCCCCATCGTGGTTTTTCCCAGTTGGGTTTCCACGTGAAAAATCTATGTGTCATGTGTGGTGTTATTCATGTGATGGTTTAAGTGATTTGTATCTAAAGGTAAATCATGTTGATCTAGTTGTTTATATTTTTGATGATAGATTACCTGTTCATGCACTAGGGTGAAATGGAAATGAAGTATTAGAGTGTATGAAAAGATAAGTGTCAACCGATTTATGCTTGTCTCAGTTATTCTGGGTTTTGCTGGTTGTACTCTGTTTAAGACCAGTGTTACTGTTTGTCTGTCAAAGCACAGTGTCTGCTGACAAACCAATTTTAGGAATGTGTTTTTGTTTGTACTGATTCACCCCCCCCGTCTCAGTACTGGTTTGGTACTATCTATTCATCATTGAGGTATCAATTGGTATCAGAGTGTCCTCCAGGTCCTCTGTGTTATAAGCTTAACCACTTGATGAAAATATCCCAGTCTAATGATGAAGAGGGAAGGTCCAAAGTTCAACAGAGATAATTTCAATATATGGAAAGACAGAATGAAGATATACATCAGAAGCATGGGTGCTCAACACTGGAGCTATGTTGAGAATGCTTATGTTGCCCCTACCAGTACTCTCACTAATGACCAAAAGAGAGAGATGTAGGAGAATGGGAAAGTCATGGAAGCCCTAATTAGTAGTTTATCTGACATTGAGTTTATTGATGTCCAAGATAAAGTAAATCCCAAAGAAGTATGGGATACTCTTGAAAATATCTATGGCGGTGATGAGAATGTAAAACAAGCTAAGGAAGAAAGCCTTAGAGGGAAGTTTGAAGACATGCAGATGGTTGAAGGTGAGACCATTCAACAGTATGGAATAAGAATCAAAACTATTGTAGGAGATATCAAGAGTGCAGGTGGTAAAATGGAAGATTCCATTGTGGTAAGCAAAGTTCTAAGATCCTTATTACCGGTCTATGCAATAAGGGTTGCTACTATTCAGGAGTTGAGATCAATAGACAAGACTAAGGTATCGCTAGACTCCATCATTGCAAAGTTGACAGCCTATGAGCTAAATAGTTTTGATGGCAGTGTTCAAAAGACTGAACCAGCTTTTAAAGCTTCTGTTGTACCATCTAGAAAAGGAAAAGAAGCAAGCACTAGTGGTGAACCAAGACAGAGCAGAGAAATGGATGATGAGGAGATTCTGATGGAATTTGAAGCTCTTCTTGCCAGAAAACTTCCTAAAGGAACCGGTAAATATAGAGGTAAGCTCCCTTTGAAATGCTTTTCTTGTAACTAGATAGGACATATTGTTGTAAACTGTCCTAATGGTGACAACAAGGACAAACCGGAAAGGTTCAAGAAATTCAAAGGAGGAAACCGGAGAAACTGTTTTGTGGTAGTTGATGAAGGTGTCACAGATGAGGAATCAGAAGATGAAGAAAATGAAGATATTGTGTTTGTTGCTGTCAAGGAAGATGTGTCAGACAAAAAGGCTCTTGTCTCCCAATTTGATAATTTCAATGAGTGGATTATTGACAGTGGTTGTTCTCACCATATGACTGGTGACCGAAGCAAGTTTCTATCCTTGGAAGAGTATGATGGTGGTGTGGCTCGCTTTGGTAATGATGCACCATGTATGGTCAAAGGCAGAGGGTCCATCTCTCTGAATGGAAAAAGTAGTGCTGACAATGTGTATTGGGTTGATGGTCTCAGACACAACCTTCTGAGTGTTGCCTAGCTGAATGATAGTGGTATCACTCTGGAATTCAAGAATGGAGTGTGCAAAATCAAAGGAAAGAATGGTGAATTGGTGGCCACTGACATGCAGACCAAAGGTAACCTATTTCAGCTGAATGCAAATATCAGTACATGTCTTATGGCCAAGTTTGATGATAGCTGGATATGGCATAGGAGACTCTACCATGTAACTTTGATAACATTATGAAGGCCAATAAGATCAAGGTAGTTAGAGGGTTGTCGATGCTGAGAAAACTGGAAGATACCTTGTGTAGAGAGTGTCAACTAGGGAAAATGTCTTCCTCAACCTTTAAAGGTAAACCTTTCACTGCTGACAATTTACTTGATCTTGTGCATACTGATTTGTGTGGTCCTATGAAAACTAGGAGTGTGCAAGGTGATAGGTACTTCATGATTCTCACTGATGACTGCTCAAGAATGATGTGGGTCACATTCTTGAAAGATAAGTCTGAAGCTTTTGGAAATTTCAAAGCTTTCAAAGCATTAATGGAGAAGGAAAGTGGTAAAAGGATCAAGTGCCTTAGAACTGATCAAGGAGGGGAATTCACTTCTGGTGAATTCAACAAGTACTATGAAGAACATGGCATCAAGAGGCAACTGTCTGTCCCCCGGAATCCATAGAAAAATGGCCTAGCAGAGAGGAATAACCAGAGTGTGGTTGAAGCAGCAAGAACAATGCTAATTCAAGGAAAGGTTGCTCACACCTTTTGGAGAGAAGCGATGAGCACTGGAGTCTACACAATGAACCGGGTACTCATCAAGAAAGGTAAGGATAAAACTCCTTATGAGTATTGGACCTATAAGACACCTATGGTTAGCTACTTTAGAGTGTTTGGTAGCAAATGTTACATCAAGAGGAGTGAACACCAGAGCAAATTTGATGCGAAATGTGATGAGGGAATATTCCTAGGGTCTTCCACCAAGAGAAAAGCTCTCAATTGTTTCAATAATAGGACTCAAAGAATTATGGAAAGCATCAATGTGAGATTTGATGAAATCTCTGAGAAAACTGAGGAAACTAGCAGTGAGCAAGTGGTAAATGAACTAGTTGTAACCTTCTGGGAACCGGTTGCTAGTCAACCAAGTACTAGTAACAGTGTTCCTACACCGGCAGATGGAGATGTTGATACTGATGGAGATGAGGATGAAGAAGAAAAGCAAGAGGAATCTGTTAAGACCATTCCTTAGTATGTCAAGTTGAATCATGATCCTAAGCAGATCATAGGAGATAAGGATGCAGGAATCCTTATAAGAAGAAAGGTCAGAGAAAACTCATGTATGATCTCTGAATTTGAGCCTAAATCATTCAAAGAGGCACATAAAGATGAAGATTGGATCAAGGCAATGGAAGAGGAATTTGACCAGATATAGAGAAATGGTACATGGTATTTGGTACCCAGACCAGAGCATAAAAATGTCATATGTACCAAATGGGTTTTCAGAAATAAGCTGAATGAGGATGGCACAGTGATTAGAAACAAAGTTAGACTATTGTGTAAAGGATATGCCCAAGAAGAAGGAGAAGACTATGGAGAAACCTTTGCTCCTGTAGATAGATTGGAAGGAGTTCGTATGCTTCTTGCATATGCAACTTTTAAAGGATTCAAAGTATCTCAAATGGATGGAAAATATGCATTCCTAAATGGTGTACTTGAAGAGGAGGTGTATATAGAGCAACCAGATGGGTTTGCCCTATTTGAAGACAGTGACATGGTGTGTAGGCTACATAAAGCCTTATATGGTCTAAAGTAGGCACCTAGAGCATGGTATGAATGCCTGCACTCCCATCTTGTGAAGATTGGATTTGAGAGAACAAGCGAAGATAGTAATATCTACTTGAAATCTGAAGGAGATCAAATCCTGATTTGTGAGGTATTTGTTGATGACATTATCTTTGGTGGAGATGACAAGATGAGTCATCAGTTTGCAGATGAGATGAAGAAAGAGTTTGAGATGTCACTCATAGGGGAGATTAAGTTCTTCATTGGATTGCAGATTCAACAGATGAAAAATGGAATCTTTATCACTTAGTCCAAGTATGTCAAAGAGGTGTTGAAGACCTTTGGCATGGAAGATAGCAAACCGGTTGGTACACCGATGGTGACCGGTTGTAAACTATCCAAAGAGGATGACTCAACATTGGTTAATGAGAAGGAATACTGATCAATGATTGGTAAGTTGCATTATGTAGTGCATAGTAGACCAGATATTGCACATGCAGTTGGCATTACTGCAAGGTTCCAGAAAAGTCCAAGAGAATCCCACTTGGTTGCAGTCAAGCGGATTCTTAGGTATCTAAAGGGAACTATTGATTATGGATTGTGGTATCCATATAGCAAGGATTTCAACTTGAAAGTATTCACAGATGCTGATTGAGCAGGTAATGTGGATGACCAGAAGAGCACAACTAGTGGTGCATTCTTTCTCGGTGGTAGACTAGTCTCATGGATGAGTAAGAAGCAGAGTTGTATCTCTCAGTCTATAGTGGAAGCAGAGTATGTTGTAGATTTCATGAACTGCACTCAGACAATTTGGATGAAGCATGTATTAAATGGCTTCAAATTTCCTGTATCTGAATCAGTAAGTATAGTTTGTGATAATACTAGTGCAATTAACATCTCCAAGAATCCGATTTTACATTCTAGAACCAAGCACTTTGAGCTTAAGTATCATTTCTTGAGGGAAAAGGTTCAAAACAAAGAGATTGCACTGGAACATGTTTCCAGTAAGGAGCAGTTAGCAGACATATTCACCAAGCCTCTCCCAAAGGCTACATTTATGTACTTAAGAGGTGAATTAGGGGTGCTTCCCCTTCAGGAGGTGAACTAAAGGTATATGCTCCACATTAGTCAAGTATTGCATAGTCAATTTTTTT
Source organism: Cryptomeria japonica (assembly GCF_030272615.1). NCBI lineage: Eukaryota > Viridiplantae > Streptophyta > Pinopsida > Cupressales > Cupressaceae > Cryptomeria > Cryptomeria japonica. Next base: position 200,920,431 of record NC_081415.1, on the reverse strand, counting down.
TTTTTTCAGGATTGATGTGTTGAAGGATGCTACTCCTCAGGGGGAGCAGCATAATGGAACAGGGAAGCTTGTGCCTCCACTTTGGCATTGTTGTCAAAGGGGGAGAAGAAGTGAAGTGGAGAAGATAATTGTAGAAATTGGGGGAGAAGATGTGAAGCGGAGAGATATCTTTGTATATTTCCATCAATGCCAAAGGGGGAGATTGTTGGCATTATGTGAACCAATATGAGGACATGATGATATTGTATGTTGTCATTGATGTCAATATGCTGAAGAAGAGAGAACCGATATGTTACCAAGAACCGGTATATGTGCCAAAGTGAAGTGGTGTGTTTGTTCAAGGTGAACCAGCATGTTGATATGGGAACTGGTACATGGAAGCTTTGTATGACTACCGGTTGGTAGTCTCAACTTCAAGGTTTTCGATTGAAGTGCTTCAAGCCTGTGTGACTCAACCAGTGACTTTGTGTGATGAGTTAGAATTGTAATGAAGAACAGATCATATTGCCACGTCAGCCTTGTGCGCGTGAAGGATCTTGCATGAAGGAGATTGTTCCTATCAACCTTGGGAATGTGCGAAGTCTGTAAATGGTGAAAACACGTGATGGGTTATTAGCTACCATGAAAGCGGTAGAAAATGAATGATGAAGAACATCTTGAGATCAGTTTAAGACTGTTGCATTTAATGCAATGTACTCAACAGTTAGGATTGAACCATTTGAATTGCTTAATCTAACAGGTTTAGGGTTTACGGTTTATGCTACCGACCTATCTGTTTCTTATAAGGTCGATGTTGTGTTTCTTTTTGAGGTTGTTGGCAAAAAGTTGTGTGTGTGTATCCAAGTGAAGAGATATGTGATTCTTTCCAGAACAGAGGAGAGAAGTGATACCTGCAGAGTGTACGTGCAGAAGGTGAAGAGGAGCTAAAGCAGATCTGCATTAGCATTGAGTGTTGTTACCAGATCATTGTAATACCTGTTGATCTCTAACCACTTCAACAGTTGAGAAATCCCTTAACAAGGTAGATTTAACCGACTTACTGTAAATCCTTTGATAGGGTGACTCAAAACCATTGAGTTCTTGAAATCTTCTAACAAGGTAACCTTTAATAGGGTTTAACCCTTAACCGGGTATTATAGCCATCCCTTAACCAAGTGATCCCTAATAGGATCGGTTACTAACAAAACCTATTGTATCAGTCTTTAATTGGACAAGGCTCCTAACATAGCGGACTTCTAAAGAGTTCAAAAACAACTTGTGGGTATTCATCCCCACCGTGGTTTTTCCCAGTTGGGTTTCCATGTGAAAAATCTGTGTGTCATGTGTGGTGTTATTCATGTGATGGTTTAAGTGATTTGTGTCTAAAGGTAAATCATGTTGATCTAGCTGTTTATATTTTTGATGATAGATTACCTGTTCATGGACTAGGGTGAAATGGAAATGAAGTATTAGAGTGGATGAAAAGATAAGTGTCAACCAGTTTATGCTTGTCTCAGTTATTCTAGGTTTTGCTGGTTGTACTCTGTTTAAGACCGGTGTTACTGTTTGTCTGCCAAAGCACAGTGTCTACTGACAAACCGGTTTTAGGAATGTGTTTTTGTTTGTACTGATTCACCCCCACTTCTCTCAGTACCGGTTTGGTACTATCTGTTCATCATTGAGTTATCAGAAACCCGCTATCAGTTCTTGGTGGACAACCTTTTGGTCCCCTCATGTGAGATCACACCTATCGGGATGATATGTTTTGTTGGTCCCGATTCCCCTTGGTACGGTACCATTTCCATATACCTTCACAACAATGCCCTTCCCCATGACTTATACAACAATTAGTGTCATACTTTTATCCGCCAATCTTCTCACTATGTCATTTTAGCCGACACCCTTTACCGTCAAGGTCTAGATGACACTCTTCTTAGATGTTTAGAAAGGGACAAAGCTTAGATTGTGTTATGAGAGGTTCATGAAGGTATATGTGGTGCCCATTCTAGTGGTCCAACCTTAGCCAGGAAACTTATCAGGACTAGATACTACTGGCCTAGTATGGAAAAATATTCATATTAGTTTGTTAAGAAATGTAAGCAATGTCAGATTCATGGAGACTTTATTCATGCTCCAGCTCACGAACTTCAACCGATCATGAGTCCTTGGCCCTTTTGTCAATGGGGACCCAATCTCATAGGCAGGATTCACCCTCCTTCTTTCAATGGCCATAAATTCATTATTACTACCACAAAATATTTCACAAAATTGATTGAAGTTGTCCCTCTCACCCAAGTCACTAGAAAATAGATTGCTGCATATATCCTTAACTACATTATCTATCACTATGGTGTCCTTCTTTCTATTATCATAGATAATAGATGTCCCTTTAAGAACCAGGATGTTTGTGAGCTTTGTGATCGCTTCCATCTTAACCACCTCTTCTCTACTCCATAATACCCCCAAGGTAATGGTCAAGTTGAGGCGTCTAATAAAACTATTCTCAGAATCCTCAAAAGGATAGTCGATGGCGCTAGCCAAAATTGGCACATCCAACTTAATCCCACACTTTGGGCTTATCATACAAGTGTTCGCATACCTACATGAGCTACCCCTTATTCAATTATCTATGATGTCAAAGCTATCTTGCCTATTGAGGTTGAGGTACCATCCTTACAAGTTTCTTTGCGTGATATAATCAGTGATGAAGACTATAGGATCTCCCACTTACAGGAACTAGAACTATTGGATGATCGACGATGAACAACTTTTAATCATCTTAAGGCTTATCAATAGAGAATGAGTCGCAGCTACAATCACAAGGTAAAGCTTTGTGCATTTGAGGTGGGTGACTTAGTATTGAGGGAGAATCCTAAGAATCAACAAGACCGAGAAAAGAAAGGAAAATTTGAGCTCAATTGGCTTGGTACTTATGTCATCACAACTGTCTATGGATCAGGTGCATATCAACTCTCAACACCAGATGGAGAACCTTTGGAATATCCTATCAACAACATGCACCTTCATAGGTTTTACACATAGCTTTTTAGAATATCCTAAGTTCAAAAATACAAAAAAAGAAAAAAAATATCAAAAATATAAAAAAAAAAATAAAAAAAATAGAAAAATCATTACTTGGTGAAAACCTGGCAAACATGCACCTTGTGACGCAAAATAAAAAATTTGAAAAAAAAGGTAAAGAGAAATAAATTCGTCCAATGGTGGAAACCACTTCGGTGGTGCCCTAGGAAAGTATTGTGGTGAAAATCGGGTTACCGACGCCATGTGTAGAGACATTGCTCCTCCCTCCTTCAGGATTCAATCCCTTTTCCACTTCACTTTGCACACACTCACAACCTATCCACCCATAATAAATTTACCTATTCTCATCATGGCTTGTTATTGATCTACCTAATGTTGGTTAAGATTCATAATATAACCTCCCTTTTCACCCTTTCCTTCCATAATAAATCAGGTCCAATCTATAACTAGGGCAAAATCTTAAATCTAGTGATGGAAGTGGTACCCTGAGCATCACATGTTTTGAGGAGCATCATCTTTTCATTCCTCCTTCTTTTCATGCACAATCTGCAATAAAGAAGTCATTTGCATCGCTAATCTGTAATAAAGTTCCATTTTTATTCACAATAAAGTATCAGTTTCATGGATTCAGTCAATTTTATATGAGAAACAAGCAACATGGGCTTTCAACAAATCAAATCTTTCAACAGACTTTGGCAACAACATAATTTTTAATATTATCTGTCCTTTATCAGGATGACAACATTGTGACCAAATCAAACATGATTAGCATATGTGGCAAGAAGCACAAATAACTTGAAGATTCCGTTGTGTGTTGGTTTCAAGTCTTGGTTTTCTTTTGATTTTATCTTTTTGGTGACATGTCTTTTATCTTTTCTAGGATGTCTCTGACTAGAGATTATATCTCTAGGATGTCTTTGACTAGAAAGGCGAGGATGGGATATGTTCACCGATTATTTTATTGTTTGTGGATTGTCTCTTAGTAATGCTATGACTTGTCTAAGGATATGAAGACATTGTAAGTCTAGTATGAACTGGGGCATTCCTTGTTTGCGACTATTTGACCTCTATGCATATGGGTACAATGACTTTTTGGGTCGAATCTATGCCTCGATTGTCATTACCTATTTGCCATAATAAATCTCAATGATGATAAAACACAAGAAGCTCTTTCACTCCCATATCTTCTATCTTCCATCCCCCTTTCTTGATTGACCTCCATCATCCTTCTTGAGTCTATGTAGCCCGCTATCACATGACTGAGTATAATGATACGCTAAAAATATCTGCATTTTATGTAGCTTTCACCTATATCATTACATGTTAGCACATGATACACATGCATATAAATATAATAATTGCATTACATCCTGCACACACCACTGATTAGCATATCATATATACATTCACATTCTCATCATGCAAATAATCATAGCATCATAATAAAACATGTAACATGCATCATCATATAAGAACATGCATACATAAACTGCATCATCATAAAACATATAGAAGCATCACATAGGAACACATGCATATAACTGCCGCAAGGATGGATCATCTCATATATATATCAAAAAAATCATAAGTGCCATGATACAATGATGTCAATATCATATAGGGCTACAAAAATCACCTGAAGGTGTCTATATCATTGTACAAAAACTAATACAAAATGGGATCCAAGAGAGCTATGATGAAGACCATCCCTCGGAGCTAGCTAGACTCAAAGAAATCTGAGCTCTCGAAGGTACTCTAGAATCACCCCCTTTGTCTCTCCCTCCTAGTGGTGTGGGTGGACCCATAATCCCACCGCTAGATGCCTATCGTCTGTCCCCTCCCCCTATGGTAGTCGTCTAGGATGCTCTCCTGAAGCTCCTAGCCCTCATCTTTGGAGGCACACCTGCGTAGTACAGATCCCTAAGGTAGGCTATCTCCTCTCCTACTCATAGGACATATGCATAGCCAACCCCTGTGTCCTCAGATTCTATCCTGCTTGCCCTCAGTGCCTCCTCAGCCTCAGTGCACTATTGGATGGCCTGATCCCTCTCCCTCTGCATATCTACTAACTGTCGCCTCAATCGAGTCATGTCTATCTTGAGATCCTCAATCTCATCAACCTATCCTACTGCAATCTCTCATAGCACTAGCAGCTCATCCTCCTCCTCATCCCCACCTTGAGAACCCTCCTTCTGTCCAGCCTGACCTTGTACCTATCCTTGTTCATCCCTCCCTAGTACCTATGCCTATATCTGTCCACCCACTTTTAGCACCTGTCCTCCTCTACCCCTCGATGGTCTTGGTGGTCTCCCTACCTGTGGATCTTGCCTCTCCTCAACCCTCTATCCAACATCCCTCTATCCACTTCTGCCTCTCACCACCCTCCTCGTTGCTCCTCTCCTCTATCTCCTTCGTCTCCCATCACCCCTATCATCATCATCATCATCCTCATCATCATCATCCTTTTCTTCCATAGTCTCATCTGGATTTGTAAACTTGGGTACCAGTGTTAGACACAATGGATCACCAAGAGGGGGGTGAATCAGTGATTTAAACTAAAGAGATATCGGTAAGGAAGAGGACAAATTGAATGCTAACCGGTAACTTAAACAATGAAAATAGAGAGTGTGAAAGGACTAGCTAAAACATTAACATCACATATGAACAAGAATACATCACACAACACTAGAAATATACGAGGAAAACCCAATGTGGGAAAAACCTCAGTGAGAATAGCTGCTGGAGATCTTTTGCTCCAATCCAACCTCACAATGAAACTCTGCTTACAATATTTAGGGCACCAACCCAAGGAGCACAAACCCCTGATTTATGAGCACCAACTCAAAGGAGCACCAAACCCTGCACAATTTATAGGCTACAACCTAAAGGAGCTACAACCTCTGCACTAAGCTACAGCTTAGTGAAAACAAAATAAAGCTCAGATATACAAATGAAGTCACTGTTGCACATGAATTTTTTCAACCTTACAATATTCTTCTCTACCGGTTTCAGCCTTACGGGTCTGTATACTTGTTCACCCACTCTGCAACCTGACTTTGTTGATCACTTGTCTAAGTCCCCTCTCACAGTGCCTTTTCACCTTCAACTCACACTCGATCACCCTTAATTAAGCACAACTTCTGCCGGTTTATCAACTCTATTGTCAATGCACACTCCACCAATTGTACCTTACACCGATTTACTCTACTTCTCCTTATCAGTCAGATCTTTGCTCATAAACACTTGAAGTGTTTATCTCTTCAACTCTCAGACAACAATTTTACACTTGTCTTCACTCTACAGTAGCAACGATCACAATCTCAAGTCATCATTTATAAAATTTAGCTTTCCCACCAAGAATCAATGCAAACTTGGGGCGGTTATGGTTTTCTTTACCCGACACAATTTGCATGAGATCCGATCTAGTCTATCTTGGGTCGATCACCTATACTCTAGAAATACATTTGTACATGTTTTCCATTATCTAATGTATACTTGCTAAAGATAACAATCTCGTACATGATTTTCTACCTTGAAATCTGTCGGCTCTTAAAAATCTCACTTGTTTCCTTCTTGAGATCTTCTTGAAATCTGATTTCTTTGCTTTTATCCAGGTGCAAATTACTCCCTGATCTTCCTCTGTTATTATTTCTTCCTCGAGTCACATCAGTCAGTTACAATCTCGTGATTTTTGGTTGTTTCATTAATGTCGACTAGCTATTTCAACAACCATGTCAATGGAGGCTTCACTGACGTCTGCATATTTGCCACCTCAGTTCCACATGGCATCACAATGGTGAATCACTTAGCTCACCGACACACAGTCGATTCATACTTGAACATTCAACAAAATCATACCGGTACATGCCTTTACCGATGAGACCTCCTCCCGTTAACCGGTAGTTCACACTACACCGGTAGCACATCTTCACCTCTGGTGATTTGTGATTACTTTAACATTGTACCTCTTCATCATAAACAGGCAACCAAACTCCAAACTAGCTATCACTCAACATTCTCATACACACATGCATCTCACCTCATACCACTGAAGTCACTGATAGTCTCAATAACTACTTGTCTTCCACCATACCGGTTCACTCTCCTTCATACCAGATGACATACCTCTACCGGTAGCCTTCCTGCAATACCAATTGGACATCAATGACAACTCTATGCCAACAACTGGATGTGCTGCAAAATATGCATCATACTCCGTGTCTCTACCTCCATCAACAACATCCCTTAGTAGTTCCTAAGACATCAGAACCATTTTCTTGAACTATGTCACCGCAACATCATAAGACAAAATCGGCCCCAAGTGAGCCTGCTCCTGCACTGTCTGTGCAAACTCTCTTGATCCTCAAGGCATCCTCTGCTACCGCCCAAACTTACTGCATACCTTGTTAATCAAATGCCTATCCAGTATATAGGGCATCCGCTTGATCAAATGCCCACTCTGAAACACATATGGTAGCTCTATGGCATCCTCTTCCCAGTCCTCATAGTCAAGATAGGGTCTCCATATGACACTATCTATGTCATTGATAACTAGCCTCCAATAGTCCACCTTCCCAATCCATGGCTAGGAAGTGATCATGTTTTACAAGTGTACAAAGGACTATCCATGCCCTCTCCCTCTGAAATGCACTAGTCTCATCACTACAATGTGCTCATATGACCACACCTGCAATAGAGTCACCCCGCAACCTAATCCGCAACCACCAAGATACACAAACTGGTGAAGCTCATGATACAAATGTGCAAGTACACACAGAGCCCATGCATATCTAGTATTCTCTTTCACCAATGTCTCTAGAGTCCTCCCCCATCCAATAGCCATACCCTGTGTCACCTTGTCTAGACATAGGTAGCCACTAATCACTCCTCCAACTACTGATGGTAGTCTACGTCCAATAGCTAGCATGATGTCCCAGCTGACGTGACGTGATCTCATCTCCAGCTTTGGGTCTCCAAAGAATCATCTAAGTGCATCCTTGTCTCCCTCTCGATCATATGGCAGTAGCTCACCATGGATCGATACCCTCAAGATCCTGTAAACATCCTCTAATGTGACTGACATCTCGCCAGTCGGCAAATGAAATGAACAGGTCTCAGAGTTCCATCTCTCTGCTAGAGCAGTCAGTAGTCCCTTGTTTTCTCGAATCTCATGTTTTCTTGAATCTCAGGTAGATACATGATGTGTCTCAAACCCATACCCTCGACAACTTCTTGCTCCTCAAAGGTCAACTTTGGTCGCAACCTTTGTGTCACAAGGAATCTCTCTCGTGACTCTATCATGGGCAAGTACTCTTGCATCCAACCAAACCAATCATGTCAATCCTAGTGGTACTCATATCTATCACATAGTGCTACTTCTATCCTAGTGCTTATGTCTATCACATGGCACTGCATCCTAGTGTATATTTTCATCACATTGCACTTGATCCTATCTAGAGGCCCTGCTTGAGTGTATCCTCTTAGCAACTTATCTAATTGGAAACATATGTTTATCACAAAATTGTCAATTATAGCCTATCTATCACTTTGTCTTCCTAGGGCACCTTCTTGAGTGTATCCTCCTAGAAACTTATCCAATCGACAACGTATGTTCATCACATAACTGCTGACTTGTGCCCCCTCAGACACAAATGTGTTTTTACAATGCAGACATGGTTTTTATCAACCTAAACGTGATTTCTTACCTAGACGCGCCTAACCAACATAGACTCATCATTGCCCTACACAAACACATCTTTGTGACATAGGTGTGTTTTCTATCCACAAAAGCGTCATTACTGAACATAGACATGATTACATTCACAAACGCGACCATATTCGACCTAAATGCACTTTTCCATTCTAGACATGCCTGACACCAACCTAGACATTTTTTTAGTGCAAACATCAATTTAACGTTTTTGTTTATCTACCCTAAAATGCATTAATGACAACAATATATAAAAAAATGTACAAAGAAGCTTCGAGGTACTTACCGGCTCACCCATATCGTCTGGCCTCTGATATCACCAGACTCGATCGAACTTGTGAACTCTATCCATCGTCGTTGATTGCTCTAATCTCTCTCTACACTCTTAACTCTTAAGTGTGTGGATGAAAATGAGGATGTTTTCCTTGTGTCCTTATCTTATAGGCCGCTTAACCCTAGTCTCTCGTGTTAGTTTTTCTTCCCTGAGTTAGTCTTTTTCCTGCATGACCTATCTCGTCATCCAACCTAGCCTTTCTCTTTTATCGAGAGATTGTCTACAACCCCTTTCAGCATTTCCATCCAATCTCTCGAGGGGGCATATCATTCCCATCATGGGGCAACTTTGTATCAGTTCATCTTCTTTGAGCCAACATGACAAGCTGCATTGTCTCAAAGAGGGGCAAAATGTAGACACCTAAAATTGTCCTCTTTAATTAAATAAATATTTTTATTTATTTAATTATTTTATCCTAAGTCTTCTATTAATTAAATAAATCTTTATTTATTTAATTAATTCATTAATCCTCTTCTAAGCCTTTCTTCATTTAAATAAATACTTTTATTTATTTAAATTGTCCTTTTTATAAATTAAATTAAATATTTTATTTATTTAATTGATCCCACTTCCTCTATTAATTAAATAAATCTTTATTTATTTAATTAATTCATTATCCTTTTCTACCCATGACACATGTCACTCATCTCTTAATTCTTCTCTTATGTACCCCTGTTATCAATTAATTATTTCCTCTACCTACCATTTAATCGTAGCTAACCATTTATCTTTACACCTCTTAATCTTATCCCTCCATTTCTTACAGTTTCTTCTATAGAAGAAGATAGTCCTCTTCATTATCAACCCTAATCGTCTAATCACCTAACAACTGTGTCAATCAAGTCTTCTTGTGATCAAGCTATCAACCACATTTTTGTTCTTTATTGAGCTCTTGTGCACACATAAAATCTGAGAGCAAATACATCAAACAAGATCAATGGAGATAGGAAGAAATGGAGATTGAAACCCTACTAGACATGTGAATGGTATATTTGGTTTATTTTATTGATTTACATGGTCATAGGTATCTTCATTTGTGTATGGTGGATTGCTTCCATTGTTAGGCTAGGGTTTTTGTGGTTGGATCCTTGTTAGTCTTTCAATATTGTTGTTTTCATTCATCCATTTTCACCATATACAGTAGGTAACAAAGAGACCATGTACAACAATGTGTGTGTGTGTGCACGTATATATATATATATATATATATATATATATACAATTGAAGCAAAGAATTTGTTTGACACCACTCCTTGTTCTAGACCAAATCTCAAAATAGTCATTTAAGACCAAGACATATGCTTCAAAGTAGGCACTTGTAACAATTATAACTTTTAACTTGATCATATATTATCCTACCATAGTGAGATATTTTCTAAGATTATAGATGTGTATATATCATAAGACAATATTTGCACCATTTTCTAATATGGTACTCACTATATTAATAATAAATATACAATATTTCAAATAATTTATAGTTATGACTCAAAACTTGGAAGGGATTTTTTGTGTAGACTAGAGTAGTAGTGTGAATATTTGAATTAAATTGAACTTATTTTAAAGTATATTTCAAAATCTAAGTTAATAATAAGTTTTATTATTTGAGAAAGTTCATATATTGGGTAAGGATACAATCATCCAACTAGAATCTAATCTTCTACAATTCATTCCAACTCAAGAAAATAGGTGGAAAAATTGGCATCAAATATAGTCCTTACATATATAACAGTTTCAACTCAACATAGAAACCTTGAAACATATGATAGAAAAAGGGATTATCAATAGGGTTTCTATCTATAATCTATTTTTGCTTCTACTTTCTATCTTGATATATGTCTTACAAATTTTTATGCTCAATTAGTAGAGATTTTAACTTCTATATCATTTAAAAGAGACTAACAAATAGGTGATAGGTTCATAAGTACCACATTTAGAGTGAGGTTGTATTCCATATTTAGTACCAGAGAGTTTTTTAGTGGCGAATCTTTGCCAATTGGCGAATTCCACGTATTTTTGCATTTTTTTTTAAGGAAATGGTGAATAGTTTGGGGCAACATAGTGGTCAAATTGCCCGAAATTTCAGGGTTAACGATACATTGTATTCTGGCTTCACCATTGACCACACACTGTTCGACGTGCATGCCCGTAATATTCACCTGGAATCACTCGGACGTGGGTATTAGATCACCTCCGTTATTCACCAGAAATAGTAAAACGACCACGTACCCAGGACCTAATTCGCCAACGGTAAATTAAATGTTCATTGCACGCATCGGCCAAATTCGCCAATATCAATTAAAACATTATAAGCATTCATTTCACCACGCTTAAATCAAGATGCATTTTGAAACGCCCGCACAATTCGCCAAAAATGCAATCATGGATTGATATAAATACACTCTTTCTTACAATTTGTTCGTGCCTGATTAGTAAATTTGGGATCTCTTGATTCACATTCCACAATTTGAGTTGGAATATCGAAGTTCATTGTAGGGCGGAGGGCCAGAGTTACAATCCTGCAACACAGGCATTAGGGCATTTGAAATCAAAGATCAGAAACAAATTAAACAATAATTTGGAAACTTTCTTGAGGTTGTTTGTAACTCAGTATAATGTTAGAGATTTTCCATATGATAGGGCATTGGCAATCTGGAATTCCATGCGTGAAAGATGAGGGTTGTGCAACACTTTAAAAGCTAGTGGTGCTATTGCTAGTGCTAGTGCTGAGACAAATGATGGATCACAGACTCAGAGTCAACATGAAGATGAAGAAATTTTTGAATACCCGACTCAGAATGAAGATGAACCTATTAGTACTAGTCAGTTTCCGGATGTTGAGTCCATTTGGGATATAGAAGCCTCAGACTGAGTCACTGAAGTGAATTAGAAATCAGTTTATAGGTATTTATAATTATACTATAGTTCTTGAGTCATATTACAATTTCAATTTGCAATACTATAGTTGTCATTGATGATTTTTTGATATTGTATTCCTTGAATTTGTCAATCAGAACGGATACTTATTTCATATTTTTAATTGTGAATTTGAATTATTAGTAAACAATTAGAATTTATTTTCTCAATTATTAGTAAATTGGTTCAACATTATGTTGAACATGAAATGAAACAATTTGTGTCACAAGATCCATAAAATTATTCATATTGCATAACTATTAGAACCTTTCTACTATTCTACATTAAATTTTTAACATGATGTTCATGGCGATTAGGGTTTTGTGTTTGTTTTTTGTCTTAGTTGGCTAGTAAACCGAAGTTGTCATGCATTGAAAATTTGAGTTGTCCTCTCTTTATTTGTCCATGTCAACGTCAAGTGTGGTCAAACGGTTGGTCAGACAATGAGACATGTTTAATGTTTCATCTCTAACTCGTAGATAAATTTCTTGTTTAACAATTTAAGTGGCGAGTTAGCGAGTGCTGGTTTGGGTTTAAATTGTGAGGTCTCTAGTTTTTTGGGTGTTAGCATTTCATGTTAGCAAGCTGGAGATTGTTAATGAAATTGCTTTGGGCGTGATGTCTCAAATTGGTTTGATGCCATGCATTATAGCCACGAGAGTTAGCGAGTAAGTCATTAATGGTCTGTGTGCCACACCTCGTGCCTGTTTATGAAGTTAATTAACATAAAACATCATTTTTTGTTGGTACTCGCTGGGTCGTTGCGGTCAAGAGATAAATAGTTTTGAGATTTTATGGTTATCACTAGCTCGCAAGTCCTTTATCATCAAGTCAGTTTAAGTCGCGAGCTTGTGAGTACTGGGAGATTTTAGTTGTCGCTACCTCGCAAGATGTTTTGCACTTGACCATTTTATGTTGCGAGGTTGCGACTGGGTGTGATTTTACGTTATCGCAAGGTCGCGAGGTGTTCGCGGTTAAGTCATTTTAATTTGCGATCATGCAATGTGGTTGGTTTCACAGCTTAGTTGGTTTCATCGCTTGCTCGCAAGTTTTGAAGTTGTTTAGCATTTTATGTTGCGATCTGGCGACAGGTAAGTTTTGGTTTGACTTTGTGGTCATCACATGCTCGCGGGTTTGTAAGTCTTAAGTCAAAAAATTTTGCGAGCATGTGATGGTGGTTAAGTGTCTTGTTGTCACGGGATCGCAAGGGTTTAAGTCAAGTTAATTTTCTAGTTGCGAGCTTGCAATGAAATAAGTTGTTTTGTTAGATTTGCAGTGGTCGCCAGCTCGCAGGTAAAGAAAGAATATTAAAAATGTTGTTGCGAGGTTGCGACTGAAGGGCTTGATGAAGATCAACGGTTGTCGCTCACTCGCTTGATGAAGATCAAGGGTTAAAGTTGCCACTATCTCCAAGTTGCTGTGGTGATGAGGACTTAACATTTTGTGGTTGAGAATTGGCGAGTGGCAGTTCAGTTTGCCTCAGTCGCTAGATCTCGAGGTTATGAAGGCTTAGCATTTTTAGCTTGCGAGTTGGAGATAAAGTCGTAAGGGGTTGTCGCTAGGTCGCAAGATTTTCTAATGGGTAGTCTTTCAGGCAGAGAGTTGACGACTGTGTGCCATGTGTTTTAATGACTTAAAATCTTGAAATCGCCAATATATTTTTTTATGGTTTGAAAATAGCTTGAAATCGCCAATATTTTATTTTTATGGTTTGAAAATAGGTTGAAATTGCCAAATTTTTTTGTTAATGGTTTGAAAATAGGTTGAAATCGCCAATGCAAGTATTTTTCTGGTTTTAAAAACATTACAATTCGCCCATGCAAATATTTTTTTGGTTTTAAAAACATTACAACTCGCCAAGATTTTTCACAAACTTTGAGCGATCACAGCTAATTCATCAATGGAGATTATTATTTTTTCTCCGTGAACCGCAAAAATTTGCCAGTAAAATTTAAATTTTCCTCGAGAATTATACAACTTTTGCCAGGTTTTTACACCTTGTCCAAGGTGGGGTGGGGTTTCTTAAAGTTTTCCCTATTTAGTACATCTTTGTTCCTACTTAAGAGAATAAGAATATAACTAAATAATCTCACTTAGTAACATCACAATACTATGTCTCACATTTTTGTAGATTGGGACACTTAAAATAGGTTTCTTTAAAATTTATCACATTTTTTAGATTATATATAACATGTATTTGATTGTGGAAACTAATGGTTTGTAAAATTTGAATGTGTGTGTGTGTATGTCAAATTATACTAAAATGTTTATTATATTCTATATTTCTTTATTAAGAAGATTTATCTCCCTCCCACATAATGTTGAGATAGAATAAACTATCTTCTTTTTTTTTTCAACACACATTCTAAATTAGATATCTAACAATTTTATTTTTGTTTTAATTATTTTTTGTTCAATATTTTCATTTATAATGATTTAATTCATGATAAGTGCAATCTAGACACACAAATTACCACCCGACATACCTTCTTTTGTATATACTAACATTATTAATTTGATTGAAATAAATACATCAATATATCAATTATGATTAGTTTTTAGAATTTTTTTTTTTGCATAGTTTACTTATTTTTCACATCTAAACATGTCATTATTTTTTTAACAAACCTATATTTATTAGAAAATAATTTTTTTTTTAATAAATTTTAAAAACTTATATTTTTAAAATTTAAAAAGAAAAATCTATTTAATTATTAATTCATTTTACTATGTAATTTGGGGCCTAAAGTATTAAGTTTGGCCCAATAAAATTAATCAAGTGGCTTTGAGGTAAAAGGTTTGTCATATAGATACCATAAAAATGCTTTTACTAAACCACTAAGCCATTATGACACAAATTAATTGAAAGAATCAAATTGATCATAATGAAAAATAATTTGTCTTTATATGAACACCCTTAGTCAATATCTTTTTGACATTGACATGGGAAATGATTGTGATGTAGGGTAGTTTAGACAAACACCCATTTGATCAAATCTCATGTATAATTGATTTAAATTTAGACATGTTTATTTTCTTGTGGCACAAGACTTAAAGACACATTATTATGCTTTGATCCCAATGCAGTTGGGTGATGAGTTATCTAGGAATAGATAAGATAGTGGTAATAATTTTGTAGAAGTATTTATATAATAAAAAAATATTAAATTTTATTATATATATATCATAATTGTAACCAATTGCAAATATTGTGTCTACACACCTTTTAAGCTTTTAATAAGTTGTACTGATCTTCTTCAATAGATTTCATGTTAATTCATCTCGTGAAACAAAATGTTTATGAGTGCATTATATATTGTAATTAATAGTTTCTCAAATATGTAATTCTTGGTACACTACAAGAAAGTTTTTCATAAAAAATAAATTTCTAATAATTTATTTGATTTTGTATGGTATCATTTTGGTTGACCACAAACCATTGTGATAGATATTAATAGTAAGTTCATTATTCAATTTATATCTTTAATATGGACTGTTAAATTTAATTAATTTTTATCCGTAAATAAATGAGTATATGTATTTAGAATCACATGAATGTGTATATTCTATAGATACATCGCTTGAAGCATCCTTGCACATAGAATGCAATCTTCCCTATGTCCATCACAACAATAATTGTTCTCATGGATCCATTAACAACAACAAATATAAGTTATAACTCAATTTATTAACATCAAACACCATTGATGTAATATTTCCTACCATTTTGATAGAAGAATTAACCTATGTAGAGAAGGAATTAGATAAGGAAACCAAATTTATCAAGATTCAACATAGCCAATTTTTTTTAATGAAATCTTGAATTGAACTAGTGAAAAATATAAGAGATAACATAATTAAATTCACGTCCATTATTTTCTATGTGAACTAAGACATTTTGTATCTTAATTTAAATTAAAAAAAAAAATTCCAAATAAAAAAATCAAACCTTTACAATATGGACCATACACCATGACCAAATAACTTGATGACAACACATTTGAGCTGAAATTGTCACCCTATCTTTAACTACACTAGAAATAGCTTGGTGACAACACATTTGAGCTGAAATTGTCACCCTATCTTTAACTACATCTAGTGTTCAATTTTAAAATTGGTACAACCATATTTTTAATTGCAGTTGGACATGTTATATATTATTGAACAATCATAAATAATATGATTGAATTCCTCAAAATTTGGCAAATCAAACCATTAATACATTCTTAAAAGAGTTTAAAAAATCAATAGATTCCACTTTATTAAAGGTGAATGAAAAAAAAATTCTACATAAAATAATTTAAAAAAATCTAAAATTATCTAATCTAGTAGAAAAACTAGAAGAAATGGAATTATTTCTCAAGAAAAAATTATTTAGAAAATATATTAGATAATCTAGATGCAAATAGTATTGAATATATTTTCAATTTTTTCTAAAAATATATACTTTCATTGTTATTAGATTTTATATTTGGTATTTTTTTAAAGCTCTTTAAAATGGAAACTAACATAAATTTTATGCTTTGAGAATGATTATTATTATGTGATCAAATATTTAGACTACAAATCTAAATATCTAAATATTAAATTTTAAGGAACAAAATTAGAGTTATGATTTTCAATATAAGAATACCTAGATTAATTAAATTGAATTTTATTTTGAAATATTTTTTTTGTCTTATCCAACTTCTATTTGAAGAATTAAGGTTACTACTAAATATAACAACTTTTAGTTCTCACTTAAAAATCTTATATTTTATATTATAAGACTATTTAATAGCCAAATTTGAACCATGTAAAAATTTATAAGATATAAATTGTTAAAATTAAAAATATATTATTCAACTATCTAATAATTTTCAATCTTATTTTATTAAATTGTTACTTATACTTACATTAAATTTTCCAACAAATATATTATCTACTCAACTACAAACTTAATATTTGATTTCTTAACAAATACTATATACAATACCATTAACAAGACCATTTCACCCACCAACACAACTACTATTTACCTTATTAGTGGGAAAGAAAAGTCTATTTCTTTTTCTAATTCTCATGTTTCATATTTGATCTCATCGATGAGATTAAGTGACAACCATCCCTTATCCTCTTTAATTTATCAAATTAATTTTTTTATTCAATTATTCTTTAATTTATCAAATTAATTTTTCAATTATTAGATTTTTAATAGTAGTTTAATACTTAAGTATTTATATTTGATATTTTTAAAATTAAATAAATATTACACATGAAAATAATTTTAATATATTAAATTTTAATTAATATTTTGAAAAGATATTTGAAATAAATCAATTACATAATTCATTAAATTTAATATTTTTAAATGTTTTAAATAATATTTATGCTAAATTTGAAAAATATAAAATTCTAACATTATTTTATCATCTTTTAGAATATTTTGTACATGTATCAATTTTTTTTTTTAGATAAAAAGAAGAGTGGGGTCTCATGAGGGGTGAAATAACAAAAAGATAAAACTCAACTAGGAAACAAGGGTCCTAGCCCTAGAAAACAAACTACTCTTTCAACACAAATAAAAGAGGGGGAGAAGAGGTATGAGGACCTTTCCTCCATCTAATGACAATCGTCTAGAAAATGCAATCCTCTAACTCCCACCAGGAGGGGGAAGAAGAGGAGGAGGTCCCATCGTAGGGAGACCAACAATCATTGAAAGGGGAGAAAAATGAGAGGGAGAGAGGAAACTAGCTACTTTTAAAAAGGAAGTTATAGTCAGAGGAGCAACTAGAAGAGAACAACCACAAGAAGAAATCACAAACGGAACCATAGGAGGGGCAGCAAGTTCCCCAATAGGGCACTCCTCAGAATCCCAGAAAGAGCTATCCACAGATTGGGTCAAATCTTCTAAAATATTTTGTACACGTATCAAAATTTTAAAATGTGATATATTAATATTTTTCATAATAATAACCAAAGTCTTTATTATAAACTCAAATGGTATTTTAAGTCTTTATTATAATTCAACACTAAAGATAATAAAATGGTATTAGCATCGATCTTGTGTATGTGAAACTATTAAAATAGTATGTAATTATTTTATACAAAATTCTAGTTAAAATTGAAGTTACAATATTCTTCTCTAATAAATGTGATATAAGAGGTAAACTTACAATAAATTTTATATAAGAAATATACATTAATTATTAATCTTATATTATATGAGGTGTGAACACAAAACCAACCTTTTACTAAATAATTTGGAGAAAAAAATAAAGTCTAGAATAAACTCTATCTATCTAACAAGTAATTAAAGTTATGGAAGCACTTCAATAACTATTTTTATGGAGCGAGGGTCTCATGAGACAAAAAATAAACTTGCTACATAATTAATTAGAATATTTTCCTATTAATAGAGAACCTACTTTTTGGTTTTTAGATTTTGAGTGGGTATATTTTAGGCGGGACTAGAAATTTCTCCACCAACTTAAAAAAAAATTAAAGAACAAATCATTTCTATTTATATTTTTAAAATCTTTTTTTGCAGATCAATATTTATTTTAGTTAAATATTAATAGGTAACAAGATGTATTTGATAGAATATTGATGTTACATTGAGTGGTAGATAGCAAAATATCAAATGTAAACTAGATATTTAGTAGATAGATCAAATCAGCAAGTGTTTTCTAGACTTAACTATATAAATTTTTGATACCTTCAATTTATCTTATATTCATAAGGTGATTGTATCATTGCAATTATATAGTATTATAAAGGTGAGATTCCTAGAAAAAAATTACCTCAATTATTTAGTCTTGATTATAAATTGTAAGACCACCAACACCATTAATTTGGAAACTTGAACTTCTAAGCTTAAACCATGCTAAATTTTTTTATAGAATCACAAATTTCAGCTGCACCCACAACTTCTTTTTTAAGGAAGTCCCAATCCTAGTGCTAACTTTATTTTATACCTTATGTGTTGAGTCATTTTTATGTATGTTTTAGGTGTTTCTTATGTCTGTTCAGTGTCTTGTTTTCATTATTTTAAGTTTTTGGCCACATCATACTCAAACATTAGTGTGGGTGTACAAACACCTACATAAGTGCACTACTATTCGATGATAATTTAATCTTACAATATCCATTTCCTATCCAAACATTAACTATTGATCTTCCAAATTCTCTTTTGTAACTGTAGCATGACTCATTAAAAAGAATCCTAATAATCACCTTAACCCTTCTGCAACTCTTAAACTTCCCTCCTACACTCTCATCTCTATCATACAATTTCAAAGATTTCATACAATCTACATCATTTTATGAAAAGCATTCCTATGAAAAGAATCTCAATAATCACCTTAATCTTTTTGCGACTATTAAGCTTCCCTCCTCCACTCTAACTCATCTCTATCATACAATCTACAACAATTTATTCTATGAAAACCATTCTTGTAAACTTGTCAACTTTTTGTCTTTTAAGGTAAACACATCACTATACATGATAAACATAGATATAGTTTTTAAGGTAAACACATCACTATACATAATAAATACAGATATAGAGAGAATAATTAGGAAGTATAGAGAAAATGATTCTAACATAGGTAATAGTAAACTTTTGTTGAAAGACAAACTAGCAGTCATGTTTCCAAAAGTACAACAGGAATTCTACACGTATTCTTGTCATTCATATAAGCCAGCTCGATGAAATGTACGTACTTTTGTCCAAAAAATTCCTGAGGCTGATAGGAAAAGAATTTTCCTCTCAAATCTGTGAGGTAAGATATGCTCAATGGCCAGTAAAATAAACAAGAACAGAACAAATCTGCTCATTATTTCATAGAAAACTCACGTCATGGAATATAAAGAACAAATAGTTACAGGTCCTTCCACCGTTGAAGGACGGTATCTAGTTGTCTCTCTCGGTACAAAAGAAGCCATTGATTTCAAACAAGATGTACGAATGAAACATACACTCAAATCAGTCACTAAAACTAAAGTTGTCGTGTAAGAGCGAATTCCTATTCCACAACAGATAATATGCCGACTATTCTCTGAAAAGCATGTGATGAATCTTACATACATGAAAGTATTTACAGCTTTGTGATGAATGCAGATGGACAATCTATATTTAGAGTATCATAGAACTTTAATTATGTTTGGGTATTAACTCTTCATCATAACTTTTATATGAATAACAAAAAATTGTCATCTTTCTCCTCCTTTTCATACACTATTGAAATATATTAGAGATAAAATAGTTGTATGTGGTTTGCAAGGGACTGAAACTAAGCCATGGTGTCTTAAGATCTTTCGTATTTCATGTGAAATGGAATAGGGAAAAGTTCTTTCAAACTACAGCAGAGGAAAAGCAATGGAAATTTTCATTTCTCTCGCTCCACAACATTTTGTCACTCAAAACTATTGAATCCCGACCAAAAAAGTACAGAGAATAACCTAAATGTTTTTGGATCTTCATCAACAAGGAAAGAAAAAAATGGGTATTTACCATCATTGGACAAGCAATTTGTATTGCTGGATGTAATCCAAAGTCCCTCAAGCTCAGCATTTTTGGCCACCCAAAAGAATAAACTCACCTCAAGTTTTCCCATTGATTACTATTGTTGTTGTTGGTGGTGGTGTTGGTGGTGGTGGTGGTGTTATATGAAGCTGCAGCATTCCTTTGGGAGTCCATGTTGGTGATACTATCTGCATGATGATTTCTAATAAGAAAGTTTGCATTTGAGGCCCCTCCCACACCTAAAAAGTCTCTGGTTAATCTGTCTCCTGCTGCTTGATCTTCATTTCTGCTTGTCATGCCTGATAAGACTGATGATATTTGATTGCTCCCACCAGATCCTTGCATTTTTTGTTGTATTCCATGGACATGATAAGCTTGCTGTTGTAGTGGGTTCCTGTCATTTTCAGTCACAACATTGTAATTCCCACCATACATAGGTTGATGGTGATGCATGCTGCTTAATCCAAACATGGGTCCTGTGGATCCGCCTGCAAGAGAATTCATGATAAGGTCTTGTAGACCTTCATTTTCTAATGATCTTGAGCCGTTTCCACTGAAAGACCTAGCCATATTGTTGGTGTTGTTGTTGTTTATTGGATTGCCATTGAAGGCTCTCAGCAATGGGCTACTGCTGGTTGCAGTTGTACCCATCTGGGCAGCTTTCTGAAGCAATGCAGTGGCTGACATTTGAGCATGAGTGGTGGTGCTTTGGCTGAGGTGCTGTTGGCTGTATAGATTGGGCAGGCTGATACCTCCATGGTGGTGGCCATGAGGACCCATGCTGCCGCTACTACTACCACCACCATTATCATTACTATTGCTATTATTGTTATTGTTGTTGTTGTTGATACTGAAGAGTGGTTGTGTATTGTTGTTTCCTGTAAAATCTTGCATTGCTGATCCAGAAACCCCACTATGTTGGAGATCAGATGAAGAGAAAAGATCAGGATATACCATCTGACTTCCAGGATTATTGGAGGACCCCATTGCAGGCAGCTGCATCAAGCCTGCCAATGGCTTCTCATACATCATTCCCTGTGAATTACTACTACCACCATCATAGCCACTGCTATCCTGAAGCATACCTGCTGCAGCTGCTTGTTGCATGGCTCTGGATGGCTGTTGAAAAAATATGGCAGAATTCATGCCACCACCTCCTCCTCCATGGCTAAGGCTTGCTGAAGGCCTGAAAGAAGAAGAGGAAGATGGAGCTGCCATGATAGGCATTGGAGAGCCTGACTGGCCTGCAGCTTGCAAGCCAACTAGAACATTGTTACCATACAAATGGCTACCTGTAACTGTTAATCCTCCAGGAACCCTTGCACTTTCTTCAGCCAATGCATCACAAAATGCTCTGTGGGTAATAAAGCTGTCCCTCCTATATAAAAACACAAATAATCATCTGAGACCCAGCATATAAATTCATTAATTCTAACGACAATAATATTACATATATACATAATTTGCATATACTCATCAAAAGCTATAAAAAAGGAAAGGCCATACCCCACATGCAGGATTCAGTAATATAAAGCTCAAAAAGTCTGAGTTCTTATATACATAGAGTATTAAATTTTCATAAATTATAAAATTCACATATACAATTATGGTGTCTCATAGAATGCAACAAAACAACATACATACAATAACACAATATATAATCCATGCCTCACGTGTTGG
Organism: Cryptomeria japonica; assembly: GCF_030272615.1. Taxonomy (NCBI): domain Eukaryota; kingdom Viridiplantae; phylum Streptophyta; class Pinopsida; order Cupressales; family Cupressaceae; genus Cryptomeria; species Cryptomeria japonica. The sequence goes on along the minus strand of NC_081415.1, from coordinate 200,898,264 downwards.
GTAGATGTAAGAAAAAATTATAAAGGTTACACGTGAATAAGCATGGCCATGGTTTCAGTGGCATCAGTGCTCAAACTATGAAAAAAAAAAGGGTTGGTATCATTGCCAGAACTTTTGGCATCTTCCAAATTTAAGGGCTTGCTTTGAATTCGGTTGCAGAATATTGTTTTGGCGTTTCCCCAGTAATATCACGTGTCAATGCAATGTATGTGGTCAGTTCAAGCACGGGATTCTCAGAACCAGTTGCAGATCAAGACCTTATTGTGTGTCTTTTTGTGCATCAGAGATATCTATCCAAGGATGGCAACTGTTTTCACGTAGGGAGGAGTTTTCTTCTATAATTGAGCTGTTTTCTAGTTTTTCAGGAAAAAAGGCAAAAGACTTAAAATAATGGTTCACCATGATATGTTTGTTTGGTATAGCTTGATGGCGTGTTTGAGTTGTGAAGTGAATTGCAGAAATACAGTGTATTTATGCATTCAGATAGGGCTAGTTAAAGAGAACTAATAGGCCTAGTGTATATATTGGGCAGGCCTAGAAATTACTGTATCTCTGTGAGTTGGATAGTAGTTTAAGAAAGTTTTTCAGTATAAAATAGAGGAGAATATCGTGGCTAGAGCTTTTGAATTAGTGTATTGAATTGTTATTTGGATCAAAAGCAATTAGAATTCTGAAGTCTTTTGTTGTGGGTTATTTGTTAAGTCTCTTCAGCTGGTTGGGTGATATTCTATATAGGTTTGATGTGTTCAACTATTTCTAGCTCATGTAGTAGTGGGGTCTGGTACCTTCAAGAATAGAATAGCTAGTGGGATTAGGGTTTAGAAACAATACAGAAAGAATGTTTGATGTTCTGGTTGTATGTATATTGGTTGATCCAAATTTGACATCGATGGAAAGAGCATGTTGGAAATAAGTACGCCATGAGGGCTCCAGAAGTTAGTTAACAAAGAATTTATAACAGTGGTGCACTGATATATAGTTTCAACTCAAACCAATTTAGGCAATCCATGTAAAGCTTGTTTATATTTGATTTGGTGATTGTTTTTGCAATTTGGCATCCAGATTCAAGAAAAATGTGTAAGGCAATGAAGGCACATATGTGCTCAATTAGCTTTTTGGACAGCATGTGTAGATGGTTTTCTCCCAGAAATACTTTCTTTCAGATTTTGCTGTTTGGACACAAGTTTCAAGAAGATGGCATTCATTCCAGACATAATAGAAACAATCACAGTTATATAATAAATTAAAAACCCATTGTCCTCTCCATATTTTTATAGCATCGAGCGACAATACCTGGAAAAAAGAGTCCCACAGTCACACCTATATTCTCTCGTACCACAAGTCTTAGAATGAGCTTTCCAATCCGACTGAACAGCATATCTCTTGGCGCACTTATCACACTTCCATTTCTTCTCCCCATGTTTTCTACAGAAGTGTTTTTTGATACCAGTGAGGTCTCCTAGAGCTCTGGATGGATCATGGTGCACACAAGTGGGTTCTGGACACAGATAAACCCTCCTCTTTATCTCTTTAGTAGTTCTTTGCCTCAACTTCCAGGGAAGATTATGTCCTCTTCTATGGAGCTGCAGATTTTGTTCTCTCTGGAATCCTTTGTTGCAGACCTCACAAACAAATCTGTTTGTGGCCATGAGAGTAGTGGGAGATAGGGCAATGATTTCTGCATCTGGGTCTGCAAAACCACAAAGGAAAAACACAAGAAATCAAAGAAAACTTGAGTTAAGAATCAATCTAATCAACTCTATTGCTCTACTATCCTTTCTAAATTAAACCAATGAATCAATCTAATCAAGTATATTACTATGGACTACAATGAATCAATCTAATCTACAGGAGAGGACTCGAGGGTTAATATAGAATCAGTCTTCTGCTATAGAGAGAAACACTCTCCTTTCTAAATTAAACCAATGGATATGGATGGTTTTAACAAAACATGAATCTTGGTATCTGTTGGCATGGAAGCAAAGCTTTTAATACTAATCTTTATCAAAGGCCCATGAAGATTTTATCTTTATACAGTTCACCCAATCATGCCATCAAGGGCATCAATATCTGGCACTCCAATACTCAAAACATATGTTTACTTCCTTGTCTTGTGATTCAACATTAAACAAATGGAGATCCATGAAAAGCATAACACATGGGGAAGGTCTGATATCTATATATCTAATTATCTATACATAACATATCCATGCTTGCCTGGTGTTCCAGGAAGATTTCTCTTTCTCTTTACTATGGCACTGGTGTTCCTGGTTATAGCTGTGTTTGATCCTGCTGCTCCTGCTGCTATTGCTATTGTAGTGGTTGATTGCTGCTGCTGCTGCTGCTGAACCATGTTAAGATCCTGGTCCCTACTGCTACTGCTACTGACAACAGAGAGCTTGGGAGAAGAAGAAGACATTGTATTGAAGATCTTTTGGATCTGGTTAACTGCTGCTTCTTTGTCACCTATTCACCCAAACTGGACAAACATCATTATCATTACCATCATCATTAAAACCAACTCTTTCTTAACCCCCCAATTCATCATCATCATAATGGTCTGCATCGAAATCTCCAAAATCTGATTATGGTCTTCTTCTAGTCCTTCAATATATGATACCTGTCTTAGCCTGCAACTTTCTTCTGTATCGTTTTTCCCTCTTCCTCTTTAATGCTCAATATCTTGTTCCTATCATTCTTCTTCCAAACTTGGCCTATTCTAAAATCCAATCCTAACACTGTTTGATAATCCTTGCAGCTGCTCCTGTCATGCAGGCTGTCTGCCTCTATGGGGCCATTTTGTGAGGGGCCACCGACCTGTAGGCCTTACCCTCTCCCTCCTCTATAATCATATCTTTATTCACATATGGACAAACCATCCTTCTCCACCTCTCATTGATAAACAAATAAAAAAGCTCATTAAAAAATGAAAATTCTAACTCCCACTCGTACCAAATTCACATATACAAAACAAAGAGAAACCAGGGACAAAACTATAACTAACATAAATTATGCATTTCTAAATTCCATCTGATCCATGGCTTCCCAAGATACCAATATATAAATGCTGATTCTGAGACAAGATTTCCCATCCTCTCTAAATTTTAAAACTTATATATGGTAATAATAGAATCATGGGTGCCTTGATCTAAACAAGGCAAGTCATAAGATCAGGTGAATGCGGTTGGGATAGAGATGGACCACCAATGACATGAGTTCGGTTTAGCTGTCTTTATGACTGACGTAATATAATCAGAAGAAACTCATAAACAATGAGCCCTAGAGGTGGAAAGGTTGTATTGTAAAGAAGGCGAAGAGTTAATTACACAAAATGGTAAATGACAAGTTTATTGCATTTTAGGAATGGATTTAACTTTTAATCTAAATCACCTTGTTATATTATTTAAATGATAATTGAGAAGGAAGAATAATTTTTATAGTGGTAAGAATAATCTTCAAAGCAGTTGTATCTTAATGAAGTGGTCAAAATCTAATGTTATGGTGGTACATTATCCTTAAAATTTGTTTTTTTTTTATGTTAATGTTTTATGATTTATAATTATATATACAAATATCTTTATATAAAATTATTTAAGTTTATAATTAATTAAGTTTATAATTAATTAATATTTAAAAAAATTTAAGTTATAGGGTTGGGTTAATTTTGGAAATTTATACAAATAAAATTTAAAAAGTAAATAGATTAATTGTATGGGTATTGGATTATAATTTAGTTGTGGGTGGGGGCTCTGATTTGATTGGCTAAAGCATCATGTTGTAGGAAAGAGGTCATGAGATCTATTCATCTCATTTGTGTGGTACCAAAGGGTGTATTTCATTAGTATTGCAGGCCATGTTAAAAAATTTATCGATTATACGACATGTTATAGGAAGTAACCCGATTCCTACAATCTAAAAAAACTTTACAATTTAGTTATAATTTTTTTTAAAAAAAGTATCATGAATCCATTTATCACCACCTTAGAGATTTGTGTTCTATTATCAACTTGACAATTAGATTGTACTATATGAAGGTTTATATCCATCTATGTGGAATTGAACTTGCATGTCAATATAAATGCGTGATTCATCAAGATAATATGATAAATCCTCATAGTCCATGATATGTTTCACCATCATGTTTGAAATCAAAATTTTATATGGACATGTGGTGTTTATAAACATATTTGATAAATTTGTTAAATTGAGGGGATCATATTCTTCTCAATTAATGGTATAGTCTAGATAGGGGATTAGTTGAACAATCACCTAAACCGAACAACCATAATATCAATCATGAAAACATATGCCAAGTAGAATATAAGCAATTCTCCCTTTACGTAATTATCTAAAACCTACCTTCATTTCTTACAATAGGTTGGAAAAAAGCATAAACTCATTACACACAACCTCATATGCTCTACTAACTAGGCTTATAATAACAACCATTAACACTACCATGTTATTGCAAGTCTACACACAAGCATGATTAAAACCTCTATAGTCCCTTCCCATGATCATAATCTAGACCATTGATGGTCATAATCTAGCACTTTCAATGGTTATAATCTAGACTATCTTTGCATGGTTTTGAATTCCTTTCACAAGAAAATTATTGGTTTTTTTTAATGTTTTGAATTGTCATCATAATTGTTCCATTATTTCTCTTTCATTCTAGGTCATATATACTTTTTCTATACTTGGGTAAGATTTTGTAAAATCTCCATAAATGATTTGTTTATCATACTACTATGACAATCCTAGTAATAAATGACATACATTCATAAGAACAACATTACATGATACTAGACTAACACACACAAGGGTGTAGGAATTGGATTGATGGGATTTCCAAAAGATTATCCTACTCAAAAAACAACAACTTTAAAGAGCTTGGTCCTTGTGATAATGGTGCGAGTGTGCAATTTTTGAAAGTATCAATAGTTGGATAGTATAAATGGGGAAGCTTTATAAGGTCGAGGTGTCAATATTAGGCCCTTTTCTATAATTTAGGGTTAAAAGTATGTGTGGCCCATCACACCCAATAAATCTTGTCATGAAGAGGGTGCAAGGAAGATGTCCAACAAATAGGTAATGTATGATATGTTTAATCTCAATCAAAATAGAAATTCATAGTAGGGAGATGCAAGTAATAAATGTAATAATGAAAAAGAATCCTTGGTACATGAAATGCATTGAATGACAATAATCTCATATTCTAGTGAGCATCTATTTCTTTCTTTGAGATAGGAAGTAATATATAAGGAAGAGAAATTTGCATGCGAAGATTTTATTTGTAGAATTGATATTTTGTGACCTACATTAGTTGATTTTTATGCATGAAATACTAAAATTTGGTCAAAAACGATAAAAGGAACAATGCAATTTTATTTAGTTTCCCAAGGATTTTTATTTTATTTTGTCAATATGTAGAGATAGATCAAAAATTTGAGTGAATGGGCTTTGGTTTTGGGTTAAGAATGGTCTCTTGATCAAGCCATGGTTTTTGGAGTTTAGTTCTTGATAACTAAGTCATTCATGATAAAGCCAATATGGATTTAGCTCCCCCATTTACCACTATAGTTTTGGGTGGATGCTTTCTTCAAAGGGATAGGAAACATGTTAAGAAGATTTTAAATGATCAATCCAAAATAGATGACGATTTAATCCACTCTATTTCTATCAAGATCCATGTAGAGCTAGCTATATCAAAAATATTTTTAGATGAGATGATTTGGAGACAAGTTCTAATCCATCAAAATACTTCATTTCATTATTGCAAGTGTTTTAGATCAAGCACAAGTTAGTAGGTTGTTCAAAGGAGAGAATAAACAGGCTAAGTAGGAAACTAGGTGGCGAGAGAATAAAAAGTCTAAGTAGCTACCTCATTTTCTTCCCTTTGTATTTCTTAAACATGATGTCAAACTCTACTCCATTATATTCTCCCTCTAGTTATAAATATTGCACATCACAAATTTAACCTTACACAACTAATTATGAATAGTCTCTCATAATTTTAGAGATGAGGTGTTTGAGGATTCAGTCTCTCATTCAATGTTCATCTCAATAATGAATGACTTCAAGTTTCAAAATTCCGCTTCCTTCCATTCCTAGATGTATTCTTATCTACATCTCATTGTTGAATCCTTGTTCTCAACAAAATTACTAAAGGTTAATGTGATTTGGGAGCTGATTAATCATGGTGAAGTTGACCCCCATGGCTTTGATTCATCTTTTCCTGCACCCTTTGATCTAGCTTCTTTAGAAGAAAGTTCAAATGGTCTATAATATGTCATTGGGGAGTCTCTTTTTGTTCTAATGCCTCTGTTTTGATCTTTGTTGGGTGTTTTGTCTAATATGGGTCTTGATAGTTGAATTCCTTAGTGGAAATCTTGATTCGAGTTGTCTTTTATGTGTTTGAGGGTGTTCTCTATCACCTCCTTTTGGCACACGATCATTGTAACCTTCCTTTATTTTATTTCTATCTATATAATATATTATACGCTTTGGCCTTTTGTCCAAAAAACAAACCTTACACAACAAATTATATAATTAATAACAAATAATTTATAGCTTAATCAAAAATTGAACCAGTTGGAATATACCATATTATATAATAAATCAATCACTTACAAATTGAATCAAAACAACCAATAATAAATAAATATTTAACATTTATACATATTATTCAAATAAACTAAATCTAAAATTCCTTTCAAGTATCTTAATCACATTAAAACTTTAATTATCTAAACAATAAACAAATCACGATCTTAGACAACCCAAATATTACCTCCTTCCAAACATTACCATTTCATAATCATATAAAATATATTTGCATGCATATATCTTAATGCTATTTATTCCTAATAGCCCGAACCTTTCTAAAACACAAGTCTAGGGTTGTGTAAAGCTTATTGAAATAATAATCATAATCAAAGACTTTTCTATAAGATTATTCTTATAAATGGTTGTTTATCGTTTTTATAAAATAGAAATAGAAGATTTTTTAACAGTCACGCGACTAAAGAAAGTCTATAGAACAATAGACCTTTTTTAATAGAATAGAATAGAATAGAATAGAAAACGTTTAACATTCACGAGACAAAAGAAAGTCTATAGAACAATAGACTCTATTATATAAATCTTTACTTTGCATGCACCATATTGACTATTTGAAAAATATCCAGAGCTTCCACCATCCTCTCGTGCTTTAATACAGAACGTTCATTTACCCACCATTACGTAGAACTTTTTCCTGTGATCTGTAACTCCTCACTTTTCTGTGTTTTGGTGCTTTCTTTTGTCAGTTCAAAGTATGCATGCACATATCTGGTCCATTTTAAGGAGGTAGAAGCTCTTGGTGTATGATTGGCATTAATTCTTACTGTCATCTTCTCCCCGTGTCAGACCAAATCCATGCAGTCTTTTAGTTTTAAAGCGACATTCAAGTAAAATTTGAATGTTATAACACCTTTCCATAGAGTTCACATGGCCCCTTTTGACTTCCTTTTATCTGATACACTGTCCCAAAGCCTTTTGGTTGTCAATTAGATATCCACCATAGAAAACTCTGTGCTCAACAAAAGGCCATTTGAGATGGCATACCAACTCCTTTTCAGCATTCATTGCAGAAAGGTAACTAAATCCTAGAAGATATGCCAAACACCAACGAAATAAGATAACATTGAAAACAAAATCTCTTTTTGTCAATGTCATGTTTGTCATTAATTTAGTTGGTTTTATAGATTGGGTCTGAGGATCATCACCAATCATCAAATCATTTTACCTGTTACTAATTTGAATTGTGTGTTTTCCTTGGGACTTGGTTTGAATTGAACTTATAACAAAATAAGTATTATGAATTAAAGAAATTGTAAAAATTGAATTAGAAGATAAGAGCTTTCAATTTTCATTCTATTTTCTGGGAACATTAATAAAAGATGTGAAACCAAAATTTCAGAAGAGACATATAATTGACTCCATAAAAGATGTTAATCTAGGAGAATTTCATTATTCTTCACATTATTCAAAACAAAGACCAAAATCATTAAATCAATCTCACATATTATGTTCTTACAACCCAACTCACAAACTCTCTTTAGAACCATGAGAATGATTCGAGCATCCATATAATTATTCAATATTATTAAAGTTATTTCTATATAATTTATATAGAAAACTTAATATAAATGTTTATTGTTTGGTTGAAATAAGAGTAGACATGTCATAAATGACCAGTATAAAATAAAAGACAATATTTACATTTTGTATAGTGATGAGATGTCTCTTACATCTATCCTTTGGGATAAAGATGGTATCCATAATCTCTTCAATTATTAGGCTTAATAGAGCATAATGATTAGTAGCACCTTGCATGTTGATAGAGATTAGTGATATGTTCGCATATCACCACTTGTTTAGTAAGACACATCATATGATATGAGTGAAATGTTAAGGAATCTTAACATAGTACAATAACTTATATTGTAATTAGAAAAAATTGACACAAAGATGGGGGCAATAGAAGATCTATTATGAACAAATGATTATAAAAATGACTTATAAATTTCAAAAAATGAATATGAAAATATAGACAATAAAATAAAAAATAGTAGTAATAAATAAAAAACATAAAATTATTAATTAAACATAAAAAATTAATTAATTAATTATATGTATATGACATAAAGTAAATGTATAACATGATCACAACAAATCAACCTATCATATTATTCTTCAATAATTAAAATAATTTAAGTGAAATTTAATTTATTTATTTTTTTAAATCTTAATTTTAATCTTCAATGAATATCAATGCTAAGACTTATAAACAAAAGTTAAGTAAAAATAAATAAAAAATTCATTAATGAAAGGTAATATAAGATACATGCTCAAATAATGTCATTTAATTTTTTTCACAAAATTTAAGATTGCAATAGTCTTTAAAGGTGAGGCCACTAAATACCCAAAGTGTTTTTAGTTTCTTATTATTTACAAGTATTGATTTAATCAAATTTAAGTCAATAAATATTTGAAGTGATCATGTACTACAAAAATATGTTCTTAGTTGTCATCATTGATTAAAGACTAACAAATTAATATTCAATCTCACTTCATAGTTTTTATCAAAGATAAAACAAGATATAGAGATTTAACTATACATAATCTCTTATTATTCTATCTTTTATTATTTCTTGATTCAAAATGTTAAAAATTATGTATATAACTCTTATTTCTAAATCCACTCTCTACTTATTTTATGATTTCAATATTTATTTTTATTTAAAAAATAAACTAAACTAATTCTTAATAAAAACCAATGTCAAATTATATAAAAATAATAATAAAATAATGCATTAATGAAAGACAATGAGAGGCACATGCTCCAATAATGTCATTTGATTTTTTCACAAAAGTGATGAGGATACAATAAGAATACAAGCCTTCCATTTGATTTCTCTTCTAAAAAGCAAGACCAACCAATCTACATAGTATTTAAAGGTGGGGACAATTTAAGAAAAATCTCAAAAACTATAATATAAAATGCAAATGTTCAAATACATAAAAGTACAAAATCATCAATTATTATTTGAAAAATTAACTCTTCAAGTAATAGTTAATCTTATCGTACCCACCCAAGTTTTAAATATACCCAGTTTTTTTTAATTTCTCATTATTTACAACCAATGATTCAATCCAATAATTCAATGAATTTTTGAAGTGATTACATGTACTTTAAAATATATATGTTGTTGTAAATTAATTGGTATATTATTGAATTGGATAATTAGGAAAGATGGTCTATTAGGAGAATTTATTAAGTTGTCAGTGTTGATTAAGATAATGATGGATTCAAGATTAAACAATCAATATTCAAATTCAATTGATAGTCTTTATCAAAGATAAAAAAGACCTTTTCTTAAATTAACACAAATGTATATTCTAGTGCTATCCACTATTCATAATCTCTTATTGATAAATATAATCTATCTTTTAAAATTATATTTTATGTATAATTTGATTTATATTTACTTTATATATCCTCTTAACAATTTTAATATATATCCTTGAATCTAGAATAATTAAAAAATCTTGATTAATCTTCAATAAATATTATGAATATAAAATTATGCAATAATCATAAAAAAAATCCATTAATGCAATATGATGTAAGAGATGTACTTCAATAATATCATTTAAATATGTAATTTAAAATTGATAAGACTAAAATAAGAACACAAACCTTCTTATTTTCCCTCCTAAAGAGAAAGGCTAATCAAACTACATAGTATTTCAAAGTCAAAGTGGGATCAAGCTAAAGAAAAATCTCAAAATGTAAATCTTTTCAAGTGCTTGGAAAGCAAGTAATCATTTATTAGATATCAAGTAATAGCTAATATTTTTGCACCCTAATTTGAAAGATCATATATTAGAGGACATAAAAACAAGTTATAATTGGTATATCTCCTCTACATAACGAAAGCCTTTTTTTGACTTATGTATTACTTACATGTATTGATTTGATCAAATAAGTCAATGAAAATTTTAAGTGATTATGTACTTTAAAGATATATATTTTTATAGTTGTCAATATTTATTAAAGCAATCATGGAAGTTTTGAAAAGCAATGTTGAATTCAAGGCTAAATAATCAATGTTCAATTGTAGACACCAATTTTTATCAAAGATCAAAATATCCATACTCACAAAATTAACATACATTCAAATGCTATCCACTCTAAAAAAAACTACACATAATCTCATATTGTAATATATAATCTACTTTTGGGGTTGACCCCACGATGTAACGTTAAAAAAGTGCCATTGTTAATGGTGCCACAAAAGTTCAAACATAGAGAGAGAAGTAAGAGAATAAGGAAGATGAGAAGAGGACAAAGGAGGGCGTAAAGGAGGAGGAAGATGACGACATGAAAGAGGGGAAGAGGAGTACATGTGTTAATGCCAAGGAGGAGGTCCTCTTTTATGACCTCACTTATTAAAAAATCAACTAAAAATAATTTTTAATAAAAACCAATGTCAAATTATATAAAAATAATAATAAAAATATTCAATAATGAAAGACGATGTGAGACATGTGCTCCAATAATTTTATTTGATTTTTTCACAAAAGTAATAAGGATGCAATAAGCATACAAGTCATCCACTTGATTTCTCTTCTAAAAACAAAGACCAATAAGCTACATAGTATTTAAATGTGAGGCCAATTTAAGAAAAATATCAGAAACTATAATATAAAATGCAAATGTTCAGATACTTGAAAAAGATGAAATCATCAAACATCATTTGAAAAATTAAATCTTCAAGTAATAGGTAATCTTATTATACCCAAATTTTAAATGCATGTTGTCAAGCTATAAATATAAATGATATTATTTTCCTTCCTCTAATTACCTAAAGTCTTTTTAGCTTTCTTATTAAATTTACAATCAATTATTTAATTCAATAAAACAATGAATCTTTGAAGCGATTATATACTTTAAATATATATATTTTATAGTTGTCAACATTGATTAAGGTAATGATGGATTCAAGATTAAACAATCAATATTCAGTTTCAAGTGACAATTTTTGTAAAATATTAAAAAGTATTTATTCGTAAAATTAATACAAATGCATATTCTAATGCTATCCAATATGCATAATCTATTTTTGAAATATGTAACCTACCTTTTAAATTGTTTTTAATTTATAATTTAATTTGTTATTTACTTTATATATTTTCTTATATTAAAATTATCAAATAACAAAAACTTAATCAATCTTCAAGACTTATGAATATAAAACTATACAGTAATAATAAAAGAATCCATTAATGCAAGATAATGTGAGACACGTACTCCAATAACATCATTAAAATGTGTCATAAATTTGATAAAGCTACGATAAGAACACAAGCCTCCTCCTTAGTTTCTCTCCTAAAGAGAAACGCTAATCAAACTACATAGTATTTCATGGTGGGGTCAAGCTAAAGAAAAATCTCAAAATGTAAATCTTCAAGTGCTTGAAAAGAAAGTGATCATTTATCAAATATCAAGTAATAGCTAATATTATTGCACCCTAATTTGAAAGATCATATGTTAGAGGCATAAAAACAAGTCATAATTGTGTTATCCCATCTACATAGCCAAAGCCTTTTGACTTTTGTATTATTTGCATGTAATGATTTGATCAAATAATTCAATGAATGTTTCAAGTGATTATGCACTTTGAAAATATATATTTTAATAGTTGTTAGTATTTATCAAAATAATGATGGAAGTCTTGAAAAGCAATACTGAATTCAAGACTAAATAATCAACGCTCAATTTTAGTTGTCAATTTTTATCAAAGATCAAAATATCCTTACAAAATTATTGCATACATTCAAATGTTGTCCACTCTAAAAAAAAATACACAATCTCTTATTGTAATACATATAATGTATAATCTATTTTTGGGGTTGACCATGTGGTGTAATGGTAACAAAGTGGCATTGTTAATGGTGTCATGCAAGTTCAAACACAGAGAGACAAGTAAGAGAAGAAGGAAGAGGAGGAGGCAAAGGAGAATGTAAAGGAGGAGGATGAAAAGAAGGACGTGAAGGAGGGGAGGAGGAGGACATACATTAATGTAGGGAGGAGGTCCCCTGTTTGTGGTCTGGATTAAATTATATATATATACACATATACATATACATATACATATACATACACACACACACACATATATATATACATATACATATACATATATTTACATACATATATTTACATACATATATATATATATATATATGTGTAATTAAATCATTATAAACTCCAAATAAAATTCTTCTATTTTAGAATTTACTCCCTTTTCATTCTATATATATATTATTTTTATTAATTTTATTATATACTTTTCCCAAATTTAAAATATATCTAGATCCTACATTTTATCGTTACCATTGAACCAATAATATAATAACTATTTAAAAAACAATTCTAACTAAACAATCTTTTTCAATCTTTTTCTATCTTTTTCTTGTTTAGCTAAGATAAAAATTGAGCAATTCAATAATGTGATGGGTATGCCATTATTTCATTGTGAGATTTTTTGGCGGAAGCTTTGAACATTATATGGAGGACAGAATGAAGATATTCCCTCGCTATTGAAAAGATTCTTCTCACGTCATTGTCTCGTAGGCGAACAACAATATTGAACGCCGTAAAATTGTATATCAACATACTCCTTAAATTGAAGGAAATAAAAACACGCCGCCTAATATATTTAGTGATATATGTTGGTGTTAAATAAATCAATTAAATACTGATTTCAAATATTAGATATTAAAGTGTGTGATTGATTAATTAAAGCAGGTAATTGAGACTAAAATTAAATGTGTTGAAAATCTATATGAGATGTGCTAGAGTTATTTATCTTAAAATTGGATAATTTTTTTTTTTTTTTTTGTTCCATCGGGGTATTCCTACGTCTCTTCTCAACAATTCTCACCTGGTCTTGCATTGGGCTTACTTGGCTAAGGGCTTTGGGTTCTTTACATATCAGTCATGAGGTCAATTCTTATTGGTTGGTCTAACTTGATACGCGTGGCTTGTGGGTGGTTGCACACATCCCCAAGGGACTAGCCTTGCCTCTTCTCACCTTAGATTCATAGTGTTTGTTAGGGTTTAGGTGTTGGAAGTATGTGTTGATGTGTTTGTAATTTATGTCAAACTTGTTGTTCTGGAATGACATTGGTTTGGAATGTTTATGGTGCAGATATATCTTGTTGTGTTGATGTTGCAGGTGTTCATTGTTTGTTTCAGAAGTGTCCGGGTCTAGAAAGTGTTGTTGATGTTGTTTATTATGGTTATCTTTATTGGATATAGTTTTGGTATCATGGATATGATTGTTTTGTGGTTCGGAAATATCTTTGTGTTCTTCGGGTGTTGTAGCACTATTAGTTGTTGGTTGTGATATTCTATGTTTGACTTATCCTTAGGTTTGGATATGAGTTGTGGGAGATTGGTTGATATGTTATGGGTCTCACCGTAGTCTGTGGAAATCCGAATATGAATTGCTTGCATTGGAGAATATGTTTTGATTGTTAATTACTTATATGGATGTGTAGCATGTAGATATGCTATTGGTTATGTTCCTGTGATTATGGATCCATGAATTGATCTTTGGGAGATGTGTTTTGGTCCTCTCTTTCTCCTAGAGTGGATCAACATCTATGTTTTTGGTCAGGAAGGTATATTTTGTTTTAGGCCGACTTGAGTCAAGCTTTGATGATCTATCTTGTATATAACGATGTGTATGACTGAGTTGTGTAGTGGTAAGGAAGAAAAGTGTGATGAGGTGTGGAATATAGATGCATGATGCAAAGATAATCAATAGAGAAGAAGAGTTGTGTTCAAATGATATGAAAGTTGTGTTGAGACTGTGAAAAAGATATGAGACAGAGTATTGGTAGCTGAGGTCTGAGTTGTGTGTTCTGATGTTGGTTGCTTGATGCAAAGTTCAAGGACAACTTCATGATCAAGAGATCCTTCTTTTCATATCATTTTTGTATCTTTCCTTGAGTGTAGTTAGCTTCAGGTTTTGCAAGACCTTTTTGTATCTTGCACCATGAGCAATTAGCCTTGGTTTGCAAGTTCAAAGCGATTAGCTCTTTTCTTTGTAATCTGATATACATAGTGGATATATATTGTGGGCAGGTGCTCACTATGGCTTTTCCATATTTGGGTTTTTCATGTAGATAATCTTGGTAGACACCCAAAATTGTCCAGTCTAATTAAATAAATATTTTATTTATTTAATTATCTAAGCCTAATTCTTCTATTAATTAAATAAATCTTTATTTATTTAATTAATTCATTTATCATCTTCTAGCCTTATTTCTCATTTAAATAAATACATTTATTTATTTAAATTATCATTTTCCTAAATTAAATAAATATATTATTTATTTAATTGATCCCACTTCTTCTATTAATTAAATAAATCTTTATTTATTTAATTAATTCATTATCTTTTTCTACACATGACACATGTCATTCATCTCTTAATTCCTACACTACCTACCCCTTTCATTATTTTATTATTTCTTCTACCTACCCTCTAATCCTAGCCGACCTCCTTTTTACACCTCTCAATCTTATCCCTCTATTTCATATTGTGTCTTCTATTTAAGAAGATGCTTCCTTCATTATCAAATGCTAATGACTAGATCAATTGACTACATTGCGATCCTACTTGCAACCACATTCCGTTCTTTGTTGAGCTCTTGTGCACATAAAAATCTGAGAGCAAATATATCAAGCAAGATCAATGGAGATAGGAAGAATGGAGATCAAAACCCTATTGGACATGTGATGGTATAATCTTTGTGATTTCATTTGGTTTGCATTGTCTTAGGTAATCTTCATATGTTATGGTGGATCTTTGTTGATTGTTAGGCTAGGGTTTGGTGGTTGAATCTATTTAGCCTTTCAATATTGTTATTATTGTTATCCATTTTCACCATATACATTTTGGCACGCCCGGTGGGACTCTTGTCCCTTTGCATCTAACCTTCTTGTTGCAGATTTTGCGTTTTTTTGAAGTTGCAGATCGGACATTTTTCGACAGCATTTTAATTTTTTTTTTCTGTGTCTGTGAACTTTCGGATCGCGTCTTTGATTTTCTGGTGCATTTATGGTATCTGGAATCGCGTCTGTGTTTTCGACAAATTTGATTTTGCAGGTTTCAGAAAGGGGCGTTTGTGTTTCAGAAACGCGTCTGTGTTATTTCTACCCGCGTCTGTGTCAGAAAGGAGCGTCTGTGATTTTTAGGCGCGTCTGTGCATCACATAATCGCGTCTGTGTTTTCGACAAATTTTATTTTGCAGGTTTCAGAAAGGGGCGTCTGTGTTTCAGAAACGCGTCTGTGTTATTTCTACCCGCGTCTGTGTCGGAAAGGAGCGTCTGTGATTTTTAGGCACGTCTGTGCATCACAGAACTGCGTCTGTGTTATCCAGACGCGTCTGTGTTGAGGGTAACAGCGTCTGTGTATTTACTGTTTCGAAATTTTGAAGTTTTCATTGATTCAATTTTCGGATTTTGTACTTAGGGTTTCAGATCTGGTTTATTTTTGGACTAACACTTTCAGATCTAGCTAACTAAATTGGTGCAGCTTGTCTTGGAAGCAAAACGTTTTGTTGAAGGCCCCTATGTCACAAAGTCTTTTGGGTTTTTAAAATGTACCTAACTTGTATGTTTGCAAGAAGGGGTGATTATGTCAAACAACCCAAACTACTAACAACTTTTGTTGCAGGTTCTTGGCTAGGGTTTTGAATTTTTATTGTGTGCTTTGTTTTCATAGACTAGCAAACACTTCCATTGGTGCACTAAAATTGAATCATTGTCTTTTGTGTCTTGAGCAATAGGCTCTTTTTGTTTAATCTTTAGAGGGCCTGTCTTCCCGTGTGGTCATTAGGACTACTAGTGAGAAGAGGACGACCCAAGTGGTAGCGAGGAAAACCCACCTCCTCCGAACCACTATAATCAAATGTATTCATGGTGAAAACTATGGATAACGTGTGTTGATTAGTTCATACCGACACTATGTCTCCCCATAAACCCATTTGATCAAATTTATTTGATCATTTGTAGGGCGTAACCCCTACCGGCTGGGAGCCTTCTGTATTTACAGAGCTGAAAGTGCCGCATGTATGGCCACACGAGCGGATGCCCTTACTAGCACCATTTTGTTTTAGAGGCCCAAATCCTTCTAGTTGTTGGGGCAGGAGGTCGAACCTCTGGTAGCGGCCCACACACATACGGTTCTTAGTAGAGATACAAAGTTTGCCATGGGGAGTTTTTATGGGGACTGATGCTTGGCTGACCCAAGAAGTGAGTGTCGAGGGTGGAGCCAGTGAGGTCAAGCATCTAAGTATCCGCTCTGAATAGCATAGCCTCGGGGGTAAAACCCCATGTGGGATCAACAACTATTGTCTTGGCCAGCCATAAGAATTGTGCTTGACTTATGTTAAACATTCAAAACATTCAAGACCAAACAGCAAAACATTGTGTCTTTTGTGTCTTCAAGTGTATGCAAAACATTTTTACATCAAACAACACACTTTTCTTGGAGTCATTTTGGAGTCTAAACACTTGCAAACATTGGGTCCTCATCAACATTGTGTCCTCTTGTCATGAAAATCAGTCAAACAGTCAGATTGGGTCACAACAAAACAACTTCACAGATTGGAAAAATTGCACAAAACTTACAGAAACATGTCTGTGTCTGTTTTAACCGCGTCTATGTAGTCTAAGCGTGTCTATGAAGGGCAGAATAGCGTCTGTGTTTATAACAGCGTCTGTATTGAATATAAGCACGTCTGTGTCGGGTAACCGCGTCTGTGCAGTATACAGTCGCGTCTGTGTCTAGAATTGAAAAATTGTTACAGTCCAGCAAACATAAACAGGAGAATCTCATAAGCGCGTCTATGTTAAACAGAGTAGCGTCTGTGTCAGGAAACCGCGTCTGTGAAGTATACAGTCGCGTCTGTGTCCAGAATTGAAAAACTGTTACAGTCCAGCAAGCAAATACAATCAGTTTCGGAAATCTTGAGCTTCCTAGGTCATCTCTCTAAGTTTTCATCTAGCATTCAACTTGTCTTTGGGTCTCACAAAATCCATCATTGCTTCACATCTCACATTACATTCACATTTGTCTAAATTTGAGTCAAAAGGTCACTTGCTTGTCCTCATCATACTTTGTCAACACATCACATACAACAACACTTTGCTAAGTGGTCCCTCATCAAGGTTTCTTACCTTTGGGTCTCATTTGGTCTTACTTAGGGTCAAGGTCAGCCTACCTCATCAAGAGAAACTATCCTCTCTTTGGAATTCACACCTACTCTACTACATACATACTTGGTCTTACACTTTGGACATTGCAAGTACACTTCAGACTCATTTACATTTCATCCAACTCTTGGTCTTCCATACTCTTTCCATTTTTCATCTAGTCTCACACATCCTGGTCAATACCTAGTTCATGGTTGAAACCCGTCTTCAAAAATCTAGGAGAGAAACTAAAGAGGCTCAAGAGTCCGCAAACATGAGTTCTTATGAGTATGACAATGAGATCTTTTTCAATTCTGATCATACTACATTACCTGACATGGATGTCTATAGAAACATTCCAAATGTTGAGAACATGGACACTCTAAACAACAATGCTACACACAATGACAATTTGGACAACTTATCAATACATTCAGCAGATGTGGAAGAATCCATTATGAATCCCCATTTCAATCGATTGGTTGAGGAAATAATGAGGAGGGATAGACAATACTTCTTACACATGATGGCACAAAGTGGAGCCAAGATACCTCATGATTTTGACATGTCTCAAATAATGGAACATAGACCTTTGCAACAACCTCACTCCAACATGGATCAAAGGAGACCTAATAGTGGAGGAAATAGAGGACCACACATGGTACCTGAATCACCATCAGCTTTGCTTCAAAAACCAGAGGTCCCACATACACATGGTCAAACATATGATACTCACCTTCGCAGACCATTATGGAAGTCTTATGGAGAAAAATATGCTCAATCACATATCAATGCTAAGGATCAACCACCAAAGCAATGGGATATTCCAAGGCATGCTCAAAATTTGGACACAAGGAAACCTCATGTCAAATTTGGGGGCAACACAATAGAACATGACATGCCTGTAGAATATGGTATACATGCGCAAAATAGATATGGGGTTCCTCAACATGAATCTATACCAAGTGGTCCATATACGCAGCATCACTATAGACCTCCTCCATATGAACATGTGTATGATCAATATCATCCATATATGCAACATGTACCTCCTCCAATGGGTACCTCAAACATAGGATATGGTCCAAGAAGTCGATCTCCACCTAAGAGCAGTTTGGAACAACAAATCAGGGACTTACAAAAGAAAATGGAGGACATAAATACACCGAAGCCAACATATACAATGAGAGACATATGTCCTTATCCATTTGACAAGAGCATTCCAATGCCTCCATTTCCTACACACTTTGTGGCGCCTAAATTTGACAAGTATAGAGGAAAAGGGGATCCTAAGGCACACATAAGACAATTTTTCACAGCTTGCATTGAAGTAGCTTCAGAGGAGACATATTTGATGAGATTATTCCCACAAAGCTTAGGTGATCAAGCTATGGAATGGTTCTCCCAACTTCCACCTGGTATTAAGTCATGGGGTGACTTAGCAGAGGCATTTATTCAACATTTCTCCTATAACATAGAGACAGACATATCAGTCACTACTTTGTGCAACACCAAGCAAAAAGAGGGAGAATCTTTTGCATCATTTTTACAAAGATGGAGAAATCTAGCCAGCAGATGCTCTTGCGAAATCCCACAAAAACAAATGGTAGAAATGTTCACCCAGAATGTTAATAAAGACATTGGCTATGATCTAAGGAAAGCTTGTTTGTCCACCTTCAAGGACGTTATCGAAAAAGGCTTAGCAACAGAAAAGGTCCTAATTGAACAAGGATTCATTAAAATATTCAAGGAAAACAAAGATGACTTTAAAGGAAAAGACAAGCCAAGATTTTGGAATAAAAACAAGAACACAGTCAATGATGGTGTTGTTGATGCCAACACAGTGCGACCCAAAGTCATCTTTTCAGGATCAAGTTCTACAAACAATCAAGTGAATACTCAAACAACTTCCAGGTCACGAAGGAAGTACACTCCTTTGGGAGAACCACTTGAGTCAGTCTTCAAAAAGCTGGTGGCAAACAAGGTGATCACAATTCCAGATTTCCCGCCATATGAACCAAAGGTCAAACCAAATTGGTGGAATGATGATGAGTATTGTGAATTTCATAAAAGCAAGGGTCATAAAACAGGTAATTGTCATCGACTGAAGAATATTGTGCAAGATCTCATTGATAGAGGTGACATTGAGATTGAGGGACACTCATCCAATCAAGAACATGAGATGTTTAAGGAACCATTCCCAAAGCATGACAATGGAAAAGCTAAAGTCACAGATGATCAAGCCAACTATACTAGAGCACCTTACAACTATGATTCAACTATCAATCATATCTCGATGGACAATCATATCTCTACTATTTCCATCAAGAACAAAAACCCTGAGAATCCTCCTCAGCGACCCAAGATTGTCCTAAGAGGTGTTGGATCTTCTTCCGAACCTACCTCTGAATGTCATGTTACAACTCGTCGAGGTAAAATTACTTTGCAAGGTGCTCCAACTAAAAACACCGCTTCCTCATCAACCAAACCTAAGTATGACCTTGTAGAACAGTTAGGGAAGACACCCGCGCTCATCTCCATCCTTAAGCTCTTACGCATATCCCCCGCTCATAAAGCTATTCTTGACAAAATCTTGAGAGACACCGCCGTTCCTACTGATCTGAACGTGGACCAGTTTCAAGCCATGGTGGGATACCTTTCCATTCCACATTCACTTACTTTCACAGAAGCCGATGACGCATCTGTAAGTCAGCCACATAATGCACCATTACACATTGAAGCCTTCATACACAAGCATCAAATAAAAAGAGTCTTGATAGATGGAGGAGTAGGTCTAAACATTTGCACGTTAAGCACTATTAAGCAATTGGGATATTTTGACAAAGCTGTGAATTCTACAAACAAAATTACCATCAAGGCATATGATGATGAAGAGTGTTCATCCAAGGGCACAGTCACCTTACCTCTCAGAGTCGGGCTGGTTACAAAGGATGTAGTTTGTCAAGTCCTTGATCTAGATCTCACATACAACATACTCTTGGGACGTCCATGGATTCATGAGATGAGCGCAGTCCCATCTACATATCATCGATGTATCAAGTTTCCACACAATGGAGTTGAAGTGACCGTCAAAGCGGATCCAAATCCATTCATATA
Source organism: Cryptomeria japonica (assembly GCF_030272615.1). Taxonomy (NCBI): domain Eukaryota; kingdom Viridiplantae; phylum Streptophyta; class Pinopsida; order Cupressales; family Cupressaceae; genus Cryptomeria; species Cryptomeria japonica. The sequence goes on along the minus strand of NC_081415.1, from coordinate 200,877,326 downwards.
TTGCAACAATCTGCAACCTCAATCAGAAATAACAATCCCAGTCAATCGCGAAGCTGTTCCTTCATCGGCATACGTGGATCCTGAATCCTTAAAAGCTTCTACATCCAAACAAGCAGAGCTAAAAGAAAAGTTCAAGATTAAAGACCTAGGATGTGGTGAGTATATATTTCATGTTGACCAACTCCCATTATCTCCTAAGGTATTCTATCAACAGGAACAACCTACAAGCAATAGGAAAGACCAAGGAATTGGGTGTGAACCACCTAGTGTTGTGGCTACTAAGTCTGAATGCAAATCTCCTCTAGTGGTGCAAGCAACTCTTGATATCAATAGTCCTAAGAGTGGTTCCAACAAAGAATCTATTGAGCATATTGCCAAACCTCTTGAGAACTCACATAGCTTTACCATATCATCCACTCATTCCATTTCCACTCCACTTCCAAACTTGGATCAACAAGAATCACAAAAGCCCTTACTAATTGGGGATCAAAAATCAAGCTATGAAAAGCAAAATCTAAAAGTCAAAACTAAAGAAAAGTCCTTTAGTCCAAATCAAAATCAAAAACTATTGGACTATGCAAAAATCAAGGTCAAGGATAAAACTCCTACGAAAGAAAAAGAACAAGAGTTGATCTCCCCTAATATCAAAATAACTGGGGGCAAAAGTTCTAAAATTTCAAGTCAAAAAGCATACTTGTTGATCCTAAGTCTCCATCATGCTATCCTACTTTCACTTCTTTTCACAATCATAAGCCTTCATCACTCATCCACTTGTTCCGCAAATCCATTCCCTTCTGGCGATACATCATGGACCTTTAATGGAGCTTCCTTGAGGGACTTTGTTATCAGGGATGCCGAAACTTCTTCAGGTGACACGCATATGGGCCTATGTAGTCCACACGCTAGTAATTCTATCTTAGTTCCTTTATCAATGGAGACAGTCACTCGAGCTACACATAATTCAATCAAGGAACAACGCAGTTACAATCATAAAGTCAAGCCTCGCACATTTGAGGTAGGTGACTTGGTTCTTAGAGAAAACCCCAAGAATCAGCAAGACAAAGAGAAGAAGGGCAAGTTCGAACAAAATTGGCTTGGTCCTTACATCATCACAGCAGCCTATGGATCTGGGGCATATCATCTCTCAACTATAGAAGGTGAACCTTTGGAGGATCCTATCAACAACATGCACCTTCGCAGGTTTTACACATAGCTCTTCAGAATATCCTAATTCAAAAATACAAAAAAAATTATAAAACAAAAAAAAAATCGTTACTTGATGAAAACCTGGCAAACAGGCGCCTTGTGACACAAAAAACATTGAAAAATCGAAAAAAGTAAAGAGAAATAATTTCGTCCAACGGTGAAAACCACTTCGGTGGCGCCTTGGGCAAGTACCATGGTGAAAACTGGGTCACCAGTGCCATGCGTAGAGACATTGCTCTTCCCTCCTTCAGGATTCACTTTCATCCTTTCACTTTGCACACACTCACAACCTATTCATCCATAATAAACTTACCCATTCCCATCATGGCTTGTTATTGATCTACCCAAGATTGGTTAGCCATTCATAATAAACCTCCCTTTCCATCCATAATAAATCAGATCCTATCTGTGGCTAAGGCAAATCCTACGTCTAGTGATGGGTGTGGAACTGAGAACATCACATGTTTCGAGGAGTAAAGTTTCTTCCAGCTTTCTTCAGTCTATTCGCGCACAATCCGCAATAAAGCAACATTTGCATCACAAATCCACAATAAAGTTTCATCTTCTCCGCAATAAAGTATCAGCTTCATGGATTCAGTCAGTTTCAGATGAGACACAGCAGCAACAATGGGCTTCAACAAATCAAATCTTTCAACAGACTTAGACAACAATATGGTTCAGTGCTATCTATCCTTTCTGTGAAAGTAAACATTGTGACCACAATCAAATAAGACTTATATAAGTGACAAGAGACACGAAACCTGAGGACTACAGTGGATGTTGGTGTCGAGTCTTGGTTTTCTTTTGATTTTAGTTTTTGGTGACATGTCTTTTAGCTTTTCTGGGATGTCTCTGACTAGAGATTCTATCTCCAGGATGTCTTTGACTAGAAAGGCGAGGATGGGGTATCGTCACCCATTTTCTTTTGCTGTCTGTGGATTGTCTCTTAGTAATGCTATGACTTGTCCAAGGATATGAGGACACTGTGAGTCTAGTGTGAACTGGGGCATTCCTTGTGTGTGATTGACTTATCTCCATGCAAACAGGTACAATGACTTTCTGGGTCGAACATATGCCTCGATTGTCATAACCTAATTGCCATAATAAAGCTCAATGATGATAATGCACAAGAAGCTCTTTCACTTTCATATCTTCTATCTTCCATCCCCCTTTCTTGTTTGACTTCCATCGTCCTTCTCGAGTCCGCGTAGCCTGCTATCACATGACTGAGTATAATGACACACCAAAAACATTTGCATTTCATGTAGTTGCACCTGCATTACCACATATAAGCATTTCATACATACATATAGATATCACACCTGCATCACATCCTGCACACAACACCTGTTAGCACAATTTACATTTGCATTATCATATTCATATGCATTATATACATTTACATTTGCATTGGGCATAACATTTTAAAACATAAAAGAACAAAAATATTGCATTACATACATATTTGCATCCATATCATAAGCATCACATAAGAACATCTCATCACATAGGTACACATGCATATAGCTACCGCAAAGATGAATCATCTCATATATATATAAAGTGTCATGATACAATGATGTCAAAATCATATGGCTACAATCACCCGCAGGTGTCTACAATACAAAAGAATGGTACAACACTGATACAATGGGAGCCCTCTAAGGCTATGATGAACTCCCTCCCTCGGAGCCACCTGGCCTCGATGGAATCTGAGCCCCTGAAGGACCCGCCCCAGGATCATCCCGCCTCCCCCTCTATCTGGTGGTGGTGGAGGACCCATGACCCCACGCTAGATGCCTACCTCCTCCGACTCCCTCCCGTAGCTGTCGCTGTACATGACGGTCTATGGAAGCTCCTCGCCCGCTGATCTGCTGGCACTGCACCGTAGTAGAGGTCCCTCCAGTACCCTATCTCCTCTCCGGCCCGCAGGACATATGCATAGCCTGCCCCTATGTCCTCCGTCGCCTGCCTCCCTGCCCTCAGCGCTGTCTCAGCGTCTGTGTAGCGCTGAATTGCCTGATCTCTCTCCCGCTCAGTATCTCTGAGCCTCATCCTGAGTTGGTCTCTCTCCCTCTCCAACTCCTATATCTCATCTGCCTGGCCCTGGCAGATCTCCCTGAGCTCAATCAGCTCATCCTCCTCTGGATCCCCACCCTCTGCCTCTGCCTGTGGCTCCTCCTCTGCGGGTGCCTGTCCCTATACCTGTACCCGTACTGGCACCTGTCCCTGTACCTGTTCCTGTACTTGTCCCTGTCTCTGTACCTGCCTGGGACCCTGTGCTGCTGGTACCTGTAGGGGCAATCCGCCGCAACCCCTCACCACCCAAGCCTGCCTCTCCTCCCCACCCTCCCTCCGAGGTGCAACTTGCCTCTCTCCCACTACTCCCCTCCGCCTCCGTCGACCTCTACCCCCATCACCTCCACCATCATCATCATCATCCCCACCTCCATCTCCATCCAATAGCTCCCCTAGATTTGTCAATCGTGGGAATGGATGCTTTGCCCAATACGTTGTATACTCTGCATCCATCCTGGCATCCTCAATCTTAGGCCACATGTCCCAAGGAAGAGGTATCATCTCCACCAGCTGAGTCACTGCCTGATCATATGACAGTAGCGGCCCAAACTGTGCCTGATCTCTGACTGTGCGGGCATACATGCCTGATCCCCGGGGCATCCTCTGAATCCGGCCAAACTGTCGGCCAACCCTGTCCACCAACTGCCTCTCCAGTATATAGGGCGTCTGCCCAATCAAGTACCTGCTCCAGAAGGTGTAGGGCAGCTCCACTGCATCATCCTCCCACTCCTCACATCCTAGATACGGTCTCCAGATGACTACATCAATGTCATCTATCACTCGCCGCCAATGCTCTAACCTGCCAATCCGTGGCTGCGAGGTGATCATGTCATATAAATGAACAAAGTTGCGTCCATGACCTCTACCCCTGAAGTGTATCGGTCGGGTAATCAGCAGATGCTCGTAAGCCCAAACCTGCAGTAGTGTCACCCCGCAGCCCAATCCAACTGACCCATGGTATACAAACTGGTGAAGCTCATAATATAAGTGGGCCAACACACATGGTCCCCAAGCATATCTGGTGTGCTGCGTCACCAGTGTCTCCAGTGCTTCGCCCCAGCCCACTGCCAATCCCCGTGTCGCCCTATCCGGACACAAGAACCCACTGATAGCTCCTCCGATCATAGCTGTCAATGCTAACCCTGTGGCTATCATGGTGTCCCATGCCACATGACCAGCCCTCATCTCTAGGCCGGGATCCTGAAACACCCGTCTCAATGCCTCTCTGTCACCATCTCGATCATATGGAATCAAATCTCCATCAATCAGTATATGCAGAATCCTATAGACATCCTCAAGGGTGACTGTCATCTCACCCATCGGCAAATGGAAAGTGCATGTCTCAGAATGCCATCTCTCGGCAAGTGCAGTCAACAGTCCCATGTTTGCCTGAAACTCAGGCACATACAAAATATGTCTCAGACCCATAGCCTCAATAGCAGCTCTGTCCTCGAAGGTCAGCTCAGGTCGCAATCTCTGCGTCGACGGGAATCTCTCCCGTGACTCCAGCATAGGCAAGTACTCCTGCAGTCAAGCAAATCAATCATGTCAGTTATAGTGGCATTCACTGTTCATCACAAAATGCTACTTTTTTTATCTAAATGCATATGGTTATCTATCCTAGTGACACTCACTGTTCATCACAAAGTGTTGCTTCTATCCTAGTAGTACTCCCTGTTCATCACAAAGTACTACGTGTGTGACACTCACTGTTCATCACAAAGTGTTACTCACATTTGCACTCCCTGTTCATCACAAAGTGCTGCTCATACTTTGGGTACTCCCTATTCATCACAAAGTACTCTATCTTGGTACTCACTGTTCATCACAAAGTGCCTTGATCTATCCTAGTCTTCCTAGAGGACCTGCTTGAGTGTATCCTCTCAGCAGCTTATCCAACCGACAGCGTATGTTCATCACAGAACTGCCGATTTGACCTAGAAGACACAACCTTGCATTTTCGGACATAAACGCGCTTTTAACTCACAAACGTGCCTATAGACTGCACAGACGCGCTTAAACAACACAGACGCGCCTGTATGACATAAACGTGCCTATACTTTTCATAAACGTGACTTTGAAACGCAAACGCCTCTACATGACATAAACGCGCCCGCATTTGGCATAGACGCGATTCCAGACACAGACATGCCTGGCACCGACACAGACGCGCCTGTCGGACACAGACACGCCTGGCACCGACGTAGATGCGGTTGCATGATTTTAGACTTTTCTGTACCCTATTCCTAAGCGCATTTATTGCTCTAACTAGCATGCATTAATGACAAAATTAAATGCGTCAAAGTACGAGGAGGTTTGGTGGTACTTATCGGCTCTCCTACCTCTGCTGGCCTCTGGAATCGGCGAATGCGGTCGAATCTGTGAACCAAAGCCATCGCTGCTGACTGCTCCTGCTCTTTTCTCGCTCCACACTTTGATCTCATGATGGTGTAGATGACAATGAGGATGTCTTTTGCTCGTGGTCTATCTTATAGCCTACCCTAGCCTTAGCCTTCATTTCCCGAGTCAGTCTTCATTATCCCGTGACTCTGTCACTTTATCCAGTCAGTCCATTCTAGCCTTTCTTTCTTATCGAGAGATTGTCTGCAATCTTTTCAGACATTTTCATCCAATCTCTCGAGGGGGCATATCATTCCCATTCTGGGGCAACTCTATATCAGTTCATCTTATCTTCTTTGAAACAATGCGACAAGCCGCATTGTCTCAAAGAGGGGCAAACTGTAGACACCCAAAATTGTCCAGTCTAATTAAATAAATATTTTATTTATTTAATTATCTAAGCCTAATTCTTCTATTAATTAAATAAATCTTTATTTATTTAATTAATTCATTTATCCTCTTCTAGCCTTATTTCTCATTTAAATAAATACATTTATTTATTTAAATTATCATTTTCCTAAATTAAATAAATATCTTATTTATTTAATTGATCCCACTTCTTCTATTAATTAAATAAATCTTTATTTATTTAATTAATTCATTATCTTTTTCTACACATGACACATGTCATTCATCTCTTAATTCCTACACTACCTACCCCTTTCATTATTTTATTATTTCTTCTACCTACCCTCTAATCCTAGCCGACCTCCTTTTTACACCTCTCAATCTTATCCCTCCATTTCATATTGTGTCTTCTATTTAAGAAGATGCTTCCTTCATTATCAAATGCTAATGACTGGATCAATTGACTACATTGCGATCCTACTTGCAACCACATTCCGTTCTTTGTTGAGCTCTTGTGCACATAAAAATCTGAGAGCAAATATATCAAGCAAGATCAATGGAGATAGGAAGAATGGAGATCAAAACCCTATTGGACATGTGATGGTATAATCTTTGTGATTTCATTTGGTTTGCATTGTCTTAGGTAATCTTCATATGTTATGGTGGATCTTTGTTGATTGTTAGGCTAGGGTTTGGTGGTTGAATCTATTTAGCCTTTCAATATTGTTATTATTGTTATCCATTTTCACCATATACAGGATGTGTGTTGAAGTTTAATTGTTTATATATTGCATTTAATTTTTGTTTTGGATTGATTCATCTCCCCGCTCTCTCAATCCTTCCTTGGGTTCAACATTAGGTAGACTAGAGGAATACAAAATATTAATTATAATGTAGAATAAAAGGATAAATAACAATTTACAACATAGATTTAGCATGGTTCACCCAATGTGGGACACATCTATAGAGAAACAACCATCAACTTTATTCTATTATCTAGCAAAGAACAATTACAATCTAATGAATTGTCATATTCCACAACCACTTATTTATCAAGCATTTTTTGCAGTTCACAAAGGTCGGTTTACATACCAAAGTAAAAAATCAACTTCTTTATTAAATGATGGACATTTTTTTTACTTTAGGAGCACTACCTTTGAGCCCTTGATTAGGGGTGTTGCCACCTGCTGCTCACATTAGGGGCATTGCCCCCAAAAAGCCTCCATTTGGGGCATTACCACTAAAACCCTATCGTGGTCTTTGTCCTAAGGCCCTTTTCAGGGAGATGATCCCCCCAAACCCCACAGTAAGGGCTTTGTCCCCTATTCACTACCCTATTATTGATTTTAGAGGAAAATATAAAGCTACCAAAGTTTACGTTTGATAGCATGATTAGTCACCACACACCAACAATTTTGACCCATAGTTTGTGGTTTACCACTTATGGTTTCCTATGTTGCATCTTCTTTATATCAGTTACTTATATTAGATTCAACAATGAGTTGTATGATAATTGACATGCAAGGACTTTGTGCTATATGAATTGCACTAGAATGAAATCATTGGTGATACTATTCTAAAGGAATCTAACTAAGATTTGTATTGTAAACTCATAGCTATTGAATAATATAATTTATTTTACTCTAAAGTATGTATTTTTTCTGCCAAAATAATTTTCTCCATATAAATAATATTGTTATGATATAATCTCTAATTGTGTGTTATTTTTTAAAACTATAAATTTTAATTATTCTTCCACATATCAACCCTCAAGTTCTAGTGTAGAAAGCTTATTTTGCACAAATGATTCTGTTCACTTATCTTTAGTATAGAATCAGAACTATAATCCAATCTAGGATGAGAAGGAGATAATAAAAATGATAGATAAATTTTGAGTTGAGAAATGGAGCCTAACAATTTTTTGATTCTAGATATTAGGCTAGTGATTGTTAAAATAATTAAATTATATACTAAAATCATAGATTGCATTAACCCAAATGACATAAAGAAAAAGGAAAAAGTGCAAAGTATACATACTTTTCTCTTCTACCCTAATATAGAGTAATTAAGTACATTCTTAGTACTATTTTTATTAACTAACGGATGCCTCACTCCATATAATGTCCCTTTTTAACAACCATTATTTTAATAAAAAGGTAACATTTCACAGGTTTATTAAGGGATTGGATTTCAAACTACAATTGTCAACTTACAATATAAATGATCATAAATAGTGTAATGGTCGAGATTGCACTTCTTACACTTTCTCATTTGTTTAGACCCAATTTGATTATTTTATTCCATATACAATAATTATTGTATTAAATGATGATTTTCATAAGAAGTTTACAAATTAATTGATCTCGGCACTGTTTACATTTGCACTCATTCCTAAGGACTAGATGAGATTCTTAGCTTATCTATTTCTTGGCTCAAGTCAAATGTTTGATCATGATTATGATCTTAATCAATTTTGCACTATACGCATGACCCAATTAAAAAAAAAAGCATAAAATTAGATCCTTTTTTTTCTTTCTATTTGACCATTACAAGATGACTAGGAGCATAAAATAGTCAAATTGGATACTAAAGTGTTTTATTTAAAGATAACTCCTAATTTATGTATAGCTAATCTAAAAAATACATCGAGCACACACCTTATAATGCATATAGGAAAGCTTTAAGAGGTTAGTCTAGTAATATGAGCATTGCATTAACATCCTAAAGTATATTCCACAATTACTTGTTCTTGATCTTCAATTTTGTGACTACATCCTTACCTGTTAAACAAAATAGAGGTACTATCCTTGTCATATCTAAACTCCACACCAACTAGGTTTTTATTTGAAGTTAAAACTAATAACTTCAAGGTGAGCCAGAATATAACATCTATAAATTGGCAACTATTAGTCTAGGGCCTCTTTTAAATATGCACTTATAAGATCAATTTCACAATCATGAAATTAACCTTGACAAAAAAAAATTACAAATTTTGATGCATTTGTCTTGCTAGCCCTAATTTTTTGTAACATTGATGAATCACTTTGAGATAATCCATAGAGTCATGGTGTAAAGTGAGACAAGAGTTAAGTACAAGGATTTATTATATTTAAATTATTAGAATTTTATATTGAAATATTTATCATTCCTAACTCTCATTCCTGGGATAATCTAGATATTGATGATTACTTTATTTATCCTAAAATAATTATGTAAATGAGTTTAGTTATTTTATTACATTTTGGTGAGCCTAACATTTGAATGCCTCAAGGGACTTACCCTAGGGTTTTGACTCTCCTTTGATTATCAATTTTAAATCTGATGTATTTTATTATTATATATGTATTTCATATTTGACTAGGAGTTGGATCTACCATCCATTATGTTTATTGACCTATTTTTACTAGGGGTTGGACTTTCACAGTCTCACAACTCTTTGATTGCTACCCCACAATCCTTTAGATTTAGGATTTTATTTTAATTTTTTATACTTCATTATTTCTATTTTTTGTTATATTATATGTAAAAAAATTCATGGATCCCTTCTTGTGATTATAAAATGATTAGTGTTGATCTCATGATGATTTCATAGGAAATTATTGTATTTCTATATTGTTAACTCTTCTCATATATCACATATGTTTCCTTGTTAAGGCTATACTTTTCATGATGTCGAGATATTTTGATAAACCTATTTAATATGATCTCTACTTATTTCACTCCTTTATCTTTTTGTAGTCATATCTTAAGACACCCTAGAGAACCATCTCTCCTTTGTGTAATTGTAGTGCCCCTCCTTGACTCATCCTTTATAAGAGGATGTGATAAACACTTTTATATTTTTGCATGTTCTTATATCTCTTGTCTCATTCTTATACTGATAGTCTCTTTGACATTAGTGGATTCATTATGATTTTGTGTGGATGAAGTTATGTCATGGACTATTATGATGAACAAACTTATGTGTAGTGATCTAGATGTACTCATTATTCATGTATGGATTAAATTGAGGATATGATGAAATCTTATTAGTGTTAGCCCCACTTCATGATTGTAATGGATGAGATGATGCTTTGTTGATTGTGATTTTCTTACTACTGTATTTGTGATAGAGATGATGTCATACCACTCATTATGAACATGATATGACGTTGTGATTCTCTCTCACTTGTCTAATCATTTATGATATATATTATGATACATGTTGTCTTATGGTTATTGGTGATTGCAGGAATTGCAGGTACTAGACATTGACTCCATCTGGTCTCACAGGTCTGAGCGTGTTTCTATCTCAAAGGCAAGCTGATTGGAGATGGCATGAGTTCCCTCTAAACACTTTAGGCTTAAGTTGTCATCCTTGTCAGTTTAATGCCATCTATTTAATATTAATGTGTGATCATTATTATTGGGAGATTAGTATTCGTTAATTTTTTTATGGATTCATATTATTTATTTAATTGTTTGTTTATTTATTTATATTTTTTGTGGCTTTATATTTAATTGGAGCATTTATTTATATTGCCTTTTATTTATTTTATTGGGATTTTATTTATTATTATATTTGGTTATTATATTATTACATTCTCTTGTTACTATTTGAGTAATTAAATATTATAAATCTTACCTACCCTATATTCCTATTGGTTGAGATTTGGGGGTAAGTAAATAATATTATATTCAATATTATCTTTTCCCTTGACTGACATATTCTATAGTTTTGGCATGAAGCTTATTTATTGGGCTTTTTGAGCATGTTGTCAGGTTAGCCTTTCAGGAATTATTTTTTTGGCTTATTGAAGATTTTGGTTGCTAGGAGTTTGCTTGGATTTGGCTTGGTTGAAGCTTTCTTGTATTTGGTTTTAGCTCTTCATCAAATTTGCCTTGCCATCACTTCTAATTTTCCAAGTTGTTTGTTTCTTCACTCTCTGTACATTTCTTTTTAGAAAAGATTGTCTTCTCTGTACGTGAAGAAAGATTGCTTGCCGAGAGATTTTTTGGGGAATGACTTTAAATTAATATTTATAAAGTTATATTATAAAGTTTGGGGTTATATGAATATATTTCTATGAGATTTATTTATTGGATTTTGTCATGAACAACTTTTGGAATTTCTTTTTGTGTTGTAGTGTGTATTCTTGTTCTTCTTGGCTGTCTAGTGCCAAGGACTGTGCATTTGTGCTACAATGGCCTTATTAACACCTTTTTACCCAAATGTATGGGGAGGTTCTGCTATTGTCCTCTGTGAATGATTATCTGGTTTTGCCAAGAGTGTCTCTCTATGCTATTTGAATGATGATTCTTGTACTGGATTCATTGTGGATAGTTTGTTTAGTCCTTTGGCTTCTATTTGTTATCATGTCACTAATAGTTGTGATTTCAGCATCATTAGTAATCTTTGTGATTTTTTCCTAGACTTGTCACAAGTTCTTGCTATCGTTTTTGAGTTTCCCTATGAATGCACTAATACCTTTATCAAATGTGTTAGTGTTTTGTCTGAAAGCATTGATCTTTCTTGTATATGCACTATAGTTACCTATGTATGCAATGTAGACTTTGTTGAATGCGCTAATCCAACTAGTATATGCGTTGTAACTACTAATGTATGCGCTAATGGAGTGCACAAAGCCATTTTGGAAATTGATGAAGGCACTATACTACTTTGTATATGTGCCATTTTGTTAAGCAGATGAGCTACTCTGTTCTGGTTATTGCATTTTGATGTTTTGGTCTTTTGTGATGATTCTTCCAGTTTTGTCTTTGTACCAAAGGATTTGGTTGATATCCTTGTGTCTCTCAAAGTTGATTATGGATTAGTTTTGGCTGTTTTATTATTGTTTTATGCTCCGACAAGTTGATATGCCTTGTCGTTGTTTAGCTCCAACAAGTTGATAAGCCTTGTTGTTGAGGTTGGTTTCATGTTTAGCTCCAGTGAGATGGTTGTGTCTCGCTATTGAGGATTTGATAATGTTTATGGTTGAGTAAGTGGATGTTGTCTTGCTCTTATTCATTGATATGCCAATTATTAATGAAGCTCTTGTTTATTTAATGGCATCTTGGCTTTTGGTGATTGTGTATATTGCATATGTTATGTGGATACTTTCATGATGTCTCTTTTGAGCCTCCTTGTTATCTTGATGATATTGTTTGTGTTACCCTAAGGTCTTGGAACATGGCTAGGGGCAATGGGTTTTCATGTGATGATCAGGGTCGGGAGAGATAGGCTACTAAGAGGTTCCTAGTAATGATGCTTGGAGTCTAGACCACCAAGGCACATCGAAAGTTTTCCTTGTTAAATAAGTGATAACATTAATAATTAATTAGATGGTTGGGTAATTAGGATTCATCTAAACAAGATAATAATGGTATGATGTGAGCCCCAAGACTTAGTCCTAGGGAGGGTGTTTCAGGATAAGCTTGGGAAGGCCATTAAGATGGAAAACCAAACTCTCTTGATCTCTCATAGGTTGAGACGGTTCCACATGTCTATCAGGGTTGATATTCCCCTTCTTTGTGAGGATGGCATGCAACAACATGACTATCAAGGTGTGGATATTCCCCTTTGTGTGAGGATGGCATGTGATGACACTCCACTCCTACATGTGTCCTTGTTCCCTATGCCATGGTTGTGGATACGCCTCTAGGAGTTTCTATGTTTTATGTTTAGCCTTGTGATGTGGTTGGCCTATTGGTTATGTGTTACTTCTTGGTTGTGGTTCCTGAGTTATTGAGCTCTCTTTGGTTGTTAGGTGTCAGTCTAGGTCTAGAGTGTGTGGGGGACATTTTTTCATCTCCTGGAACAAGGGGTGGTTCCTTTGGTTCTACATGGTTAGGTTGTTTGATGCCTTCTTCCATTGGGATGTTCTTCGTTGGTTTCTCTCATGCTTGGATATGGATTCTTATCTCTTCAGCGTATTGATGGATACATGTAGCAAATTGATGTTCACGATTCATATGGCATATGTATATATAGATATCATGAGATCTTTGTATTTATAGACTTAGAGCTATGCTCTTTGATGTAAATGGATACTGTACATGTGATGGTATTTGATGTATTAGGATATGGTTATGTCTCTTGTAGGAGAACATATTGATGTATCTTGTTGTATCATGGATATTTATTCATTGATGGAAATAACGTAATTGGATCTATTGAGGTGCATTCAGTGTTGTGTGTATGTCTATCGTGGTTAGAAATGGTTTAAGAATGTGGTAGTGCAGTAATATTTGTATCTTGGTTTGTCAGTATTTATGCATTTGAGGATTAAGGTTCATGGATGAATAATGATTGAATTGAAAATTATGCTTAGACTTGTGTGGAATCTTCTATTACAAATAAGGAACATTTGTACCTTAGATTTGATGTAGATATGTGCAGATAATCTTAAATTATGGAAATGGAATAGACATGTAGTAGATGTCATTAGAATTGACTTAAATTCAATATGATAATGATGTGAGGTTGGGAATTAGGAACACTTGGATTGGTGCTTTAAAACTAAATCTAATGAGATTTATTGTCTTTGCATTATTACTGAAAGGAAACATGAAAGATGGATTAGTAGATTACCTTATGTATAAGCATAAAGGATAAAATGATGGTTGTATTAGATTGTATTAGGTTATGGTAGTACTCATGAGGTTGTTGTTAGGATGAATTTATAAGTAATGGCATTGAGATACCCTAGGGAAGATAAAAGTTTAATGGTATTTAATTCTGCTTGCATTATGAGTTCATATGATTATGCTTTTATGTTATGTTCATGATGGATATGTGTATATAAAGTATATGGATATTAAATGAATATGAGTATATGGTTATATGTGATGAATTAGATGATGTTTTAAAATAAATTATCTATATTAGCATGTTAGATAGCTTTATTTCTCTAGGGTATTTTGGTGGGCATTACAGTGATGTTATTTATTTTGATGCTCTTATGGTCTCCTCTCACATGATAATAATATTTATGGTGACATGACTTACATGATGAATACAAAAATTTATTTATTATTCAAGGTTTTGTTGATCCTCGTAATATTATTTCCACCTCTATATCATTTAGTTGGTGTTCTCTTAATTTAGTAGCTAGGAGGAACCTAGAGATAGTGATTTAAGAAAACCAACATTTTTCACTCATAATCTTGTTGTACCTCATGATGAACTTCTCTACGATGTCATACTTTTGCATTGCATTATGCTTCATTATTTCATGATATTACAAATCATGAAGATCCATCTTCAATAATTTATATTGATTATTTAATGATCTATGATGATTTATTATTTTATCCTAGATTACATGATAATATTTTCGCTCTTATTGAAGACTTATTGTAAGATAACTTTGATGGATCTAGTGATGCTTTATTATATATAAAATTCATTATTTCTTGCTAACTATGAATACATAGAAGATGGCCCCTTGTTGATAAGTTTGAAAGATATGGCATTAAATTGCTTTGATTCATCTTTCCTATTCCATCATTCCTTCACCATTTTGAAACATGATTTTACAACATATGTGTTAGTGTAGGCTTTTATTTTTCTAGTGAGATAATTAATAAATTCCTATGTCCTAGGTTTTTCCTAAATTTTTATTAAGTTTTCTTTAGTTAATAAAGAGAGTTTAATTAATAACTAGCTATTAGATAAGGTTTTGATGTGTCACTATCCTAAAAGTGAGTTATACATTTTTTTCTCATATGGTGTTCACTCGGACCTTTAGTTGGATTTGTCACCAACATGTTCTCCTTAGTTCTATATAAACTCACTACCTAGCTTGTATTTTCATACATTGAGATTGATTCATGCAATCATTTCCTTGCAACTTATTTTTGAGCTCCAATGCAATATTATTATCTTGATATTTGCACATCTCTTGGAATCTCAAGTCTATAATTATGTTACTAATTTATAGTTTTATAGCTTATTTCTCTCTTAGAATTTTATTGATATTTCTAACATGATATTAGAGCTTTTTTGAGAGTTTAAGTACTTGGATTCTTTATTAAGAGGTTGAGTTTTTTATTATGAATCATGTAGATTCTTGTATTCTCTTCTCTTACATTTCAAATGATTTGGAGAATCATAAATGAATTATGAATATCTGTTAATTCATCTTTTGCATGTGTTTTTTTGGTGAGATCTAGTGGTTGCAGGTATTATAGTTATAACAAAAACATGTTTTACTAATTGTAGTGTCCTAAATTGTGCTCCCTTACAATTTTGTCCTCATTTGGGCCCTCACCTTGGCGTTCGTGTCCCAAGGCCTTATTGGAGCCTTGATTCTGCTCACACCATGCCATAATTTCATCTTTTTTAGCATGCACACTTTTTGCTCCCTATTTCTTGGTCCCTGATTGGTCAGGACGAGGGTGGTAGTGCTCTGGTCCTCCCACTTAGGGCCCATTTTGGGCCCCTTTAATGGTAACATCATTTGGGTGGGAACCTGGATCCCATGTTGGCTCATCTCAAAAAATTAAGTTGTTTTTCGACAAGCATGTATAAAAGGAGGTCTACCCCTCTTGTTTTGATATACATTCGATCAACTAGGAAATTTCAAGCAATCAGTCTTCTTTCAAGCATTGGAGTAGAAGTAAGGTTGATATTTAAGAACAGGATTTGACATTTGAATGTTCTATGTTTATGAAGACTTCATGAAACCCTAATTCCTTGTGGAGACAAAGAAAACTCCATTAAAAATGTATATCATTAGTGTTTTAGACTTTATTCAACATTTCCCTAAAAAATAAATCATTTCCATTATAGTAATTAAATTACATTTCATTTATATTTTATGGTTAATTCCAAAACTGGGATTTGACCTAAGGCAAACCAGTAATCCAAACCACTTTCCCTTCTCTATTGTGTATAGGAAAATGTGCAAAGTTGCAATCTTCAGAATTGGCTTTATATACAAAGATGAATAGGTTCCCCTTTGGATGGTGAAAAGTGTGGAGAACTAGAGTAACAAGCATTTTGGTCCCAACAAATCTGAGCACTCACATATTACTTTGATTCAATCGATCCAATTACTATAGCTCACTATTTATGCATTTTTACTTCAATTTCAGCCCATTCACCCTAATTTTAATATTTTCATAATTCAACTTAAAAGAGGGTATAAATATCAATTCCAGTGAATCCACTAAGAATTCTCAACCTTATCCTTGTTTATTTGAGGCTAGATCTAGTGGGTTGACCCCTCTTTAATGTGGTGGTTTCTAAGCAAAATATTAGTGGTTTTACTACATCATTGGGTGAAACCTTAATATTTTCACCATTACAGTAATTCAACATGTTCATAAGGCTCAAGAAAGTCATATTTGGATTTTTTCATTCAATTTGGATACCATATGGCATAGTTGATACAAATTTGGTGAAGTGAGCTTTCCATCCAAAAAGATATTGAATGGTTTTTTTTTGTTTTAACTCAATATTGTAGGTTGGATCTTGTTATTTCCTTTTTCTTCAACATGTGAATTTCACCTTAGAGATCTATTTTTTAAAAACAAATGGGCAATGAAAATCTATAGAAGATCACTACATGGTTAAAGAGGTATTCTTATCCAAATTTTGTATCAAATTCATTTTATATAAAAATTTAAACTTTTGGAAATTGTGAGCCTGGTGAGCATTGTAATATGGTAAAATAATTGTATTCATACTAATCATAAAGTTCCAACATTTTAATATTTAAGGGGGTGATTTATGATACTAGTGGAAAGGAGGGTATCCCTTGGTGTCTTTATTGCACTTTGCATTCTCTCTTTGTGCACTTACAAAAAATATTATTTCTTGCTTAAATGGATCAAGTAATAGTTTGTATGATCATAACATACAACTATTTTGATTCAAAAAGTAAAATATAAATCTACTTCAAAAAGTAAGATTATATAGGGTAAAAATGGGACTAGAAATTGAGCCAACAATTGAAGTAGAAAATTCAGAATGGATTAATAAGTGTGATGAAAATTTGGAATTTGGTGAATGTATATATCTCAATAATTTATCTTTCATTTTGAATCTATTTCTACACCAAATAATGTATGGATCACATTGAAAAAATTCTTTGGCAAGCAAGATTTTGGTAGGTCATCAATTGGAGAATAAGATATACAAGAATTATTCACCAAAATAAAATACAAGAATTATTCACCAAAATAAAATACATAAGATTGAAAGTGAAATAGCTTACAATTGAGAAAGATGACAAATAGTTTATCTTAAGTATTCTCTCTAATTTTGATACAAACTATTTAGTTTTTGTTTCTAAATTTTATGCTACTAAAAGTGTCTTGGGAGTTTCCTAAACAATGTCTTCTCTCTATGTGTTTGCAAATGAATTACAAAATAGTAGGACGAGTTGGTTTAAATGAGAACCGTCAAGCCTTTTAAGTCTCATACCTTGGCTATAAATTAGGGCCCTAAAATATTATAAAGGTGATGGTAAACAAAATGAGAAATAAAAAAATAAAAGAGAGAAGAAAAATATCATAAACAAGTTGTATCAAATTCTAAATCCTCTTCCTCAAAAGATAACAATTCTAGAAAAAGAAAATTTTTAATTGTGCCTTTTGTAAGAAAATTGATCATTATGAGAATAAGTGTCTTAAAAAGCAACTAGCTTGTCTCACTCATATTCTTGAGAAGAATGATACCAAAGTATAAAATTCAAGAAAGTAGGATTCATTGGTAGAATCCTCAAAAGCAATGGATTTTAGTAAGGTGAAAGGAAATGGTAATGCCCTTATAGATTTTTTATAGCTAGATACTTGGATTATTCACTCAATTTCTTCTCACAATAAGATTGATACATACTAAGTTTTATCATCCTTAGATCCATATTCAATCCTAGATATTCTTATGGGTAATAACTCACCAAAGAAGATTCTTGGGAGAGGGTTGGTGATGTTCTATGTGTGCCTTTTTTTATCAAATAACATACATGTACAAGTAAGAGAGTTGATAATAAAGCTAATCTCTATCACTTTGTTCACTTGATTCGTCTTCAACAACCTTTCTTACTCATTCAAATGAAGACAATTTTTGGCATCACTAATTTGGGCACTTGAACTACCACTACTTGCAACATCTCACCCAACGTGGCATGGTCTCAATATTGCCTATCTAGTTCATTTTTTTAAAATGATTTTGTTAAGGATGCATTCTTTTCAAGCATACAAAAAATAAATTTGACAATGGAAAATATTGGAGAGTTTCATTGGTTTTGGAGTTAGTACATAGTTGTTAGATGAATGGTATCCCAAACTTGCAATTACAAAATATTATTATTGATAGTTAAGAACAAGGGGGTGCAAGGGTACCCCTATGGGGTCTAGGGGCTCATTCGGCAAGTGGGGGGTTGTCTAGGGGTTGTGCACCCTAATAGGGGTTCAAGGGGAACCACCCTTGGAATCCACATTTTATATATTTTATTGTTGTAAATATGGACCATTTATCATTATGTCTTATACTGTGTTATCTTTTCATTCCCTAGAAGGAAACCCTATTTAATTTTGAGAATCATATTGTTGCTAGGTATGATGTATTTTGAGAGTTTGATAATTATTGTGTTGCCTTTGGATCTTTGGTTGGTGACACTCTTGTGAAAATATTTTTATGCAAGTATATTGTTATCTTTGTGATTTTGAATAATTTATTGGGTGGGTTTTAAAGTCTAGGTTTTTCTCCTAATTTTTTTTGCCCCCATTAATCACTATGTTGTGGTATGAATGGTGTTTATGGTTGATTTTGTAGTTGTTCTAAAGATCTGATTTTTTTTGCATAACCCTCCTCTCAATATTAGTGTAGGAAGTTTCTATGCTACCTTAACTTCCTTGCAATAGTGATTTGGTTGGTCCAATTCCACATCCATCATTTAGTATAGTTGCTTGATATATTTTGACCTTTATAGAAGATCTTTCCAAGTGCACCATTATGTATTTTCTCAAACAAAAGTCTAAATTATTTCATGCATTTATGTACATCAAATAATTTATGAAAAAATAGTTTGGGAAGTCCTTCAATATTCTACATACAAATAATGGAGAGAAATATGTCAACCACATGTTTTAGAAATTGTTCTATAGAAAGAATCATCTTACAACATTTGGTTCCCTGCATTCCTTGGTAGAATAAAGTTCTAACATAAAATAGGAGAATCAATCCTCTAAAGAGATGTCTAGTTGTTGGTACATTCCACATCTTTGGCACCATCGTATTAGATAAAAGCTATCAACTACATGCATGTTATATTTAGAGTATATTTCCTCATTGAGCTATGCAGAGGATAACTTATTTCCAAGATTGGATCGCTGACAAATCCCTTTGTTTTGTCTTTTGATCCCTCCTATGTCTTCTATCTTGATAAGGATAAGAGAATAAAGGCACTAAATGATCATGCATACATGGCTCCCCAAAATCAAAATGAGGACATACATGTTGATTATAAATAATTCAGTGTTCCATTTAACTATTACCATTGCTCCAAGATTTATCAAAGGTATAGCCACCATATTTGGAGTCAACCTATATCAAAATCCCTATTGATATATCAACTAGACATCTCCATGGGATATACTCATATGCTTACAAGATTTGAATGCCATACATTATAGACTTTGTTCATCAATTTTTAGGTAAGATGACATTATGACATGAAGATCATATAAATTAAAGTACAATCAAATGGTTTACATAATGTGAATGTAGATATAACTCAATCACTCTCTATATATAGATAGAGAAGAGAGAGAAGGATAGGAGAGAGGAAGAAAGGTGTAAAGGGAGGTCGAGAGAGGGGGTATATATATTATTTTTTCATTTCAAGGATGTCACAATTAGCAGACTAAATTTAAAATATTAAATAATCTATAGAGTGTAAGTGGTTGCACAAAATCGATTCAAAGATATCACTTCTATATCAAGACCTTCATTGCACACATACCATCATTGTTACATTTCGTACCAATTGAACTCATTTTTTGCATGAATGAATACAAAAAAAATTGCTAATTGACCTTCCACACCTCTTTAATGGTCTAAAAATTTGACACGAAAAGGAATTCAATGCAAGAGGTTGGGGTTTTAGAATCAAGAGGTTCCAAGGAAATGGTACTTTCTTGCATCTCCTATCTTGACAATTTAAAAAAAAATGAGAACTGTAGAATAATGCATTTATATGTGAATTGCAGTAATATACCTCTTCAATGCACCCATTACACATCAAGATACGATTGCTAATTCATTTAATACAAAAGAAACATAAAACCTATATTCACTTTTTAAATCAAAAACATTTAAAAAAAGAAACTCATTCATTATCTAATAATTCTCCATCCAAAAATATATATACCTTAATAAACTATAATTTTTCAATGATGACCACTAAAATCCATGTGTACTTAAACCCTAAAAAAAACCCCACTTAAAATTTTACTCCTCCTCTGAGACCACTTTGTCCATTAAAATGGATGTACCTTTGATTAGACTTCTAAGTTGAATTCAAATGTCTAAGGGAAGACATATGGTCCCACACTGTAGTACAAGCCATACTCTTCTTATGGTCACATAAAGTCCACACCTCTGTGGCATTAGAATAAATTAAACTTATAATCAAAACCCTAAATTTGCTAACAAAATAAGCTCAAAATTTTCTTGGTATTTGTAATTAACATGTAAACTAAAATCCCTAATGTATATAATAATAATTTCCTTAAAGTCAATCATTTAAAATAAATAATAAAAGTTGATTTTTTTCTCTCTTAAATTCAAATAACTTTCTAACAAGTATATAATTAGTCACATCTTTACACCTTGGTAAAGCACTTGCATTCTAATTAAGTCTAATAGCATTAAATATTTAGCCGACCAGCTATAAATTCCTTGTAAACGTGCAATCCTAATGAAAACAACTTCAAACATATTTATAAAATAATCAATTCATGGGACCACTTCATACTTTAAAAGTGTGATAGTGAAAAATTAGATATCCATGTCCTTTTTTCTTCATCTAGGGACCACTTTCATTTAGAATGTTTTTAATAAATATAATATATTTATAAGTGGTATATTCTTGTGTGAATTATATTCACAATACTTTTCTATTTTGATCTTATCGAGAATCTATTTCGATATTCACCACACTAAGTTATATGTATGGATGTCGAATTGACCTCAGTCATTTTCATGGTCCTGAATTTGAACCAAAAAAAATTAAAAATTTAAATTTAATATAAATCTTACTAACTCCCTCATATTCACCATTTCTAGGCTGATTTGGTGTGTATTTGTGTGTTATGTTGTATTTAAAAATATTCATTAATTAATTTAAAATTAGCTAAGCTTCATTAAAAGATCTTTTGCATGAGAGCATCATGATTGCATCATCATCCTAGATATATTGCATATTTACCTATTATTATTATTATTTTTTATCTTAGTTCATTGTCATTGAATCAATTTGCTCGGGGGTCTAATAAAGGAGAAAATGACCTTGCAAATCAATATATTCGATAAAGGTGCATCATTATTCTAATAGTTCACTTATGTGGGTCCAAATCTAAGTATGTGCATCAAATCACTTTAGTGGATGTGGAGATCAAATCAAAAGGTGCAGATTTAAACCCAAGAAAGACATTGTCAATTTACAATTTTTAAGGTGGTTGTCAAGACAAGGCCCTAATTTTTACCATATTCAAAAATCAAAATTTTTATACCTCATTTGCCACATGTTCCGTCATTGAAACCTGAATGCAATATCACATAATTTATTTAATGTAAATATTAGAATTTGTATTTGATTATTTATAGTCACAACACATATATATGTAGACTAATTATTTTATTTTTTAAATTAGTTTGTATTTATTCAAGTATGATTTATTTTAATTACATAAAATGATGAGCTCAACTTATCTTACACCTTATAATATTTAACCTTAGGGATTCTATATATATATATTTTATCATTCATCCTAACTCCAATTAAGATGTTGACTCCAGTCTTTGTTTATCGTCTTCATTTATTTATATTAAGGTTTGTACCTTTATTGCATGATCACTTTTGATCCCAATCCAGTGACCCTTGTTTGTACATCATGGATACATATTTTCTCATGGACTCTCATAGTTCATTATCCTTAGCCTCTATGCTTTGTAGCAACCAATTTCTTCCATCCTTGATACTCTTGTGTCTCTTTATCCTATGGATGGGGATGTCTTTTCCATAGCAGTTTTCTTCCATCATAGATGTGATTTTTTCTTCTTGAAAAAATTGGTTAGTATCTTTCCTTTCCTCTTACATATGTGTGCTTCTCTTGTCCACGAGATTCATGTTTCTTCTCCAATATTTTATAATGTTGAAAACATAATATACTATAATGATCACCAATTCATGTATTGTTGAAGGTTCCTCTTCTTGTTATGTTCTCCCCTATGTAAGTGTCTCTTTTATAGATTGAATTTAATAATAACTTTAGGTTAATCAACTATTTGACAATATATGTGGATGAGTATCAACATCTGTTTGACACAACTTATTATTATAAATAAATTTACAACTTTATAAAGATTAGATGGTGTAACCTCCATAGTATGAATCCATGGATGACCTGATAAGACATGATATATACTAGTTTCCTTGTCACTACATGGAATATAAAATTTACAAAAAATTGTATGACTATAGTAGGAAGATACATAATGCCCATAAATTATTTATTAAATATAGATTTGATATAGATCTAGAGTATTCATATCCATGTTTAAATTACTTAAAATTATCCTCATTACATATATTCAAACTAGAATCATTATCAACCAAGGCATCCTTAATATTTAATGTGTCTTCTAATCTTTGAGTTCAATGAAAAAAGGTCAATCTTGACTTTCTTGAGCCTTTTGAACATTAGGGAATAGTTAAAAATACCTTCGGGATTACCAAAAAGCTACAAACATCTAGTTTACACAAGAACACCTATGTAAAATAGGATCATATAAATTCTTATATTCTTCTAAACCATTCTAATTCTCTAGACATTTGAGGATGCAAGAGAAGAGCATATTAGGTTTTAGATTAAAATAATAGCATTAAATTAGTCTCAAAACTCTAAAAAATAAGACAATAAAATGAATTATACCAAACAAACTAGCTTTGATACCATGTTATATTCTATGAGAAACAAGGATTTGAGTCAAGATATGATGTTGATGATATATCACAAGCATTGCAATTGATAAATGATCAAAATCAAAATAGAAAAATGTAGAGAGAATCTTGAAAAGAGAAAACTCAAGAGACAATAAGCAACAAAGTATAAGAAATGCTCACATTACTCTTTTCGATTAGCAAAGAAGAGAGATGTGTGTTGTATATATAGTGAAAATATGGAACATATACATTCAAGAGGTGTAATAACTCCATTGCCCAAAATAGGAAAGGCTTTTACTTTCTTAATAAATATCAAATTACATGGTTGCACCTACTCATATGAAGATAAGCTAAATGTTATGAGAGGTGCACAAAATCTAAAAGAGGGTGTGATATTCTACTACCCAAGTATGTGTGAGAGAGATAAATATAAATAATGTGTTATGCCATGTGTCCTCATAATATAACCAAGTCTAGAAATAGCATAAGAGAGCTTAATAATATGTATAGGAAAAATGAAACATCTCCAAATATAAGGAAAATAAAAAAACCTACACTACTAAATACATTCAACAAATCCAATGCATTTATTACACCTATACATGCACACATTTCAATATACACATTATCTACACTAATTTAATTCTTTTTATGTTTGATATCATTCCACAATCCCAAGGTCAACCTCAAAGATGCTAGTCATTTTTGCCATTGATGTCGAGGCATCCAAAAGATTGCAATTACTGTCATGTCATATCACAACATCTGATTTTCAAAAAGACAGAGTCAAGTACATTTGATAGATCTCTTATTGTTATTTGTATACTCTAGTTTTAGTCATTCCTAACTATATAGCACATGTTGTTGTCTAGAAGTATCTATGGTAGCTTTCTAAGGTTTGTTGCTCTGAATTAGTATGTGCACTCAGTTGCACTATCATGGTGTTTGGCTCCAATTCTATCATATTTGAGAGTTGTGGCTTGCAGTTTGGAAGTAAAGGAAAACTATGTATATGAGGTACCATATTCCAGCACTTCAACTGATTTTGTCAAGAGGATAGAGAATAGAGATGACAAAGTGTTCACAATGTTAGCTGGTTGACTATGTTGATGTTCTAGATCAATGTGTCAGAGGAAGGTCTTGTGCACTATCTAAAGGAAGTGTGTGAAGATTATTTGGGACTAGTTGATTCTATGTTAGATGATGCACAATTTGTCCCTACTCCTTATGTAATGTGTTGATTTTAGGACCTAGTCAACTACATGCTTGATTGATAAATTAGCATAAGGCCAACTTGTAGATACTATAATAATGTTCTAGTCTTACTTGTGAATGTAATTAACAATGTAATGTATATATATTATTGATCTAGGCTCTTTCCTTGTGACTATGTGAAGTAAGAGTGGTAGAGGAGATGTGCGAGTTTCTTATTCAATTATTTGAGATGAATTAAGGTGTGTGAATCAAGTTGCAAATCCTATACACATTGAGAGAGTGTTTTGTAGTAGAACATATCTAGTTGATGGGGGGAATTTGAGTTTGGACTCGGTTTGCATAATTCATATCTTATTTTTGATATTAAAAGCAACAAAAACTGGGTGTTGGCCCAAAGTACAAAACACTAGTAACTGCAAATTAACAATATATTAACTGCAAACTACTAGTAAAACTAGGAACCTAATAATAGTAAAGACCCAAGAGCTTTGGGATAATAGTCAAAACAAAAAACACTAACAGTAAATAAAAATATACTAAAAGTCCCCGCCAAAAAGGCTAAAGCAAGAGTAAAATAAGCCCAACCCCTAACAGTTCTTATTTATTCTACAACCTGCCTGTTGGAAGACATTCATCCACTCCTCAGTCAAGAACTTGTAGAGTTCCCTTTGGTTTTCCTTGTCTTCCTTCGATTGACCTACCATGTTTTGCTGGAGAAGACACAACGTAGTGGCAGAGCTATGCATAACTTTGAGCCCAAATATTGAGACTAATCCCATTTTCTTTCAATGTCGTCCACCCTCTCCTTTATTTTGGCCAATTCAACTTCTAGCTCCACACATTTGGAATAGGTCCCTTCCCGAACAATTTGACAGGTGGGTAAAAGAACAAACTTGTGTCACACTTTTATAAAGGCACCGACCAACATAACTGAAACAGTTTAACTTCGACCGCATAAAAGTGACATTTCTAAATTAAATTTTGAAATGATGTAAACTGATCAAATGTAGAATTATTAGTGAAATTTATGTCTATTATTTTTTAATTTTTTTAGGAAAAAAATTGATATTTTTTTTATAAATTCAAAGACAAATTTTTCAATGCTGAAAAATATTGAAAATCAGGGGTTTTAGTCGGCGCCACCAAAAAAAATGAAAATGGACTTATTTTTTCAGATTTTTTTTTTCCTAATAGAGAACATATATATGCAATGTTTAAAAATAAAAAAAAATTTGTTGTATATTTTTCTTGTTATAATATTTTGAAGTCCAACATAGCTAAATTTGATAGTTTTCATTCGACATCACCTTTTGACTCTTAAATTTATCATTATCCAAAAAACAAAAATACCCTTTTCGAGAAGATTCTCTCATCTAGTGAAAAATAATTTTTAATTTTTTTTCAATGTCATTTAATATTTATTTTTTAATTTCTAATCAGCCTCTTTTTTAACATTAAAAATCTACTCTCAATGTTTAATTAATAAAAAATATTAAAAATTATAAAAATAGTAAAAAAATTATATGACCAAATTCGTGACTTCAAGCTCTACAAAAGGGTATTTTTAGATTTTTGTAAAAAAATAATCTACTTGAAGAAAATTGAGAAGAAGTGAGAAGTTTGAGAAATATAAAGTTTTTCACCATTTTTGTGCCACATCACATGACACAAAGGCTAGTCCGGTCGAACTCAGTCCGGTCGGACTAACCTTAGTTATAAGATTTTAAAAAAAATTAATTTGTTTTTAATGGAAGAATTTGAATGAAGGGGAGCCCAACTGAACTGAGTTCGACTGAAGTGATTCTGGTCGAAGTGAGTTTGGTCAGACTCCTGACGCTATTTTGGTGCCACACATGCGCCACGTGGTTCTATGTAGCCTGGGGGTAGTTCGGTCAGACTACCCTCAGTAGGCTCAAAGTGTGACATAGATCCATGCTTTTCCCTAGGTCCCTTCTAGTTTTTTGGTTGCCTCCTCCTCCTCTTCAGGCGTCATCTCCTGTGTTAGGTCTAGCGGGCCTTCTTTGGTTGAGTCTAAGATACGAGTAGAACTATTAGTAGAATTAGAATCAACATCCCTTTTAGACTCCTCCTTACTGGTAAGGACCATTTGGAACTCATTAACAATTTCTTTGATATTCATGTCATCATTTGCTTCAAAGTTTGACTTGTCAATGATCCTCTTCCTCCCTGAATGTCTTTGCTTCGAGGCGAGCCTATTGGAGCACCTTGGAGTACTAGTATCATCCACCAAGTCCTCTTCTGAGTCCACCTCCTCCCGAATGACTTTAGCTTTCTTGATTTTGGTCGATTCCAGATTAATATGGAAGGGGTTTTTCTTGGATAGAGTCACAGAGTCAGGGGTTTTGTTGGTTAGGGAAGCAGGCTGACTCTGCTCGAAGTGAAGGAATGGTCTCTTAGAATCTTTTGTCTAGCTCAGTCCTGACATATCCATAACATTAACAGTGGGAGAAGGGAAAATGTTGGTGCTTTGTATAGCGATAGCATGGGGTAGGCAAAGAGAAAGGTAGAAGTGATAAAGCCAAAAGATAAGACACTGGTGAATAGGGACAAAATTTTTACCCTGAGACTTGGAATTATCAATTGCTTCAAGAACCACATTTTCAAGGGACTGAAGGAGGAAAAAAGGGAAAGCAATCCTAGTGTTATTGCGGAAATGGTTGAGAAGAGAGAAATGGTAGTAGTATGGAACTTTAAACCTTCCTTCCAGAGTAAAATATTTCATAATCATCAGATATACCTTGTCCCATGGGTTTGGTAACTCCTCCCTATCGAATCTTCCTTGAAGCTTGACTGGGTGCTCATTATCCCTGAAGAACTGGTTGAGACTTTGGAAATCTATAACCCTACTAGTTTTTTTCCATCTCCTTCCTTTTATTGAAATCCCAATCACCTAAGCGATGTCTTCCTCATTAATTTCGAAGGAAATCCCTTCGATAGTGACCCTATGTTTTGTCCATGAGGAGGAAAACTAGGTTAAGAGGATTTCATCGTGCCCATTCATTGATTCGATGAACTGGGCCACCCCCTTCCTTGTAAATATGCTACATACTTCCTTGGACCTAAGGTCTTCATGGGTATCAGGTTTCATCCTTACTCTATCGTCTCCCATACTATCGACTTCAATAGAAATAAATTTCATAATGAAAGGAGAATTACTACACTCACTATCCATTTGGCAGAGATTTACTTTTAACAGGTTTTGTAAAGGCATCGTAATTGGTAAGGCCATCATGAATTTGTAGGTTATTAATTATCCCATAACAAACAACCATCCTCCACATGTGTCAAAATATTTCCCCTTTTAAAACAATGAGGGTAATGAACTGGTTGAGATCACACCAAATATTTTCACCGATGGGAGGGCCAATAAGCTTTTTATTAGCGGCCATGTGGTGACGCCATCCTATAAGTGACTTGAGTTCTTTAATAGGAGGGTAATCATGATTTTTAGGCTCTAGGAACTTGCAATTATGGATAGAAGTCACATCATCAACCCCTCCTTCCATAGTAGTCCAATTAGGCATGGAATTTGAATTCGCTGCCACCTCATCCATTCTTGCTCTTTTTACTGTTTCTTAGTCAGTAAGTTCAAATTATTTACCGCCTTCTTCAAACTCAAATATTGAGTCAAGATCCCATCCTTCTCAATGTCACTATGAAGGCCAATAAGAAGTAGATAGAGGAAGAGTAAGAGATAGTTATCCATCAAACTCAAGAATTATTACAGTTCTCCTCTAAGAGGAGTGTTTGTATCCGCCTAGGTAGGGCTTCCCTGTTCCTCCAAACTCTAATACCATCAAGATAAAATCCAATGGCCACCATAGAATCAACACCTCTATTCCTTTCTCTAAAAATGAGTGATAGATACATTATTCAAGCCAAGGAGAAGCTTATTAACATCATTTATAATGTACATCAATTTCTAACTAGCTTTTGCAATACCTTTGGTGGCATCTATAACTAGTTTAGAAACACCTTCAATGACCAGAGATTGAATATTCAAGGAAAGGACAACTTTAATTCCCTGGTATAGGGTCATGCATTTAGCTTGATTGTTAGAGTAACTGTTAAGGTTTCATGAGAAGGCAGCAATAAGTTATCCATTGACATCTCTAATCAGTCCTCCGCTAGTTGCCATCTCCTATTTTATTGCCCCATCAAAATTCACCTTACACCAGTTGTGAGCAGGGCGAGACCATTTGGTATTTTTTCAGGCTAAAAAGTTAGAGTTGTCAATAATGGTGACATCTTTAGATAATCCCCAGGTGGTAACCATTTTCTCATCAAACTTAGATGGGGTTGAGTTGGGCATTTACAAGATATAATTGAGAGGTTCTCAAGAAGAGACTTGCACAAAGTGTGGAAAACAACATCAACAGACTTTTCAAAATCCTTAAAAATATGATTATTTCTCTCCTTCCATAAATTCTAGTAGAAATGTGGGGGGATTTGCTTCCAGAGTTACTAGATAGTTGGGTTTTGGAAGGGGTATCTCCATTCTTCAATGAATCTTTGAAGTGTACCATTACCAACCCAAGAAAAGTCAAGTTGCTCAAGGACCTTAGACCATAATTGGACAATAAACTTGCAGTTTAGCATGAGGTATAAGATGGATTCTTCATCCTCTTTACATAGTGGGCACTATTTTGGTAGTTGGAATCCTCTTTTGATAAGGTTATCCCATGTTAGGATCTTTCCATGCAAGGTTGTCCACCAGAAGAAATTGATTTTGGGTAATAATTGGGGGTTTCAAACCTTTTGCCATGGTCCATAGGGTAGGTCATTCCTTAAAAGTTCTATGTAAGCTGATTTAACCAAAAATTTACCTTTGTTCTCCTTTTTCCAAAAGAAGATGTCAGGTCTAGGGAATAGAGGGATCCTAACTCTGTTCAATTCCTTCTAGAGCTCAAGAGATTTTTGTGCCAATACTGGGTTATTTGTGCAGTAGAGCCCAATGTTTTTCCATTTGTGGTGGGGAGAGATGTAATCCTTCACCAAAGTGTCAAAGTGATGCTTGCAATGGGTTTGTAAATCGTAAAAGCCTGGATTTGCGATTAAGGGTCCCTCTCCCAACCAGTCATCCTCTCAGAACCTTATGAGGTTACCATCGCCTACTTTCCACTAAAGGTTCTCCATGATGAAACCTTTACATTTTAGAATATTGTTCCAGACTTTCGAGTCAGGAGGAAGATCTCTCTTCGAGAGAACCAAAGGAAAGTCTTGGGAATTAAGATACTTAGATCTCATGATATAGCTCCAATTAGCTTCACCAATAGAGAGTCACCATCCAAGTTTGGCAATTAGGTCCCTATTGAGAGTAGGGATTCTTCCAATGCCCAGGCCCCCCTAGTTTTTCGGTAGACAATCAGTGTCCCAATTGAAAAGGGTCAATCACTTTTTATCTTCCATGCCTGTCCATAGGAAGGTTTTCCATATTCTCTCAAGTTTCTTTTCCATATAACCAGTGATTTTGAAAAGAGATAGAAAATAAACCAGGATGCCTTGTAAGGAGGTAGAAAGAAGTTGGAGTTTCCCAACACTACTGATAAGCTTCCCTTTCCACCCCACCAATTTCTTCTACAATCTTTCAAGGATGGAATTCCAAAAGTTTGAAGTCACCTCCTTAACAGTGAGTGGGAGGCCAAGGTAGGTTCCTGGAAGGGTCACACTCTAACAACCCAAGATACAAGTGATCTTGTTTTGGAGATCCAAAGTGATGTTGAAAAAATAGATACTACTCTTTTGGTAGTTGATGTGTTGGCCCAAAGAAGAAACATATCTTGAAAGACAAGATTTTCATTCTCTAGCTTCAACCACAAAGGCCCTTCCAAAACTTATTGTATCATCCACAAATTATTGTGGGAAAAGGGGGGGAAGGGTGGAGGCAGCCTTGACACCATTAATTATATTTTTAAGGATTAGATTTGTAAAGTTTCTACTTAGGACCTCAGCTAGCGAGATGAAGAGATAGGAGGAGAGATGAAGAGATAGGAGGAGAGGGGGTCCCCTTGCCTGATACCTTTACCAGCACCAAAGAATCCACTGGGAGTCTCGTTGACCAAGACAGATAAATTCACCATACCAACACACCATCTTATAACGCTGATGAGTTTATCCAATAACCCCATCCATGAGAGAACCTTGTACATGAAGCTCCAACAAACCTTGTTGTAAGCTTTCGAAAGGTCCAATTTGAGCGTCATACATGGCAACTTCATTTATCCATAGAGTGGCTGAT
The DNA here is from genome assembly GCF_030272615.1 of Cryptomeria japonica. Taxonomy (NCBI): domain Eukaryota; kingdom Viridiplantae; phylum Streptophyta; class Pinopsida; order Cupressales; family Cupressaceae; genus Cryptomeria; species Cryptomeria japonica. The sequence goes on along the minus strand of NC_081415.1, from coordinate 200,846,663 downwards.
CTCATGAGTGGTGACAATTGTGTCAATGATTTTTTGACCCAAAACAAATCCTTGTTGAGTATTACTTATAATATTCTTTAGGAAAGTTTTAATTCTATTAAACAATATTTTGGACAAAAACTTATAGATGGTTTTGCAGAGGCTTATAGGCCTAAAGTCCCCAATAGATTGTGGGTCTTACACTTTTGGAATGAAAGAAATGTAAGTATTATTGAGTTTCTTGAGGAGTTTACCTAAGTAGAACAAGTCCTTGGTAGCTCTTACACTATCATCAACAATAATATCCCAGAATTCTTGGAAAAAAGTTGGGGGAAAACCATTGGGTCTAGGGGCTTTATGATGGCGTTTGCCTAGCTTGCTCACACTTCACCTAGTTGGTGTTGCTCAATTCCACCAACCTCTCTAGGTCTAGCTATGCTTTAAGACCTCCAATTCCTTCTCAATCTCTTCTAGGTCTTTCTTCTTGTCAATCTCAAGGTGTTTGCATCAAGTGTTTAACTAGGAACCCTACCATTTCAAGGTGTTTCCCACTTGCTCATTCTTGTGGTCTTGTCTTCAAGTTGTCAATTTTACCACCTACTATTGTGAGTTTCTATAGAGGTGTGGAGGTAGAATTTAACATGGAATTAATTCCATTTAGGTCCATTTTTAGTGTGCATCCATCATTCTTTCTACCGATTTCACCATTCTGCTTAGAAAAAGGGCTACAAGGAATGAGCCCCTATTAGGCCTCCAAAATCCGGTTTTTGTGGGTTTAGAGGAAAACGGTCCAAAAGACCCTACAACAAGGTTTTATTTTCTTCAACCATACACCTATCCCAAAGTGATTTTAGTGGTTTTGGTTTCTCAACTCACCATACAATGCCCTAACCCAAAAATGAGGGTTTTAAAGGATTTCTAGGCCTCCCAACCAGCAGTGACTGGTCAAGTTTGTGAAATGGGAATCTTATGGTCTTTTCAAGGCTTCTCCTTGCAATGGAAACTCTATATGGACTCATGGACCTCTCCAAAAGGTTTGGTTGTGGTTTAGTATTCACCCCTGCACTTTGTACTCCAATTTCACCCTATCTTCTCTAGCCGGGTTGCTCCTGGACTCGCCTAGAACAAGGTGATAGCCATGTCAGATATCACTTCCATAAATTATTCCTAAATATGTACACTTTAAAAGTGGTTTCCTTCCATGTCCCAACAGGCCATGATGGTAGCACGGAGGGATTTTATGGGACAACCATTTTACACAAAATTGCTATTCACAAGCCAAAATTGGTTGATTGAAAACAAAGCAATGAAAAAAATAACACACACTAACTACAAAGCTTGAAATGAATCAAATGACTCTAAAACACATCAAAGAAATTCAATGCATTACTAGATCAATGGATTCAGTCCATTTGTATTCACATTGTGAGCAAAATAAGCCAAAATATTGACAAACAGTCCGAAAATGAGTAGTTTCAGATTGTTGATCATACAAAAACAAAAATCCAACCTTGGTAACCATGAAAGAGGAGGTTCTTATATTATTCCCCATGTGTGGAGGAATTTCTAGGGCTTCGTACTATCCCTAACTCCATCGCTAAGCATTTTAGGACAAAAGTTGTCATGACAACTTTTACAATTTTGCACTTTTTGCTTTGCCAACCTATAAAACCTATTTTAATTCATTAATTGTGACTTTTTAAGAATTCCTAAGACCATACTAAACCTCTTGCATTCTCACACCAATTTTTACCACTTTTGACCATCAAGAAGGTCAATTTCCTACTCAAACCACTACTTATGCACAAAATGCAAACCTAGGAAGAAACTAACTCAACTAGGCCTACACTTGACTCATCACACTCACTCTTTGGACCCTCCTGGAGTCCTTATTAAGAACCTAACTTGGCTAAGGTCAGTACAAGACAAATTTGAGAAAAGACTATAAGCCTAAGTCCTAGGTGCTCCTGCACCATTCTCCCAAACAAAAGAAAACTAAGTCACCTCCTTGGGGATTAGATTCTGATCAATGCCTAACTTCTTAAACTCTGTCTCAATCACCCATGTAGCTTCATCATCATCCATACCCTGCCATTTAATTAGGTGCTCCCAATATATTTGATGCCTTCTCTTCTTAGCGATCCTTAAGCTCAATACCTTTTTAGCCTTTGGATTTGGTTTTGTTGGTAATCAAAGGTTGTTTGCATCATCTGATACCTTTGAGTGACTACAATCTGAACCTTGAATTGGTTCTTTGTAGGAAACCATGTTACTAGGTAGGTCCACCTTGTATGAATTTTCTCCAAACTTGGATAGAATGGCACATGGACCCAACCTTCTCATTTGCAACGTGTTAGGTACCCCTTGCTGTAGCCTTGCTTTTTTTAGGTGCACCATGATAAGGTCTCCTACTTGGAATTGTAGGTTCTTCCTTCTCTCATCAAATTTTTGCTTGATCTTGCTTGTGTTCTCCTTCAATGCTTGCTTGACTGATTCATGTACCTCCTTCATTGACTAAGCAAAGTCTTCTGCATATCCACTTCTTGCTGGTACATTACTTAAGTCCCTTAACTCCAAAATACCCCTTGGGTGAACACCATAGACTAGTTCAAAAGGGCTCTTGCTAGTGGTCCTATTTATTATGTCATTGTAAGCATATTCAGCTTGTGAAAGCACTTGATCCCATGTGTGACCATACCCATTGGTAAGGCACCTCAATAAGTTCCCCAAGCTCCTATTCACCACTTCGGTCTGCCCATATGTTTGTGGATGGTAGGCTGATCCAAAAGATAGGTTGATGCCAAGCTTTTGCCAAAGTTTTTTCTAAAAATGACTCATGAACTTTGAGTCTCTATCTAAAACAATTCTCATGGGTAAACTATGTATCCTTATCACTTCCTTGAAGAAAAAATGAGCTATTTGGCATGCATCATGAGTAGTCTTGCAAGGTACAAAGTGGGCCATCTTACTAAATCTATCCACAATGACATAAATGTTGTCAAATACCTGCTTTGACCTTGGTAACCCTACTACAAAGTCCATGCTAATGCACTCCCAAGGTCTATTTGGTATGGGAAGAGGTTGGTATAAACTGACATTTGAAGAAGTACCCTTGGCCTTTTGGAAAACTATACAAGTTTCCACATACTTTTTCACATTTTGATTCATCCTTGGCCAATAATAATACCTTTGAACCAACTCTTGAGTCTTATTGACTCCAAAATGGCCACTAAGGCTGCCATTATGCTTCTCTTGTATGAGATTTTCTCTCATTGACCCTCTAGGCACACAAAGTTCTCCACCTCTAAACAATAGTCCATCTTGTAAGGTAAAATCAGAATACTCACTATGGAAATGATTTTGGTATTCCTTGCACACCTTGTAGGCATTTGAGAAGTCTTCATCCTCCAGGTATAGGTCTCTAAAACTATCAATATCTATGCTCCTCAACTGAATTTCTTGGACTGTCAAGAGTCTTCTGCTCAATGCATCAGCAACCTGGTTCAACTGTCCTTTTTTGTGTTTGATTGTGAATGTGTAGGCTTGCATGTACTCCACCCATTTCATGTGTTTATGACTGAGTTTGTCTTGTGAGTTTAGAAAGCTCAAAGCTTGGTTGTCCGTATAGACTACAAATTACTTATGAAGGAGAGAGTGTCTCCACTTCCTCAAAGCCTGCACTAAAGCATATAGTTCCAAGTCATAAGAGGAGTACTTCCTCTTTGCATCACTTAGCTTCTCACTATGGAAAGGTACTGGTATTTCTTCTTGGCTTAGGACAACACCAATTGCAACATTGCTTGCATTACATTCCACTGTGAAGAGTTTCTCAAAACTAGGCAACACTAACACCAATTGAATAGCTATCTTCTCCTTCAAGGTTTCAAAACCTCTATTTTCTTTTTCATTCCATTAAAACTTTTCCTTCATTCGACCTCTAATAGTGTCCAAAATTGGTGCACATATAGCATTGAATTTCCTAATGAACTTCCTGTAGTACTGAGCTAGTCCATGGAAGCTTCTCACCTCTGTTGTTGACTTAGGAGTAGGCCAAATTACTATGGCTTCAACCTTGTTGGGATCCATCTTGAGGTTTCCTTGAGAGAACACAAACCCAAGGTAAACCAACTCCTACTTAACAAATTCACACTTGTCCAAGTTCATGGTTAGCTTTTCATCATACAATCTTTGTAGCATATTTTGCAAATGATTAATATGATCTACCCTATCCTTACTGAAAATGAGATTATCATCTAGATATACCACCACAAATTTACCTATGAATTCCTTCATCACCTCATTCATGAGTCTCATGAAGGTGCTTGGAGCATTGGATAAGCCAAATGGCATTACAAGCCATTCATAAAGATCCTCTGTTGTCTTGAATGTAGTTTTCCACTCATCACCCTCCTTAATCTTAATTTGGTGGTATCCACTTTTAAGGTCAATCTTTGTAAAGTAATTGGCTTCCCCTAAACAATCCATTAGGTCTTCTATTCTAGGAATTGGAAACCTATATCTAATGGTGATCCTATTTATAGCTCTAGTGTCAGTACACAATCTCCAAGTACCACCTTTTCTTGGAGCTAACATGGTAGGGACAACACAAGGGGTAATGATTTTCCTAATTAGGCCTTGGTCTAAAAGCTCTTGGATCTGCTTGGCAATCTCAACATTTTATTAGGGAGTCATTTTGTAAGATGCCTTGTTAGGTAGGGATGCTCCGGGAATAAAGTCTATTTGATGGCTTATGGTTCTTTTAGGAGTTAAAGTGGTTGGTTGTCCATCATTCACTATGTCTTTGAACTTTTTCAATAGGTCTTGAACCTCTATTGGAAAATCTGGCTGCTCTTTCTTGTCTTCCTCTTTAGGCTTCATTACTAGTGAAAACCCTATACCTTCACCTTCCTCAAGTGTCTTCAAGAACTTTTTTTCACTCACCAAAAGAACATTAGGACCTGCTGCCCTCTTTTCACCTTCCTCAAGGATGGATTGGATCTTGAATGTGACTCCATCTTTCTTGAATGAGTATGCATTCTTGGCTCCATCATGAATAGCCTGCCTATCAAATTGCCATGGTCTTCCTAATAGAATATGGCATGCATCCATGGGTAGGACATCACATAACACTTTGTCCTTATACCTCCCAATGGTAAAATCCACCCATGCTTGCTCATTAACTAGGGCATGCTAGCCTTTGTTCAACCAAGTGACTCTGTAAGGGTTGTTGTGAGGTATCCTTTGAAATTTAAGCTTACTCACTACCTCTTGTGACACAATGTTGTCTATTGACCCTGAATCAATGATCACTTTGCAAACTTTGTCCATTATCTTACATTTAATCCTGAATAATGACCTCCTTTGACTAGGCTCTTCTCTGACAGGTTCTTTTATCAAAGTTCTTCTTATCATCAAGTTGTCACCTACCTTTGATTCTAAGGCAACCTTTGAAGTCTTACTGCTTGAAGTCTCTTCTTGAAGACAATTCACTCTCCTTTCACTACCTTGTGATGATGATCCCTTCCCTGGACACCTATATGCTATATGACCAAGTTGGTTGCAATGGTAACACTTCGTTGTTGCAAAATATGAGGAACCTCTGCCTTGTCCACTAGATCTTCCTCTAAAACCATTGTTTGACCCCCTTCCTCTATTGAATCCTCCTTTACTAGTGTCACTTTCTTGCTGCTCAGTGAGTTTAGACTCACCTTGTGTCCTTTTCTCTTAACTTCTTCCTCCAAAGCCTCCCCTATGGCCTCTATTGTCTTCTCCTCTACCTCTGCCCCTATTGGTACTTGAATCATGTCTTCTTTTTCAGTTTTTCTTCCACTTTAAGGGCAAGTTGATAGGTTTGATGAACTGTCTTTGGGCTCATTAGACTGATTTCTTCTTGGATGTTTTACCATAGACCATTTAGGTACCTAGCAACTTTGAGACTCTCTTCTTCCACCGCATGACATCTAAGGCTAAGTTTATGGAACTCCTCCGTATAACTACTGACATCAAGGTCTTTTTATCTTAAGTTTTATCTTTTCCTATGAATTTGCACTTCATAGTCATTAGGGAGATAGACTTCTTTGATTTTGACTAACATCCCTTTCCAAGAAGAGGTGGGTGCTTTGCCCATTTTCTTTCTCTCACCTTGCACAAATTTCCACCATGTGAGAGAAGCTCCCCTCATCCTAGATTTGGCCACTTTGACTCTTTGGGCTTTAGTTATGCCTTCACATTCAAAATGGTTCTCCATGCCTTCTATCCATTCTAGGACCACTTTTGCTTCCATCTTACCAGTAAACAATGGCAATCCTTCTAGTGATTTACCACTTAAGGCCTTCAATGCCTTTAGAAAAGGTTCTTGTTCTAAGATAGGATCAGGTTCTGGTACTTTGTCTATCTTTGACACTTCTTTACCCTTCCCTTCTGCTCCTTCAACCTTTACCAACACTTCATCTGCCTTGGCTTCAATATCACCAAGCTTACTTTCCAATTCAATCAACTTCTCCTTCAGGAGTCTATTTTCTTCCTCCTGATCATCCACTTTCTTTTCCAACTCCAAATTGGTCACCATACTATTCTCTCCTATAGATTCCACTAAGGACATCTACTCACTTAGCCCAAATCTTATAGGCTCTGATACTAATTTGATGGGGTTTGCCTAGCTTGCTCACACTTCACCTAGTTGGTGTTGCTCAATTCCACCAACCTCTCTAGGTCTAGCTATGCTCTAACATATCCAATTCCTTCTCAATTTATTCTAGATATTTCTTCTTGTCAATCTCAAAGTGTTTTCATCAAGTGTTTAACTAGGAACCCTACCATTTCAAGGTGTTTCCCACTTGCTCATTCTTGTTGTCTTATCTTCAAGTTGTCAATTTTACCTCCTACTATTGTGAGTTGTTGTAGAGGTGTGGAGGAAGAATTTAACATGGAATTAATTCCATTTGGGTCCATTTTTGGTGTGCATCCATCATTCTTTCTACCGATTTCACCATTTTGCCTAGAAAAAGGGCTACAAGGAATGAGCCCCTATTAGGCCTCCAAAATCCAGTTTTTGTGGGTTTAGAGGAAAAAGGTCCAAAGGACCCTACAAAAAGGTTTGATTTTCTTAAACCATACACCTATCCCTAAGTTATTTTAGTGTTTTTGGTTTCTCAACTCACTGTACAATGCCCTACCCCAAAAATGAGGGTTTTAAAGGATTTCTAGGCCTCCCAACCAGCAGTGACTGGTCAAGTTTGTGAAATGGAAATCTTATGGTCTTTTCAAGGCTTCTCCTTACAATGGAAACTCTATATGGACTTCATGGACCTCTCCAAAAGGTTTGGTTGTGGTTTAGTATTCACCCCTGCACTTTGTACTCCAATTTCACCCTGTCTTCTCTAGCCGGGTTGCTCCTGGACTCGCCTAGAACAAGGTGATAGCCATGTCAGATATCACTTCCAGAACTTCTTCTTGCATATGTACACAATACAAGTTGTTTCCTTCCATGCCCCAATAGGCCGTGATGGTAGCACAAAGGGATTTTATGGGGCAACCATTTTACACAAAATTGCTATTTACAAGCCAAAACTGGCTGATTGAAAACAAAGCAATGAAAACACTAACACACACTAACTAAAAAGATTTAAATGAATAAAATGACTCATAAAAACATCAAAGAAAATCAATCGATTACTGGATCAATGGATTCAATCCATTTGTATTCACATTGTGAGCAAAATAAACCAAAATATTGACAAACAATCCGTAAATGAGTAGTTTCAGATTGTTGATCATACAAAAACAAAACTCCAACCTTGGTAACCATGAAAGAGGAGGTTATTATAGTCTTCCCCATGTGTGGAGGTATTTCTAGGGCGTTGTTCTATCCCTAACTCCATCGCTAAGCATTTTAGGACAAAAGTTGTCATGACAACTTTCAAAAGTTGTCATGATAACTTTTACAATTTTGCACTTTTTGCTTTGCCAACCTATAAAACCTATTTTAAGGCATTAATCATGACTTTTAAAGCATTCCTAAGACCATACTAAACCTCTCTCATTCTCAAACCAATTCTTATCACTTTTGACCATCAAGAAGGTCAATTTCATACTCAAACCACTACTTATGCACAAAATGCAAACCTAGGAAGAAACTAACTCAACCAGGCCTACACTTGACTCATCACACTCACTCTTTGGACCCTCTTGGAGTCCTTATTAAGAAACTGAATTGGCTAAGGTCAGTACAAGACAAAATTGAGAAAATACTATAAGCTTAAGTCCTAGGTGCTCCTACACCACTTTATAAGTCCCCATGGAAAACACCGCATTGTGAATCTCATCCTCCAAAATTTGGGCCAGGATTTGACCATTATCTTTTAGAGTAATACCTAATGGGATGCAGTTTAATAGCTAATTATCAAGGTAAGGGGACCTCCCAACTAGGTCCACTCTGAAAGTATTTTTAAAGTGATTGGCTACAATCTCCCCTATAGTAGTCTCCTCCATGATTTCTCTATTGTTTGCTAATGGTATTCCTTTTCCTGTGCTTGCATGTTGATTTATGGAAGAAATATGAGTTCATCTCCCCCTCCTTAAGCCACTGAAATCTCGACCTTTTTTTCCAATATATTTCCTCCTTATTTTGAATCTCTTTCCATCTATTTCTACAATATTCCTCTTCAACAAGTAGGGAAGGGGAAGTGTCTTCTGTGATGGCCTTTTGTAGTGTTTCAAGTTTATTAGTGATATCTTTTTTTGTGGTGAAGATATCACCAAATGTTAACCAGTTTCACCCTTTCACATTTCTCTTGATAATATCCAACTTTTGGGCAACCCAATACATGACAGTGCCATGTATGGGGGTGCACCACCATTCTTTGATGCAATCTCTAAACCCACTTGTGAGTATGCCACATAATCTTATATCAGAAGGGAATAGTGTCAATATGTTGATGATCTAACAAAAGAAAAAGGATCGAGTTGTGGTCTTAAATAGTGCGAGGAAGTGCCTTAAGGGAAGCCAATAAGATAATGTCTCAATTAGTGGAAAGTAAGAATCTATCCAATTTGACTTGGATAAGACTATCCCCTTTTCTATTGTTAGACCATGTAAAGGGGTTACCAATAAGTTCAATATCTATAAGACCAGAGTTGTTGATGAAGTCTGATATGTCCATCATGTTGTCAGATAAATCCAAAGCTCCTCCTGACTTTTTAGAAGGGAGCAGGGGGAATTGAAATCTTGATACACCATCTAATGGGAAGATAGGTCATTGGATATTATAGTTGAAATCTCATGCTAGATTAATTTTCTTCCATATCTAGTGTTTGGGGCGTAGACATTACAAAAGTTCCATTTGCAATACTTGAAAGTAAAAGTGACAATTAGAAAGCTAGGAGATTAGAAGACCAAATCTCCATTGAGTTTCTATGGGTCCCACGTAGTGACCACGCCTCCTAAAGCACCATTTGCATCACTCATGTGAAATGAACACCCAGGATAGATTTTATTAGCCACCATAGTAAGATTAGATTCTATCATCTTCACCTCTTGAAGGAGAAGTATATCCATTTTAATCTCTAAGATATTGTCTCTTAGTTCAAATTGCTTTTGAGAGTTGTTTATCCCTCTCACATTCCATGAAAAGGAACTTCATTTTCTAATTTTGTAATTGGAATCCAAGGTCCTTTATCTTTTGTTAGCAATTTCTCTTTCCATTTCCTTATATCTAGAAACCCTTTGATTTGGTCGCCATGTCTTGGTTTCCGATCCTACATCAATTCTTTTGCCCCTCATCTTTCACTTTTGGGTAGTCCACTCCTCCTCATCTCCACCCAAAGGTGTGCCAATGAAATTGAGAGTATGATCACCATTATCAAGTTCCAGTGATGGGAGATTTGAGTTTCTAGTCATAGACTTCAGGCTTATGGTTTCCTTCAAGTTCAGGGACTCCTCAACAGACTTTTTTTGCTCTAGCATTCCTTGGGACATCAAGTGTCTCACCACCACAATAGTATCGACAGAAAATATTGTATGACAGTTTGAGATTTGCACATTAGTAGAAGAAGGCTAAGGACAATCCTCAGAGGTCAATCTTGTGGTTGATCTATCTTTTGGTATGGGGTCATTAGAGGTGGGGGGGATCTCCCTATCCTCTAGTTGGGTCAGTGGTAGCAATTGTTTAGAGCTACCAACTTCAGTCTCAGCCTGAGAAGCAGTGTTTGTCGCTATAGGAGGGGGCCTTCATGGGATTTTAATAGGTTTAAAATCCCATTAGTAAAGGGATAGTCATCTACATATTTAGATATTTCAGTATTATTTGAATAGTTTGGGCTTGGGGAATAACAAACGCCTTTTAGTTTGGGCTCCTTCGCCATGGGAGCCCTACAATCCGAGATAACATGACCTGGTTTTTGGCATTTCTAACAGAAGATGGTGAAATTCTCATAGACTAAAGCTTGGGTCCATTTACCCCACTTAGATTGGAGAGTGATAAAGTTAGGCAAAGTATTGTTAATAGTTACATTAACACAAAATTTGGCATAGACTAACCCAGATTTAGCTTGAGTTATTGCATCTGAGGTTACATAGGTCTCGAAGGTGTTACCAATCCATTTGAAGATTTGTTCATCGCAGAACTCGAGGGGTAAGTGTGGGAGATGTACCCACACATGATCCATTCGTTGGAGATCTGCAATAGGGTCTAACTCGGGCTTCCACTTACATAACACTAAGTGATGTTTACCATAGGCCCATCAGCTCGCAAGGAATCCAATTTATCAATGGGTCTAATTATAGCATTTTCTTTCCTCAATGGTTATTACAAATAATCCAATTTATCAACCATAGCTCATCCTTAATTAATCTAGATCGATTTGTGTTTAACTAATTATATTTTATTAATTAATCTTAACTAACACCTAATGGTAAGTGCACAAAGATGGTGGTAAAAAGGAGGGGTATAAGTGGACACTTTTTTCTGAAATCAAGTTAACCTGAACTTGGAGGAAAAATTTGAAAGTCATCCACTCAAGATATGAAGATAATCAAAGAAAAAATATTGTAGTACTCTGAATCTAGTTTCCAAACTACTAAACTTTTTCAAAATTGGATAAGATTAAGGGGTCAAATCCTTCGCGCACGAAAAACAAACCCTATTTTTTTCTTAAAAATATAACATAGTATTTGACATGCACATCAAAAAAGTCATAGTTAGATTTAGTATTTTGACAAATGCTTTGGCAGAAATATAGTTAAGAGTGAGCACTAGAATATCTATATTTTTTTGTAATTTTTTGTCAAGTATTTTTTTTTTATGATTTTTCCAATCGAGCACATCCTAAAAATTAGGTATGTGTTCATGTGCGAAGCATAACTTGCACTAAAAAAATTGAAAATAGAATTTAAAAAAAAAAAATTGTAAATAATCAAGTGCACTACAATAATATATAATTTTTTTAAAATTTGGATAAGTAGATCAAAAGTTATTAAAAAAATGGTACACGTATGTGTGTGAGAACTATAGAGACATTGGTAAAAGAAATTCAATAATAATATGTTATTGTTATTCAAATTAAAAAAAAAAAAAAATGATTAGAAAGGTCAGAAGATGGGTGAAAATATGGTGGTAATTTTAGAAATACCCACTTGATGAAGTGTAAACCTTATGATGACAAAGTCGAGAAACCAAGTTGATAAAATAAAACACATCAAAAAGGAGGGAAATAGAGGGAAATCAAACTTCCAGCCTGTAGCTTTTTCATCCAGGCCTATTTCCAAACCTAAACAGTCAAAAGTGTGTATGGGGTACTATGGTATAAAAAGCACGTATGAGGTACTTATGGTGTAAGAAGCATGTGCGCTCTATCTTTACTATAAATAGCACGTATGTGCTACTTTTGTTTAAACATTGGGAGTGTGTATAATATGATATTGTATATATAATATATGTATATACATATAATATATAGTTTATATATAATATAATATTTATACATATATATATAATAATATAATATATAATATATTAAGTATATATATACACATATGTGTGTATGTATGTGTATTGTCTCCTTCTCTCCCCCTCTCAAGCGTATACAAGGTCTCTCTCTCTCTCTCTCTCTCTCTCTCTCTCTCTCTCTCTCTCTCTCTCTCTCTCTCCTTCTCCCTTCCTCCATACCCCATCCCTCTCTCTCCCCCCCCCCTCTCTCTCTCTCTCCTTGCCTTTTCCTTCACATTTTCTTTACTACAAATAGCACGTATGAGGTACTGAGCCTATTAGTTCGCTGCCCTGCCATAACATTTTTAAGGTGTAGGAGCGCATACAGGGTGAAAAAAAATATCGTTGGGCTTGCCAACATTTTAGGGACTAACAACACGCACACGGTTATTAATATACCATGTACGGGGTACTTAGACATAGTTTATTTGCCCAAGAGCCTTAATGGCCTCAAAATATTTTTTTGAGGTTGTTGAAGGCCCCACTACAACTGTGTCTGCACTTCTATCACTATTTTATACATAGAAGTAAGTGAATTCTTTGTTTTTGCATGATTTCAAATGATTGAATTGTTGTTCTTACTAGTTTTGTCAATATTATTATGATTGTTTAATAGTTTTGACTCAAAAAAATAATGAGAAGATGCATATTTATGGTTATTTGTTTGTTTATGAAATTTTGTTTACATATATATGTAATATGATCCTACTTAGGCAAACCAATATCAACTATGGGAAATAACAAGCGAGGAACGATGGAACAACGAGAGGCTGAAAAGGAAAGACAAAGGCATCGTATGAAAAAATTTCGTGACATAAAAAAAATGGGAAAAGAAGGTATGTCTTCCTCAACATCTCAATTCGATTTACCAAACGAACATAATGCACCTAATGTAATTGAAGAAGAGACGTTTGATTTACCATATGAACCTAATGCAATTGAAGAAGATACCACATTGAATAATCAATTAAATGATGAACATACACCTGCTCTATTTGATGAATTGAATGTACACAATGCATCGATGTTAACACCTCCTAGAATCATTCATAGGAAACCAAAGTATCTAATTGACATTGATGAGAATATATTGAAGCCAATGCTCGAGAAAATGAATGAACGCACTTGTAGAAGAAATGTTAAAAGAATATGGCAAAACCATTTTGAAAACTTAAATCAAACCACAATATGTCAATTAATTGTTCAAATGATTAACAATTTGAATTTTAGAGAGACAATGAAAATTCTAGGCCTAAGATCATCTGAAAGTAACAGCGAAAGAACTATTGTGAGAAATATATTTGATGCATATCAAGCTATTGGTTCAAAATCATACTAAAGATTCTAATGTTTCTCGACGTGTCATTACATCACCATAATGAGCAAGAAAATAAAAAAAGATTGTTCGATAAGAAAAACAAGTCATTAAATGTTAGTAGAACAACATTAAGTAAAGCATTACAAAGGCAAGAAAAAATAGAGGAACCTAACAATAAATCTCTTTGGGCATTCTTGGGTAGACTACCACGCAAAGACAAGGTTGTTGTTGATGCACTAAGAACATTAATTAAAATTTTTTGGCATGACAACACAAGAGTTTCGCCCAACCAAAGAGATGTTGTTAGAAGGCGAATCGGGTCTACAAATTGTGAGGCACATGCAAAGCACTATTTGGATATGACTCAAACAAAATTTTATGAAAGATTCCATGAAAATTTTCCTCAAATAAGAATTTCTCAAAGATTTTTTGAAATGACAAAACCTTTTTATATTAAGATTAATCATGTACACACCACGTGTTGTTGTAGGATGCATATTGAATTTTCCATGCACTATGATATTTTTCGTCATATTTGTTCTCTTTGCACACTAATGATGTTATGAAGGAATGCAATATACAAGCTCCTCCTAAGTCGGTAAGAGAATTTATTTCAAGTGTGCTATGTAATAGGCATGATGGTTGCATTTATTAGAAGATATCTTGTTTGGAAGGTTCTTGTGCTATATGTGGTGGTTTGCAATATTTACCAAGATGTGTGCATTTGGAGAGCACACATGAAATTGGTAGGAAACTAGTTTCTTTTGGAAAATACAAGACAATCACATATGGAGTTAAAGATGGAAAAAAATTTAAGAGATGTGAGCTAGTGAAAAATGATATATGTGTAGCTGAATTTACGAAAATGTTACAAGAGAAACTAGTTTATGAGTACATAATGCATACACATAGAGCTCGATGGTTAGATGACCAATTCAAGTTATGTAAGGACACTTTTCCTCTTGGCACCATTGTCTCTATTGTTTATTTTGCTGAAAATTATACACTACAACCTCAAAATGAAGTGCAATCTATGTATTATCATTCTACACAAGTTTCTATTTTTGTACACATAACATTCATGTATGCATATGATAGCACAGAGGAGGATAGAAAGGTTGTAAGAGAGTATCACTTCTACATAAGTGATGATCATACTCATTCATCAGAGTTTGTACAAGGATGCTTTAAATTTTTCTATGATAATTTGAAGGAAAGAAACATACAATACAACCAACACTTAATATGGTCAGATAATTGCACTGCACAATTCAAGAATGCAAGGATGTTTTATTGGTTGACAAGGATGCATATCACAAGCGGTGTACAACATTTTTGAAATTTCACTGAGGCTAGACATGGTAAGGGAGAGAATGATGGTGTAGGAGCATGTGTAAAAAGAGCCCTAGCTAGAGAAGAATTGAAGCACGAAGATGGTGTTCAGTTGATAGATGCAAAAACAATTGTGTGATGGTGTAACTCTATGATGGGTCCATGTAATCTAGGTACATCAATGGTTCATAGATATTTTTGGTTGATCACTGAATCTAACATTAAAAACTATCTAGATTGTTGTATGGTTGCAGGATCAAGTGACATGCACTCATTTATGAGTTCAAATGCAAGTTCACTAGTAATTTATATGAGATAGATGGTATGTTTTTTCTTTTCATGCATGTATTGTTTGTGGGAAGAATGTGAATCACAAGAGTGGGTTGATAAATGGTTTTGTAGACCGTTGGTTCCCATTGATATATCAAATTCCCAAAGCACTACAATTGAGCCAGATGGAGACACCAGTGGATTTTGACCATGTATCCGACCTAGTGGATTCAGGTGATTTTTTGAGTTAAGATTTTTGCAAGTATTCTTTTTGGTTCATTTTTTTGTACATCACACTTTATTTTTGGTATTAATTATCACTTTATAAAATGCATGTCATGTGTATGCAGTTGTTATAGAAGAGAACAATGAAGAAGGAACAAATTACTATTTGTGTTTTTGTGTTGAGCCTAAAAGAAAATTGACAACCACAATCATTGATGGAGAGGGTATTGAGTACCCAATAGGGTTTGTTATCGTAATAGGAACATGGCTTAGGAGATATCCTATCAAGAATTCTGATGTTTGGTTGTTCGAGGACTTTGAAACACACAAACATATTCTTCATTTCTCTAACCTCGTTGTTGCAAAAAATATTCATTTGATGAAGTATCGTGGTAGACCTCATAACAAGATTTTATGGAAAGTTCGTGAATCTGACCATGAGGCAATACTTGACACAATATGGGTTAGAGTCGATCCTGCAGGCTCACTTGATTGATTCTATGGTTCAAAGTAGAATGATTTTGAGAATTTTGTATATATCGTTGACGAATTATTCTATATTTGTTTTTTGTATATATAAGTGCCCATGAGTTGATTTTTACATGTTTAGGGTCATAATTTTGTATATTTAAATGGTAATGAGTTGATTTGTACATATTTAGATGCCAAACTTTGTATATTAAAATGGTGATGAGCTGAATCGCACATATTGTAATGCCAAATTTTGTATAAAAGCCCATGAGATGATTTGTAAGAATTGTTTTTGTATATTCAAATAGCCAAGAGTTGATTTGACCATATTTAAAGACAAATTTTTTAATAATATGTGACAATGTTTTGTGACTATTTTTTGTGTCTATGTTTTGTGACTATGTTTTGAGTTTATGTGATGTGATAAGGTCAATCATGACCATCATTGATAAGGTCAATCAAGAGCATTCTTTATTCTTGTATAATCATGGATAATTATTTGAGTCATTATCGGGTCATAGGATTCATAGATTGAGTCTAGATATAATTTGAGAAAAAAATGTCATTATTGTCAAAAAAATTATGAAAAAATTGTCAAAAAGTTGTCAAGCAACTTGTACATTGCGCTGGTAGGGTATGACTCTCGACATTCTGGCGCTTTGGGATGCACAAGAGGAGTATGCCTAGCATAAACATGCCCACCCAGATGAGCTCGTGATGTCGGTTTGTACACACGATGAACCGAATCAATTCTAGCCTATCTTGCAACTTTGCATTGCATGCAATTGATAGATTTTGCAACAGGCAAAAAAATGCTACCAATTGAAAATGGCTCCGAGTCATCAAAAAATAAGATAGGCCATTGTAGAGGATCCTCCCGAGACCCCACGGGTTCAAACATATCGATCATATGTGTCCTAGATTGGAAGAAATAGTCCATCAAAGTTTGACAATTTTTTGGGACTTAGGGCACTTGAGAGATCACGTCGGTAGGGTATGACGCTCGAAGTTCTGACGCTTTGGGATGCATAATAAGAGAATTACTAGCATAAAAATACCCACCCGGATGTGTTCATGATGTTGGTTTGTGCACATGATGAACTGAATAAATTATATCCTATCTTGCAACTTTGCATTACATGCAACTGGTGGTTTTTGCAACAAGCAAAAAAATGTTACCAATTGAAAATGGCTCCGAGTTGTAAAAAATTGAGATAGGCCATTGTAGAGGATCCTCAAGCAACCCCAAAGGTTCAAATGGATTGATCATATATGTCCCGGATTGGAAGAAACAGTCTGTCAAAGTTTGACAATTTTTTGGACTCAGGGCACTTGATAGATTGCGTTGGTAGGGTATGACTCTCGACGCTCTGGCACTTTTGGATGTATGAGAGGAGAATTCCTAGTGTAAACCTACCCACCTAGATGCACTCATGATGTCAGTTTGTGTACACGACAAACCGAATCAAATCTATCCTATCTTGCAGCTTTGTATTGCATGCAATTGACGGTTTTTGCAGCAAGCGAAAAAAATGCTACGAATTGAAAATGGCTTCAAGTCATCAAAAAAAAAGATAGGCCATTGTAGAGGAGCCTCATGTGTCCCAAAAGGTTCAAATGGATTGATCATATGTATCCTAGATTGGAAGAAATAGTCTATCAAAGTTTGACAATTTTTTGGACTCGAGACACTTGAGAGATCACGTCAGTAGGGTATGACTCTTGACGTTCCAGTGCTTTGGGATGCATGAGAGGAGCATGCTTAGCATATACCTACCCACTCAAACACGCTCATGACATTAGTTTGTGCACATGACAAACCAAATCAATTCTAACCTATCTTACAACTTTGCATTGCATGCAACTAACAGTTTTTGCAGCAAGCGAAAAAATGCTACCAATTGAAAATGGTTTGTTTGTAAAAAACTGAGATAGGCCATTGTAGAGATTCCTCATGCAACCCCATATATTCAAATGGGTCGATCATATGTGTCCTGGATTGGAAGAAACCATCTGTGAAAGTTTGACAATTTTTTGGACTCAGGGCACTTGAGAGATCGCACCGGTAGGGTATGACTCGACGTTCTGACATTTTGGGATGCATGAGAGGAGAATGCCTAGCGTAAACCTTCCCACTCAAATTTTCTCATGATGTTGGTTTGTGCACATGATGAACCGAATCAATTCTAACCTATCTTGCAACTTTGCATTGCATGCAACTGACAGTTTTTGCAACAGGCGAAAAAATGCTACCAATTGAAAATGGCTCCGATTCATCAAAAACCAAGATAGGTCATTGTAGAGGAGCCTCATGAAACCCCATAGGTTCAACAAATCAATTATATGTGTCCTAGATTGGAATACATAGTCTATCAAAGTTTGACAATTTTTTGGACTCAGGGTACTTGAGAGATCGCGTCGATAGGGTATGACTCTCGATGTTCTGACACTTTGGGATGCACTAGAGGAGCATGCCTAGTATAAACCTACCCACCCAGATATGCTCGTGATGTCAGTTTGTGCATGCAATGAATCAAATCAATTCTAGCCTATCTTGCAACTTTGTATTACATGCAACTGACGAATTTTGCAACAGGCGAAAAAATGCTACCAATTGAAAATGGCCCCGAGTCGTAACTCTAGATAGGTCATTATACTAGAGGATCCTTGCGCAACCCCACAGGTTCAAATGGATCGATCATATGTGTCCAGGATTGTAAGAAATAGTTTGTCAAATTTTGACAATTTTTTGGACTCAGGGCACTTGAGAGATTGCGTCGGTAGGGTATGACTCTCAACGTTCCGACGCTTTGGGATGCACGAGAGGAGCATGCCTAGCATAAACCTGCCCACCCAAATGTGCTTGTGAATTTGGTTTGTTCACATGAGAACCAAAAATTGACCATTGCAAGCATGAGGGTTCTCTCGCACCACACACATATTGTTGTTTATATTCATATTGCTGATTACATAGGCAAATATTCATTTAAATTTATAGAAGGGTAGCCAGCAAATACAGTAATACACAATAATGAACTGAATACAAGGAGTTTTGTAGGGTTAATTCAACATTTTAGAAATTTTATCAAATCATATTCCACGATTGCAATGTTTATATCATAGATTTTTGTTGTTTATATTCATATTGCTGATTACATAGGAAAATGATCAATTAACTTTATAAAAGCACAGCCATGAAATACAACGAATACATAATAATAAACTTAGTACACATTTATTGGATCAAATATCAACATATATATATATATATATATATATATATATATATATATATATATATATATATATATATATATATATATATATATATATATATATATATATATATATATATATATATATCAAAAAAAGGCATGTCTTCCAAGTCAATACAAGTATTACAAAAATGTGGCATATGCCATGTCCAAATTGATATACAATAAAAATGCAGAATATATCTACATGTATTGGTCATTCTATGACCACAACTAGCACTATATGATCCTAAACTTGTGGTGGATCATCAAAATCAAGCCTCTTCGATGCTGTACGCGACTCTGTCGATGGCTGCAAAACCACAATTCAAAAGCCAAGTTAGAATTCTTTTGTAAAAAATAATTCACAATTAACAACATAACTATGCATTTAACTATAATTCCTTTGCAATTGAAATGTAGATTACCTCATCGACTGATCTCGGAGCTAATGTCTTTGCTCTCCTCTCCTTGTCACTCTTAGGAGTTTTCTTGAAGACAAACTTAAAAGGATCCACGTTATGGCCGAACCGTGAAGGGGGATATTGTAGATCAAATGTACAATTAATACAATGTACTAACATAAATACATCAAAAATACTTTAAAACTATAATATAGAGAACAATGATGTATCGGTGTCTGAGATGCTTCTCCAATGGACTAAGGATGACTCACCATCGATGGAGAAACTGTCGCTATTACCTATACAAAAAATGAACAAAGATTAAATACAATTAATATAATGATAAGTATTATAGGTTAAAAACAATTAATGTAATATATAAAAAAAAAGTGTACCAAATCTTGAGATGCTTCTCCAGTGCATGGAGGAGGGCTCTCCATTGATAAAGCAACTATGGATATTTCCTGTATGAAAAAATTATAAGATTATAATTTGTCACAAGTTAACATGTACATGTGCATATAATCATGCAATCAATAAAATAAGGTAGAGATACATAGCTTCGCCCTCTCTCAATCCATGGGCGAATCAGATGCATTCAACAAATCCACATAGCTCAATGGTCGTTGTACATGTAAAATAGACAAAAAAAACTAATCAATATACAAACCCCAACTAAGACTTGATTTCAACATTTTCAAATAATTGTACAACTAAAAATGTGTTCAATTACCTTCTTCCCATGTTTTGGCGTCTTTGAGGAATTCGTTTTCTTAGGACGAGGCCTAGACATGGAGGGGGTACCCTAAAAAAAAATTAACATGAGATATTAGTACATATAATATATTAAACATAATTTTAAAAATATAAAATGAAATGACTTGCATATTCCATCAAAACAATACATAAAAAAGGTTGTACAAAATATGATACCGTATAGTCTTGTAGGCCAAAATCGATCGCTGAGAGTGTGATGTCATGAATCTGGGACATTTGGTCCCCTGTCAACACCTACAAACCAAAAATTGGACCAAGCATTAAAGATAGTATATCTTATAATTTTTTTGAATTCAAAGTATACTATTCTATTTTAACATGTCACAAAATTTATATCTCAGGCATTGAAGTTGCAACTATAGTAACTGCGAGAGGAGTATGGGATACCACTATTGCATCTTGAAATGCATATTATTTGTCTCAATTTAAATTGATGTATACATGAAAATTCATTTATGCAATTACAAATTTAAAGTGACTAATAAATAAAATGCTATGGATTCAAATCAACACACCTGTGTATGCCATTGGTGGGGAAATAACATATGCAACAACTTTGTCAGCGCCACATCTTTAGCTATGTGGGTCTGACATCTACTCCTGCAAATCATGCATGAATGAGATGTAGAACCATCTGTAGCGGCCTCATCATCCATCCTTGAGCATATCCCTGAGCAACTGACACACGGATGTTGAATGGGCTCTTTGTTGCCACTTGGAGCAACTAATGGCTCATCATCCAGTACAAAAGGGTTTGATAATGATGTCCCATGCTGGATGATGGCACCATTCAATGTTGTGGCTACCTAAAAATTCTATAGCTCCATTGACTCTTTCAGCTCTACTGTAATAGCTTGATGCACCTTGGGTTTGGGTGCTAGGGGGCGATGACTCTCTGGGGCTCCAAGTCTATCTTGGGCAAAGCCGCCACCTCTACCATGGAACTCTCTCATGTCAAAATAGTTTGGTCGCACATTGGGGAAAAAATCACAGTATAATTTTCTCAAAAAATACAATGACACCTCATATTTATTCCAAGGTGGATCATCAAAGACCATCCACCACCTCTACCAAAAAAGGTTCTTCATCTGTACATTGGTACACCAATGTATGGGAAACCTCTTTGCACTAACACATAACGACTCACCAATTTTAGGATCAACAAAAAGGGCACATATTTGTTGTTTACTAATATTTTTGTTTTTCACTCCCTCTTATGATAACCCATCAGCATAGTATTGATGACATCTATCCCTAAAGTTTCCCCATTTTGTAATTTGTGTGGAAACAATTGTGGCACCACTAGCTAATGTTTCTAGGCTAGTGGCGAGGGATTTATGATGCTCAAGCTCAGATGTTTTTAATTTATTAATCAGTCTATTTATTTTAGACGTGTGTTTCCCTAACTGATTAATCAATTGCTCCTATGTTTTAGGTGTACGATCAAAAGGAGGAACTAGAGGTGTATCTTATGGGTTTTCTTCGAGGTTTTCAAGAGCTGCATTTTATTGTTCTTGTTATGGATTATCAAAATCTGGTTTTTGAAACAAAAAATAAAAAAACCTAATCAAAATAAATGAAATTAAATTCAAAACGTAAAACAAATTGAATAAACGGGAAAGAAAGACAAAAATTAAGAAAAACTAACCTTGATCCATAATGTCTGGAGGAGAAATGAGGCAGCCCGTTCGCAATTTCATGGAGAAAATGGAGGAAAAAACGCCGTGGTCACGGGAAAATAAGACCCTATTTTTTTTTAAAACTTTTTTTGACAGGTACCGTGTATGCGGTTCTTTAGGGCTTATGAGCACATACGTGCTCACTTTCCTAAAAGCAGCACGTACGCGCTCACTTTCCTAAAGACAACGCATACGTGCTATCTTTTTTAGGGTCGGGAACAACAGACCTAAGCGCATACAGGGTGATTTCAAATTTTAGAACCGCATATGCGCTACCTTTTTTTCATGTTTTTTTTTTGTGGTGTCCACTTTTCTTACCACCATCTTTGTGCACATACCCCTAAGGGAAGCTTATTTTCCTTTACAATTATATCAAACAATACATCAATTCACACATATTCATACACATCAATTATTTAAATAGTAATAATCGATACATCTCTCACATACCACAATAAATGAAAGGGCCATTAGTTGTCGATTAAACTTTAAAGGTTATTCAAATATTAAATTCTAACTCGTTGAGTTCAATCGATGAGGACAATGATATGTTCCATGATTACACCGTCCACCACAATTTAAATCCATTGAAAGTGCAATCAAGTGATATTCAACCCATAAATGAATTTGAAAAATCATATTCCTTACTCATAATAACTTAACCAAAACCAACTTTTTCTTTAAACGCATACTACTCATAATATTATAATCTACCATATAAAGAAATATCCATATAAAAAAGTTATAAAGTTATAATCATACATTCTTTTTGTAATAACTTTTTGTATGTATGGATATATTGACTAACCAATTTCAATCAAACACCCTCAGGTAACAAATTTCAATCAAACATCCTCAATTAACAAATTTCAATCAACCATCCTCATCTAGTAAGCTTTGTTTTGGTTTGTATCTTTTTAAGCTAAAAAGGCATGCTTTTCTATGGGGACCGCATAGTCCACCAAGTTCCATATTCTATTCCAAAGAGAAAACAACCAAAAATAAATGTGTTTAAATTATTTTCAAATTTGGGGTCCTTACATTAGGAATAATATAAGTCCTTATCTTTAGACTTATGTGAGTGACCTTTTATAACTTGAGACTCAAGCTTGATTGTCTGAGATTTATATTTTAATAAGATTAATGTTTTTGGTTAAAATGTTTATTGAATTTAAAATAGAGAATATAGAGAGAGAGAAAGTTTAATGGAGTTCAATTTGAATTCATCATTTAAATGAAACATTGAAAGATAAAACATTAATATTTTGGTTTTAATTAATGTAATTATAGTTTAGTGGTATTTTTATGTTTTGAAGATGAATTTTTTTAATATAAATTTATGTCAAATAGAAAGAGATATTTTCAGAATATTTAATTTATATATGAATGATTATATGTATTGTAAGTAATAGATTATATTATTACACTGTAAAAGAATCGAAGCTTACAAATGTCACATCAATATTATTATCACAATCTTTTATAATATTTTTTTATGTTAATAATTTCATTTTTTAATTGATGATAATAATAGTAATAATAGTTAAAATAAAACTACTAATTTATATTTGTATAAAAAATTATTTTAAAAATTATTAAAAATGTCATTTATCCTTATGATCCTAATTTACTAATATTTGTATAAAAATGTTTTTAAAAATTATTAAAAATGTCATTTATCCTTATAATCCTAATTTACTATTGATCTTGAAGTGGGTGAGGGTGGTGATAATTTAAATGAACCTTAGGGGGAAGAGGTTGGCACTGAGGGTTTGGACATTGGTAACGTGGATGACTTTGGCCCCCCCACTGTGCCCTCAAGATTTGAACTCAACAAATATGGTACCTATTGGGAATTTTGAAGTGTGGCCCCAAAGAAAATTATGCAGAAAGTGGACCGAGTCATTAGGATGGCTTGTAATGCCCCTCTACGTTGGTTGTCGAATAATGAGGTATTGTGTATTACATCCTTCCGATGATGTTATCAATAAATATAATCGTTATTAAAAGTTAATTAATATAGCTAGGAATATGGATAAGGGAGTTTAATTTAAATTAATTATTATTATTACTTATGAGTAATTAATAATTGATGTTTATTTCTATATGTATAAAGATATTAAGGGGGATAGATTAATACTAAATCATTTGGTTAATAAATTAATATTAAGCGGTAAATGAATTAATTAATAGTAGTGCTTTGTAATTGAATTAAATAAGGTTTTATTATTAATTAATTGAATTAGAATTAAATATGTTGGTGAAATTTAATTATTAAAAAAGTCTTGATTAGTTTTGATGATTTATTTAATTAATTATTTATTACTATTGATTTATTAATAAAACTAATATTTTGGTTATTAATAAATAAATTAATATTAAAGTTTGGTTTATATAAATATTAATAAAAAGATTCATTTTGGTAGTTAAACGAGTTGTATATTCTTGTTGGATAAATTAAATTGTTTATTAGAATTTTAAATTAAAAAGTAAGGAAGTTTCTAAATGTGTTGTTTTTTGTTCCTCTGTGTGTGCGTGAGTGATTTGGGAAATTTCCTTTCCTTGTGAGATTTTTGGGGGTTATATTCTAGAAAATTTTGAGAAGGAAGGGTTGGCTCTTGTTGTTTCCTTTCTAAGATGTTTGGAAAGGAAATTCTCGAAAATAAATTTTGCAAGAAATTTTGCAGAGGTTTTGGGATTAAGTTTTGGAGGTTTGGATAATGCCTTTTGGTTGCCTGTGTGTTGTCGAAAGTGTCATGGATTGGAATTGGCGACTCTTCTATAAGAATCTCTTACAGGAGTGTCATTGAAGGTGTAGTGCCCGACCAGGAACCTTGAAGGAAAACCCACAATAGGGGTGAAACAAATTTTATTTTTTTTAAAGTATAAACAATATAATTTCTCTTCAAAAATCATGTACACATAACATAAAGGAAACTGATAAATAACATCCCAATCTTAGGATCACATTATTCTTCCAATACATGGCTTCTCAATATACATATAAAGATACAACTTAACCAATTACAAGATTACAAAAGATCATGATACAATGACCACATAGGTCTCCAAATAACCATAATATCCAAACATGAGATAAGCATGAGCCACAATCCATAGAAAACACCTGCGAAGCCAATCCTCGCATGAAGGTACGAACAAGAACATCTGATGGGAAGTGGCACTACTACCCGACCATTTAATTCCCAAAATGGAATCACCCCACCATGCTAGGAGATAGTTGAGGACCCTCAAGAAAGAAAATTCATGACATGGTCGACAAAACAATACGACACCATGACAGCACAAAGAGACTCCACAATAATCTAGGTGACTCAACATTACAAATACATAAGTCACTCGATAACACAAAACACAAGTGAACCAACATCACACACATACAAGTGAACCTAAAGAGAGAGTGTCATCGCATATCTTAAGATGGATACCATGGTACAACCTCCATAGGTCCCAACTCACTATCCTGGTAACCTCTCCTGAACCTCTGGTTCCAACTAAGTTTCATGCGGACCCTACCAGCCTTTCGTGAACACAAGGTGGTCGGTTTGCCATTCCAAGCCTTCTCACTATATTATGAGCCTCAATACAAGAACTCACCTATGTGTGAGGTACAATATCTTTATTAATGTTTGAGAACTACCCACCTAATCAATTAATTAGATTATCACTTATTATCTTACTTTCGAAGGGTCATGCTGCCTACCACTTTGGGCGCAACCCCCTTTTGAAAGCCACTCTCTCAAAGGACACTAAACAAACATGGTCACTCCATGAGGACCCTATGGCGAAACAGACAACCATAACACCACTATCCAAAACACAAGTGGTCAAAACAATGACATACTGACTCTTGGTTAACCATAAGGCAAAGACACTACATGGTTAAGACAACAAAGTCATCATATATCACTTGGTCAAAGGTACCAAATACGCCACCACATGACAACTGAACCATAGACCAAAAATAACACAATATAACTCTTGCAAAGAAAGTTAATTTCACTATGTCTGCACTCAGACAATCTTTGAGAAAATTAGCATCATAAGAACTTGCAACATCATTGATTGAAAATTAAATAAAACACTCTTTTACCATTCACATCTATTCAATTTCCAAATCAATATTCCATCAAGGATAAAATTCACTTCAAATACTCAACCGAATAAAGACATGAATTCCTAACAGGCATTTAATTCATTTCCAGAATTTATCCAAATTAACCAATTTGAATCCCTAATTCATGCCTTGATTTCCATAGATAAATTTATTAAGCCACATAATAAAAATCACATGAAAAATCACCATTTTCATTTAACACTAAAACCACTTTAAAATATGTTTCATTTTATAAAATTAACTTCATTGCATAAACTGGTTTGTACTGGTAAGGGTACAGGGTCAAGCGGTGGCCGAGGCCAACCCACAGTAGTGTTGTTGCCAAGGCAACAAACACTACATGTCGGTAGTACTGCTACCGCTGGTAATGGGCCTACCGACCGGTAGTGCTACTACTGCCGGTAGCAGCCGCTACCGATCGGTAGCACTGCTACCAACCAGTAGTAGTCCTACCAATCGATAGTACTACTACTGAACGGTAACAGTCCTACCAACTGGTAGTACTGCTACCGCGTAGCAGTACTACCGACCGGTAGTACTACTACCTACGAGTAGCAGACACTACTGACTTGCATGTTGGGACTAGCCTGCCACGAGGTAAGGTAAAGTCCAAAATAATAAAAATTCTTACTTATAAAGCATTTAAAAATCACAAGATACTAATCGTTCAAACATAAAAATGATTCATTTCTAGGTCGTTTCACGAGCACACACACATAGTGCCAAGATCCAAAATTCAAATGGATATTTTCCAGTAAGGTAAATGGTGAACTATAATCACACAAGAACCCCAAATCTTGGGAAATAAGATAATAGGGAGCACACAACAAACTAAATCCAATTCATTCTATTCCAAATAGAAGAGAAGTTTGAGAAGTTGATTTACAAGAACACAACATACAACAAGTAGAGAAATGAACCATTTCTTTCCTAAATGCAAACATATGATATAAATTTAACAAAACCAACAATAATAGACACTCTTTCTTCCATTCCAATCATTCCACAAGAATCTACAGGAAGATTTGCATAATTTCAACACATAGGAAGAAAACTGAAAAATTCAAATTTAAATTTAAAACAAGGAGAGATTATCCAACATTGAAGCAAACTAGCAAGCAAAATGATGGAAGAATCCCAATCCTTGCAACCCAAATTGAATTCCAGATACTCCTTCCAGAACGATTTACCAAATTTCTCTCCATAAATTCTTTTCCCTTATTCCTGTGAATTTCAGGAATATATGGAAAAATATATTTTAACCTAAACTTTCTAGGTTGAAAGTTTTCCTATCCAATCAGATTTAAATATTTTAAAATAAAAACAATCAGATTTACCTTTTATCCAAAAACAATTATTTTCCAACAATTAAAATGCAAAAGTCGAAAAGAAAGGTAAAAGGAAAAGCTTTTATTTTATTTCCTATTTTCCAAAATACTTTCTTTCAACATAATCATATATCATTTAAATGGCTAGGCAATTATTTATTTCCTTCCACAAAATATATTAAGGCAACTTTTACATGATGAAATAAGTCATTTAACCATTTAATCTAGCAAATCATTAATTCAATTAAATCAATAATCTCAAAGCATAATAATTAACTAATTACGCCAACATAAAATAGCATCTTCCATTCAATTAAATAACCATACAGATGAATGAAAGCACACAAAACGAAGAATGATCAAATAACAACTCACAAATGACCAAACCAAAGCACTATCACCCGCATACCAGCCAGACGAGAAACACAACCGACTGACAACACTCACACGAGTGTAACTCCGAGTCAAGTTAGGGTCCAACAACTATCTCCTCCACTCCCATCAGACATATAAGGCACGCTCGGACCTGTGAAACCAGGTGGAGTCAATACCCCATATCTACCCAGTGCTTGTACTTGCAATATCCTGCACCAAAGAACCACACGTGCATATAGACAAATATATATACATACACAAAACGCACACCGATGAAGGAGAATCATGACGTTCCCTGTCTCACCGAAGTGAGTGAAGGAAAATCATCTCCTCACATCCCATACACATGCAAACACACAACATATAAATAACACATTGCACATATAAGGTAAAAGTGTCAGTCCATGATAATGGTCCATAAAATAATATTAATCATAAGCACCAATATACTGCATAAAAGCATACACCATGAATCCAGATAAAGCATGAAATAACATCACATATAATTTGAATCAATATACAATAATGTTCCACTGAACAGTCAAATAAAAATATACAAAAAGAGTTTGATCAAGGAGGGGTACTACAGAAGGTAGGGATTTAAAAACCCTTTGTTGCGTACATTTAATTATTTGGTAATTGTTGATTGAAAGGGAATAAAAATTAATTTTGTAATTTGGGGTTTTAATTGGATAATGCTATTCAAAATAAAGTTTTCTATGTTCTTTTGGTTTTTGTGAATGGGAGGTTGTTTTTAAGAAAATTGGGTGGTTAGGAAATGTTTGGGTTGATTTCTTTAAAAATAACATCTGTGTTTTCTTATTTACCTTGTTCCTTCATTATTCTGGAAATATCAATTATTGGGGGAAATTGTTTCTATGTAGAACTCCATATTATAATTAGATTAGAATATATATATGTAAATCAATGGTGGTTTATTGAATTAATTGTCCATTCTTGTTGAAATAATGAATTTTGTTTAATTGATAGGTTTAGGAACTTTGTTTTTTGTTAAAAAAAAATTAAAATTTATTAATTTTTTTACTGAGTTGCGTGGGAGCCACAACCCGTGGCACCATGGTTGTGGAACCACAAACTATGGGGCTCCATAGTTGTAGACACCATAGTTCATGGTACTCACGTCTATGGAAACCCACAGTTGTGAGAACCACGACTGTGGGGGTATCCACAATCCGTGACACGGGGGTTGCAGGGATATATATATATATACATACATATATATATATATATATGTATATATATATATATGTATATATATATATATATGTATATATATATATATATGTGTATATATATATATGTATATATATATATATATGTGTATATATATATATATGTATATATATATATATGTGTATATATATATATGTATATATATATATATATATGTATATGTATATATGTATATGTATATATATATGTATATGTATGCATATGTTTATGTATGAATTTACAATGTTGTTTAGATAAACATATATCTTCATAATGTAATTTCAGTGATGTTGATATGGATATGTTGGCATAATGGGTAGATAAAATAAATAGATATTTGGTTATATTTTGATGCATATAGTATATGTTGATTAATAAAATGATATTATGGAAATAGTCTTATCTTGATTAATAGGTTACATTTCGGTTAATCATTGATATATTTTGGTTGGTAAGACTTGTTTAGATTAAATATGTGTATTTAGTATAACACATTTGGCAAGTATAACTTGTATAAGAGAAGTTTTTAATTCTAAAAGAATTGTTTTAGTATATATGTATGGGAAGGGGGTGATGGATTATCTAGTTTAAATGTCTATTTGGTAGGACTTATTGGATAATGTTATAAGGGTAGGTGTATACCTAATGTTATTAACGTTTGATTAGATATGTTATGATTTTAAGAAAAAAACTTATATTATACGTTATGGCTTAATGATGTCATTCTTGGTAATTTCCTCTTTTATGAGGGTTAGTTTAATTCAATTGACCCATTTGTTGATCGAATTACCACTAGGAAGTTTATTCCTTTTAGGGGTTGATAGTGGTCAAGTTTTAGATTTTTATGCATCTTATCTCGTGTAGTTAACTAATCATGTTGTTAAGTACCTTTATTTTGAAATAGAACTTTAACAATCATATTAGAATCTGATAATTGAACATAAAACATATGTTTTAGGATCATAATCCTTAATGATATTTTGGTATAATTCATAATTTTAGATTATAGTTTTTAAGTGTCGGCTTAAGTGTGTTTGTGTTTTAAGTGTATCTTATACTTAAAATTATGATTGTTTTGAGGTAGACAACTGAATATGTAAACCTTTGAATTATAGGTATGTAACCTTTAAATTAGCTTTTGGTAACGCTTGTTCTTAAGTGGTAGGTAAGGATAGGAACCAAAGGGAAAAGTTTTTATTCTAGATGTTATGAACTATCATTTAAAAACAATACCTATTCAATATATATCCTTGTAAGAGGTTTTATATTGAAATTAAGAATCATTTTTGTAACTCAGGTATCAGAGGTTTAGCGATGATTTTTGTTGGTATTAACCCAGTTCTGGTGTAAGATGGAAATTATGTCTAGCACTTTGCATTTTTTTTAATGTTCATAGGTATCATATTGGTTTTATTAGTGTTGGAGTTAGTGTTTTGGAACCCTTGGGGTAGTTTTGCAGTGAGACTTTTGTACTATTAATCCTTATATCAAGTTATCTAGGACTTCGTCTCTATTTCACCTAAGTGGGTGGCAGCTGACAAGAGAACTGTCTAGGTTAGGAGACCCTCGAAAGGGTTGCGTACCCTCTTTTGTTTTAATTTTTAAGTCGAACTATGAAGTCTCTGTGCATTCACACAGGCAAGGCCATTTACGATGAGCCCCCAAGACTGTAGGTCCATCCTTTAGGTCTGTCTCTTTTGATTTGTCTGGTCTTGTCACTCTTCCTAGGTTAAATGTTTACCCTTGTTAGTTCATTGGTGGATGTTTGATCTAGTTTAAGTCGTGTATGATTTAACCTATTAAACTCTTATCAAACTTTTGATAGATCTAATGTGAGCATCTAGCAGTGTAGATTTAAGTACAGGAATGTGCAGCAGGTCGATTCAGGTTCTGAACCAGGAAGAAAAATCTCTGGTATGAAGTGACAGGTTTGTTACTTGAGTGCTGCTAAAATCAAAATTCATCATGTTACAATGTGTATAATCATAACCCATTAGTAATATTGTAATATATGATTGTTTTAAATAAATTGGTTTCTACTATTAGTGTTGTACGTATGTCTATTCTGGTTTAAGGAATGGATTAATAATGTGGTAATTAGTATTGGTAATATATTATGATGTTAGACATGAGATAGTGATTGGGATTAGGAAAATTTGTCAATAGTGATTTAAAATGAACCTAATGGGGTTAATTGGTTGTTGCATTGGTGAAGACCACATTTATCATAAGTAGATTAGAAGTGATCTGGCATAGGTGCATGGAAAAAATAATTGACACTAGAAGTAGCATGTATTGGATTAGTTGTAATTTTTATGTTAATTGTTGCTTATGGTTAGTAGTGAAAGAAATGACGTCGAGATACCATAGGGAAGATAGATGTTATGATGTGCATTATTTCTTCTTGTGTATCATGTTTGGCGATTTTGTTCATGTTGTGCAATGCTAAATCATGTTAATGGATGTTAGGTGCTTATGAGTAGTAGTGGGTTGTGTTGTATTAGTAGATGGTTTATTTATTTGTTTTTTAATTCTTTGTTTGCATGTTAATTGGTTAATTTCTCTAGGTTATTATGGCGGGCATTACACTTGGTATCAGAGCATAAGTTGCAACACTGGGATCATTGGGTCAAGTATTTTATCTTTATTCTTCTATGGTGTGTTATTGTAGTAAGTTATTAACTGAGGTTTTGGTCTTCCTAAATGCATGCTAGTGAAGGAATATTTTACTTAATGCTCCCTTTCTTTTCATTAATTAAAGTGTCCAACTTCGTATGTAATAATTCCTTGTGTATACATCTATAATGTTAGTAATTGATGATTTGATTTGAACTACATAAAGGGATTCTACTATGAGGAATGAACATGTTCGTAGATCAATGTGGAATTGCTAGAACTTCTTATTGAAAATGCCATTTACGTGATTAGGATTTCTATATTAGGATGTTGTACTATTTTCCTTATGTCTAGTTAGAAGGAGCGTGGGTGTGCATGAGAATTTGTATGAATCAGTGTTGGGTTAAGATTTACACCTAGGTGAATAAATTAAATGATGCATACATTTTGTATGGGTGTTACCTTCCTCTCCTTTCACTACCTTGATATGCAATTAAAGGATGATTCTTATGATGTATTTTGTACCAATTTACAATTATTTCTTATCTCATGAATGGAATCTTGTGCAAATAAAATATGTTTGTATAGATATCATCTTGTTGTATGTTCCTAAGTTTTCTAGTTATGCTCATTAAATCTTGGAAATCTCATGGATGATTATATTTGTGTTCCCTATCAAAACATTAGTATATAGCATAGGGTAGTGGATTGAATTGTTTGATAAATATTATGTACTTGGGGAATTTAGTTATCTTTGCATGGCCTTACTTGATTTAGTAATATGTGCATAGCATTCGATAGAAATATAGTTCTCTCTTTTTCTCTTCTCCCTGTCTAGATGTTTTATCAATGAATATACTACTTGGGAATATAAGTAGACTAGTATATGTAATGAGAATTGTTTATTTAGAATAAATCTCGTGTTGGGGAAATAAGTTATTATATTGTAGTCATGATCCTTTTAATATAGAATATTGGATGGAATGTCGTCTTCCTTGATGTTATTTTGAAAGGGTGTATCTGAAAGTTGAATCATTATTTCTTGTTCTTATAGAATTGAGTAATGATTGACCTAAACCTTGTAAAGAACCTATATACTTTTGATGAAATATGAATGTTTTATTTGATAAGTAATTATGAAAGGCAATGGTGTTACCTTTTTCCTTGTGAGTGGAAAGAATGTGCTCAATTGAGAGATATAGTACAATGAATAAGTGTATGACATGTAATTATGTGATGGAAATTCCTTGGATGTTGCTGAAATCTTTATGAGGATGGTTGATTGGTATTATGTACTTTAAAGGGAATTTTAATGAAAATGGAGTACTTGTATCTAGGAATAATTTCTATATACTTATTCATGTGGGATTATAATGAAGATATTTCTTTAAGTAGATGATAGTGTTATTGAAAAATACTCCCTATAAATGTGAGTACACCAGTAACAATGCTTATGTTGTGTGTTGTGAGAAACCAATGCATGTTATGTGTTCCCATGGGATAGTGAAGTAATCAACCATGA
Organism: Cryptomeria japonica; assembly: GCF_030272615.1. Classification (NCBI taxonomy): domain Eukaryota; kingdom Viridiplantae; phylum Streptophyta; class Pinopsida; order Cupressales; family Cupressaceae; genus Cryptomeria; species Cryptomeria japonica. Next base: position 200,813,758 of record NC_081415.1, on the reverse strand, counting down.
GGGATATGCTAACTTATAGGTATGGTAATACCGTACTCTCTATGTGTTGTTAGAATTTTGTTACCTTACTGAGTGCCAACCCACGAGTTGTTGATAAGTCAGTATGTGAAGGGGTAGCAATAGAAATCACCATTCCTCAAATAGTATGGATCAATGTACGAATAATATCAACGCAAAGAAACCTCAACTTCTCTAATTCGAGGAAAAGTTTATATATATAAATATATACATAAAAAGTATACAAAAAAAAGAGGTGTACTCACTAATTCCCCTTTTAATGAACCATTTTGTATAGTTCATATGTGCCAGCCTAATCCCCACAGTTATTGAGCACATTGATGATAGTTATTGAACATATTGATGGCAGTTCCTGAGCATAGTGATGGTATCTTTTAGAGGATCCTTTACCTTGTCTTCATGAAAGGTGTTATTTTCCACATGAGTTTCCAATTGGGGGCCGGGGTCAAGAGTGAGAAGGATGGCTAGGATAACCCACTAGGACTATGTGATAACATGTTTCACCACTTGGGGGCTAGGGTCTAGGGTGAGAGAGACTGCCAAGATAACCCAAATGGGACCATGTGTTTCATGTATAGGTATAGTTTGAGGTCCAACATGTGGAGGGAGATTTATTACCTATGTTGAGATGGATTTCGTACCTACATTTGTTCTGACATGATAGGTATGATGCCACACCCCACCAATGTTCTGACACAGTGATGGTGATGATGTCGTACTATTGTAGGTAGTGAGCCAAGTTCGAGAGCACGAAGCCACATACTTAGTACGTGAGGGCGCCTTATATATATGTTGTTCTTATGTATTCCTACTTGATGTAGAGTGGTTTGGAGGTGCTTGCATTCTTGTAGAGGGGCACCCATGGATGCTCGGTTGTTCAAGTAGTGGTAGGCATATGGGTGGGCCCTAGCCATGTATACCTTTGTCTTACGACGAGTATCTTGAGAGGTATGTCGCTATGTAGGGTGTGACCTATGCATGCCTTTTCCACATGGTACATTGCCATGCAGGATATGTAATGTCCCACCAAGAAACCCTAAAGGATACAACTACAAACTCTCAAAAAGAGTGCAACATATTTATTTTTTAAAATATTACAAAACACATAAACGTAAAAGATAAACATTGCAATAGAAGTTGCACATGCGGAAGACTAAACTCAACTCCTAAAGGGTTTCCCAATGTGAATTAATTAATTAAACTAATCCATACTTAAGATCAATTAATCCACTTAAGAAATATATTTAACGACTAAGAACTTAGTTACACTAATCAATGATTGTTTTATTCTTTACACGAGATAACACTATCATTTTTATACTTCATTCATGCTAATACATTCAATTACATTACATTAATGAACTTAATTAAAGATAGAAATCCTAACATCTAAATATCAACATAGTACATTTCTTTTACATTGCAAGAATAACTTAGTATTACAATTGCACTTAATACACCAAGTCTCATAAAATTACATAATGATCACATCAAATTATAACTACCATGAAGGTATACATATAACATATGATACAACTGACCACATAAGGGTCCAAGAGATACAAATATGACCCAAGAAGAATAAGAAGGATCCAACTAGTACAACAAAATGAAATGAAACCAAGAGATACGTCTGGAGCACCTGCCAAGATAATCCCTCACAAGAGGGAATGAACAAAATAACCAATGGAAAGTGGCACTACCACCCAATCATATGGCCCAAAAATGAATCACCCCTCCATTCTAGGAGATAGTATTAAGGACCTCAAGCAAGCCACAACAAAGAAGCACATGGTCTAACATGCACACTAGGTACTCACACAAGGCATAAGCATACAAATAAGACTCCCACAAGAGTGCTCCAAGTAAATCCAACACATGACTACACACTAATGAACATAAGGGAAGAGTGTCATCGCATAGCTAGTATGAGTTATCCTGGTAGGCCTCCATAGGCTCTGACCCCCATCTTGGGTTATCTTGGTAGCCTCTCACGTACCCCCAACCTCATCCATGACTCATGCAAACCCAACAAACCTTTCATGAAGACAAGGTAGTTGGTTTTCCATTCTAGGCCTTCCCACTGCATCTTGAGTCTGTACTAACCCTCAACCATGAGTGGGGCACAATTAATCTTTATTAATGTTTGAAACCCAACCCTAGTTTATTAATTAAGTTATCACTTATTACTCAACTTCCAAGGGGTTATCTTGGCAACTTGTTTGGGCCTCGACCCCCACTTAGAAGCCACTTTTCCTTATGACACTACACAACCTCCAAAGGACCCCAAGGCAATCACAAAATCCAACTAACACAAGGAGTTCGAAAATAAAACTGAAGAACAACTTGATTATACAAACCTTCTACCAAGGTTAAACCAACTAGAGGTGTGACACAGACAACATGTCTATTCACAAGATAAGACCACAACCAAAATAAAACAAGTACAACCACAATCAAAACTTTACCAAATCCACTTGCACGATAGACTTGCATTCAACAACATGCCATCATGACACGAAAATGACTCTTTCAAATCAACACCAAAATCCACCAATCAATGTAAATACTAAAAAGGGTACACTTGCACTCTAAACACATCCATGTTAAGGAATCATAACGATCACCCAAAATACAATTAAAAGCTAATGTTATCTAATTGCAACTCTTTCAACAACTAACTCTTTCCTAATAAGAAAATCCACAATAGAGAATAATGCATAAAAAGGGTCTAAGTAAACATACACCCAAATAGACGTGCACAATGCTTGATTTAAAAATCATATACCCTATAAAAGAAACTTGTAAACTAAATAAGCCATCATTTAAATAAATATAAATCTTTTTCAATTAAAGCCAATTTGGCTATAAACAATTTTCCATTTGCCTTCAAATTTCTAACTAATAAAAATAACAAATAAATACCTTTTCAACCTAAAATCATTATTTAAATCAAAATAAATCTTTCCAATTAAAATCATATCGACTAACATAATTGATGACTATCATATAACCTTTATTTTCACAAAATAAATTATGATTATATCCAACCAATCTTTAACATTTATTTGGCAAAGTTGATTCCAAATATACATACTATATATATAGACATATATGAATATATATATATATATATATATATATATATATATATATACATATCAAAATGTATATTCACACACACATACACACAAATATATATATATTTAATTCTTTTCAAAATTTGAAAATCATTTTAACAATTAGAATCCTACTCATTCACAAATTCCATTAAAAACAACGCACACACACATACTATACATATATATACATACATATACATATATATATATATATATATATATATATATATATATATATATATATATATATATATATATATATGTATGTATGTATGTATGTATGTATATGTATATGTATATATATACAAATATACATACACATATACATACATATATATATATACATATATATGTATGTATGTGTATATGTATGTATATATGTATGTATATGTGTATATATATATACATATACATATACATACATACATACATACATACATATATATATACATATACATATATATATATATATATACATATATATATATAAATATATATATATATATATATGTATATATATATATACATATATATATATATATACATATATATGTATATATATATACATATATATGTATATATATATATATATATGTATATATATATATATATATATTGTAATGCCCCGCCAGGAAACCCCGAAGGGATTAAGCCAAAACACAAGAATAGAGTGCAAAATTTTTTTTTTTAAAAGTTACAACACATAAGATGCAACAAGATATCAAAGATTCAGATTACATAGCGGAAGACTTCAACTAACACCTAGAGAGTTTCCCAACGAGATTACTTAAATTTCACAATTCACTTAACTCACACAATTAATCCAAAAGCTGAATATCTTAATAACGAGATAATTCATAATCAGGATAATTCCTTTCGAAAGAGGGAAATATAAATCACAAGCGAAGATTCATCATTAAGATCCATTCATAATCTTCATTCAAGCTTTTCATTTAAAAATACAAACCATACATCTAACATTCTAATACACTAGGATTTCATCATAACATAAGAGATCTTTCCAAGCATATTAAATTCCTTAACAACAACTGAGTATAATTCATTACTCTAAGATACATTCTTTCATACTCCACTTTATTGCATTTCAAAAGATGATTACAACCATGCATCTACGATAGATTTCATCTAAACCACTTACGCATTCGATCAACATGGCATTCAAGAAAGAACTGAATATAAGCAGTTATAGTTAATTCCAATTATCCACTTAACCATTCTAACATAAGTTAATCATACATGATAAAGCTGAATAAAGGAAACATAAGAGAATACATCACATAACACCATAATGATCTCGGAGTTCACCCCTAAAGGGCTACATCTTCGGGTCTACGCAACTGCAAGACCCCTCTGATAATTAATAAAGTTAAGAATACAAGAGGTTACACCATTACAATCCGGCCATCAAGGCGAAATATAAACATTATACAAACGACCGCATCGGTCCATTAATACATATACGATCCTTAAAAAGAACAGGATCCAGCTGAACATAATCAAAGCTAAAAACATAAGTCCAAAAGAGCATCCATAAAACTGAGCCATCACCACCCAAGGTCTAACAGGAAACCGATACTCACAAGGGCAGAGACAAAAGGACGACCCACAAAGGTACTCCTAACAGGACAAAACGACAACACACTAGCAAACGTAGGGACAAGTGTCATCACACAACCTGGTATGGATACCATGGCAAGTCTTCATAGGTCCCGGCCCCATACACTGGGTCACCCTGGCAACCTAATCTGAGCTTCCGGCCCATCCAAGCCTCATGTGGACCCACACATCCTCTCGTGAAGACAAGGATGGCAGTTTGCCATTTCAGGCCTTCTCAAAGCATGTCGAATCTATGATAGCACTCGTCTCATGTGTGAGGCACATTTATCTTATTAGAGATTACATTCTAATCTACTGAAAGGTTATCACTTATTAGACTCACTTTCGACGGGTTATCCAGCAGCCACTTTGGGCGCGGCCCCCAATCGAAAGCCACTTTCCCATACGACACTAGACTAAACTCGGATGAACTCAAAACCAAGGACTACAAATGGTCAGACGAACGGAGTTCAAGAAGAAGAGGACATCCATCAAGTCATACACGACTCAAGGGTAAACACTTACTGACGGTACTCTAGCTAGAGACCTGACAAACTAAGGTCAACCATGAATCATCATTCGACTCACACAAGGAGGATATGACCAACTATGACAACATCACAATACAACAGTCAACTCAGAATCGAGGACTGAAACAGGTACCCCAAGTCAATCCATACGACAGGGTCCTACTAAACAAAGCAAAACATGCCATTTCATAATTAAAGGCGAATACAGAAATTAAACTCGCAAGGCAATAATCAGAAAAGACAATAATTCCTCAAATTGATTTAATCATTACAAGACGATCAAGTTTTCTACAAGATCCAATCAGATAACAGTTATCTACCTCAACTGGGGATAAGTTGTTCTTGGTTTTCTAACTCGTAAGGTTCAAAGCATCGAACAGGCAAATTAAGCCATAATGAGTTTTTAAACCAATTCATATTAATAAAATTCAGACAACCATTAATCAACTAAAATAAAATATTTAATCTCCAACAAAACATCATTAACATACTGGTCTAAAACCGACCTCTACAATTTCGTATTATTTCTCTATTGTGCTTTTAAACAATACTACCGTAATTAGCCAAATTCTCTAATCAGCTAGAAGGTAAGATATAAACTTATTAATCCAAGATTGGTCCAAAGAATAGCCAATTAATATTCGATGACGAAATTATCAATTTTAGAACTTAATTAGAAAAGTGCATAAGCCACAAAATGAAATTGAATAATAAATAACTTATAATTTCCATTATAGAATTAATTAATATCCAAATTAACATTTAACAAGCTATTGCCTTCTTAATCATAATTAAGAACGATTAAAACTTAATCATTAAAATAACTTTCATTATCATGCTATTAAACTCATGCATTTTTTTTTTAATACTAAAAAAAAATACCTTAAAAAAAACGATTCATAAACTACGTTTAAAAAAAAACGCATTTAAATAATATACATCAAAATGATCTTACATAACATATGCATTTTTTTTTTTGAATGGTATAAAAAAAATACATAAAAAAAAAATGTTAAAAACTATGATTTTGAAAAAAAAACGCATTTAGAAAGCGCATTAGAAAAAGGATGGAGGCAAGCTGGGCAGGCCATGCCCTAACCCTAGCCGCAGGGTAGCTCGCAGGCGGCGCCCACGGTGGTGCCCGCAGGTGCCGCGGCGCCCTACGGCCACCGCGGCCCCTGCGGCCACCGCCGTGAGCCGCAACCGCGACGGCCACACACACCAACGGAGAACCAGGCACGCGGGGAGAAAGGGAAGTGTGCGGGGGGGAGCAAGCGGGGGACGCGCGGGGGAAGGGGGGAGGAGCGGGTGGAGCTCCGCTCCCCGCCCTCCAACCCCAAACCACGGTCTAAAACAAAACCTACGCACAGTCCCGAACAAAACAACGCCCAACTCAATAAAGAAATAACATTGTTCACGGATTAACGCACAGGGGTATAAAATTGATATTTTACACAGCGCTGTAAAATTTAAAACACAGTTCAAAATTTTCTTATCCCTTTTTTTTTGAAACAACAACACAATTTGCTTATAAATTTCGGTTTAATATAAAATCCTTTTTCAACGAAATCAGTTTTGGCATCAAGATTCTTGATGGTATTCATCCATTCCAAAACAAAAGGGGGTTTCAAACACCCAAAAGGAAATAAGGAATAACACCACCTCAAAAACATTTCCAGCCAAAAGAATCTGAAACCAAATAACATGAAGACATCCAAACTCCCATTTCCATTTCATACAACAACTAAACTTGAGAATTAGATCCTACCTGATCTCGCGATCCTGGCAAGATCGGCTGAAGAGTCCCAATCTCTAGCTGTCCAAAGCCCTCCTTCTCCATCCAAAATCCTCCAATTTCATCTCCAACATATTTTCCAACCAAAAATTCTCCAAAATGACCATCCTTCCCAAATTTCCCCAAATTTGGGTTATATGGAAGAGTTGACCCAAAATTTTCTATTTTTGGAATTTAAAATTTTTATTTTCAAATAATTCTTCAAAATTTAATTCCTTTCTAGCTATACAACAAATTAAACTTGCCTTTCAATTCCAAAAATCGATTTCCTCAATCAATTCAATTTTCAAAAGCCAACAGAATACTATCAATCTATCGCGATAAAATACAAAGCTTTCCTTTTCAACAGCATAGATAAAATGCATTAAATATTCAAGATCAGTCATTTAATCGAATTTACTCCCAATATAAAATAAGCAATTCATATCAACGAAAATCGCATAACGAATACCCGATTAATTTAATCCATTTATCTTCAATGCACAAGCGCATAAATAATCAAAATAATTACTAAGGACTAATTAATCAATTTAACCAAACACACCAAGCACGCAAAACGAGAAGGTCGACCAAACAGACGACTCGCAACCCAAACAAAAAAAAGGGATTACCGACGATGACTGGCGATGCTCACTGGAGCATGACTAAGGTCAACTAGGGTCTTACGACCACCTAATCCAACTCTAAGGATTAAAAGGTACACTCAAACCTGCAATTCCAGGTGAAGACGAACCTTGCACTCATGCGGCGTTGTACCTGAAATCTCCTGCAACCAAGAGTCATACATGCATATATATATAAAATTTAATGAAAGCGTTAGTCCGATACTAATATCACAAAATCGGAACACTGAATAACTTGCATATAACTAGTGCGAAAATCACATCTACAGCTATGCGTTAAATCAAGCATCTAACTGTAACATTATATTAAGATAAACTAATCAAGATTAAACCAAGGTTAGAAATAGATTAGGGCAGGGGTACTACACATATACATACATATATATATATATATATATATATATATATACATATACATACATATATATGTATATACACATACATACATATATATATATATATATATATGTATGTATATGTATATGTATGTATATATACATATATGTATGTATACATATATGTATGTATATATATACATATATATATATATATATATATATATATATATATATATATATATATATATATATCGAATTAATTAAATTCTAATTTCAAATCACTGTCGAAATTAATATTTAACAACCAATTAAAAAAAATACATTGTAGTATATTGTCTAGCTGACAACATGAATCACAGTCTGGGAAGGGGTTGGAGGAAGGGGCTTCCCCCCCCCGCACCCCCCCCAACAACTGTGGTGAGGGAACACCACAGTCGTGGTGCTCTCTCCCCACATTGTGGGGTTTGGGCTCCACGCCCCCCGTAAATTACATTTTTTTAAAACATTCTCTCTCTATAAAATTTGACTAAACAATATGTATTATTTTTTTTTAAAGCAAAATTTTCAAATAAAATTTCAAAATGAAGTTTTACAGTAGCATCAAAACATCAGTCCTCTGCCCAGAAACACGGTATGGACTTTTGGCAAACAAATAGAAGGGTAAAACTTTCATAATAATTATTAAACAGTCTGAACCAAGATTCAAATACCCAAAATTTTAAAGACATTTCACAATCCAAATTTTCTTCCCGAAAAAGAAATTAAAATTTTTCAAAAGCCAAGAACCAATTTTGCCTAAAAAGGGAAGGAATCACTTCTTCCAATTCACTAAATTCATATTGAAACCAGGAAAAGAAAGAAACAAACAATCACACAGACTAAAATTTTTAAAAAAAGAAGAACAAGCAAAAGAATCAGGCAACCAACCTGCAAAAGCTTTCCTGGAGGAAATTTGAGGAAGAGCCATCACAATCCTCCCAAAATTGCCAGACTTTTCACACCAAACCCCAATAACCAACAGAGAGGAGAAATCTTTTCCAGAATGAGAAAGAATCCCTCTTTTTCAAAAAATTTCAAATTATAAAGCCATTCACCCAAAAATCTATTTTAGGGCACAATTTTTTTTTTTATCAAAAATAGAAAATCTAATTTTATTTTTAAAACATTTACATTTTTCATTTGAAACATTTGCATGACATACTTAAAAATTCTATTATTCTTTAACACAAAAGCCAATAGATATTTTAATAACTAATAAGTAAAAATCAACTTTCTTTCTCTTTTATTTTTTTACAACACAAAAGTCATAAGGTATTTTAATTTCTAAAAGTAAGAATTGAGTTTTTATAAATGCATACGACATAAAAATAAGCCAACCATATGATAAATTTAAACAATAATTTAAATCAATCAACCTAGCATGCTTGCTTTATTAATTTAACCCTATTTAATTTATAAATGTGATTCACATAAAAGCCTCACCGGAAGAATAAATAAAGTCACAAAACACATTACATGCAAACTCAACTTAAACAAAATAGAGACATGACCCACATACCAACATTGGAAAACTAGCCTACTTGGCGATCCAATAGGGTTGAAAAAGGACTGACGACACTCACAATCGACCAAGGCTAGGGGTTTCATTAGGGCCTTAGAACTATCTCCTTCACTTCCATCAAGTTAATTAGGTACGCTCATACATGTGGAGCCAGGTGGAGTAAATACCTTGTACCTGCAATTCCTGCATCACCGAACCACACATACATATATATACACAAACACGGTAAACATACCGGTAAAGGAGAATTGTGATAGGAAATCATCTCCTCACACACCATACACTTTCCATACAAACATGACAACATATACACATAGCAACTCACACGTAAAGTAAATGTGTTAGTCCATCATTAGTAACATATGAATAAAATTAACATTTCCTCATTTATAAGATACAATGCAGAAGCAAAGTTTACAACTACTCACCAATAATCAATAATGCATAATCATATTCACCAAATCACACTCTAAAGCATTATATCAGAATAACACGTCACAATCATAATGAGTCAACCATCCACATAAGCCATTGAAAAGTCAACCATAGTCAACGAGGTCAAAAAGGGTCATATTAGGTTAGGGGTACTACAGGATACGTCCATTGCATGCTTTCTCTGCTTGGAGTATTGCCATGTCATGTTGAGACACAATGCGGGATGTGATAGACATCTCCATGCAGCCTACTGGTTTGGTTTGGGGTAGGGCCATGTTGTGTGATGACATGATGCGGGGTGATGACGAGGTGCACACCACCATGCCATGTGTGTAGTATGACTATGTCACACCACATGAGGAGCTATTGCGATAGCTAGACGATTGTTCCCTCCTTCCTCATTGGGTGGCTAGATTCTAGTCACACAGTGATGTTATGTGCAATTTATGATATTCTTATTTATTTACATATGTGGACTAGAAATTTATTTTATTTTTTACTGTGAAGGTTTAGCCATGAGCATGTGATATTTTTCATATTTGACTTACTATTGCGGTTCCATGGATATTTCTTCTCTTACTATTGAAATTGATGATTTTATTTATTTATTCATCTGTATTTTGGTGGCTAAACTCGTTTATCCTTATTGTTTTCGAATGCTAGTCTTGTGTTGTAATGTGATTCCTCTCCAAGGATGTATGAGATGGTCTTGGTTGAGTTTATACAAGGAAGTAGACATAGGGAACCCTTGAGGATGGGGGTATGTGAGGCTGTGATGCAGCTAGGATCTACTACCTACCTATGTGTGCTGACTATCTCTTAGAGGCTAACCACCTTACTCAAACAAGGGATGGTCACAAGGGTCTTGTATGGAAGGTCTCACCGCTATGTATGTGCCCTAGCACCATAAAGCCCTTGAGTGAGATGTGAGATATGAAGGTGTTGGATATATATGATTATGTATTTTGTTCTGAGATCAGGCACAAAGATTCAAATTATGCATATTATCTATGACCGAGCATTAGACATGCTCACATGTAGCCTTGTGATGTGCATTTCCCAGTGATGTGGATGAGTATGTATGTGTAATTATTGAATAAAATGTGTGTTTTGACACTATATTACTATGATAGGACATTAGAAAGGTTTTGCTTGTTGGCAATTGGCACTCATTCTATAAGGCAAATGGCATTTAGGGTTTTCATTGATGGAAGCTCATTTGGAAACTCATCTTCAAGTTCAAATATCTTCTTGCTTTGTTTGGGCTACCTAGTATTCATTACACTCAACCGGTATATTCACTTTGCTTTACAACCGGTTAATTCTTGATCCTGGTAATGTGTATTTGGAACCTGATTAAGGAAAGGACCTGGCTAAGATATCTTGTGTCCCTGATTATTTCTTTCATGGAATTTTTTCTAGCATGTGAAGGTTGACATGGTCATCAGGATTATGTATGTTATACATTGTGATCCAGCAACCGACAGGTTTTATTTTCTTCACTGTGCCCGACATGCTTAACAAGTTAATAGAGTATTTAAGGAGATCTTTTAGCGATAGATTATATACGATGTAGAATATGATTTTGGTTGTGAATGAGTCAAAGATTGATGGTATGCATTTTGGTCAGTGATAGGGAGCTTTAGTGTGTAGTTTCATGTGCGAAGTCTCAACCAGTAGCAGAACAAAGCATCAGTGAACTGGTACACAGAGAGGGTTATTAGAGCTTGAACCGGAACTTATCCAACATTGTCAGATGGAATTTATAAGTTCATTTTTTTATTGTAATAACTATGTAATGTTGTGTAAGTCAGTGAGCTCTAGGCAGTTGGCCTGATTGCATGTGCAATCCCCTCTATGTAATATTTATATACCTTGATCAAGTATATAGATATTGTGGGTATCACCCCCACCGTGGTTTTTCCATTTGCATGGTTTTCCATGTATAAATACTAGTGTTATGGTTGTGCTTCTTTATGTGTTATTTGGTTTATGCACTTTAATTTTATTTATTGTTAACAGGTTCATAAGAAATAAGTTCAGAATTAGTTTTAGCGGTAGAACACTGATTCACCCCCTCTTAGTGTTATTGGATTCCAACAATTGGTATCAGAGCCTGGTGCCTCGGAAGAAATTTAACCACTTGAGGAAGATCTGGAACTTGGAATCAATGAAAACTGGTTTGCAAGAACAACTTCAACTTGCTCTTGAGGATCTTGATAATGAGCAAATGGAAAATAGTAAACTGAAGAATGAACTAATGCAATCTAGAGAACACATCTTTTTATTGCAAGGAAAACTTTTTGTTATTCAAGCCAAGAGGAAGGAACTCTGTGATCAATTGCAAAATCAGAATAGTGATGAGGAAGATGCTATGAAGGATCAATGTCAGAAACTCACTCAGGGGAACACTATCTGGAAGAATGAGATGCAAGCCTTAACCATGAGAATGTGCAAGGAGATTGAAGACAAAAAGAAGAATGAAAAAAACCTAGCTCAAGCATTGAAGGATAGATATGATGAATGCAACAGACTGACACATGAGAATGACATGTTGAGACTTGAGTTGGTCCAGTCCTGGAACAATGAGCATGAACTTGAGAGACAGATCATATTCATGAGAGATAACTTAGTCACTGCAAATGAGTACAAGGAAAAATTCAAAGCTAGGTCTACCAAACTTGATGAACTACTGAAGAGCCAGAGAGATGCTAATGACAAGAGAGGTCATGGTTATGAAGAAGGAGAAAGCTTTGGTACTGCACAACAAGATAAATCATCCGGTCAGAAGCAAAATCATGCCAACAAACGAAACCAGAAATCACCGGTAAGACAGCCTAATCCTCACAAATTCAATGGTACATGCTTTGTTTGCAATAAAATATGGTCATATAGCAAGTCAGTGAAGAAATAGAAATAATCAGAACAATGCATCACTCACTTATCTTGGAAATGTAAGATGTCATGCATGTAGTAGATTTGGTCATATGGACAACCAATGCAGATCAAAAGGAAATCAAGGAAATCAAGGGTTTAACAAAATAATTCAAAAGAAAAAATGTCAAAATTGTCTATTATGCATGCAACAAGATTGGACATATTGCTAAATATTGCAGGAGTAAGAACCCACCAGTAAATAATGGAAAAGAAGATGAGAAGGAAAGGAAAAGGTAGAAGATATTAGAAAAAAACATGAGAAAATATGGGTAAGGAGACCAGACACACAACCAACAGAACAACCGGTAGAGCCATCAGGTCCTGCACTGGAAGCGGGAACAACCGGTAACTAAGGTACTCTTCCTTAGGGGTAGGAAAATAAATGAAGATCATGCAAACACCCCAGACTAGATCTGTAGTCAGAGAAATTTGATTGTGGATGGGTACTCAGGAATTGGCTCAGGAGGAGTCAAAAGACAAAGAATTAATTAAGCACAGTTTTGAAGTTTTGAACCGATTGGTACCTGAATTACAGGCACAAGAGAGTGCAAGCTCATCTGGTAAATTGAAGGAGATTATTAATTTTATTCCTAAGCATTATGATTCTTTGCTCAAGATTTAAATAGCTGAGGCTAAGGACAAATTTGTTGATGCCCGAAAACAAACATTTTTGCAAATGATAGCATCTGTGAAAGGTAAACTCCAAATTTTATTGCAATCCATTGATGCAACATTGGCAGAGGGAGGTAAAGTTTATTAAACTTGTCTATATTTTGTAAAACTTACAACTTCTATAGACAAGCAAATCTCAGATTGTAGGAATAATTTGATTTAGATTTCAAATTCTTATAACCTGATAGCTAACCTAACCAGTTCTTTGGATGGTCCAATTTTGGCATTCATGGATCAAATTTTGAAATTAGAGAAGTAAGGGGATAGTATAATAAAGAGAGCAACTGATCTCTGCAATTTCATAGGTCCCCGGTTGGATAATCTATTATTTTATAAATCTGAATGTATTTCTAATATGCAGAAGGAGGATCCCACCGAATCAGAGGCAATTGAGTATTACACCAGTCTCTTGAATGGATTCACGTCCATACTTGACTCTCTCAAGCAAGGTTGGGACACTTACTTTTCATTTTTGAAGACTATGTATGCAGATATTTTGAAGCCTGTATAGAACCGACATATATATTTCTATACAAAATTTCTTTGTGGGCAACCCTCTTTTTGTTGATGTTAAAGGGGGAGGAATAAAGTAAAAAATGTATATATCACTCAGGGAGATTATATCAGATGTATATAGTAGGGATGTATAGCTCAGGGGGAGAAGATTCAGAGAGAGATTCAGGAATGGTCATTTTTCACATGAGTGTTGCCATCAATGCCAAATGGGGAGATTGTTGGCAATTGACACTCATCCGGTAAGGCAAATGGAATTTAGGGTTGTCATTGATGGCAAATCATCTTTAGGTGCAAATATCTTCTTTCTTTGTTTGGATTAATCGGTATTCACTACACTCAACCAATATATTCACTTTGCTTTACAACCGGTTAAGGATAGGACCCGACTAAGATATATTGTGGCCTAGATTATTTATTTCATAGAATTTTTTCTAGCATGTGAAGGCCAACATGGTCATTGGGATTATGTATGTTATACCTTGTCATCCAGTAGCTGACAAGTTTTATTTTCTTCATTGTGATCGACATGTTTAACAAGTTAACATGGTATTTAAGGAGATATTTTAGTGATGGATTATATACGATGTAGAATGCAATTTTGGTTGTGAATGATTCAGAGATTGATGGTATGCATTTTGGTCAGTGATAGGGATCCTTAGTGTGCATTTTCACATGCACAGTCTCAACTGGTAGCAGAATAGGGTAGAACAGAGCATCAGTGAACTGGTACACAGAGAGGGTTATTAGAGCTTGAACCGGAACTTATCCAACATGGTCAGATGTAATTTATAAGTTAATTTTTTATTGTAATCACTATGTAATGTTGTGTAAGTCAGTGAGACTTTTGTTTGAGAAGTGAGCTCTAGGCAATTGGCCTGATTGCATGTGCAATCCCCTCTATGTAATATTTGTATACTTTGGTCAAGTATATAGATATTGTGGGTATCATCCCCACTATGGTTTTTCCCTTTGCAGGGCTTTCCACATATAAATATTGGTGTTATGGTTGTGCTTCTTTATGTGTTATTTGGTTTATGCACTTCAATTTTATTTACTGTTAACCAGTTCATAAGCAATAAGTTCAGAATTAGTTTTACCGGTAGAACACTGATTCATCCCCCCCCCCTCTCAGTGTTCTTGGATTCCAACATTACTATGCATGAAAAGTATAAAATTGTTGTGTTACATGTTTTTCATGGATACTAACATGGAGATGGAATTTGAAAATTGAAGCCATTTTTATGCATTAATATATCAGGAAAAGGATGGACCAGTAAAAGAAACTGAAAATGATGACATGTTTTTCTTGTATGAGCTAGTAGATGAACACTATAATTTGTTGTTTACCTCCAGTATTGCATAGATTTGGTATGATTAAAGGAAGAAAATTCTTGTTTCACTACTGTGATTATAGTTAGCCCTAAGAATGTTGGGAAATGTATGAATTTGGATGTATCTAACTAAGAGATTATTGCATTTATAAAGGATTTAGAAATGATTTTTCATTATCTGAAAATAATATATATATATATAATTACAAATTGATATTTATTAATAAGTTTTAGGACTAATGTGTGCTTGTTATCATCTAAGTTGTTGCGACTTCCAAGAGTAAGTCAAGTTTTAGGGGGGGAGGATGTAATGCCCGTCTAAGTTGGTTACCAAATAATGAGGTATTGTGTATTAAATCCTTCTGATGATGTTATCAATAAATATAATCGTTATTAAAACTTAATTAATATAGCTAGGAATATGGATAAGGGAGTTTAATTTAAATTAATTATTATTATTATTATTATTACTTACGAGTAATTAATATTTGATGTTTATGTTTGTATGTATAAAGATATTAAGGGGGATAGATTAATACTTGTCTCACAATAAAATAGTTAGTGCATGATTAATATTCAATAAAACCAAAAACCATTTAAATGAGATATCAAGAAAGATTAAACAAGAACATCATGAAAATAAGACAACATAAATGGAATATACTCATGAAGCTCCCATTGCAAGTAACTCTTCCTTTTACTCCTCGCCTCTGTGAAATTTTATAACTCTAAATTTTGACTAATGGAGAGTTGGAGAGAGATGGAGTGAATGTAGATTGCTCTCATTGTTGGTGTAGGAGCACCTAGTTTTCCTTATACTCTCCATTTTTGGTATTTTTCATGCTTAAGTGTCTTGTTAGTTTTGAAATGTCATCATAGGTTGTTTTGAGTAATTTCATATGTGTTTAATCTCATTTTGTGCTTGAGAGATCAATTTTTGTTTCCTATGGTTTGGGTTGTCAGTTTTGTGCTCCTAGGCCAAATAAGGCTAAAAAGTGGAAAATTGCCTTATAGGCTTAGCCATGATTTGGAAAGAATTGAAACATGTTTAGAAAGTTTTTTTAATCATTCCTATGAGATTTTGGAAGGTTGGCTGGGTTAGGTTGCTCGAATTGCCACTTGGAGCAACAAAAGTTGTCATTTTGGACACTTTTTGTAAATAGAAGACAAAAATGCCTTATGTCCATACAAGACTTGATAAACACCTTCAAATTATATTTATATTCCTCCCTCTTCTTGGTATATAGTTGGATTTGTACTTTCTATCATAATCTATTGAAAGAGAAAGCATTTTTCTGTCTTTTCTCATGTTTTAAACTCCATTTGTATAGCAGTCCATACTGGGGCTCTCCTTTCCATATTGTACCTTTTGTAAAGTGGAATTATTTTATATTCAATTATCTTTATGTAATTAGTTTTTAGGTTTTGTATTAGGAAGTTGGTTGTACAAAATTGTTTCCATTTTGCTCCTTGATTGCCCTGTCAAGGGTTTTGGACTCCAAAATGCATCAACTTGTCTAAATCCAGGTTTGGGCTCCCATGGGTGGACTTCTAAAAGTTGTATTAAAATTTTACAGTGTAAATATTTCATATTTTGGCCAAGGTTGTGAAAAGGAAGTTCTTTTGAGTTCATGCTAGGCAAGTTGGAGATGGATTTGGCTAGTAAATTTGAACAAAGACTCAAACAAGTTTGTGCTCAAAGGTCAATTGAGTGAACAAACCTAAGACAGAGGTCAACACTAGTCTACTTGGATTTTTAGAGACATTTGGAGCTCCAAACAATGTTTACTTTACCTTGTAAAGGTGTTGAGTTATAGTTGGCAGTGAGCTCCCTGTTTTGGGAATTTAATGTCTTTTTGAATCCAAAATTGCTTTGTGAGTATGTCCATGTTTTTGTATCTTGTGACAAGTGCTAAAAATGTTTCTTGGAGGTTAATACATGCATTGGTGAAGTTTCCATGAAGTTCTAACCTTGCAAAGTGCAGAAAAAATAATGAATTGGCAGTGACAATGCAAATAACAATCATCTAATTGTTTGTATGGCAAATGTTTGATATAATGTCATGTTGGGTAGAGTTTGGGAATTGTCCCAAATGATGTGGTAGAGGTTCTGTAGGATTTTGGAGGCTTGGTTTGTGGTTTAGAAGTATCTTCCTTTGTTTCATGAGAAAAACCCTCTCAAAACCCTACTTTCTTGCCTAAAAATGTAGACAATCATTATACTATCTTCTCAGAGGCTAAAACCATAAAATACTTGAGTTTAGAACTTTTTGACACCTTCCAAGTCAAGGACCTTGGTTTTCATGGCCATCGTTTCCCTATGCAAGCAAAATTCACCCAATTAGGCCTCCATGGGCTAGTAGCCTTTTAGCCCTGTTTTAACTAAAAAGTGAACCCGATTGCCTCAATGATGTTAGAGCACTCTAAAATCTTGAAGGAAAATTGAAATAGATACAATGGGCCTAATTGAATCAATTTTTATAGTTAAGACATCATCTTGGGGTGTGGACTTATGGTGGAGGATTTGAGTAACATTGAGGAATAGAAGCTTGAGCAAGGGAGTGTAATAACGTAAGAGGGTGGTTGTTTGAGAAGAGATGTGGGTGTTGAAGATTGATATTGAAAACACTATTTGAACACAAAAGAAAAGCATACCCTTTGGGTCCACTTGATTGATTAAACCAATTTAGACTTATTGAGCAACTTCTCACTCAATCTCCCTATCATAGTGGTATCGGAGCCTAAGAAAGATTTAGGTGAAAAGAGAAAACAAATTGACTTAGGATCAATAGAATAATTAGAAGAAAACATGGTGACTAACATTGAGTTAGCCAAGAAGGTCAAAGACCAAGAAGAAGAAAATAGAGCACTCGGGGAAAGGTTGGAGCAGCTAGCAATAAAACTAGTTGAAGTAGAAGTTAAGACTGAAGAAGTCCATGATAAGGTAGGAGATAAGGGCAAAATGGTGGAAATAGAAGATGAGGTTCCCATACCTGACCCTATCCTTGAGAAAGAACCATTGTTGAAGGCTTTGAGAGCCATGAGTGGTTAAACCTTAGAGGGAGTGGCTCTTTTTAGTGGAAAGATGGATCCCGATGCTCTTATAGAATGGATTGAAGGCCTGGAAAACCATTTTGAATGTGATGGAATAACTGAAGCACAAAAGGTTAAAGTAGAAAAATCAAGGTTGAGAGGGGAAGCCTTAACTTGGTGGAAGTTCATCCAAGAGGAAAGGGTGAAAGAAGGTAAGCAACCAATAGCCACCTGGAAAGTAATGGTAACCAAAATTAGAGAAACCTATCTTCCTGAAGACTATGAAATCCAACTACATAGGAAACGACAAAAGTTGAGACAATAAGACTTATTTGTCAGTAGCTACACTGAGGAATTTCAAAAACTATGCATGAGATCCAAGGTAGTAGAGGATGAGAGTATAAAAGTAGCAAGGTATTTTAATGGATTGAGATGGAACATATAAGAAGAGATGAGTTTGTTATGTCCACAAACAATTCACAAGTGTTATCAACTAGCACTCAAAGTGCAAGAAAAGAAGAAGAAAAAGCAAGAACAAAGCAATAGAGGTAGAGGTAGGGGAAGAGATGGTAGAGGCCATAGAGGAAGTTTTGGTGGAAGAGGAGATCAAAGGTCCCAAGAAGAAACCAAACTTATTGAGAAAAGTGGGGATTCATATAGCAAGAGCAGCTGTAGAGGAAGGGGATCTAGCAACCCAGGTAGAGGTAGATCTAGTGGACCAGGAAGAGGTTCCTACTTCTCCACCATAAAATGATACAACTGTCAAAAGTTGGGGCACCTTGCCTACAGATGTCCAGAGAAACCCACTTGCTCACAAGGAGGTGAAAGAAAAGTGCATTATGTGCAAGAAGATGCAGCAAGCAGCAAAGCCCATGAAGTGAGCTTAACATCAGAAGATGGGGAGAGTTTGATGATGAGAAGAGTCTTGATAAAGGAGCCAATCAAGGAGGAACCCATTCAAAGAAGGTCATTGTTTAGAATTAAGTGCAAGATAATGGGAAAGGTATGCAAGGTGGTCATTGATTCAAGATCCACAGATAACATAGTTTCAGAAGAAGCAGCGAATAAACTCAAGCTAGAAAGAATCCCTCACACACATCCCTATAGAGTCACATGGTTGAATAAGGAGCAGCATGTTCTTGTCAATGAACAAACATGGGTAAAGTTCACTATATGGGGGTATCAAGATAAGTTCTTATGTGATATTCTTCCAATGGATACTTGCCATCTACTTCTTGGTAGACCTTGGAAATTTGACAAGAAAGCCATACACAATGGTGAAAAGAAATCCTACTCATTTTAGAAGGATGGTGTTACATACAAAATTCAATCTATCAATGGAGAGAAAGAGGGCAGCGGGTCAAAGAAACAAAATGTTTTGATAGTGAATGAGAAAGAGTTTATTAACACACTTGAAGAGGGTAAAGGAGTGGGATTTGCACTCATAGTGACACCCAAGGAAGAAAAGAAGGAGAAAAAGGTTGAAATACCACAAGAAGTGCAACAAATACTTGATAACTTTAAAGAAATTATAAGGGATGGAACGCCTACAACCTTACCACCTCCTAGAGCCATTAGCCATCAGATAGACTTCATACCAGGAGCCTCTTTACCAAACAAAGCAGCCTATAAGATGACACTTGAGCATAACAAAGAAGTGGCAAGACAAGTTCAAGAACTCCTAGATCAAAATATGATAAGAAAAAGTATGAGTCCTTTTTCATTACTTGTCGTTTTAGCACCTAAGAAAGGAGGTACATGGAGATTATGCACAGATTCATGAGCCATTAATAAAATCACTATCAGGTATAGATTTCCTATTCCAAGGATTGAGGATTTGATGGATTGTTTGGGAGGTGCAAAGTATTTCACAAAAATTGACCTCAATAGTGGTTGTCACCAGATCAAGATAAAAGAAGGTGATGAATGGAAAACAACCTTCAAAACAAATGAGGGTATTTATGAGTGGTTAGTTATGCATTTGGTCTTTCTAATGCCCCAAGTACATTCATGAGACTCATGAATGAAGTGTTGCATGATTTCATTGGTAAATTTGTAGTGGTGTACTTAGATGACATTCTACTTTTCAATAAAACTCAAGAAGAGCATTTGAAGCATCTTGAATTCATTTTGAATAAATTATATGATGAACAACTGACAATCAATTTGGAAAAGTATGATATTATGAAACAAGAATTGGTTTATCTTGGCTTTGTGATCTCAGGTGGAGATTTGAAAATGGATAAAACCAAGGTGGAAGCCATCACAAATTGGCCTACACCCAAATCAGCAAGTGATGTCTGAATTTTTTATGGCTTAGCATAGTTCTACATGAAGTTCATCAGAGGGTTTAGTGAAATTTGTGCACCAATGCTTGATACTATAAAAGGTGGAGCTAAGGTAAAGTTTCAGTGGACAGATTCAAAAAATAAGGGGTTTGAACTTTTGAAAACCAAGGTTTCTTCTCAACCAGTGCTTATACTTCCTAGTTTTGATAGGTTATTTACTATTGAATGTGATGCTAGTAATATTGCAGTAGGTGCAGTGTTGAGTCAGGATAATAAACCTGTAGCTTTCTTTAGTGAAAAATTAAATGATTCTAAAAAGAAGTACTCTTCCTATGATTTGGAACTCTATGCTTTAGTTCAAGCACTTAGAAAGTGGAGACATTATTTGCTTCCAAAGGAGTTTGTTGTTTATACAGATAATCAGGCTTTGAGTTTCTTGAATTCACAAGATAAGTTAAATCATAGGCATGTCAAATGGGTTGAGTACTTACAATCATATAATTTTACTCTTAAGCACAAGAAAGGACAATGCAATAAAGTAGCAGATGCTTTGAGTAGAAGGCTTCTAACAGTGTAGGAAGTATAGGTTCAGGGTATTGGCATAGAATGCTTCAAAGGAATGTATCCTGATGATGAAGATTTTGCAGCCATCTATAAGGTTTGCCAAGCATTCGATAATTATGTTCATAGTGAATATGTTGATTATACTCTGCAAAATGGTTTGTTGTTTAAAGGTGGGCAGCTATGTGTTCCTAAAAGCTCAATGAAGGAGAATCTGATTCAAGAAAAGCACAATGGGTGTTTGAGTGGACATTTTGGTCTCAACAAAACATTGGAGTTGGTGCAACGTTTTTATTATTGGCCTAAAATGTAGCGAGATGTCAGAAGTTATGTGGAGCAATGTATGGTTTGTCAAAAGGCAAAAGGTACTACTTCTAATGCTGGTCTTTATCAGCCTCTTCCAAATCCTACAAGGCCTCGGAAATATGTTAGCATGGATTTTGTGGTAGGCTTACCTAAGACTAAAGATGGTTTTGATAGCATTTTTATGATTGTGGATAGATTTAGTAAATTGGCACACTTTATTCCTTGCAAAAATACACATGATGCTAGTCATATAGCCTATTTGTTTTTCAAGGAAGTGATTAGAATCCATGGTTTACCTTCTAGCATTGTTTCTGATCGAGATGTTAAGTTTCTAGGCCATTTTTGGAAGACATTGTGGAAAAGATTGGGTACTAATATTTCTTTTGGTTCAACTTATCACCCACAGACTGATGGCCAAACTAAGGTGGTCAATAGGACTCTTGGGAACCTCTTAAGGTGTTTGACAAAGGAATATGGCCAAAGTTGGGATCAGCTCATCCATCAGGCATAATTTGCATATAATGATAGTGTTAACAGGTCAACTGGTAAGAGTCCTTTTGAGATTGTTTATGGTATGCACCCAAGAGGTGTCATGGAGTTAAGGGATCTTGGTAACTTTTAGAAAAAGAGTGGTACAGAAAATGATATGGCTCAATCAATGAAGGAAGTTCATGAGCAAGTGAGAAAGACTCTTCAGGATACCTCACAGAAAGTGATAGCTATAGTGGATGCATCAAAGAGGGATGTTCAATTTTCAGTTGGGCAATTTGTGATGGTGCATTTGAACAAGTCTAGATTGAAAAAGGGATTTCCTAGCAAACTCCAAATGAGGCAGATAGGTCCTTGCAAGATATTGGCTAAGTATGGTTCTAATGCATATAAAATTGATTTGCCTACTGATCTTTCTTTGTCTCCTATTTTCAATGTTTCAGATTTGGTGGCATTCAAAGGTCAGCTTCCTAAGGAGGATGATAGAGTTTTAGATGTTCACAAGTCACTTTCAGACCTATCTTTGCCTCCTCCATCCATTCCTCAAGCTGAACAGGTGTTGGACTCAAGAGTTTACAAGAGGACTCACCATCAAGTGTACATGGAGCATCTCATCAAGTGGAAAGATAAACCACTTTTAGAAGCGACTTGGATACATGAGTCTGAGTTATCTAAGTCTGAAATTCCTTCTTCTTTTCTGCCTCACAGAGTCACATGACTTTTTTGTCTTCGAGAGGAGTATGGTGTAGGAGCACCTAGTTTTGCTTATACTCTCCATTTTTTGGTATTTTTCATGCTTAAGCATCTTGTTAGTTTTGAAATGTTGTAATAGGTTTTTTTGAGTCATTTCATAGATATTTGATCTCATTTTATTCTTGAGAGATCAATTTTTGTTTCCTAAGGTTTGAGCTGTCAGTTTTGTGCTCCTAGGCCAAATAAGGCTAAAAAGTGGAAAATTGCCTTATAGGCTTAGCCATGCTTTGGAAAGAATTGAAACATGTTTAGAAAGTGTTTTTAATCATTCCTAGGTGATTTTGGAAGGTTGGTTGGGTTAGGTTGCTCAAAGTGCCACTTGGAGCAACAAAAGTTGTCATTCTTTCTTGTAAAAGTTGTCATTTTGGACACTTTTTGTAAAAAGAAGACAAAAATGCCTTATGTCTGTACAAGACTTGATAAATACCTTCAAAATATATTTATATGCCTCCCTCTTCTTGGTATAGGGTTGAATTTGTACTTTCTATCATAATCAATTGAAAGAGCAAGCATTTTTCTGTCTTTTCTCATGTTTTAAACTCCATTTGTATAGTAGTCTGTACTGGGGCTTCTCCTTTCCATACTGTACCTTTTGGAAAGTAGAATTATTGTATATTCAATTCTCTTTATGTAATTAGTTTGTAGGTTTTGTATTTGGAAGTTGGTTGTACAAAATTGTTTTCATTTTGCTCCTTGACTGCCCTGTCAAGGGTTTTGGACTCTAAAATGCATCAACTTGTCTAAATCTAGGTTTGGGCTCCCATGGGTGGACTTAGAAATTTTTTATTACAATTTTATAGTGTAAATATTTCATATTTTGGGTAGGGTTGTCCAAAGGAAGTGCTTTTGAGTTCATGTTAGGCAAGTTGGAGATGGATTTGGCTAGTAAATTTGAACAAAGACTCAAACAAATTTGTGCTCAAAGGTCAATTGAGTGAACAAACCTAAGATAGAGGTTAGACCTAGTCTCCTTGGAGTTTTAGAGACATTTTTAGCTCCAAACAATGTTTACTTTACCTTGTAAAGGTGTTGAGTTATAGTTGGTAGTGAGCTCCCTATTTTGGGAATTTAATGTATTTTTGAATCCAAAATTGCTTTGTGAGTATGTCCATGCTTTGGCATCTTGTGAAAAGTGCTAAAAATGTTTCTTGGAGGTTAATACATGCATTGGTGAAGTTTCCATGAAGTTCTAACCTTGCAAAGTGCAGAAAAAATAGTGAATTGGCAGTGACGGTGCAAATAACAGTCATCTAATTGTTTGTATGGCAAATGTTTGATATAATGTCATGTAGGGAAGAGTTGGGGAATGGTCCCAAATGATGTGGCAGAGGTTATAGAAGATTTTGGAGGCTTGGTTTGTGGTTTAGAAGTGTCTTCCTTTGTTTCATGAGCAAAACCCTCTCAAAACCCTACTTTCTTGCCTAAAAAAGTGGACAGTCATTATACTATCTTCTCAGAGGCTAAAACCATAAAAATCATTGATTTTAGACCTTGTTGACACCTTCCAAGTTAGGGACCATGGTTTTCATGGCCATCATTTCCCTATTCAAGCAAAATTCACCCAATTAGGCCTCCACGGGCTAGTAGCCTTTTAGCCATGTTTTAACTAAAAAGTGAACCCGATTGCCTCAATGATGTTATAACCCTCTAAACTCTTGAAGGATAGTTGAAATACACACAATGGGCCTAATTGAATCAATTTTGATAGTTAAGATGTCATGCCCAAAATTTAGGGCAAGAACGGGATAAAAAAAAAAATTTAAATCACAACTTAAAACATTAAATTGACAAATATAAAATGCTATTACATATTTTGTCTTAACTATGTTTAGAGTTAACTCTATCTACTATCTCAAGTAAGAAAAATTAATTCAAAATTGAATGCAAAATTCTAATTGAATGGTTTTATTGCCACATCGTTCTTAGTCGATAATTAATCAATTATATAACGTGGAAAAAGGTAAATCTCCAAAATCCATTAATTGTCCTTAGGACCTAGCTAAGCTAGTCCTAGCACTTAGTTTTATAAGTGTCTATATTTTACTTAACAATAGTTAAATAGTAGACTAAACTAAACCAACAAATAGGGTTGATTTTATTCACAAATGAATATTACTCTACAAGGTTAAATCACATGCATCTATGTTAAGAAGAGTAAAAACAAAATTAAACCCTTAGATCAATAAAATAAAATTTCCTTATTGTTTAATTTAAATCATCCAAATTTATTAAATTAAAATTAAATATTATTTCTCAAATATTTAATTTATAAACATCACCATCTGTTTAAATTTAAAATTAAATAATTTAATAATTTAATCCATAACACCTCTAAACTATTTAAGTTTTAAAATTAAATATTATCTTTACTAATATTTAATTTGGGACAATTCCACCTATATATATATATATATAAGCTTTAGGGTTCCACCCATGCAAACCCTAATCGCTATTTTATATTATAAAATAAGTCTTCCATTTTTTTATTTACCACTATTTACCCTAGCCCTAACTGGGCTAGGGTTTCTCCCTTTTTTTTTTGTCCTGAGCAAGTGCAGGGCCGAAGGGCAGACCAGGTGATGACCATGGCAAATGGGAGGGGCAGAGTCTGAGAGGGCGGTAGGTGAGCGGCGCAGTCAAGGCCGCCCACTGTGCATTGCACAGTGTTCGGCCCCGCCGACCACTGTGCACTGCACAGTGCTCGGCCCCGCCGATCCACTATGCTTTGCACAGTGTTCGGCCCGTTGTTCATTGTGCACTGCACAGTGTCTGCCCCCCCCCCCTTTTTTTTTTAATTTTTCTATTTTATTTAAATTAATATATATATATATATGTATATATTTATATATATTCTTTTATTAATTTATTACAGTAGGTTTTGTTTGAAAGGAGATATATTTGTTTTAAAACATAATTATATTTAAATAAATTTATCTATATATATATATATATTTTAATTAAGAACTGATTTAGGGCATTTCCTTAGAAAATGAATGTTGGAATAATATATAAATTGAAAACATTATAACAAATCAGATAGACTCTTCAGTTTTGGGTCAATGCATTTATTTCCCTTTAATCAAAATTCTAGATGCAAAATAAAATAGGTGGAATATTTAAATCCTGATTTACTTACAGCAATAATAAAGTAATATATTTTATTATTCATTTAAACTGTTTAACTGTAGATTTTATTTTCTGTACATAAACAATGGCAGCATGTAATAAATTCTAACATCAACTATATAAAGGACCAAATATATTAAAATTTACCAGCAGCTAGACACATCTAGATTTTATTAAAATAAAACTTTAGAAATGACTATACTAAATTATGATTTTCATTTTCTGCAGTAAACAAATGATAGATTTAAATAAAACTAAAAATGGCATTACCATGTATTTTCATTTTCTGAAATAAATAGAATTACAGACTCAAATAAAACTGAATATTTTGATTATAAATGTATTAAGGGAGTGCATACATTTCTTTCCTTTTCAAACCACACTATACACAACAAATATTTATTTCCAAAACTTTAGGAACTAGTACCAGAAGTAAACATCCTTTTTTTTCTTTTTCTGCAATCTAACATAAATGACTATTACAATTCTTTAAATCTTATCTCCAAGATACTCAAAATACTTTTGTCATTTTACAAATAGGTTTCTCATTTCTAATAAATGAGGAAAATAATAAATACATGTCCAATTATATTTCTGCAACAACTATTTCTAGCCACATCTACTTGTCCTGTTAATCTCTTCTAACAACCTGCAAATAAATCAAAGGCCGTGACTACAGAGAGCTCACCTCCTAGCCTAGGCTAACTGGTAGACACCCTAGAGCTTGGAGATCCAAGCCCTAGATAGGTAACACACATGCAAAACACAGATGAATAAGGGAAAACATCCACAATCACATTCCCAACCAAGGCTACACTGCATCACACATTGTGATGTCTTTTCAAGGGTGGTAGTGGACCAGGTACCCTGAGGAGATTGCAAGTATGGTAAAACATATAGCCACCTCATGGAAAACCAAAATACATCAAATATAACAACCCCATATTCCTTATGCCCCCCCAAGGCATTCATGCCTTATTTCCCTCCTTATGACCCCCAATGCATAAACAAGCCATGCAACAAGGGTCACATAAAATCCCTTGTGATCACTCTCATAACGAGAGCCTCTCACTCGAGGGCTGTCACTTCTACCACCCATGAGACCATCCTCTCTCCCAAGAGTAGGAGGCCTTGTTTACTCCCCAAAACACATAAATTGCATAAGCACAAACACCAAATAAATTTTCAAGGAGTACATGCAGGAAAAACTAGACTTTTTCACAAGCATTTCTTTCAATACAACATGCAATAAGAAAACATTACAAGAAAGGTGAAACCAACCTTCAATTGCCCAAGGGTATGCTAGTTTTGTTGAGGATGAGCAGCCCAATTCCACAAGTCTTTTCTTTCTACACTTAGTCAAATTCTTAATTCCCAATCTATCTCTTTTCTTTCAAATTTCCTTGTCTCCAAAAATGGAGAGTGGGTGATTACCCAAAAAATTCTCCCAATCTTGCTTAAGAAGACACTAGTGAGAGTTCTCACAAGTTTCTAAAACTGAAAAGGAAGGTAAGGTAAAATGGGAAAGGGAACTCTCATTCCAAAAACGAAGGTTAACAACTTAGCTCAAGCCTTCTAATTTCAATTTTCGCACAACTTAGAAAAGCCACTTTTTAGGGTGTCTAAATGGTCACATGAGAGTTGAAACATGCCTAAAATTACTCCTAACCCTTAGGTATACCTTATGGGCTTAAGGAAACCCTAATAAACTACCCCCAGGAGTCCATTTAACCCTTTTTAAACCCCTCTGAAGTTAATTTTCGGGTCAAACCTAAGTTGACTACCCCAAAGATTCTCTACCTAAGGCAATTATGAAATCACATTACATTAATTGAAAAAGCTATAGTTAAACAATTCCCTCCAAGAGACAAATTTTAAAACTCAAACATAAATCCACACATGTATCAAGTGACACAAAGAAAATACTTTTACAAAGTTATACATGAAATCATGTCTCTTGTTGGATTTAAATAAATCAATTAAATAACATTTAACACACATGCATCATTTACTATTACGAATAAAATACAACACAAACGGGGTGTTGTCTCTCCAAATAGACAAACCCTGGTTTTACGAATATACATAGGTCTAGGTTTGGTTCTCCATAATATTTCCATGGTCACATGGATAAATTCCTGCGCATCTCAATTACACATTAGTAACTTCAAATAACCTCATATAATATAAAACACATGAATAATAGTACACATCAAACACTCTGCATATGGTATTGTAAAGCGGAAAAATCGAACCCTAGTTGTTCTCCCCTCCCCAACTCCAAGGAGAGAGAAGGGAGAGTCACTAGGGTTGATGGTTCTCACTTAGGGGAGACTTTACATTCAAAAGAGGGGTTGAAACCCACAAGATCCAATCCCATGCAATGCAAGATTGGATTCTAAATGAGTTTCAAGGGTTAAGACATCAAGGATACCCTCTTTTGTAAAGAATGTAGATAGAATGATTGAACTAGGAATGCATGTAAAGTAGGAAAGATTCACTTATAAACAGAGATAGGGATATGGGATGAAGCTGCGGACCTGGAATTAGCAGTAAAATGTCGAGACGGTGCTGTTTTGCAAATTTGAGCGAAAGTTGACGGGACGATGGCGCCCGGCGTGCACACGGTCCTCCGAAAAATCTACGAAATGAAGGGGGATCTGTTCGTCTCTGCACAAGGATTCCAGATCTTCAATTATAGCCGCGTACCTGCAACATGCGAAGGTGTAATGTATGTAGTATGTTGTATGTTGTATGTGATTTCCTCTTCAATGGTTGAATCCTTGTCTTGAATGCAACACTTAGCTTTGAATGGAGACTTAGAATGCTCAATTGTTTGAAGGAATGCTTGAATGCTTTAATGTTTGAATATCGCTTTCGCCTCTTGCTCTTGCTTATTTTTCCTTCCTCCCTTTCTAGGAGAGGAAAAGTAGTTTATATACTTGTCAATTAGGGTTGATAGACTGATTTTCCCGACCTTAGGCCGACCAGGAAACATTATTTTCCAATTTGCAAACTTAAAGACCCGATGCCCACAAGAGACCGGGCCCAAAATAGGGCCAGGGACCAGGGCGCTGGGCGCCATGGTCCTGGGGGACCAGGGCACTGGGTGCCCTAGTCCTGAAGGACCAGGGCGCTAGGCGCCATGGTCCCACCTCTCGGGACAGCAGGGTGCAAGGAGGGATCAGGCCAAGGTGCGGAAAAATGCAGTTTTTGGTGTCATGAACAAGTTTTGGGGTCTCCATTCAGGTTCAGTGTTGCATCACCATCGTGAAGACCCAAGTGCAGTTGAAATTGCAAGTGTCACAATTTTAGGACACTACATTTAGCCCCCACTTTAGCGAGAGTATAAGCGTATGCTCATACTTCCGGTAAAGTACAAGGAAACAACATTGAAAAACTTTCACCACGTCAAGGAGGCAAGATACACCAAGCCCCCAGTGGACTAAGGATCTTACGACTTCGATTGACAAAGTAAAAGGGAAGATCATGAGGGAGAACCATGACTGTCAGTAGTAAGGTTCCCTCACTATGAGTCATGCAGAAAAGATATCAAAAATTTTCAAGGCAAAGCTAAATTTGTCAAGAAATTTTCAAGTATCTTGAAAAGATATGAACGGGATGTATGCCCCCCTACGTTAAAGCGATCGCACACGCCTCACTGGGGGTGATTGCTTTAAGGTAGTGATACATATAAGAAATGAGAAGGAGCACGTTATCACAAGGATTTAGCCCCCAAGTGTGAGATAAGCCCAAGGATAATAGACACAAAACACAAAGCACAAGGTGACTTCGCTTTCCTCGGGGTCAGTATGTTGTATGATAATTCATGTATATCATATGTATGTATGCATAATTGTTCTTCATTCCCCAATAAAGGAAGGTCACCTAGAAGAAGGGAACACATGTGTCTTTTGAGTCAACATAAGAGAGACCAAAAGAGATCTCAATGTTTTGCATCGTCCTCAAGTAGACAACACTAAGGACAACAAATAGAAGAATGAGAATAACACATAGAAGAAGTAACAAAAGAGAGGAGGAGAGAGTCTGCTATGCTGATGAACTAGTCTAGCACGTCATCTACCCCCCGATCTTGTTGATCAATATTTCGGGAAGGTAGGAAACACGCTAGAGGAGGAACATCCAACACAGCAGATGGAGCTATCACAAGATCCAAACAAGGGCTATGTTCATACCCCAAGCCACGGTGTTCTTGTCTAGGAGCTAGGATAAGTGCTTTAGAAAATTCGTTAGATAAATGGTTATCAACATCAACATATTCATATTCACTATAAGAATGAGCAGGAGTAACATTTTCATCATGAATAATATTTTCATCTATATCATCATCAAGATTTATAAAAATAGGATCTTTAACTCGCACAAGATCAAGACCATCATGCATCTTATGTTTAGGAGATTTCGGCTCAATTTTCGGCTGAGGAGAAAATGGAATAATATTGGCTGAAGGTGTTTTTGGGGATTGCAAAGTTTGAGAAGCAGCTGCCTGAGCTCTAAGACGACACTTTCGTCAGCATTCACGTGCAGAACGATTTCATCTAGTCTTAGTAGGAAGTTGAGAAGATTGAGGAGGAGGAATGTTCTCATCCTTATCACTTGGGTGTTTAGGTTGTGGTCTCTTAGGTTGAATAATAGGAGAAGAGGAAGGTCTCTTCTCTCCATAAGAGGAAGGAGGAGGAACTGCTCCATATAAAGGAGGAATATTTGGTTTAGGAAGGAGACCAAGTCCATCATGACAAGGAGGTATAGGTCTACTCTTAGGAAGTTTATTAGATATAGGCATAGTCACATCCATAGGGATAGGTTGGGAATCTTCTTGAGGAAAGACATTAGTTTTATCTTTCAAAGGAAGAACTTCCTTCTCAAGAACGATAGGAATGTCAAGTTTGGGTGTTCTAGGTTCACTTAGAGATAGGATCATATCTTTTTTCCACTTTTGATAAGATTTGAAAAGATGATCACTTCGCATAGGAAGAGATTGGAATTGTTTAGGCCAAAAGTAATCAATAGGAACGCTAGAAGTTCTTTCAGCTGGTTTAAAGAGACTATGATTGACAGTAACAACTTCACCATTATGGGGAAATTTCAAACACTTATGAATAGGAGAAGCAATAGCTTTCATGGAAGACAACCAAGAATAGCCTAGCTTCACATGAAATTGTTCAGATGATGGAGTAATAGCAAAGTCCACATCAAGGGATTTGTTATGGACCTCAATAGGTAATGTAATAGAACCAATTGTAGGAGAAGAAAACACATCAAATAGTTTCACAACCACATTTGTTTCATCATAGATCACTTGATTCGATTGCAAAGTAAAAAGAAATTCTTCAGTAATGATATTAACCATACAAGAAGGATCAATAAGCACCCCACAGCAAGGTGTATTCTTGACTTTTGCAACTATATATAAAGGACCATCAGGTGCCCTGATAGTTTCACTAGAATCAAAGGTGATGGAAGGTTCTTTAGGGATTTTCTGCTGCTCCACAAAGTTAATCACATTCGGAGTCATGGACACAAGATCATCAGGTGAGACAGAGGAATCAGTAGTATCAATCACATTAGAGGTATGAGAAGGCAATGGATCAGTAAAAATCTTAAGATTTTGGTTAGGAGGAGCTACAGACGTGTTGCCTTTATCATTCACTCCAGAAACAGAAATAGTATTATTATCAACCAAATCTTGAATTTTACCCTTTAAAGAAAAACATTTTTCAGTATCATGCCCAGGATGACGATGAAATTGACAAAAAGATTTGTTATCAAAATAGGGTGAATTAATCTTTGTAGGATCTATTTGCCTTATAGGAGGAAGAGTAAGCACATTTTGTTCCAATAACTTATTCATAATACTATGCAATGATTCATTCAAAGGAGTAAACTTTCTTTCTTTCTTGAAAAACTTAGAAATAGGAGGCACACCTGATGCCACATTCACATTGTTGTTGATGATGTTTTCATTGAATTTAATGGACTCTCTATTCGGTTTAAACTTCCCAAATGGTTGTTGACTACTATCACCCTTATCACTCGGAGCCATAGGATTTGCTTGTTCCATTTGACTCACAGTCAGTTGATAATTGTGAAGAGTTGCGCACAACTGTTGGAAAGAAGTAAACTCAGAAAACAGGAGTTTTTCTCTAATATCTTTTTGTAAATTAGAAATAAAGATTCTTTGAATATCATTGTCAGGTACTGGAAAAGAGATTTGAGCATACAAATGCTTATATCTACCAATGAAATCAGTCACTTTTTCTTTAACACCTTGTTTACAATGCATTAAATCAATCAAAGTAACTTTAGGACTTATATTGTTTTGAAATTGTTGAATGAAATCATTTGCAAGTTGTTCGAAAGAAGTAATAGAATAGGAAGGCAATGAGCAATACCATTGTAGGGCTTTATCTCTTAATGTTCTAGTAAACAGTTTTGCAAGCAAACTTTGGTCATAAGCAAAATCGGTACATATTGTTTGAAAGGTCTTAACATGTGTTAGAGGATCACCCTTACCATTATAAAGCTCCAAATGTGGAATTTCAACATGTTTAGGGGGGATAGCTCAAACAATGTCAAGAGAAAGTGGGCTCACGACATCAAATGTGGGCACACTAAACTTAGATTGATTCATAGAGGCAATTTGTTGCTGTAAAGAAGAGACAGTTTGTGCAAGATTGTTAATGGTCGCTTCAGTCGAAGAGTTCATATTAGACGTGTTAGATTGTGATGGAGGTGTTATGTTATTGAAAGAAGGTAGAGAGTAAGGTGGTGGGACACTATGATAGTTAGTCATAGGAGATGATTGGAAAGGAGGAACACTACAAGGAGGAATGGAAGGGTTAAATGAATTTCCCCCTTGAGTCATGTTCATTTGTGGAGATATAATAGGAACACTCATTGAAGGAATGAATGAAGAAGTTGGATTGAATGAAGGAAGAGGGTTGATTGAAGAAGAGGGATTGCCCCCATGACTAGTGATCATAGGAGGAATGTCTTGTATTGAAGTAGTCATTATGTTTGATGTAAAAGTAGGTATACTAGCAATAGGAGTCGTCAAAGGAATAGAATGATTAACTTGAGTAGGAGGTTGTGTATAACCTAAAGTTTCAGCACAACTCTTCATAGGCATCACATTCAAATCCACAATGTGTGCAATACCACGCAAAATATCAATTCCATTCTTATCACTTTGAACCATATGTTTTAGACCCTTAATTAAAGGAAGAGCTTGACTATCAGGGTATTCTTGAGACATCCATTGTCGAAAATCATAAACCTCATGGAGAGCTTCTTCATCATTAAGAGGATTAGAGGAATTACCCATGTCCTTGTTAAAAAGGCCATTCAAATTAGGTTCCATCTCCTCGGTAATTACACCTTGGAAAGACTTAATTCTAAGGCTTCGTCTAACGGGAATAGTGTAAGTAGGGCTTATTGTTGTAAAACTCATGCACTAAAGAGAGAGAGAAGATTTTGAATTTTAGAGGTAGCAAATTTCAATAAAATCAGCCAATCTCCTAGATTTAAGCTGTTAAATGCAATCAGGACAATCTCCCGAAATTTCGAAAAAAATGTCCAGGACCGTGGCGAACGGAGTGCACACGGTCCTCGCAACTTTTTTCAAAATTTTCAGGGATGAAAGTTATGATGATTTTAAAGCTAATCTGAAAAAATTGAATGATTTTACGATCTGTAGATAGGCCAAATTAAAGTTGCAATCTCAAAATTGAACCCTACCAAGATTGTTGAAAAATGCAAATTTTGAATTTTGGAAAAAGAGAGGGAAACTGAAATTTTGAATTTTATGGTTTTAGAGGGAATGCTGAAAGCAATGCAGGCTTTGAAATTTAAAAATTGACTCAATTTCATGCAAAATTCAAATTTGAAAGTGGAAATCAAAGTTGTTGCAATTAAACACTTAATTTCAAAAGTCACAAATTGTAAAGATTTGAATAAAGTACTGAAATTTCGAATGAATGCTAACATACTTTTCAGATTTAGGACAGTAAGAAACACAATTTTGATATGAATTTTAATTTCAACAATTTTTGAATGATTAGAAGCCTCAATCCAAGCAATCGCTAGGCCAACTTTGACTTTAATTTTGAAGGTGTTAAAATTGATAAAATCAGCCAAAATTCTGGATTTTAGCAGAAAAATATAGTAAGATCTAGCTCCCGAAATTTCAGAAAAAATGTCGGGGACGATGGCGCTCGGGGTGCACACGGTCCTCACAACTTTTTTCCAAATTTTCAGGGATGAAAGATATTGTGATTTTATTGCGGAATCCAAAGTTACAGCCGATTTGGAGGTGTTTTGATTAGTGAAATTATCAGTCAAAGGTTGAATCAAGAAGGTCTTAAAAATTAGGGTTTTGACATTTAACCACTTAATTTTCAGAATTAAAGCACAAATATGAATTGACAATTTGCAATAGAAGGGTAGATCTGAAACAAGCATTAACAATTAAACATTTCACAAGTTTAATTACTTAAAAGAAAATTTTAGGGTTTTTATGCAATTAGCCTCTAAAATTTGCAAAAGATCAAACATGGAAATGTAATTAGGGAAGCAAATTTTTCAGATCTAACCATGAATAATCAGAATGAGGATGTTCACGTCGGGTTCACCAAAATGTAAAGCGGAAAAATCAAACCCTAGTTGTTCTCCCCTCCCCAACTCCAAGGAGAGAGAAGGGAGAGTCACTAGGGTTGATGGTTTTCACTTAGGGGAGACTTTACATTCAAAAGAGGGGTTGAAACCCACAAGATCCAATCCCATGCAATGCAAGATTGGATTCTAAATGAGTTTCAAGGGTTAAGACATCAAGGATACCCTCTTTTGTAAAGAATGTAGATAGAATGATTGAACTAGGAATGCATGTAAAGTAGGAAAGATTCACTTATAAACAGAGATAGGGATATGGGATGAAGCTACGGACCTGGAATTAGCAGTAAAATGTCGAGACGGTGCTGTTCTGCAAATTTGAGCGAAAGTTGATGGGACGATGGCGCCCGGCATGCACACGGTCCTCCGAAAAATCTGTGAAACGAAGGGGGATCTGTTCGTCTCTGCACAAGGATTCCAGATCTTCAATTATAGCCGCGTACCTCCAACATGCGAAGGTGTAATGTATGTAGTATGTTGTATGTTGTATGTGATTTCCTCTTCAATGGTTGAATCCTTGTCTTGAATGCAACACTTAGCCTTGAATGGAGACTTAGAATGCTCAATTGTTTGAAGGAATGCTTGAATGCTTGAATGCTTGAATGTTTGAATATCGCTTTCGCCTCTTGCTCTTGCTTATTTTTCCTTCCTCCCTTTCTAGGAGAGGAAAAGTAGTTTATATACTTGTCAATTAGGGTTGATAGACTGATTTTCCTGACCTTAGGCCGACAAGGAAACATTATTTTCCAATTTGCAAACTTAAAGACCCGATGCCCACAAGAGATCGGGCCCAAAATAGGGCCAGGGACCAGGGCGCTGGGCGCCATGGTCCCACCTCCCGGGACAGCAGGGTGCAAGGAGGGATGAGGCCAGGGTGCGGAAAAATGCAGTTTTTGATGTCATGAACAAGTTTCGGGGTCTCCATTTAGGTTCAGTGTTGCATCGCCATCGTGAAGACCCAAGTGTAGTCGAAATTGCAAGTGTCACAATTTTAGGACGCTACAGGTATATACATATAAATTAAATCAATACATCTTACATCCCAATAACTCCACATATGCAATTATCATAATTCTCCTAATTTTGATCCATACATAAAAGATACATCCTGATTCTATCATCATAATAAAGTCCTGCAATTTCCAATAATGACATACATCATCACAAATCTATCCTATTCTAGAATCATATAGAGATCTATATCATAATGCATATAAATGAAGCATCCACATACATCAATGTTATCCCAAATCATGGAATCATATAAGTTCTAAATCAAAATGCATACAATAAAGTATCCAAAATAGTCTCAACATATAAGATCAGTGAAATGCTAGAATGAGTCAGGGTAGGACCTCACACCCTCCCCCCCTCGAGGCATGAACTTCCTCCTAGAGTTCATTAAAAAGGTGGGGGTACTATGATCTCATACGCATTGCGTCCTCCCATGAATCTGTAACTTCATCATAGCAATCCCACTGGATCCTAACCTGGTCCAGCTCTCAACCTCAAAGGGCCAACATCCAGCGTGCCAAAATGCGAATGGGCTCCAACGCTAGCTACCCGTCCGACTCCACCTGCAAGGCATCCCAATCTAAAATGTGAGACTCATCATAGATATACTTCCTCAATACTGATACATGGAAAACATCATGGATGCATGATAGGCTAGGTGGCAATGCTAAATGGTAGGCAACTGGTCCTATCCTCTCAAGGATCTCAAAAGGTCCTACAAAGCGAGGTGCAAGCTTAGAACCCTTTCTGTAACGGATTGGACTCTTATGCAGCCGCACTCTCAAGAAGACTCTGTCCCCAACCAAGTAGCTACGATCTATCCTCTTCGCATCTGCATATTTCTTTTGTCTATCTTGTGCCTCTCTCAGATGCTGCCTAATAAAATCCACCTGCTGCTCCATATCCTGAACTATCTCTGGACCAATAGCAACTCTATCCTCTATGCGGTCCCAACTCAACGGTGTCCTGCAAGGCCTGCCGTATAATGCCTAATAGGGTGGCATCCCCAAAGAAGTGTGATGCCCATTGTTATAGGAAAGCTCCACTAAGGGAAGCTACTCTTCCCAT
Source organism: Cryptomeria japonica (assembly GCF_030272615.1). Taxonomy (NCBI): domain Eukaryota; kingdom Viridiplantae; phylum Streptophyta; class Pinopsida; order Cupressales; family Cupressaceae; genus Cryptomeria; species Cryptomeria japonica. Next base: position 200,776,937 of record NC_081415.1, on the reverse strand, counting down.
CTGGTCTGATGATCCATGACGTACATGTGAAGCATATCCTCTAACACCTGATTAACCCTCTCTGTCTGACCATCTGTTTCTAAATGATAGGCTGTACTGAAGTTGAGCTCAGTGCCCATAGCTGCCTGTAATGCCTTCCAAAAGGAAGAAGTGAAGAGGGAATCCCTATCAAAAATAATCTTGCATGGAACGCCATGAAGTCTGACAATGTCTCGCAAGAACACCTGTGCCACTACTGGTGCTGTGAAGGTAGTCTAAACTGGTGAAAAGTGGGCCACTTTGGTCAACCTGTCAACTGTCACCAAGATAGCATCATGGCGACGAGATGACATAGGAAGACCAATGATGAAATCCATGGATATAGTATCCCACTTCCACTCTGGTATAGCATGGCACTGGAGCAACCCACTAGGATGGTGGTGCTCTGCCTTGACTCTCTGACACTTGAGGCATTGGGCCACTAACTCAACAATGAGCTGCCGCATTCCTGGCCAATGATATAACTGCCTCAGGTCAGCATGCATCTTCTTAACTCTAGGATGCGCTACATAAGGAGCTCTATGAGCCTCTGTGACAATGAACTCTCACAATCCCCCGGAAGAAGGTACATAGATGTGCCCTCTATGGCATAATAGTCCATCAAACTCCAAAGAATAATCCATATATTTCCCCTCTAGAGTATCTTGAGACCGTAACACCTGACAAACCTCTGAATACCATCCATCCTTTGGCAAATGTTGCAGTATACGGTCTCTCAAATCTGTGCCCATAGATATGGTGTATACCTTGTGACGTCTCCTACTCAAAGCATCTGCAACTATGTTTTATTTTCCTTTGATGTAGTGAACATCAAAATCATATTCACACAAGAACTCCATCCATCTCCTCTGATGTGCATTAAGGTTTGGCTGAGTGAAAATGTACTGAAGACTCTGATGATCTAAATGCATCTCGAAGTGATGACCCAAAAGGAAGTGTCTCCACCTCACAAGTGCGTGCACTACTGCTGCAAGCTCAAGGTCATCAGTAGGATAATTAAGTTCATGAGTCTTAAGTTTCCTAGACTCGAAAGCTATAGCCCTACCATCCTGCATAAGTACTACTCCTAAACCCTCTAGGGAAGCATCTGTACAAACCATGAAGTCAGCTAAGGGATTTGGTACTACAAGGATAGGTGCACTAGTGAGTGCCTTTCTGAGTTCCTAAAAGGCCTTCTCTCACTTCTCTATCCACTCAAATTTCTTCCCTTTACGCTGAAGAGAAGTGATAGGATGTGCGACTCTGGAGAATCCCTCAACAAAATGTCAGTAATAACCTCCTAAGCCCATGAAGCTCCTGACCTCAGTCACACTGGTTGGCACTGGCCAATCCATAATAGCTCTGATCTTTGATGGGTCAACTGAGATCCCATCACCAGAAATAACATCCCCAAGGTACTTGACCTCTGATCGAAAGAAAGCACACTTCAACAAACTGCCAAACAACTAATTGTCCCTCAAACACTGCAAAACCTGTCTCAGGTGCTCCTCATGCTCCTTCTCATTCTGAGAATATATCAATATATGATCGAGGAACACAATCACAAAACGGTCAAGGAATGTGCAGAATACACCATTCATGAGGCTCATGAAAATAGCTGGAGCATTCGTGAGACCGAATGGAACCATGGTGAACTCATAGTGGCCATATCTAGTGCGAAATGCGGTCTTGTGGATATCGCTTTCCACTATCCTCAACTGATGGTATCCTGACTTCAGATCAATTTTGGAAAATACTTTGGCACCCTGAACTTGGTCAAATAAATCATCAATTTTGGGCAAAGGATATCGGTTCTTGATGGTTACTTTGTTCAACTGACGATAATCCATGCATAATCGGAGAGATCTGTCCTTCTTCACGAAGATGACTGGTGCACCCCAAGGGGATACACTAGGATGAATGTGACCCTTCTCTAGTAGTTACTCAAGCTGCATCTTGAGCTCATTAAGCTCATTTGTGGTCATCCTATAAGGTGCTCTGGAAACTGGCTCAACTCCTGGTACAAGGTCTATATGAAAATCAATCTCCCTACGGGGCGGCATTCCAGGTAGCTCTGAGGGAAACACATCTGAATATCCCTTAAGGATAGGATGGTCATCAATAGGTGTTTCTTTTTCATCCTCTTCCTCTCTGTTACTGATGGTGATGGCAAAAAGCTGACATCCCTTTCGCATGCTCCACTTAAGCTGCATTGCGGAAATCATACAGAGAGACACAGGTCTCTGAATCCTGACAATAACTATGGGCAAACCATGATCATCCTCACACTCAATCTTTTTCAGGCAGCAATCCATCTTGGCTCTGTGGGCATAAAACCAATCCATGCCAAGTATGATACCATAAGATCCAAGTGGTGTCACTCTAAGGTCTACTAAAGTGGTGGTCTTGCCAATCTACAGCTGACATGCCCTAACCTCTGATTCCACTGACACTCTAGCCCCTGAAGCTAACTCCACTTCCCAACTGACACCCTATCTAGTTGCCACTAGCCCACAACGCTCTACAACCAATAGAGATATAAAGGAGTCAGTAGCTCCTAAATCAAATAAAATAGATACATTGTTACCTCTAATCATACCTGCAGCCTCAATGACCGTGGCCTAGTGCTCAGCCTAGCGGTTGTCCACCACTACGAAGACTCTATGGGACCTGCCCATATCCCCAACTATAGGCTCTGATGTGGCCATCCACTGACTCCCTACCATCTGACCCTAAGGATAATCCCTCTCCATATGCCCCATGGCTCCACATGTGAAGCAAGCACCTCGTGCTTGAAACTGGGTGCCCTGAGGCCTAGAAAAAGCCTGTCCCCCTGTCTTGCTAGATCCACTATACCCACCCCTGAAGGACTGCTGAGTCCTCATTGGAGGTGTGTAAGGAACCTGAGCTCTTTGATCTCACCTCTAACCCTGAGACTGCCACTGCTTGGGCTTTGCACCCTGCTGATACTGTGGAGGTTTCTGCCTCTGGTTCTGTTGTGACTGTTGCGGAGGAGGGGTTTGGAGAACCCCTGTGAGTTTCTGTTATTACCCTTCCAATGGGGTTTCTGAAATCCATATGTCTGGGGTGTAGGATTTCGATTCTAGAACTAATCCCTAGTATCCTATGGTCTGACCTGAATCTCCTCTTCTATCAGTGCCTTCTCCATGGCAACCCGAAGGCTCCCTGGAGTAGACATCCTCATTGGTCCTGCTATGCCAGCATTCAGCCCTCTACTGAAATAGTTGACGAGAAGTTTCTCGTCCTTTAGGTAGTCCACATAGGGCAAGAGCTCAAAGAATTTTCTCTTTGTACTAGGTCACTGAGAGACCCTTTTGCTAGAGGTCATGAAATTCATCTACCCTACGTTGTCTGTAATTCTCTGACAAGTACCTCTCCCTGAACCTCTCTATAAATATCTCCCATGTGAGAGTATCAGGTACTAATCCGCACTTATATTCCCCCTATCTCCACCATGTGGAGGTCGTTCCTCTCAAGAGGTGGACTGCTACACATGCTTTTAGATTGCTCTCGTAAGAGCGCAATGCAAAGCACCTCTCAAGGCTCAAAAGCCAAGCCTCAGCTTCTACCCCATCGGTAGATCCCCCAAAAGATGGTGGCTGAAGGTGCATAACCTCCCTGATAAGATCCCCTGGCTCCCGATGAGCTCTATCATAATACACTGGCCTTGCCACTGGAGGTGGTCCTGGTAGGTGCATAGACTCTAGCTCATTCCCACCCTGACTCTCTATGGGAATAGGAGGTGAACTCCTGCTCCATTCCCTATCTATCGATCTATGGCTCCCTGAGTTTTGATTTTCAACATGATGATCCCCGATTGGGAGTCTTTCCTAGACTACACCAATTAGGTTCTGGATTGCTTCTAAGAGGTTTTAGTTTGGGTCAACTAGTTGTTCGGGAGGAGCCCCTGGGTTCACTTCCAGAACCGATCCCTCCCTATCTACCTCTTCGCATGCTATGCGTACACGCCTAGGACCCCTTTCGCACTTGCGAGCTTGTCGCATAGTCGGAGGCATCCTAAGAGAAAATAAAATAAAATAAATAAAATAACTAATTTCTTTGGAAAAATATTTAATTAATTAAATTTAAATATCTTAGAAATTTAATATAATAAAATTAATTAAATAATTTAAAGCGAAACGTAATTAAATAATTGCAGTGATGGTGCAAATAACAATCATCTAATTGTTTGTATGGCAAATGTTTGATATAATGTCATGTAGGGCAGAGTTGGGGAATGGTCCCAAATGATGTGGCAGAGATTATAGAAGAGTTTGGAGGCTTGGTTTGTGGTTTAGAAGTGTCTTCCTTTGTTTCATGAGCAAAACCCTCTCAAAACCCTACTTTCTTGCCTGAAAAAGTGGACAGTCATTATACTATCTTCTTAGAGGCTAAAACCATAAAAATCATTGAGTTTAGACCTTGTTGACACTTTCCAAGTTAGGGACCATGGTTTTCATGGCCATCATTTCCCTATGCAAGCAAAATTCACTCAATTAGGCCTCCACGGGCTAGTAGCCTTTTAGCCCTGTTTTAACTAAAAAGTGAACCTGATTGCCTCAATGATGTTATAACCCTCTAAACTCTTGAAGGACAGTAAAAATACACACAATGGGCCTAATTGAATCAATTTTGATAGTTAAGACATCATCTTGGGGTGTGGACTTATGGTGGAGGATTTGAGTAACATTGAGGAATAGAAGCTTGAGCAAGGGAGTGTAATAACATAAGAGGGTGGATGTTTGAGAAGAGGTGTGGGTGTTCAAGATTGATATTGCAAACACTATTTGAACACAAAAGAAAAGAATACCCTTTGGATCCACTTGATTGATTAAACCAATTTAGACTTATTAGGAACTTCTCACTCAATCTCCCTATCACTTGTGCTCAACAAGAATAATGGATTTGATAGGATTATTGGATGGATTTTAATTAAAATATTGAAGAAAGAAGAGAGAGCAAAAAAGAGAAGCATGCCAATGCATGAGAAGTGGATGATTTGTGAGGAGAATAGGCTCCAATTTATAGTTTGGAGAAGGCCAATGGAGGGCCAAGATTGATTTGATTATGAAGGGTTGAGATTGATTTTAGATAGAAGGCATGGATCAAGGAAGCCTTGGGAAAAAGGGGGGAGAAATTTGAATTTCAAATATGAGGAATTAAATATTCCAAAATAAGGATGCATTGAGGGATTCAAAGAAAATTGAATTTCTTTGAGAGACTCAATGTTGATGTGACATGAGTGGGAATTGAAATTTGAGGGATAATGATAATCATTATTATGAGAGATTCTAGAAGGATTAATTAGGCTAATGGGATTAGGAAAAGTGATTTGTAGGAATCACATGAGTAGGTTAATTAATTAGAATTAATTATCTAAGTGGGTTTAGAGGAAATAATTATTGGAGGGGACTTTAGAAGAATGAGAGAATAATTAATTTATTTGATAAATTAATTATTGGACAATGGTGATAGAATTAATTAAATTAGATTTAATTCATTATGAGTGGAACCAGGACAACACAATTAAATTAATTAATTGTGTTGATAGGCTTAAATTAATTAAATATTAATTTAATTAATTTTAGGTGTCTACAATGCTAAGTCATTTGGTTAATAAATTTATATTAAGCGGTACATGAATTAATTAATTATAGTGCTTTGTAATTGAATTAAATAAGGCTTTATTACTAATTAATTGAATTAGAATTAAATTTGTTGGTGGAATTTTTTCATTGAAAAAGCCTTGATTAGTATTGGTGATTTATTTAATTAATTATTTATCACTGTTGATTTATTAATAAAATCAATATTTTGGTTATTAATAAATTAATTAATATTAAAGTTTAGTTTATATAAATATTAATAAAAAGCTTCGTTTTGTTAGTTAAATGAGTTGTATTTTCATGTTGGATAAATTAAATTGTTTATTGGAATTTTAAATTAAAAAGTAAGGAAGTTTCTAAATGTGTTGTTTTTTGGTCCTCTGTGCATGCGTGAGTGATTTGGGAAATTTACTTTCCCTATAAGGTTTTTGGGGGTTATATTCTAGGAAATTCTAAGAAGGCAGGGTTGGCTCTTGTTGTTTCCTTTCTAAGATGTTTGGAAAGGAAATTCTTGGAAAGAAATTTTGCAGAGGTTTTGGGATGAAGTTTTGGACGTTTGGATCATGCCTTTTGGTTGCTTGTGTGTTGTCGGAAGTGTCATGGATTGGAATTGGCAGCTCTTATGCAAGAATCTCTTCCAGGAGTGCGATTGAAGGTAGGGGTTTAAAAACCCTCTATTGTGTGCATTTAATTATCTGGTAATTATTAATTGAAAGGGAATAAAAAATAAATTCATAATTTGGGGTTTTAATTGGATAATGCTATTCAAAATAAAAGTTTTATGTGTTCTTTTGGTTTCTGTGAATGGGAGGTTGTTTTTATGAAAATTGGGTAGTAAGGAAATGTTTGGGTTGATTTCTTTAAAGTAATCTCTGTGTTTTCTTATTTACCTTGTTCCTTCATTATTTTGGAAATATCAATTATTAGGGGAGATTGTTTCTCTGTAGAACTCTAGATTATAATTGTATTAGAATATACATATGTAAATCAATGGTGGTTTATTGAATTAATTTTTTGTTCTCATTAAAACAATGAATTTTGTTTAATTGATAGGTTCAGGAAATTTATTTTTTGTTAAAAAAAAATTAAAATTTATATTTTTCTGAGTGGCGTGGGAGCCACAACCCATGGCACCATGACTGTGGAACCACAAACCATGGGAAACCCACGACTGTGGAACCGCAGACCATGGGGCTGCATGGTTGTGGAACCATAGACTGCGGTACTCACGACGGTGGAAACCCACAGTTATGGGAACCCACAATCGTGAGGTCTCCCATGGCTATAGGGGTTGCATATATATATATATATATATATATATATATATATGTTTATCTATGAATTTACATAGTGTTTTTTAGATAAACATATATCTTCAAAATGTAATTTCAATGATGTTGATATGGATATGTTGGCATAATGGGTAGATAAAATAAATAGATATATGGTTATATTTTGATGCATATAGTATATATTGATTAATAAAATTATATTATGGAAATATTCTTATCTTGATTAATAGGTTACATTTCGGTTAATCATTGATATATTTTGGTTGGTAAGACTTGTTTAGATTAAATATGTGTATATAGTATAACACATTTGGTAAGTATAACTTGTATAAGAGAAGTTTTTAATTCTTAAAGAATTATTTTAATATAAATGTATGGGAGGGGGGTGTTAGATTATTTGGTATAAATGTCTACTTGGTAGGACTTATTGGATAGTTTAATAAGGGTAGGTGTGTACCTAATAATAGTAACGTTTGATTAGATAAGTTATGATTTTAAGAAATAAACTTATATTATACGTTATGGCTTGGTAATTTCCTCTTTTATGAGGGTTAGTTTAATTTAGTTGATCCGTTTGTTGATTGAATTACCACTAGGAAGTTTATTCCTTGTAGAGGTTGATAAGGGTCGAGTTTTAGATTTATATGCATGTTATCTCGTGCAGTTAACTAATCATGTAGTTAAGTACCTTTATTTTGAAATATAACTTCAAGAATTATATTAGAATCTAATAATTGAACATAAATCGTATGTTTTAAAATCATAATCCTTAATGATATTTTCGTATAATTCATAATTTTAGATTATTGTTCTCTAGTGTTGGGTTAAATGTATCTTGTACTTAAAATTCTGATTGTTTTGAGGTAGATAGCTGAATATGTAAACCTTTAATTTATCTTTTGGTAACGCTTGTTCTTAAGTGGTAGGCAAGGATAGGAACCAAAGGGAAAAGTTTTTATTCTAGATGTTATGAACTATCGTTTAAAAACAATAACTATTCAATATATATCCTTGTAAGAGGTTTTATATTGAAATTAAGAATCAATTTTGTAACTTAGGTATCAGAGGTTTAGTGATGCTTTTCGTTGGTATTAACCCAATTCTGGTGTAAGATGGAAATTATGTCTAGCACTTTGCATTTTTTTTAATGTTCATAGGTATCCTATTGGTTTTACTCATGTTGGAGTCGGTGTTTTGGAACCCTTGGGGTAGTTTTGTAGTGGAACTTTTGTACTATTAATCCTTATATCAAGTTATCTAGGACTTTGTCTCTGTTTCACCTAAGTGGGTGGCAGCTAGCGAGAGAACTGTCTATGGTACGAGACCCTAGAAAGAATTGTGTACCTGCTTTTGTTTTAATTTTTAATTCAAACTATGAAGTCTCTATGCATTCATGTAAGCAAGGCCATCTACGATGAGCCCCTGAGACTTTAGGTCCGACCCATAGTTGTGGGTCTTCAAAATTGTCTAGTCTTGTCACTCTTCCTAGGTTAAATGTTTACCCTTGTTAGTTCATTGGTTGATGTTTGATCCAGTTTAAGTTGTGTATGATTTAACCTATTGAACTTTTGATAGATCTAATCTGTGCATCTAGTGGTGTAGATTTAAGTGTAGGAATGTGTAGGAGGTCGAGTTAGGTTCTAAACTGGGAAGAGAAATATTTGGTATGAAGTGACAGGTTTATTACTTGAGTTCTGCTAAAGTATGAATTCATCATGTTACAGTGTGTATAATCATAACCCATTAGTAATATTGTAATATGTGATTATTTTAAATAAAATTAGTTGCTACTATTAGTGTTGTGAGTATGTCTATTCTGGTTTAAGGAATGGATTAATAATGTGGTAATTAGTATTGGTAATAGATTATGATGTTAGAAATGAGATAGTGAATGGGATTAGGAACATTTGTCATTGGTGTTTTAAAATGAACCTAATGGGGTTAATTGGTTGTTGCATTGGTGAAGATCACATTTACTATAAATAAATTAGAAGTGATCCAACATAGGTGCATGGAAGAAATAATTGATACTAGAAGTAGTGTGCATTGGATTAGTTGTAATTTTGATGTTGTTGCTTATGGTTAGTAGTGAAAGAAAGGACGTCGAGATACCCTAGGGATGATAGATGTTATCATGTGGATTATTTCTACTTGTGTATCATGTTTGGCGATTTTGTTCATGTTGTGCAATGCTAAATCATGTTAATGGATGTTAGGTGATTATGAGTAGTAGTGGGTTATGTTGTATTAGTAGATATATATATTTTGTTAAATTATCTTTGTTTGCATGTTAGTTGGTTAATTTTTCTAGTTAATTTTGGTAGGCATTACATGGCTTCTAAGCTGGATGAAGGGGTCGAGGGTAATGAATAGGTTGATGTGGAAGTAATGGACAAGGTTAAGAAAAATGACAAGAAAAAGGGGAAGAAGAAAAAAGATAAGAGATTCTTTCCTTTGGAAGAGGACCAACAGGAAATGTAGATTGATGAGAAAGTGGAATCCATTGTCCACCCTAGGGATGATGAGATTCAGGCCTTGAAATGTGAGGTTCGGGTGTTGTGGAACTGTTTGGACACTTTTGGGGTGGACAAGGAAATACATAATTTGAAGGAGGAACTTAGGGAGATGAGGCACAAATTGGACACCAAAGATAAGCAAATTGTCAACATCAATAAGTTTTGTATGACTATCATGCACAACTCGGCTATGACCCTTTGTCTCCTATAGGACAATATTGTTGATGATTACATGGATAAAGAGGCCTTCAATGAACTCTATAGGTTCCTTACTTAGGATTGGGGCAATTTCCTTGATATGTTGGGCTGCATAAGCCAGCCTCCTAGGTCTAGGTTTTTTTTTTTTTTGCTTATTTTGTTGGTTTATGATTCACTAGACTTATGTGGCATGCCCCTGCTACTCTCTTTTACTATTGTTAGACTCTCACTTTAAGTTTTTTTTTATGTTGTTAAGGTGATGTTAATGTGTTGTTGATAGTCTTTGGACTGTGTTAAGGGTCAACACCCTTGTTAACACTTCTTTTATAATAAAAAACTTATCAAATAAAAAATAATTGTAGTCTTAGCTAGCACAGGTAGCAGAGTTGTCTTGGGCCATGATTTTTCTCCCCATTGGTTTTGGGTTCAACAATGAGGGTTGGATATCATCCGATGCACCTAGCATGCATGCATGCTTCTTGGTACATCCCCAAGGGATTAGTCTCACCTCAACTTGCCCCTTCTTGAACCCCAACTTGACATTAAGTAAGAACAAGGCAAGGCAAGTTAGTTGTTGGGTTGGGTCGCAAGGATACCTCTGAGGTACAAAAAAAAAATTGTATTCCTTTTCTTCCTTAGCTAATTATGAATCTATATCTTTATATTGTCATCAATATTGTAATCCTTATTTTCTCTTGCTTCTTTCATTTATGAATGAGTCTATGATCTTTATAATTTCATCAATATTGTTATTCTTATAATTTCTTATTTATTTTGTTTGATTTGTAAAGCGCCTAATAAAAGAGAAAATAGGCATTTAATATAGTAATCATTTTTTATAGATGATATAATTCAATGAAATTATTTTTATTATTTTTATATTGAATGCAGTGGAAATGCAGGTATTAAATTTATTTTGATTATTATAAATTAAAATATTTGTCAATTAGGCAAGTTGTTAAAATAAATGAAGTTAGTGTTTATATTATTGGCAATCTAGGATGTGCTAAAAGAATATGATATCGAAATCAACTTTTTTGATATCACAAATTGCATAATTTTACTTGTGTGAAAATATCTTTTAGAATAATACAATATTAAATTGTTTAAAAACACTATGAGCGATAAATATTTATTTAACAATTTCTATTTTTTTAAACTTAAAATATTGAAAAAAAAGTTTTAATTTGCCAACTTAAAAATATTACATTACCTATAACACTTTTAACTCCCTCTTATCAATAATTACTTAGTATTTTGCAAAAAAGTTAGCATCCTAATAGTTTCTCTAACTAGATTAATTTTTTTTGCATTGGTATTTATAATTCTAGACATCTTTTAACCTTATTTTTAACATATATAATTGAAAGACAATATTTTTAGATTTTATATGCATAACTTTTTTTAAAAAAAATTGTTAAAGAAAATTGAACTGCGTGTGTAGGTCCTCAAATTTTTTTGAAGGATGACAATGATCCAGCTGAATTATTTTTTACTATCTGATTATCCTATTAATTCTTGTAGAGGTAAAGAGTGCATCATTTGTACTATCCCCACTAATTTAATTCATACTTTGAACCTTATAATCAAACAATCTAGTGTTTAAATGATATATTTATATTTCAAAGTTGGTATTTCATGTTGAATCTATGTAGAGTTTGAGGCTACTTTCCTAGTGAATCTCAATCCCATCCATAATCTGCATATTCTCAATATTGGGTCATGAACACAAGTGTAGCCTTGAATTTAATTCAAGACCACAACTGTGAAGTTGAGCACTAAATTTTTTATCTGAAAATCAACCATGGGTCCTAGTCAACTTCATTTCAACTAGCCATTGCCCATTGAATTAAGCATAAAATATTTATATTTGAATGTTATTGTGTTGTATAAAAAGAAAAAAAACCCTAGGTCATGTAGACATGTATGAAATTCATAAGTTCATATTGTATTATGATCAAACAAATCATCTAGAAGAATCATTTCATCAATATTTGCACTTATAAGTATAGGTATAAAAAAAAAATTAATTCTCTTTGGTGTGCCATTGAAATTATTTAAATATGAAGTAGAAGCATCCCCACACCTATGCCAAATAAACATGCATTAAGAAATAATTATTGAACAAAATTACAAACAAGAAGGGGGAGTAGACTTTTGTCATTCTCCTTTAGGCAATAAATCATAATAAAAGTTATAAATTGAAGACTAAAGAATAGATATGTGGTAGTTTGGAAGAGGAGGAGACAACAACAATTGCATTATGTGAGGAGAAAAAGAAGACAATAAACAATAAGATAGAGGGGGAAATTGAAGAGAGAGAAAAGAAGATAGAGGTTGCATGATAAGAAGAGATTGAGTGAAGACAAAAGGGGAGACAATACAAAAAAATAAGAGGTAGTGTGGGAAGAAAAGAAAATGTGCAGAGACTAAGAGGAAGTGCATAGGAGCAATTGGAGAAGATAGAAAGTGCATAGGACAAAATTAAGGTGCACAGGAGGAAAGAGTAGTGAGTGAACTGGATAAGGGAATTTACAAATTATTTTGGTATTATATAATGAAAAGAGAGAATAGAGAGAGGAGTATATTGGCAAGTAGGAGGAATTTGGGTGCACAAAGAAAAAAATAGAGAGTAGGGCATAGATTTTGAAAGAAGATTTATATATTTTGGTAGATGCTTGCAGAGTATAAAAACCAGTGCACAAGAAGAGAAATTACTTTATAGATTTAAAAGAAAGAGAATGTAAAATAAGAAAGAAAGAGAGGTGAAAGAAAAATATTAAAGAAGAGAAAGAACAAAAAAGTCAAAGAGAGGGTCTGCATGAGAATAAGAGGCAAATTCAGTGAGTGCATGGATGCATGTGAAGGAAAATATTTGCAAAACAAAAAAGTGGAGGGGTTTGGCTTAAATTCCATATGTGCTATAAAAAAACAATGAATTTTGTAATAGAGTTAAATAGGGTATAGACTGGCAAGTGAGGTAAAGTGCACAAGAAGAGAGTGTGCAACAACAAAGAGATATGAGTTGCATGGTAAGAGAAAGAAAATTGTGTGACAAAGAAAATATTTTTTATGATGTAGATGTGAATTCATTATATTTTATCAGTGATTAAATAATTTGGTGTAAGTTGATTATTTTTTAATTTTGTAATTAATGAATGAAATATGTTTTATCTTTGAAGTTGTGCTCAGTTGTGGTTATTAGCTATGAGATTAGGCTTATCCTCAATATTATCTGAATCAAATGGTATAAGAGCTAGAAGATCACTTGCATGGAGAATATTTTAGAATGAGAGACACACAATTATTTTCCCCGAAGAATGGAGATGAGAAAAAGTAGTTGGAATATCCTCAAATAAGAAATTTGTAAAGTGTGTGTGAGTTAATTATCCTCCAACAGAGGTTAAGGCTCAATATAAGGTGCATGAGAGAGAAGTGTGTCTTCCAGAATCCTATTTGTTTTATAGAAGATTAGCAAGTGTGAGTTTTGTTGTAGGTAGAGTCCCATAGCTACTGAGGGACATGAGAGTCTCTAAGAAAATTGTCATAGAGGAAGACGATGATTTCAAAAGGGAGGATGAGATGTGTCATGAAGATGTTGAACATACCTTGTCATTGATGTCAAAGGAATTATCAGGAAGATTCAATAGGTTGTGGATATTGATCGGTTATGTCATTGATGTCAATGCATCTAGAAGAATGCACATTACTATCATGTCATATTAGAGAATTTTGATTTGGAGAAATACAATGGCTAGATATTATGTTGGAAACGGTTAAGGCATATATGTACTATCATGTTGTATCTATGAAAATCAATGGAGGTGATATAAGAGTATGATCTCAAGTGTCTGAGATAAGTTGCCCAAATAGTGAGCTTGTTCTGGCAAATTCTTATGATCCAGATTCCTTCATAGTTGAGATTTATGATTAGTGGTTTGAAAGAAGAGTATGTCAGCACATGTTTCATCATATTTCAAAGTTTCTAGAGTTGATTATTAGCGAATAGAATGTTTTGAGTGATAGAATGGTCATTGTGCTAGTTAATTAATTGGGTTTTTGCTCCAATTTGATGTGATAGAGGTTTATAGTGTGTGCTCACCTGAGATAGCTTGTGATGACAATTGGGATCAGATAGGGCTCCATTGGGCACCATATGGTGTGTTCTTTATTTTGGAGTTGCATTTGGGCTACTAGACCTATCCTATTACACATTTGGTTAAGGAATTTGTTGTTGTCGACATGTAGATATTGTAGTTATGTCTTAGGCTGACATATTGATGTAATTGTAATTATAATCCATACATATAGTGATCTAGGATCTATCTTGGAATATTAGAAATCTATCTAATTGAGGGCTTGAATGTAATTATTAGAATGACCATTGTGTAGTCAAATTTGATGCATGAGTTACTTTCCAATCATTCTACGGTTTCATCGGAAGATTATATGTAGTGTGGGAAAGAATCTAAATGTTGACTAGATCAAGTGCAAGTTGATTTATTAGTTTAGAAGGTTTGCAAATCATATCTCTATTTTCTAGTGGGATTGGTGTCTCATCTATTGAGTTGGTTCTCAAATCCTTGTGTTGGGGATCAGTGTCTCCAGTAGGTTGGTTCTTGCAAAAACAATTGGGGATTGGTGTCTATGATAGGTTGGTGCCTAACTCATGTTGTAAGTGACCTATTATTTTTTGTGGGACTAGATTTAGGTAGAAAATCCAAGAAGCTATTCTCACTGTGGTTTTTCCCATCTTAGGCTTCCATGTATATCTAGTGTTCTTTGTGTGGATGTGTGTTTTATGTATTGTTTAACTACAACATTATTAAGGAGATTTGCAAGTTTTGTTTTGATGTTTTAAGGTTCATGCTTGAGAAATTAATCAATGGAAGAAAAAAAAATTAATTAAGTTGAAATCTGGATATACTAATTCATCCCCCCTCTTAGTATATTGTGTGCCCTTCATAAGAGACTCATGATAATTCCATTTTGGGAACAATATTGGGCAGAAGAAGGAAATACAAAGTTTCATGAATAATTGAAAAGGATACAGACCAGATTATGCATATTTTAAAGAGAAAATTTTGAAAGATATATTCAAGAAGAATAAAATCCTCTTGAAAGAAGATAGTATAAGGACGAATGAAGAAATGAGAGGTTGCAGCTCTTGGATAGAAGAATAATGAAAGGAGAAAATAACTAGAGCGACCCACATTAGTGCAGATTCAACTATTAAGGAGAAGAAACAAAATTAAGAGAAAAGACAAGATAAAATGGTCATTGTGAACCATTAGATAGCTAATGAAAGTTGAGAGTGTAAAGGAGGTGATGGTTCCTCACAAGTTGAGGTAGAAGAGGAAGAAGTTAAGAAATTGGAATTAGAGGGTCTTAAAATTTATATTAGAGCTGAGGAGAATGAGAATGATTCCTATTAAAAGAAGAGATAAGAATGATAGGATGATTTTATGAATATGAGAAAGAAAGGAAACCGGTGAGAGAAAATGAATCTCTTGGTTGTTTTGATATTCTTTTCAATTAAGGTAATTTAGAGAAGCTAGAATGCATGCCACATGGATGTCACTAGTGAGGAGGAAATATTTATGTTGGAGGATGAAGAAAGAAGCACTACAATAGTGCTTGGTCCTTTGGATGACATATTGAAGAAAATGATGCATTTGAGTACAAGGAAGAAAATCGGAATTGTGGATTTTCATAATGCATTTCAGTGCAAATATGGAAAGAGATAGTACAAAGGAACATGTGAAAGAGGAAAAGAAAATGATATGCATGTTGTGATGAATGAAATAGAGAGTGTAGAAGAGAAATTTGTACAAAAGGATTTTATTTTGTGTATAGGGAACACTTTGTATGATGATAGTGTAGATTCATATTGGTGGATGAGGTCAAGTTATGTTGAAATTGGTTTCATGTTGAGAGAGAGTAGAGTTGTTGGAGAAGAAGGACACTTGTTCCAACTAGGTGTTATAAGAGAAGAAATAAAAATTGAATATAAGAAACTAGAAGATATAGGGGTAAATTGAAGAGAAAGCAAGAAGATAGAGGTCGCATGATGAGAAGAGACTGCATGAAGATAAATGGGGAGACAACACAAAAAAATAAAGAGGTAGTGTGGGAAAGAAAATAAGTTGTGTAGAGACAAAGAGGAAGTGCATAGGTGCAATTGGAGAAGAGAAAAAGCATAGAAGACAAAATTAAGGTGTACAGGAGGAAAGAGTAACGAGTGTGTTGGATGGAGGAATTTACTAATTATTTTTGTATTGTAGGAAGAAAAGAGAGACTAGAGAGAGGGGTGCATAGAGAAAAAAATAGAGAGGAGAGTGTGGCACATATTTTGAAAGAAGATTTACAAATTTTGGTGGATTCTTATAAATTCTAAAGACTAGTGTGCAAGAAGAATAGAAACTAATTTGCAAATTTAAAAGAAAGAGAATGCAAAATAAGAGAAAAAGAGGGTTGATATAAAAAAATTAAAGAAGAGAATGAACAAAGAAGTCAAAGAGAAGGGTTACATGTGAGTAAGAGGTAGATTCTAGTGAGTACATGGATGCTGGGAAGAAAAACAAATTGCAAAATGGAATGGTTGAAGGTTTTGGCTTAAACTTCATATGTGCTATAATAAATCAACAAATTTTGTAATACACTTTAATAGGGTTTAGATTGGCAAGTGAGACAAAGCGCATACAAAGAGAGTGTGTAACAACAAAGAGATATGAGTTGCATGGTAAGAGAAAGAAAACTACATAACAAACAAAACATTTTTTATGATGTAGATTTGAATTCACTATATTTAATCAATGATTAAAGAATTTAGTGTGAGTCAAGTATTTTTTAATTTTGTAGTCAATGAATGAAAGAAGTTGTATCTTTTAAGTTGTGTTAAATTGTGGTTATTAGCTGTGAAATTGGGCTTATCCTCAATATTGTTTGCATCAAATGATATAAGAGCTAGAAAATCACTAGAATGGAGAGGATTGCAAAATGAGAGATTTGTAGTTATTTTTTTAGAAGAATGGAGAAGAGAAAACCAATTGGAACATCCTCAAATAAGAAATTTGTAAATAATAAATTTGTAGTAGACTGTGTGTGAGTTAGTTATCCTTCTGATGTAGGAGCATCCTCAGTTCTTGGCAATCTTGCATCAACCAAAAAAATATTTTCTTTTCAGTTTGTTTCCTATTTTGCAGTTCAAAATTTCTTTACGCATTTCCTTGAATTTTCTCACCGGATCTTGCAGAGTTTGATTTTAATTGTGGACATGTTCATCTTCCTCATCCTAAGTTTGCAAGACATTTAAATATTTTTTGGCAAGTTATCACTTTTAGAATCTGAAACAATTTTTTGGTTTAGAACACCGAAACTGCTTGGACCTATTTGCTATTGGAGAATCTTAAGGATCACTTTTGTAGCTTGAAAAGCTTCAATTCGTTGTTTCCAATGTTCCTTGGCATGTGGCTGACCTTCCCTTGGGTCCACACTTCACTTTATGGATTTTTCAGAGGGATTTCTTTAGTGGAGGCCGACCTTGTTGTTTTACATGTTTCATAATTTTCTTTGGCATTTATTTCATCTTGGGTCGACGCGAATAATTCTTAATCATATAAATTAATGTAATTAAGCATTTATAAATAAATTATGAGAACATATAGGATAAATATAAAGGTTAGGAGTTTTGGAGTTGGCTCACATTCTTGCTTGATCCTGGATATTGTAATTGAGCATGTATGTAATCAGGCCTTCATGCCGAATCTTGTAAGCCTGCATGTTGTCAGTAATTTGTGATTGATTTTTATGATATAATAAAGTATGTTCTACATTGACTCCATCGCGATTGTGTTGTTTCTATTGTGTAACTCTTGCTACATGGTCCAAATTATTCTCTTTGAGGAATCTCCTACCGTGACTGCACCAAGTGGTATCAAAGAGAGTTTTTATTCCAGAGATTGTGTTGTCCTATAAGGTTTTTTTGTACGAGGTGGCAGATTACGGATTTGTCCTATAGCTATAGAGGACTGGCGTAAAGATGGCCTCAAGAAATGCTAGAGGTATTGGAGCACGTTGAAATGCAAACCCTATTGTGACAGAAATGTTGAGAGGAATTGCAGCCTAATTGGAAGCTGTTGAAATAACCTAGAGAAGAGGTCAACATATAGAAGATGTGAGAGAAGATGAAGAAGAAGAAGTGGCAGCTGGAGAACAAGGAGAAAATCCACCCATGAATGATCTAGATGAAGAAAGGTTTATAAGAGCACTATCTAGAGTGAGTACCATACCATATTTTACCCCACCGGATTATGATGGAAAGTTGGATTCAAATGAATTGTTGGATTGGATCACAGAGATGGAAAAGTATTTTGATTTTGAAGGCACCACTGAAGATAGGAAGGTAAGATATGCTTGCACTAAGTTGAAAGGACATGCATCTCTTTGGTGGAAATATTTGCAGGTAAACAGACAAAGAAGAGGTAAAGAGAAGATTAAATCTTGGGAGCAGATGGTTAGCAAGTTGAAATTGAAGTTCATGCTAGCTAATTATCAAGTAGATCTATTCTGGAAGTTGCAGAACCTGAAGCAGAAGGAGTCTAATGTGAAGGAGTATATTAAAGAATTCTACAAGTTGAATATCAGATCTAGACGTACTGATGATAAGATTGAACAAGTTGCTAGATACCTGAATGGGTTGCAGATGTCTATACAAGATGAACTCAGTCCAATCAAGTTGCAAAGTATTGAGGAAGCTTATCAATATGCCCTTAAATTAGAAGAGAAGTTGAACAAAAGACATGAGCAGAAGAAAAGAGGTAGAGGTGGAAGGTTTTTTGGAAGAATATTTCAAGGAGGAAGAATCTATATCAGAGGACCTTGTACAGATCAGAATAAAGACAAAGAAGCTAGCAGAGATGGTAGTTCATACCGGAAGGATGATAAAAATTTCTACCAGAGAAGAGAATCTGATGGATACCAGAATGAGGATTATGAAAAAGATGACAGAAGACAGGATAAGAGAGTGTTTAGAGGAACCTACTTTAAGTGTGAAGGAGATGGATATTGTGATTTTGAATGTAAGAAAACAAAGAGCACCGAAAGAGAAGCATTGGTAGAAGAAGGTCATATTGAATTAGCTAATAAACTGGAAGATGGAGAATTGTTGATGATGAGGAGAGATTTGTGTCATACCGAAGATGATGAAGAACCCTTATATAAGGTATCTAGTAAGTATTGTAAAGTCATTATTGATAGTGGTAGTTCAGATAATCTTGTTTCAGAGGAGATGGTCAATAAGCTGAATTTGGAGAGATTGAATCACCCTAACCCTTATCAGATGGCATGGATTCAGGATGATCATAAGATTTTAGTAAGTGAACAATGTTTGGTGAAATTGAAAATTGGAGCTTATCATGATGAAGTTTTGTGTGATATTGTGCCTATGGATATTTGTCATATCTTGTTGGGTAGACCTCGATAGTATGATAGATAAGCAATATATGATGGGAGGAAGAACATATACACTATTGTAAATGGGATGAAGTAGACCTTGTTTCCCTTGGAGGAGCCTCTGAAAACTGAAGTTTGTACAAGTGCTATAATTTTCTTGGTGGATGGAAGGAAATTCTCGAATGGGATAAGACATGAGAATGTGTATTTTGCTCTAGTTCTTAAGAAGACTGAAAATTTGGAGCATGAAGCAGAAAAATTAGAATAAATAAAGGAGTTGCTAACAGAGTATGGGGACATAATTTCAGATAATGTGCCTAATGGATTACCCCCTGTGAGGAGTATCATTCAATGCATGGACCTGATTCCTGAAGCTAGTTTTCCTAATAAAGCAGCACACCAGATGACACTGGCAGAGAATGAGGAGTTAAATAGACAAATGCAAGGTTTGTTGAGAAAAGGTTTGATCAAAGAAATCTTGAGTCCTTGTGCAGTGCCTGCAGTGTTAGCACCTAAGAAGAATGGATAATTAAGAATGTGTACTGATTTCAGAGCAATAAACAAGATCATAGTGAAGTACCAATTTCCTTTGCCTAGGATGGATGACATAATGAATTGTTTGAGTGGATTCAGATACTACACAAAGATAGACTTGAAGAGTGGATACTGTCAAATTAGAATTAGAGAAGGAGATGAGTGGAAGACAACATTCAAGACAAATTAAGGGTTGTATGAATGGTTGGTGATGCCTTTTGGACTGACTAATGAACCAAGTACTTTCATGAGGTTGATGAATGAGGTATTGAAGAAATTATTGGGTAAGTTTCTTATTATGTATTTGGATGACATTTTGATTTTTAGTAAGAGCAAGGAAGAACCTATGTTGCATTTGAGACAAGCTTTGCAGAGATTAAGGGAAGAGAAGTTGTTGATAAACATTGAGAAGTGCAATTTCATGAAGGAAGAGTTATTCTATTTGGGATTTGTGATATTTGTGGGTGGATTGAAGATGGATCCTAAAAAGGTAAGAGAAATTGCTGAATGGCCTACACCAAAAAGCATTGGAGAAGTAAGATCATTTCATGGATTGGCTAGTTTCTACCGAAAGTTTATCAAAAAATTTAGTTCAGTTTGTAGTCCTATGACAAAAGCAATGAGAGGTGATAGAAAGGATTTCAAGTGAACAACTAAAGAAAATAGGAGCTTTGAATTGTTGAAGCAGAAGGTGATAGAGTATCTTGTGTTAGCTTTACTGGACTTTAGCAAAGTATTTCAAGTGGATTGTGATGCAAGTGGGAATGCAATTGGAGTAGTGTTAAGTCAGGAAGGAATATTGGTAGCTTATTTCAGTGAGAAGTTGAATGATGCAAGGAGGAGATATTTAGTGTATGATCAAGAGTTCTATGCCATAGTTCAAGCATTGAAGAAATGGAGACATTATTTGATGACTAAGGAGTTTATGTTGTATACCGATCATCAAGATTTATAGTATTTGAATAGTCAGAATAAGTTGAATCAAAGGCACATGAGATGGGTGGATTTCTTGTAGAGTTATACCTTTATTTTGAAGCATAGAAGTGGGAATTCAAATAAAGTTTCCAATGCATTGAGTAGAAGAAGGAAGTTACTGACAGAGATGTGGGTAGAAGTGTTGGGTTTTGAGGAATTGAAGAGCATGTATCAAGATGACCTAAACTTCACAGAACCTTGGAAATATTATAAGGAACCGATTATGATGGGCAGAAGTAAGTGGTTGGACTATTTCATTCAAGATGAGATGTTGTTTAGAGGATTTCAGTTGTGTATACCTAAGAGTTCTATGAGGGAGAGTCTGATAAAGGAGAAGCATAGTGGAGGAATAGTTAGACACTTTGGTGTTGATAAGGCAATGGCATTGATTAGTGAGAATTAATTTTGGCCTCAGATTCATAAGGATGTTAGGAAATTTGTGCAAAGACATAGAATTTGTCAACTTAAAAAAGGTAGTAGTCAGAATATTGGATTGTATAAGCCTTTGACAGATCTGGAGAGACATTAGGAGGACATAAGCATGTATTTCATACTTGGATTACCTAAGACACATAGAGGAAATGATTCTATATTTGTGGTGGTGGATAGATTCTCAAAGATGGCACATTTCACACCCTGTAAGAAGACAACATATGCAGTACATGTTGTTGACCTATTTTTCAAAGAAATGCTGAGATTACCTGGATTACTTAAGAGAATAGTTTCAGATAGAGACACTAAGTTTGTTGGATATTTTTGGAGAACACTTTGGAAGAATATGAAGACAACTTTGAAGTTTAGTTCTACTTTTCACCCACAAACTGATGGACAAACAAAAGTAGTGAATGGGAGTTTGGAAAATTTGTTCAGATTTTTAGTTGGAGAGAAAACCGAAAGTTGGGACTTGATTCTTCCACAAGTAGAATTTTCCTTAGACAATCATTCAATGAATAGGACTACCGAAAGAACACCTTTTGATATCGTCACTAAAACACATGCTAGAGGCATATCGAAATTGAGAGACATCAATAATGAAGATATTAAAAGGAGTGCAGAAGCAAAAGAATTTGTAGAGAATATGAAGATAGTGCATACTTAGGTCAAACAACATTTGGAGGACATGAATAACAAGTATAAGGAAAAAGCATATGTGAAGAGGAGACATAAGGAATTTGAAGTTGGTGATGAAGTGATGGTGTATTTGAGAAAAGAAAGATTCCTCGTTGGAACCTATAACAAGTTGAAGATGGGGAGTTTGGACCTTGTAAGATCTTGAAGAAATTTAGTCCCCAAAATACATATGAAGCAGAGTTACTTGATACTTTGGAAATTTCACCTACATTCAACATTGCAAATCTACATCAATACCATGAGATAGAATTCAGTGAAGACAATATAGAAGATCTGGATAAGTAGATACCCCGGAGGGAACCAGATTAGATTGAAGACATTTTAGACAGTAGGATTGGGTGTAGAACCCATAACAACTAGTATAGAGAGTATATTGTGAAGTGGAAAGGCAGACTAGTTGAAGATTCATCATGAATTTCTCGGGTAGAGGTAGACCATCTTGGTTTTCCTCTAACCCTAGCAAAGTGAGGGACTCACTTTTCAACAACCACAGATGTTTGGTGTAGGAGCATCCCCGATTCTTGGCAATCTTGAATCAACCAAAAAACCATTTTCTTTTCAGTTTGTTTCCTGTTTTGTAGTTCAAAATTTCTTTCGACGTTTCCTTGAATTTTCTCACTAGATCTTGCGGAGCTGGATTTTGATTGTGGACATGTTCATCTTCCTTATTCTAAGTCCACAGGACGTTTGGATCTTTTTCCGACAAGTTATCTCTTCCCGAATATGAGACAATTTTATGGCTTAGAACACCAAAATCGCTTGGACCTATTTGCTATTGGTGAATCTTGCAGATCACTTGTGGAGCTTCATTTCATTGTTTCCAATGGTCCTTAGCATGTATCCAACCTTCCCTTGAGTCCACAATTCACTCTATGGATTTTTCGGAGGGATCTCTTTGGCGGAGGTTGGCCTTGTTGTTTTACACGTTTCATCTTGAGCCAACGTGGATCATTTTTTATCATATAATTTAATGTAATTAATAATTTATAAATTATCTATGAGAACATAGAAGATAAATATGAAGGTTAGGAGTTCCGAAGTTGGCTCAAATTATTGCTTGAGCCCAGATATTGTAATTGAGCATGTATGTAATCAGGCTTGTGTGTCGAATCTTGTAAGCCCGCATGTTGGTGGCAAATTGTGATTGATTTTCATGATATAATAAAGGCTATTTTTCATTGCCTCCATCATGATTGTGTTGTTTATGTTGTGTAGCTCTTGTTGCACGGTCTAAACTATTCTCTTTGAGGACTCTCCTGTCATGACCGCACCACCTCTAGTAGAGGTTAAGGCTTGGTATAATATGCATGAGAGAGAATTTTGTCTTCTAAAAATCTATATGTAGGATAGAGGATAAGAAAGTGTGATTTTTTTTCGCACGTAGAGTCTTATAGCTACTAAGGGACGTGAGATTCTTTAAGGAACTTTCAAGTAGGAAGAAGATAAGTTCCAAAGGGAGGATGAGATGTGTCATGAATATATTGAATATATGTTATTATTTATGTCAAAGGAAGTATCAAGAAGAGACAATAGGTTATGGATATTGATTAGTTTTGTCATTGATGTCAAGACATTCAAAAGAATGAAATTATTGTCATGTCATATTAAATAATTTTAAGTAGTTATAATACATTGTCTAGATACAATGGTGCTATAAATAGAGTTATATCTATAGTATCATCTTGAATCTATTCCAATTGGTGGAGGTGAAATGGAAGTAAATAATGAGCTTGTCCTGGTAACTTGTTATGATTGACATTTCTTCATAGTTGAAAGTTGTGGTGTATGGTTTTAAATGAGAGTATTTCTACACATGTTTCATCATATTAAATAGTTTATAGAGTTTATGATTAGCAAATAGAAAGTTTGAACTGACAAAATGGTCATTGTGCTATTTAATTAAGTGGATTTTTGTTCCAATTTGATGCATCCAAGTTTTGTAGTATGTGCTCACCAAAGATAGTGTGTGGATGATTGTTGGGACCAGATAGAGCTACATTGGGAAGTGTGTAGCATGTTATTTCTTGTGGAGTAGCATGTGGGCCATTGGACCTATTAAGGAATTTTTTGCATGACTAACTTGCAGATATTGTAATTATGTCTTAGGCAAACATATGAATGTAATTGTAATTCTAATGCATATGTATAGTGACCTAAGATGTGTCCTGGAATGTTTAAAAGCTATGTAGTTTAGGGCTTGTAGGTAATTATTAGAATGACTGATGTACAATCATATTTGATGTGAGTTGCATTCCAATCATTATATAATTTCATCAGAAGATTATATGTAGTCTGGGAGAGTTTCTAAAGGTTGTTTAGATCAAGTATAAGTTGAGTTATCAATTTTGAATGTCCACAAATCATATCTCTATTTTTTGGTAGGATTGGTGTCTCATATATTAATGTGGTGCTCAGATCCTTATTTTGGGGATTGGTGTCTTCAATAGGTTGGTGATTGTGAATATAATTGGGGATTGGTGTCTTTGGTTGGTTGGGGCCTGCCTCATGTTGTAAGTGGTCTATTATTTTTTGCGAGGATGGATTTGGTAAGTAGATCCAAGAAATTATTCTCGCCATGGTTTTTTCCATCTCGAGTTTCCACATATATCTGGTGTTCTTTGTTTTGATGTGTGTTTGTATGTGTAATTTATCTGCTACACCATTAAGGAGATTTATAAGATTTGTTATGATTTTTAAGGTTCATGCTTGGAAATTTCTTAATGAAAATTAATTTTTTGATATACTAATTCATCCCCTCCTCTCAGTATACTATGTGCTCTTCAGAAGAGACTCGGAAGAATTCTATTCTAGGAACAATGTTTGGAAGAAAAAGGAAATAGAAAGCTTCGTGAAGACTTGAAAAATATCTAGGTCAGAATAGGCATATTGGAAAGAGAGAAGGTTGGAAGAGAGATTTGAGAAGAAGAAAAATCATGTAAAATAAGACAGTATTGTAAAGTGGAAAACTTAGGGTTTTTGCCATTAGATGTAAGAAAATTGCTAGTTTTTACTTAGGGACCTTTACATTAAATGAGGGTAAACTCAATGGATCTAGCCACAAATTAGCAAGGATAAGGACTGAGAATGCTATTTGATTTACCAGGTTTGATTAGACTACCCTCTTTTGAGCTGAATTGTGAAAATGTCTAAATTAGGGTAAATATGTTAGAATTGATGTAAAAATGCATGAATAGTAAGCTACAGTCACCAGATTGAGCCATGAACTTGGATCTCAGAAATGCAAATGTATTTGGATCTATTCCAAGAAGGAGCTCCTGATTTGTCGAGACCAGTGGGTTGGTCACTTTGGTCCTTCCCACTTTTCACACTCTGATGGGGGATTTGTTCGTCACTACAAATAAAGCTTATTCTGAAGATCGTAGCTCCATACCTATTCTTGCACACACTAGATAAGGGATATAGGTTGAAAATGTTGGTATTATGTTGTCATTGATGCCAACCGGTGTGGGAGATTAGTAAATACTATTTTCATTGATGCATGACAACTAGTATAGCAGGTTATCGATAAGGTAAAGGATGTCATCCAGCTTAATGGTCATTAGAGTCAATGGTACACAAGTTAGTGTTGACTTGTGCTGAAAACATAAGTATTGGAGACCGGTATTGTATGACAACCGGTAAGTGAGGTGTTGGTAGTGTATGGTTGCCAACTGGAAAGCATATGACCAGTAAGCTAGCAAGGTGAGCTAATGAAGAAGTGTGGAACCAATATGCAGTTGGATGTGAAACAATAGGACTCCCACCGAAAGAAGAGGTCATCACAAGATGCTGATATGACCAAAAGAGTTTGGACTACTATAAGTTAGTAAGGTAGACAAAGGGGATGTTTATCGGGTTATGTGTAGGAGATGTATCTGCTCACACAATGTAGGGCATATTTATGCATTGCTTGTAGCAGAATGAATCACAAGGATCCACTTCCACCGGTAAATGGTAATACTGAGCTTATCTCCTATTATGCAAAGTATGCATCATATCCCATTGAGATAAGATAGAGAAGTAGAAAGTAGGTTATTTAAGGTGTAGTACCCCTCCTCGACTAGACTCTTTTTGTATCTATGTTTGACTTCAGTTGATTGTTCAGTGGAACATTATTATATATTGATTCAGATTTTATGTGATGTTATTTCATGCTTTATCTGGATTTGTGGTGTAGGCTTTCATGCAATATCTTAGTGCTTGTGATTAATGTTATTTTATGGATTATTATCATGGACTAACACTTTTTACATTATATGTGCCATGCATTATTTATATGTTGCGTGTTTGCATGTGTATGGGATGCGAGGGGATGATTTTCCTTCACTCACTCCAGTGAGACATGGAACGTCATGATTCCCCTTCATCGGTGTGTGTGTCATGTTTGTTATATATATTTATTTATATGCAGGTGTGGTTCTTTGGTGCAGGACATTGCGGATACTAATACCGGGTAGGTACGTGGTATCAAATCCACTTGGTTTCACAGGTCTGAGCATGCCTTATTTGTCTGGTGGGAGTGGAGGAGATAGTTTTTGGACCCTAACTTGACCCACAGTTACAATTGTGTGAGTGTTGTCAGTCAGTTGTCTTTCCTATTTGGTCGCTATGCGAGTCATAGTGCTTTGGTTTGGTCATTTGATCATCCTTTGTTTTGCGTGCTTTCATTCATTTAAATGGTTATTTAATTGAGTGGATGATGGTATTTTTATGTTGGCGTAATTAGTTAATTATTATGCTCTTTAGATTATTGATTTAATTAAATAAATAAATTGTTAGAATTAAATGGTTAAATGGCTTATTTTATTGTGTAAAGTTGTTTTAATATTTTGTAGAAGGAAATAAATAATTGCCTAGCCATTTAAATTTTAAATTCTTACGTTGAAAGGAAGTATTGTGAAAATGGAAATAGAAAATTAATAAAAGCTTTTCTTTTTACCTTTCCATTTGACTTTTGTATTATATTTGTTGGAAAAGAATTGTTTTTGGATAAAGGTAAATCTGATTGTTTTTACGCTTTTAAAATAATTTAATTTGATTGGTTGGAAAAAATTTAACCTAGAAAGTTTAGGTTGAAATTATTTTCCCATATATTCCTAGGAGTTCATGGGAATAGGAGGCAAAGTTTTGAAGAAGAAATTTGGAAAACCATTTTGGAAGAGGAGCTGGAATTGGATTTGGTTTGCAAGGACTGGGATTCTTCCATCAATTTTCTTGCTAGTTTGCTTGAATGTTGGATAATCTCTTCTTGTTTGAAATTTAAATTTGAATATTTTAGTTGCTTCCTGTGTGTTAGAAAAATGCAAATCTCTTGTAAATCCTTGTTGAAAGGTTGGAAAGAAAGAAAGAGTGCATGTTATTGTTGATTTTGTGGAACTCATATCAAATGTTTGCATATAGGAAAGAAATAGTTCATTTCTCTATTTGTTGTTTGCTATTTTTTCTTGAAAATCAATTCTTGAATTACCTCTTCTATTTGGAATAGAAAGAATTAGATTTAGCTTTCTATGTGCTTTCTAGTATCTAATTACCCAAGATTTGGGGTTTATGTTGGTAAGAATTGGTTGTTTACCTCTTGATAGATGTAAGGAATTCTTCCTATGTAATGGAAGTGAGGAAATTGATCTTAATCCTTCTCCTATCTGTTAAATTCTTCTATCATTTCCTAAATCTTTATTTATTGGGTTCTTGTGTGATTTTAATTCACTATTTACCTTATTGGTAAATATCCCTTTGTATTCTAGAGTTTGGCACTATGTGTGTGTGCCCGTGACTTACGAAGGGATGAATTGAGTTCATGTTAAATCAATTTTAAATACTAAGGAAGTATAAATTCTATTATAAATTAACCTTACCTTACCCCATGGCGAGCTAGCCCCACCACATGGGATGGTAGTGTTTGACTACCGCAGGTAACAATACTATCGGTTGGCAATACTGCTTTGCGGTAGCAACACTACCAGTCGGTAGGGCTTCTACACGATAGCAACACTACTGACCGATAGTACTGCTACCGATAGTACTGCTACGCGGTAGCAACACTACCAGTCGGTAGGGTTACTACGTGGCAGTAGCACTACCGGTTAGTAGGACTGCTACCAGTCGGTAGCAGTACTACCGGTCGGTAGCAGACTACAGGTCGATAGTGGCTGCTACCGTCAGTAGCAACACTACCGATCAGTAGGCTTTCTACCAGTAGTAGTAGTACTACCGACATGTAGTGCATGTTGTTCTGGCAACAGCACTACCGTGGGTAGGCCTTGGCCCCCCGCATGCCCTTGTACCCTCCACGGTACAATTTATATTATGCCATTAATCTTTTTTTTATGAAACGCAATGAATTTTAAAGTTAAAGTTTAAATGGTAATTTATAAAGTGATTTTATCTTGATTTAATAAATTTATTTATTGAAATCAAGGCATGAATTATTAATTCAAATTGGTACATTTGGATGTATTCTAGAAATGGATTAAATGTCTATTATTAATTCATATTTTATTTGGTTGAATATTAATGTGGATTTTATTCTCGATGGGAATGTTGAACTCGATATTATCTGGAAGTTAATCTTGTATCTGAATGATGCATTAATTAAAGGGTGTTCTATTTAATTTTTGATCAATGAAGTTGCAAGTGCTTACAATGCTGATTTTCTCAAAGATTTTCCGAGTGCAGACTTAGTGAAATTAGCTTCCTTGCAAAGAGTTATATTTGTGTTATTTCTCATCTTTGGTTCAGTCATCTTCTTGTGGCGTATTTGGTACTTTTGACCAAGTGATATATGATGATCTGATTTTCTTAACCATGTAGTGTCCTTTCCTTATGGTTAACCAAGAGTTAGTATGTCCTTGTTTTGACCACTTGTTTTTGGATAGTGGTGTTATGGTTGTCTGCTAAGCCATAGGGTCCTCGTGGAGTGACCATGTTTGTTTAGTGTCCTTTGAGAGAGTGGCTTTCAAGTGGGGGCCGCACCCAAAGTGGATGGCAAGATAACACATTGAAAGTCAGATAATAAGTGATAATCTAATTAATTGATTATGTGGGTAGTTTATAACATTATATAAGATATTTTACCTCGCACATGGGTGAGTTCTTGTAAAGGGCTCATGATGTAGTGGGAAGGCCTGGAATGGCAAACCGGCCACCTTGTCTTCACGAAAGGCTAGTAGGGTCCGCATGAGACTTAGTTGGAGCCAGAGGTTCAAGAAAGGTTACCAAGATAACCTAGGATGGGGGTCGGGACCTATGGATGCCAACCATGGTAACCATCATAAGCTATGCAATGACACTCTCTCTTTAGGTTCACTTCTATACTAGGATGTTGAGTCACCTGGAATATTGTGGAGTTGTATTGTGTTGTCACGGAGTCGTACTGTTATGTCAACCATGTCATGCTTTTGTTTGCTTGAGGGTCCTCTGCTATCTCCTAGCACGGTGGGGTGACTCCATTTTGGGAATTCACATGGTCGGGTGGTAGTACCACTTCCCATCGGATGTTTTTGTTTGTACCTTCATGCGAAGATTGTCTTTGCAGGTGTTTCTGTGGTTCGTGACTCATGCTCTATCTCATGTTTGGAGACCTATGTGGTCATGTTGTATCCATTATCTTATGTAACCTTAGATTTGATTAAGTTGTAACTTTATATGTATATTGAGAGCCATGTATTGGAGGTGCAATGTAATCCTAGTTGGTATGTTGTTTATCATCTTTCTTTATGATTTGTGTAAATGCTTATTGAAGAGAATTATATTGTATCATTTCAATCTTTCAATGTTGTAACTGTTATTGCATATGGCTTATTATGTTCTTTGAGTAATTGAGGGATTAGTGGATTAATTGTAATTGTGGAATTTATACTGTTAATTTATTTCTTCATCGGTAACCCTTAAGGAATTCTGGTGTAAGTCTTCTGCTTGTGTTATTGTTGTGCTAACGTTGTTATTAATGCACTTAATATGTTTATACTTAAAAAAAAAAATTGTTTCACCCTTGTTGTGGGTTATTCCTTTGGGGTTCCTGGCGAGGCACGACATTTGGTGTTGGAGCCAAGTTTCAACACTGGGTACTCTGGGTTTTTAGTGAGGCCATTCAACTTGACCTTTTGTGGAGGTCTTAGTGGTAGTGACTTCCTTGTTTCTTTCCTTGCCTTTGATCTAAACCATTTTCTCTTGTGTAGTGTTAGGTCATGGCTAGGAAAGCCAAGGGAGGTGGTTGTGTTGGTGGCCACACTAGAGGTAGAGGAGGAGGACAGGGTCGAGGTTCCGACCGCCATAGTTCTTTGCCACCACCCACTCATGTGAGTGTGGATCAGGATCAGTCTATTCATCAAAATGAATATCATTCAGGAAAGTAGGTTCCCGAGAGGGAAGAGCTGTGACTAATGTTTTAGGAGGTGTTGGCTATACTAGGCCCTAGACCTAAAGTGGATCAGCCCATCCATGCCCAGGTAGAGGAGTCGCTTTAGCAGATTCTAGAGAGAGAGAGAGAGAGAGGGATAGATCTCTTAGAACGAGAGAGCTCCCAAAGGACCAGGATCCAACTATCATGGGGCACATGAGGGACTTGATGAGCTCCAATCCTCCTTTCTTTAATCGAAAAGGTACCGGTCTCGAGGTAGAGACTTGGCTTATTAGTTTAGATCAGTGTTTCACCATGTATCCATATGGTAGAAACATCAAGGCGAGATGCGCTCTCATGCGTCTTGAGATTTTTGCATCTATCTCATGGCGATTAGAGGAGAGGATCGATGTGAGCATTAACACCATGTCATGGGAAATTTTTTCTGGAGAGATTCAGGGCACGATTTCTCTCACCCTAGTGGAGGCAGTCGCAAGCAGATGAGTTCTATGCTTTGCGCCAGTTTGGGTTGTCAATAGATCAGTTTGAGCATAGGTTCTATGAGCTCAAACATTATGTCGGGATCGACAATGATGAGGCCATGCTTGTTCAACACTTCTTGAGGGGTCTAAATGACCACATTAGTGGAGCAGTGCGAGTATTTGAGCTTGCTTCAGTAGAGGTAGTCATGGCGAAAGCCAGGCTAGTGGAGCAAAACCTTAGTCGTGCTCATGGCGGCCAATCTGGAGTGCAGATCGGGAGTGACCCTTTCAGAGGGTCTAAAGGGAGAGGGAATCAGTCCCAGACTGTTGCACCTTTTAGGGGTCCTCAGGCACCTACTGAGGGTGGCCAGCAGTAGCAGCAGCCATCGAGACCGAAGCAGTCTCAGGGCCAATAGGGTGGCAACTCTCAATTTTGAAAGAGCAAGAACTGGCATAGGAATATGCAGACTTTTCTAGGGTAGTCCTCTCAAAGTGCATCTCAGGCCCTAGTGGGGAAAGATTTCAACAGTCCAGTGGGTCGTCTGGGAGTAGAGGACTTGGTAGAGGAGCTTTCTTCACCTGTGATCAATTTGGCCACAAATCCACTTAGCGTTCTCACCAGACAGGTAGTTAGAGGCCAGCCGCATCAGAGCTGAAAGTTGGGGATGCAGGTAGATCCCACAGAGTATTTGCAGTGGTTGATGACCACCAGGATGAGCATCAGAGTACAGTGATTGAGACTCCAGGTGTGTTGGGTGTGTTGGATCTTAAATCAATAGATTGGATAGGTTCTAAGGAAATGCCAACTCCTATGATCAAACCCTCCAATTTGACTTGGCCAACTTATAGAGTGAACTTATTTGGTTACTAACTCTCTCACTTTAGGCTCTGCAAGACCTAGGTGAGTATACCTATTCACTAGTGGCTTTTGATAACTAATGTTTTTTATAGTAGATTGATTATTTTGATCTAATTGACACCTATCTCAGAATGACAAAGGTTCTTGGAATAGATGTATTTTAGATGAGTTTAAGATTGTTTTTATGGAAGCTATTCGATCTTTGTGCTTGAAATTCCTATATATGTACACTATTACTAACTAACTATATACTTCTTACTCAACTAATCCCTATTGTTTTAGGTCTTAGAGATAGCTGAGAGGGGGGGGGGGGTGAATCAGTTGTCAAATAAATTTAAACCAAAAAAAACTTCTCCAAACCAAATCCTTAATACCGGTAAACCAAACTTTATGCCGATAGACAATTTATCAGTTAATTGCAGTATCAGTAAAGATTAATGCATGAAACAAAAAGACAATAAGATCCACAACACATAACACCAATATTTGTATGTGGAAACCCTATAAGGGGAAAAACCACAGTGGGAAACCTTACCCACAATCAGATGATACTACTGCAGATAGTATGTGGATACAAATGGGGTCTGCACATACAGAAAGGCCAAGCGCCTAGAGCTCACTACGCAAACACAAATAGGAGTCACACTGACGACAATTGGATGGTTAAATCCAATAATAATGTACTACTCAAAATAGCATCTTCATATGTTGGATTCAGTACCAGTGTAGTTCTAATATGCCTTCACAAAAACCTTCCTTCAACCTTCAAATAATGTCTCCATGTATAGCTTTGCTTATTCTTGCATATCCCTTCTTATAATTCTTTCCTTCAATCTCTTATTGATCTTACAAATAAGATCTTACATATATACCATAACCTAAGACCTATTATAGTAGGTCGGCTCTAAAAGATATTGCAATAAAAACAATTTACAAGTAAATTAATAACCGATACAACATGTCGTCTTAATGCATTTACAACAATAATAAATCATCTCCAAAGCATGTTGTGCTGATCTGGAATAGATAACCCCGTTGGTGCTTATTCTGGACCTATTTGCTGGTAACAGCAAATATGCAAATATGAATATACGAATGAACAAATCTCTAAGACAAAGTGTCAAAATGATTTCTTCAACATAACCAAGTGTTTTCCATATCATTCCAAGTGTCGGTGAACATTATATCCTGTCGGTGAACTAGATACCGGTGACTATGCATAAAGTCACTTGCTTGCTGGTGAACATTGCTAGTTCTCCGAAGTGCTAGAGTTGATAAGTGTTAATAGGTGTTGACATAAATGACAAAACCATATCAACATATCCAAAATACCAACAATCTCCCTCTTTGGCATTGATGGCAACACGATGGAAAAACCATCAAAGTGCCAAAATAGAAATGCCAAATACCAAAAACCAATAATCTCCCAAAAGAGATTATAACCAGAAATCAAAATTTAGATACAGAGAGTAATCGATCTCTCCCAAAGTAACAATCTCTCCCCCTGAGAGTAATATTTGAACTTTTCTTGTGTTTTTCCATATCAATCTCTCCCCCTTTGAAATCAAATGCTAAAGCTAATACAAAAACTAGGTTCAAATATAAAATACCAACCAATTCAGTATACCAACTACTCCCCCTGAGAAGTAGCTCTCCTCATCAAAGCCGAAGTAAAATATTTCTTTGTTAATTATGTCGGTTGATGACAAACATCAACTGTCTAAGTCTCTACCAAAGGGGGTATGACC
Organism: Cryptomeria japonica; assembly: GCF_030272615.1. Lineage (NCBI taxonomy): Eukaryota > Viridiplantae > Streptophyta > Pinopsida > Cupressales > Cupressaceae > Cryptomeria > Cryptomeria japonica. The sequence goes on along the minus strand of NC_081415.1, from coordinate 200,743,766 downwards.
CCAAGCTAATCTCTGAGATATTCAAAAGTCTCCTTAGGAAAAGTTTTAGTGAAAATGTCTGCAATCTGCTCTTTAGTATTCACATAAACCAGTTTTACTTCTTTTTCTTCAACATTCTCCTTTAGAAAATTCAGTTTGATAGAAACATGTTTAGTTTTAGAATGTAGTACCGGATTCTTAGATATATCAATTGCTATAGTGTTATCACAATAGATAGTTATAGGTTCCTTGCATTTTACATTTATGTCCTTCAACATTTGTTTAAGCCAGAATACCTATGTACAATTAGTTGTTGCTGCAACATATTTTGATTCTGCTATTGATAAAGATGTGTAACTTTGTTTCTTACTCAACCAAGAAATTAGTCTGCTTCCAAGAAAAAATGCTTCATCGGTGGTGCTTTTTCTATCATCCACATCTCCTGCCCAATTTGCATCTATGTATGCACATAATTCAAATTGTTTATCTCTAGGATACCATAAGCCAAGAGTAGTAGTGCTTTGTAAGTACCAGAAAATCCTTTTTACTGCTAATTCATGATTTTCTCTAGGATTAAATTGAAATCTTGAAACAATACATATTGCATTAATAATATCAGGTCTTGTTTGTGTCAAATATAGTAAACTCCTATCATAGATTTGTACCTAGTCGGATTGACAGGTGTAGATTTATCCCTTAGTGATAATTTGTCATTTCTAGTCATAGGTGTGCTTACCGGTTTAGAGTTTTCCATCCCAAATTTATTTAGTAACTCCTTCAAGTACTTAGATTGACTCAAGAATATACCTTTATCAGTCTGTGAAATTTGCAATCCTAAAAAGAATTTTATCTTTCCAATCATAGACATTTCAAATTCTTGTTGCATTTCAATAGAAAAGTCTTTACATAAACCATCTTCTCCTCCAAAGATTATATCATCAACAAAAACTTCTATAACCAAGATGTCATCATTAGTTACTTTATAGTATAAGTTGTTGTCAATGTTACCTTTAGAAAAACCAATCTTCAAAAGATATTTATCCAATCTAGCATACCAAGCTCTTGGAGCTTGCTTCAGTCCATACAAAGCTTTCCTTAACCTACAAACCATATCTTTATTATCTATCAAAGAAAATCCATCAGGTTGCTCAATGTAAACTTCTTCTTCAAGATATCCATTCAAAAATGCACATTTAATATCCATTTGATATACTTTGTAGTTCTTGTGTGCTGCAAAAGCCAAGAATAATCTGACTGCCTCAATTCTAGCTACCGGTGCAAAGGATTCATTATAATCAATTCCTTCTTTCTGAGAATATCCCTTACACACTAGTCTTTATTTATTTCTGATTACCTTACCATCTTCATTAAGTTTGTTTCTAAATACCCATTTTTTTCCAATTACATTTTTGTCTTTAGGCCGAGGAACTAATATCCATGTGTTATTCTTTTCAATTTGTTCTAATTCTTCTTCCATAGCTTTAATCCAGTGTTTATCTTCACATACCTCATTAATTGTTGATGGTTCAATTTAAAAAATAAGACATACCTCTTTATTTTCCAGTATTCCTCTTGTCATAATTCCTTGATACTTGTTCCCAATTATTTGATTTTCAAAGTGGTTCAATCTTACATATTGGGGTGTCTTTGTTTGCTGCAATTCCTCAGTTACAGTGGAATTTTCAGATGATACCAGTATAACTAGATCTTCATTTTGTACTGATGGGCTCAATATAGGTTCATTTGTTAGTATCTCTGTTGCCGGTTTAGAGTCTATATACCTTGAAGTTCCTTCAAGTTGTTCATCAATTTTCATATTTGTAATCTCAACAATTTTTCGCAATCTTTTGTTAAAACATCTATATGGTTTGCTCTTAGATGAATAACCAAGAAATATTCCTTCATCACTTCTAGGATCAAATTTTCCAATATACTCATCTCTTCTAATATAGCATTTACTTCCAAATATTCTAAAATATTTAAGAGTAGGAGTAATGCCAAACCATAGTTCATGAGGGGTCTTACCGGTTTCACCTTTGATGTGAACTCTGTTGAATGTATAGACGGCTGTACTTATTGCCTCTCTCTAATATACATATGGTAGATTTGCTTTAGATAACATACTTCTAGCTACATCCAAGATAGTTCTATTTTCCTTTTTTACAACTCCATTCTACTGTGGTGTCCAGGGTGCTGATAATTGTCTTTTGATTCCATTTACTTCACAGAATGCATTAAATTCTTTAGATGTAAATTCATCTCCTTGATCTGATCTTAGACATTTGATTTTCTTACCGGTTTCATTTTCTACCATTGCTTTAAATAGTTTGAATTTCCCAAGTGCTTCTAATTTTTCTCTGAGAAAAGTAACCCAACACATTCTAGAATAGTCATCAATGATTAGCATGAAATATCTATCACCTTGTAAGCTTTTAGTTCTAGCTAGACCATATAAATCAGTGTGAATTAAGTCAAGAGCATTATTGGATTTTTCAGGAATACTTTTAAAAGATGCTCTAACTTGTTCTGCAAATTGACATTCCTTACATACCAGATTGTGAGGTTTAACAATCTTAGGTAAATCTCTAACTGCCTTAGTTGTACTGATTTTAACAATGCAATCAAAATTTACATGACAGAGTCTCTTATGCCATAGCCAACTTTCATCAATATGTGCAATCAAGCATGTCTTTTCACTGTTATTCAAATGAAAGATGTTACCTCTAGTTTGATTACCAATTGCTATTTCCAAACCAGTTTTATTCATAATTTTGTATTTTCCATTCTTGAATTGTAACTGAAATCATTTTTCAACTAATTGACCAACACTCAAAAGATTATGCTTTAAACCTTCTACATAGTAAACATTCTTGGTATTATGCTTACCATCAAGAGATATAGTTTCATTTCCTTTTATCAAACAAGCTTTATCATCTTCAAATCTTACTAGACCTCCATTATATTCCTAAAAGTTTAAGAATTTACCTTTATCACCAGTCATATGATGTGAACATCCTGAATCAATGATCTATTCATCCTTAACTTCCACTTTAGCTGTCAGGATTTGCTCTACCGGTTGAACAGTAGGTGTCGGTTGATCTTCTATTATAGCAAAAAAAACCCATCCATTGTCTGTCAGATCCTCATCAGAATCATCAGTGACTCCTTCATTAGCAAGATAACAAGATTTATCTTTATTCTTCTTAAATCTGTATCTCTGATATTCAGGATTAGGCTTGTATGTTCTTCTAGCTTCTTCTCTTAATCTAGCATGTCTATCAAGGCATCTTGAAGCCATATGACCAATCTTATTACAGTTAAAACATTTAAAGGGTGCTTTACCTTCATACTTACTTCCAATTGGGCCTTTAGGCATTTTTCTTGCAAATAGTGCTTTAAGTTCTTCATGTTCATCATTTTCTCTCCTGCTTTCTTCAAGTTCTCTTGCATAAAAGGCTTTCCAATCAGATTTGTCAAATGATGGTGCAGATGATGTTGATGCTTTAAAAGCTAAATCTATCTTTATAGTAGCAACAAGACCAAATTCCTCAATTTCAAAAGTTGAAAGTTTTCCAATCAATGTATCCCCAGTTACTGATGTATTAGGCATTGTTCTTAACTCATTTATAGTAGTAACTTTCATTTTGTATGCTGGTGGCAATCCTCTTAAAACTTTTGAAACAATTTCATCTTCACTTAAGGTTCCTCCACAATATTTAATACCCAAAACAATTTCATTTACTCTTTCCATAAAGCAAAAATCCTTTCATCTTCTTCCATTTTTAGATTTTCATATTTGACTCGGAAGCTTTCAAGTTTTGCAATTTTGACTGTGGAATCTCCTTCATTCAGTGTTTCCAAATTGTCCCAAATAGCTTTAGCAATAGATCTATCTAATAATGCCATGATTTGTTGATCAAATAATGCGCTCAAAAGTGCTTCTCTTGCTTTACAATCGTTTTCCTCATCTTTTCCTAAGGTAGGTGGATTAGGTTGATTCTGAGTAGGAGCAATATAGCCATTCTTTGTAACTTCCCAAATGTCCTTCCCAATGCAATTCAGATGTGTCTCAATCCCGATCTTCCATATCCCACAGTTGGTTCCATCAAGTTTAGGATTTTCCTGTCTAAAATAGTTAGTAGATATTGGATCTCCTCAAGCTGTTAAACTTCTGCAAAAAGAGGACTAAGCTCTAATACCAATTTTTAGGTCCCAAAGACAACTAAGAGGGGGGGGGGGTGAATCAGTTGTCAAAATAATTTAAACCAAAAAACTTCTCCAAACCAAATGCTTAATACTGGTAAACTAAACTTTATGTCAGTAGACAGTTTATCAGTTAATTGCAATACCAGTAAAGATTAATGCATGAAATAGAAAGACAATAAGATCCACAACATATAACACCAATATTTTTACGTGGAAACCCTATAAGGGGAAAAACCATGGTGGGAAACCTTACCCAAAATCAGATGATACTACTATAGATAGTATGTGTATACAAATGGGGTCTGCACATGCAGAAAGGCCAAGCACCTAGTAGCTCACTGCTCAAACACAAATAGGAGTCACACTGACTACAATTGGATGGTTAAATCCAATAATAATGTACTACTCAAAATAGCATCTTCATATATTGGATTCAATACCGGTGTAGTTCTGATATGCCTTCACAAAAACCTTCCTTCAACCTTCAAATGATGTTTGCATGTATAGCTCTACTTATTCTCGCATATACCTTCTTATAATTCCTTCCTTCAATCACTTATCGATCTTACAAATAAGATCTTACATATAGAGCATAACCTAAGACCAATTATAGTAGGTCGTCTCTAAAAGATATTACAATAAAAATAATTTACAAGTAAATTAATAACCGATGTAATAACCCATACAACATGTCGGCTTAATGCATTTACAACAATAATAAATCATCTCCAAAGCGTTTCGTGCTGATCTGGAATAGATAAGCCTGTCGGTGCTTATTTTGGACCTATTTGCCGGTAACAACAAATATGCAAATATGAATATACCAATGAACAAATCTCCAAGACAAAGTGTCAAAATGATGTCTTCAACATAACCAAGTGTTTTCCATGTCATTCCAAGTGCCGGTGAACATTATATCTTGTTGGTGAACTAGATACCGGTGACTATGCATAAAGCCACTTGCTAGCCGGTGAACATTGCCAGTTCTCCAAAGTGCTAGAGTTGATAAGTATTAATAGGTGTTGACATAAATGAGAAAACCATATCAACGTATCCAAAATACCAACATATTCCTCTAATGTAAAGGTGTGTTCATATAATGATAATTATTATTTATGGATGACTAGTGCCTTCTTTGTTGTTTGGGCTACAGAGTCTTATATCTCTCTAGGACTTAATGTATGATTTGTGAGACAGTTTTTAAATCTACCCCCTTTGCTAAATCTATCAGTTACTATTTCTTATGAGATCTACTAAATGTTTATATTATAAACCACCAAAATGAATTTAACCCTAACCTTACGGGACCATTTAAGGAAGAACTACAAGGAACAATTACAATCCACGAGTAGATCTTTTTAATCCAAATTTATAACATAGAAACATAAAATTCACTATAAGAATACGAATAACCTTATCTCCCTTAGGTAATACCACAAACAACTGCCTACAGAAAATAAGATAATCCACAACACATATGCAGAAGAAAATAATTAATTCTATTAAAGCTTCAAAAATGGTACAATAGTATGCCCCAAGCTATAGTATCTATCTAGTTTCTAATATTCTAATTATTATCCCCCTCTTCTCTCTCCCAAGTTTTTACATATATTATTTTTAAGGGTTATGCCCATTTACATCATTGGTCACATCACTTTATTAATAAAAAATAATTAATTTTGATCACTTTGGTCTTCACGCTTCATAAACATAATATTCTTCATAAAATAATCTTCTTGATGTTCCAAATATTCATAGTGCATTTTATAAAAAGACCTCCTTTTGTAAAAATGCTTGCTTGCAAATTATTCAAGTGTTGCTCAGAAGTGTTTCTTCTTTTGTCAATTTATCGAGCATCCATGGCGATTTTTATCAGTTACCATTAGCAGTTGCACAACAGTCACAGAAGGCATTTGTTTGAACTTATGATGAAGTGAATTTATTAAGATTTGTATTGATCCTCATGACGAAAAGTAATCATTTGTCTAGTAGCATTTCAAATCGCCCATCGATGCTCATCAATTCTATGGCCTTACCCATTTTCGATGGAATCATGTACTTCGGTGGCTTAACTTTATCTTCCCTCGAAATGTCATGTTTCATCAATGTCTCCTTAGTTTCGGTGAAATTACTATCATCATTAAGGAGATTTGTGGCTTCATCGATTTCTTCACTTTCATCAAAAGGCTCTACCTCATGTGTCTATGTCAATGTAATCCTCCATCAACTTATCAAAACCTTGTTTTCGGCAGGAATCCTTTCACCGCCACGTTTTGCAACCGTCTTATCATTTTTTGAGTATGCCAATAAGGGTCCCTCATTATTCGGCTTCTACATGGGTCATTGATGAAATATTTCATGTCGGCGAAAGAAGAATATCCTCCTTCGACTTTTTATTTTTCAATGAAACTGTGATCGTCGGCCAATAACTTTTGCACCTCTTCAACACCTTCCTTTTCTTGAAAATTCTTATCGATGAGAACATCCCGTGGTTTCCTCAACATACCACCTGTCGATGAAAATAATGTTTTCGATGAGCCACTTTTGGAACTCATCAAGGCCCAAGTTTGATCGATAAGTCATCTTGTCGATGAAAAAGCTATCTTCGGTCAACATCTTTTGTGCCTCTTCGACACCCTCTTTTCCTCGAAATAATTTTATCGATAAAGTTTCCAGTGGTTTCTTTGATATTATTCTTTCATAAAAACTTCCTCCCTCGACGAGCTATTCACATCTCTTATCGATTCTGTAGTTTCATCAATACTTGTTATTTTATCGACGAGACCACTTTCTGATTTCTTCGATGTACTTTATGTCGATGGAACTTATTCTTTTGGTGAATCCTTTTAGAGATCCATCATGACCAATGTTTGTTCAATAAGTCACTTTATGAGTTTGATGACATGTTACCTGACTACTAGCTCATCACCGCCGAACCCACCATTTCACTTTGGTTCTTCTTTGTCACTGATTGTCGTTGGATTCTCTCGGACTTGCTCGTTAACTCACTTTTTTACTACAAAATTTGTGCATCTTGAGATGCATGCACATGCGTGGGGTCCGTTGGGCACTCATCTGCTTCTTGTCAAAATTCTTTAAGCTTTAGACACTAAAGATATACGTGGCTTCGTATTTAAATGCTAAAAATTTCCTCCCAACTATCAATGTGGGATAAAGGCCTTTATGCCTGCATTTGCACTTCTTGAAAGTTTTAATAGTGCCATTCCACATTCAACTTGCATTTATGTGAAACTTTCAAAAGGCTTTACCAATACCATAGGGAGGGAGGTGTTGGAAAAGGTCATGGAGTTTGGTATTATGCCTACCAAGTGCATTTGTTTGAAGCTTCTTTGACGCCTTGCAATTGCATTCTACTGGAAGTCTTTACTTAATGCTCTTTTTCAATGTTCCCAAGTGATGCCATCTTTTTAGGAAACTTATGTGGATCCAATTAAAACTATGGAATCTTATTGATTTAAATTCAATGCTCAACAGTGGCTCTGACTGGGGATGGAGGTATACTATGGATGCCTTCAAGGATCTAGAATCTTTGGTTAATAGGAACATACTAATGGAAACTTGTGGTATATACAATAGAAAAAATAATCCTACTCTATTGTACATGAAATCATATTTTTTGTTTAAGAGAATAATTTCTTCAAGAATTGGCCACGTACTGGCAAATCCTGACTTTCTCTTGTTTCTTTCTGTATGAAATATGAAACTTCTCCTACCTTCTCTAGGATTATATATGGCCCTAGCCAGAGAGCCTCAAACTTCCCATGCTTGCCTTTCTCCTAATTTCTTGTATCCCACATCAAGACCCAATCACCTATCTCAAATTTCCTATATGTTGTTCTCTTGTCATACAATCTCTTCATTTGATTCTATAATTTAATATTTTGTTTCTAGGCCTCTATCCTGATCTCATCAAGCTCTACTAGTTGAACCAACCTTTCCTGCAAAGGATTCTCCACATCAATTCCTTCTTGTATTATAAATTTGTGGACAGGCATAATATTATCTAACGGAAGTCTAGCTTTCTTTCCATAAACCAATTCAAATGGAGATTTTTCTATGGACTTCTTGATTGTTATTCTATCAAACCAAAGTGCCAGGCTCAATTTTGAATCCCATCCCCTTTTATTTTTCCCTAACATCTTTTTGATGATCTTGAGGATATTCTTATTGTTGGATTCAACTTGCTCATTACCTTGGGGATGATATGGAGATGAATGGGATACTTTGATGCCATACCCCTCACAGAAGGTGTTGAATTCCTCAGATCTAAAGCACATTCCATTATCCTCAATAATCCTAGCAGAGACACCGAATCTGGTAATGATATTTTCCATCATGAATTTGATGACTGCTTTGCTAGTAGCCTTCTTGGTAGGAACAACTTCTACCCATTTGGTTAGGTAATCGGTGGCTACCAATATCCACTTGTGACCTCCACTAGATTTGTCTGATATCTCCCCAATGAAGTCCAACCCCCATTGCTGAAAAGGTTCTTCGACCTGCATAGGTCTTAATGGGAGAGCCCCCTGATACTTCAATTTTCCTAAGAACTTTTGGCACGCTTCACACTTCCTAACGTATGTATAGGCATCATTGAATTCATGTGGCCAATAATATCCAGCCCTCAATATCTTATGAGCAGTGGTTTTAGCAAAAAAATGACCACCACATACCCCACCATGCATTTCTTGTAAGATTATTTTTGCTTGATATTCATCCAGGAAAAGCAACAATATCCCATCTCTATTTTTCCAATACAAGTCACCATTAATGATCACATATTTTAATGATTTCAACTTTAGGGTCCTTTTTTTATTATCATTCATAGTGTCTAGACACTTCATGTGTTTAAGATAATACACAACATTTGTGTACCAAGTTGTGTGCTCGATACTAAAACTGGCTTCCTCAAGCCCCACTTCATTTACTTGAAATCCTTCAGAATCTGCTCCTACCATGAGTTTAGCTAATCCCTGACCCTTAATGACTTGTGAAATCTTGAGCTCAATGTTAAACTCCTGAATTTGATCGATCCATTTACACCTTTTTCTTATTACTTCAGTTTGTTTGAAAATATCTTTCATTGTTGCATTAGGAACATAAGTTGTAATCTCTGCCCCTACCAGGTATGGTCTAAAGTGTTTTACTGCTCTTACCAGGGCATAGGCTTGTTTCTCATTTATATCATATTTGATCTTAGATGGGCTCAACGATTTTCTGAAGTATGCAATGGGTTGCTCACAACCACTTTGGTTCTTCTGTAATAATACTGCTGCTACCGTGTAACAAGAGGCAAAAGAAAAGATCAAAAATGGTTTGCTAAAATCTGGTGATATCAGTACTGGTGCCTCAAATATTGCCCTCTTGATTACTACAAAGGACTCCAATGCTTCTGCATCCCAATCTATTTTGTCTCCTTTCCTCAACATCTGCACTATAGGTTTTATAATATCTACAAAGCTCAAGATGAATCTCCTGACAAATTTGATTTGTCCTAGAAATGATTGAATGGTCTTAGCAGTTTTTGGAATGGGGACTTCATTGATTACATCCACTCTCTCAGGATCCATTCTTACTCCCTCTCTAGATACTATGTGTCTTAGGAGTTTTTCGTCCTCAACTCCAAAGTGACATTTCTTTGGATTAAGAGAGATCCCATATTCTAAAGCTTTTTTGAATATCTTTTCAAGGTGATGATAGTGATCTTCAACCCTTTTTGAGTAAGCGGTTAGATCATCCTAATATACCACCATTATCACATCTATTGGCTCTGCAAATGCCACATCCATTGCTCTTTGGAAATTTTCTCTAGCATTAGTTAGGCCAAATGGAGTCCTTGCATACACATAAGTACCCCATGGTGTTGTAAAGGTTGTCTTGTATTGCTCAGCCTCCTTGACTTTCACTTGGTTATAATTTGAGAATCCATCCATCATAGATAATAGTTCACATCCAGTCACCTTCTGCAACATGATATCTATATTTGGTAATGGGTAGTTATATTTCAAGGATGATATATTCAAGTTCCTAAAGTCTACACAAAGTCTTATGTCTCCATTCTTTTTCTAGTAGGCACTAGGTTTGAAACCCAAGTGGAATACCTACAAGGTTTGATTATCCCTAAATCTTTTATTTTTATTAGTTCTTCTTTCATCTTAGGTAGCAAGGTTGGATTTATAGGTCTCTATTTTTGTCTAAATGCCTTGGCATCAGGTTTAAGGGGTACTTCATGTTGGAAAATATCTTCTCTATAGGCTTTGATGTCATCATATGACCACACAAAAATGTGCCTCTACTTTCTGAGCAATATTAACAATTGTTGCTTCATTTTAGGGGTTAATTTCTTTCCAACAAACACATGCCTTTGTGACTCCTCATTTCCCAAGTTAACTTGTTCAACAACACTTTCTCTAGCTGTAGTTTCTTTAGTTTCTGTTATGTCCTGTGCATTGAAAGTTCTTTCTAATGCAACCAAACCTCTTCGTATTTTGTTTGATTTCAATTGTATGATTTCCTCTCCAAACAAGGTTTCTTTCCCATCAATCTCTTCCACAAAATTATTAAAGTTAATAGATTGTGCTTGATAATGATCCACACACTACTAGAAGTTTAGAAAGTCAGCATCATCTTGAAAAATTTGCCAGTTGTATAGGCTATCAAGGATAGAAGGTATGACTTTTATGTCCACTTCTGATATCCCATTCAATGTCACATCATTTTCCTTTAGTGCAACATTTGTGAGAAAGTCAGCCATTATGTTTTTTGACCTATCAACCCAAATTATTTGAAAGGCATCAAATAATTTGATGGTGTCCCACACTGCATTCCTATATTGCTTCAATCTGATATGTTTAGAGGCTTTTTTTCCCTTAATTTGGGATACTATTAGTTATGAGTCCTCAAATACACTAAGGATTTTAATTCCATGTTTAACTACTAGGTTTAGTCTTCTGATTAGAGCCTCATACTCAACAATATTGTTCGTACATTCAAATATTAACTTTAAAGAATACTTAAATGTTTCTCCACTTGGTGAAATGAATAGAAGCCTAGCCCCACTTCCTTCCTTAATGCACGAGCCATCAAAGTACATGCGCCACACTTGATCATTTGTTTCTTTGATGCAAGACTCAATTGGAGACAAATTCTCAGTCTTTGGCTTTGTCAATTATACTTTAAAATTATCCATGTCTAACTGAACAAAACATATTGGCTCAGGCATTTCCACATCCTCAATAATATATGAGGAGCAAGGCTCTCTTTTAATTCTCACTTCATGTTCGTTCACCGGTATGGTTGTATATGATAAATCCAATTGGACATGTCCCCCTATCAGGTTTGACCACTATCTGGATAATAACATTCCATAATTTGGAGGGGCATCCACCACCATGATGTCTGTCTTGTAGGATGCTTCGGGGCATGCTGCTAGCTTGAACTCTACATCTTTCATAACACCCACAACAAGAACAGATTTGTATCCATAGCATAATAGTTGCCAAATATTGTATCCACCCCCATTCCAAGCTCTTTCATAACTCCTACAGGCATAAAATTTATTGCTACTCCTGAATCAATCATGCAGTTTTTAATCATTTTATTATTGATCATCAAAGTTAGGTAAAAAGGATCCACTTGGGAAGGATTCTTTGTTATTGTTGATCCCAAGTATATGGCTGGAATTGGATCACTTTCACCACCACCATCTTTACCACCCTTCTTATTTTCTTTCACTTTATCACCCGAGACATCTGTGATCATCCTTAGATTATTCTCTCTATATTTTGAAAACTTCATCATCTCAAGCAATGACACATAAACCTTCATTTGTATCAAAGCATTGGCAAAGTCAAACAATGTGGCAACGGGTATTGGGGAAGTATTTATCATATTCTCCCTCTCTCCCTTTTCATTTTTGTTAGCTGAACCTCTTTCTCTTTGGTTTTGCCTGGGTCCTTATCTTGGATATTACTCATTCTATTTATTGGTTTAGATATTTTATTGACTTCTTTCATGAACATTTCAGAGGGCTTTCCCTACTCGGGGTTTATGGTTCTATTTCTAAGAGAATGCGTTCTTTTGGCTTGTTCCACTGCAGCCGCCATGATTCTTTCCCTTTCTTCTTCAGTGGAGACTCTGAGTTTGATTTTTTCTTCCTCATCTAAGAATATTTGTTGCACACAATACTGTTGATTGATGTGTCTGGAACTTACATCACTATCCCCCTCTTCATCAAATGAGTTGTATTCTTTGAATGATAGAAAATTTATGGTGTGGTCATTTGTATACCCTTCACATTCTTCTTCTTCTTGCAGCTTCTTTGCCACTATACATTGGTAAGGAGAATGTGGCATGTCATAGGCAAAGCACCACAGGTTATCATCTGACACTTGATTAACAGTTCTTTTCAAAGGATCCGGTGTTTGCATATTATCCTTTTGATTTTTCTCCACTGGTTTCCCATCTTTCCATGCAGTGTTGCAAGGCATATCATGTAATCTGGGTCTATCATGGAAAAATAATTGTTGTTTTTCTATTTTTCTCACCCTCATAGACAAATCTTTCAAAACATTTAATACTTTATCCAATTTATCTTCATCCTTAATTTTCCTAGATGCCCTCGGGTTAAACAATTTTTCATCATCTCTTTTTTCCAATTCTCCCAGCATCTTTCCTATTGTTTTCTATGGTTATGGCACCCTTCATGACATCTTGGAGAGTTGTAGGGCTTCTAGTCCTGAGTTCATAATTTGTCTTGCTATCAAAAGCATTTATGTAGTACATGACACTCACTTCAAGGACTAGTTTTATCCTATTGGGGATTTTGTTCAGAACTTTGTTGAATCTCTTATTGAAGTCAGCCATTGTTTCATTAATTTCTTTTTTGATTCTTATGATTTCATGTAGCGCAAACTCAGGGCTATTATGGTCTCCATACTATTTGAGGAAGAGTCTTTTAAATTCTCCAAGGCTACCTATTGAGGTATCAAGCAATGTTCTGAACCAGTCTCTTGCATCCTCTATCAAAGATTGCATGAATAATTTAATCTTGACATCCTCATATGGTAGGCAAAATTATTCCATAACTGTATCAAAGGCTTTGCAATGTGCTTCTCCTATGATTGCATTGCTCCCAGTGAACTTTGGTATTGCAGTCCAGACCTCATTTGGAATGGGATGAGGATAAACCATCATTCCTGAAAAGTTAAATTGTCTAATACATTCTGTATTCATCAATCCATATCCTCTGTGGAATAAATTTCTATGGTTCTGACTCATATTATTATAAGTAGGAAATTGATTTCAGATTTGGAATTGACTTTGGTATGCAAAGTTGTTATAATGATTGTACTGATGTTCAAGAGGTACATGGGTGTATGCATAGTTACCATTCCCATGATCATATAAGGGGTTTCCAATTATCTTACAAGTATTTTTTTTTACATTGGTTTCATCTTTATGATTTCTTCCCTTGTCTGACCCTTGGGTTGCATGTTCACATCTTTCTATATACTTACTCAGGTCGTGATCAATATCATTTTCATTGATATTGATACCCAGCCTAGCACATAATTCCACACACTCCCTTGTTCTTCCAGTATCTTTCATTTCAGTAGCTACATCTAACATTTGTTTTGTCAAATCTGTAAAATGGTCCAGTGGAGCCATCTTGCTTGAACCTAAGGATCTTGATGTATTTGCTCTCGAATTTGGGTGATGATTTTTAAAACTGAGAGGGAGTTTTCCTTTTCGTGCTTTATCTACGGCTACCAAGTCCTCATTTCTTAGGCATGGAGGAATTGTATGGTTCTGTTTATTCCAAGTTGATTGTAAATTATTTTTAGAGTAATACTGGTTATACCTCTCATTCATGAAATCATTCATGTGTTCCATTGGATTATCTATCGGTTCTTTGTTTGGTTTTTTCTTGTTTCTTTTCTGATCAAAGTTAAATTCTACTATTGTATGGCCTTGTGTTATTGACCTCCTTCCATATATAAAACTTCTTCTCTTTTCTTCAGAGTCACCACCTCTCTCTAGAGAGGAAATTTGTTTCTTTTTATATGAGTTCCTTCCCACAATAGAGTCCTTTTAAATAAATACTCTCCCTAGCAGAGTCACCAATCTGTTGGATCTCAAATCAATAGATTGGATAGGTTCTAAGGAAATGCCAACTCCTATGATCAAACCCTCCAATTTGACTTGGCCAACTTATAGAGTGAACCTATTTGGTTACTAACTCTCTCACTTTAGGCTCTGCAATACCTAGGCAGTTATACCTATTCACTAGTGGCTTTTGATAACTAATGCTTTTTATAGTAGATTGATTATTTTGATCTAACTAACACCTATCTTAGAATGGAAAAGGTTCTTGGAATAGATGCCTTTTAGATGAGTTTAAGATTTTTTTTATGGAAGCTATTCGATTTGTCTGCTTGAAATTCCTATTTATGTACACTATTACTAACTAAGTCTATACTTCTTACTCAACTAATCCCTATTGCTCCAATGTAAAGGTGCATTCATATAATGATAATTATGGTTTATGGATGACCAATGCCTTCTTTTTTGTTTGGGCTACAAAGTCTTATATCTCTCAAGGACTTAATGTATGATTTGTGAGATAGTTTTTAAATCTACCCCCTTTGGTAAATCTATCAGTTACTGTTTCTTATGAGATATGCTAAATGTTTATATTATAAACCACCTGAATGAATTTAACCCTAACCTTAAGGGACCATTCAAGGAAGAACTACAAGGAACAATTACAATCCACGAGTACGTCTTTTTAATCCAAATTTATAACATAGAAACATAAACTTCATTGTAAGAATACGAATAACCTTATCTCTCTTAGATAATACCACAAACAACTACCTATAGAAAATGAGATAATCCACAGGACATATGCAGAAGAAAACAAATGATTCTATTAAAGCTTCAAAAATGGTACAATAGTATGCCCCAGGCTATAGTATTTGTCCAGTTTCTAATATTCTAATTATTATCCCCCTCTTCTCTCTCCTAAGGTTTTACATATATTATTTTTTAGGGTTATGCCCCTTTACATCATCGGTCATGTCACTTCATTAGTAAAAAATAATTAATTTTGATCACTTTGGTCTTCACGCTTCATAAACATAATATTCTTCATAAAATAATCTTCTTGATCTTCCAAATATTCATAGTGTATTTTATATAAATACCTCCTTTTGTAAAAATACTCAGCTGAAAATTCTTCAAGTGTTGCTCAGAAGTGTTTATTCTTTTGTCAATTTATCGAGCATCCATGGCGATTTTTATCAGATACCATTACCAATTGCACAACAGTCACAGAAGGCATTTATTTGAGCTTATGATGAAGTGACTTTATTAAGATTTGTATTGATCCTCGCGGTGAAAAGTAATCATTCATCTAGTAGAACTTCATATCACCCATCGATGCTCATCAATTCTATGGTCGCACCCTTTTTCGATGGAATCATGCACTTTGGTCGCTTAACTTTATCTTCCCTTGAAATGCCATGTTTCATCGATGTCTCCTTAGTTTCGGTGAAATTATCATCATCATTAAGGAGCTTTGTGGCTTCATCAATTTCTTCACTTTCATCGAAAGGCTCTACCTCATGTGTCTATATCAATGTAATCCTCCATCGGCTTATCAAAACCCCGTTTCAGCGGGAATCCTTTCACCGTCGCGTTTTGCAACTGTCTTACCATTTTTTGAGTATGTCAATAATGGTCCCTCATTATCCCACTTCTGCATGGGTCATTGATGAAATCTTTCATGTCAGCGAAAGAAGAATATCCTCCTTCAACTTTTCATTTTTTGATGAAACTGTGATCGTCGGCCAATAACTTTTGCACCTCTTCGACACCTTCCTTTTCTTGAAAAATCTTATCGATGAGAACATCCTACGGTTTCTTTGACATGCCACCTATCAATGAAAATAATCTTTTTGATGAGCCACTTTTGGAACTCATCAAGGCCCAAGTTTGATTGATAAGTCATCTTGTCGATGAAAAATTTATCTTCGGTCAACATCTTTTATGCCTCTTCGACACCCTCATTTCCTCGAAATATTTTTATCGATAAAGTTTCCGTTGGTTTATTTGATATTATTCTTTTGGCCAAACTTCCTCTGAGCTGTTCACATGTCTTATCAATTTTTCAGTTTTAACGATACTTTTTATTTTATCGACGGGACTAGTTATGATTTCTTCGATGTACTTTATGTCGATGTAATTGATGCTTTTAGTGAATCCTTTTAGAGATCCATCGCAGTCAAGGTTTGTTGGATAAGTCACTTTATGAGTTTGATGACATGCCACCTGACTACCAGCTTATTACCGTCAGACCCACCGTTTCACTTTGGTTCTTCTTTGTCACTAATTGTCATTGGATCCTCTCGAACTTGCTCGTTAACTCACTTTTTTACTTCAAAATTTGTGCATCTTGATATGCATGCATGTGGCATGGAGTCTGATTGGCACTCAACTGCTTCTTGTCAAAAGCCTTTAAGCTTTAGACACTAAAGATATACGTGGCTTCGTATTTAAATGATAAAAATTTCCTCCCAACTATCAATGTGAGATAAATACCTTTATGCCTGCATTTGCACTACTTGAAAGTTTTAATAGCACCATTCCACATTCCACTTGCATTTATGTGAAACTTTCAAAAGGCTTTACCCATACCATAGGGAGGGAGGTGTTGGCAAAGGTCATGGAGTTTGGTATTATGCCTGCCAAGTGCATTTGTTTGAAGCTTCTTTGACGCCTTGCAATTGAATTCTACTGGAAGTCTTTACTTAGTGCTCTTTTTCAATGTGCCCAAGTGATACCCTCTTTTTAGGAAACTTTTGTGGATCCAATTAAAACCATAGAATCTTACTGATTTAAATTTAATGCTTGTTGGGGATTCAAATTTCCAAATAATTTCAAGCACCCTACTATTAAAAATGGTGGCCACTTCATGGAAATGGCACATAATGCATGATGAATTATTTGAGCACCTAGAGTAAAGGAGGGTATGAATAAATTAATTACAATGGACCCCATGAAAGACTAGTATTTTTTATCTGTATAAAAAATGATATGAATAGAGAATTAAAATGAATGAAAAATGAAAATATAAGAAATATCCATTTCAGAAACTCAAGTTTCCAAGCTCCAGTAAAAATAGTAGGTCTGTACAATGTGTTTTTTACTATAGGCCATACAGAAGACCATAAGAAAGCTGAAAATCTTGTTATTTCAACCTGCATGAAAGAAGATATTGACTGGGAATGAAAACGTATGTAAATATCCAATCTGATGAAGACCCATTTTAGAAGTGGATGTTTCCTAAAACCACACAAATTTTCAGATTCGTAACTAAATTTTAAGGCTGCCAACCAAAAGAAAACCCGAAAGATAGCTTAAAAGCAATGTTATTGACTAACTAGTTTACATATTAATTTCAAAGGGTTTTGTTAATTTTAATGTAAAATGGTGACTTTTCACCTCAAAAGGGGTATGGTTCCCATTCAACCACATATAAGTGGTTATGAAGATTATAGTAGAAGATATCAAACAAATATTATAGACTCTAGATAATATGGTACTATTTTGAAACTTTTAATACAATAAGTTGTTTTCTTTCGCATTTGTGTTGTGAGTTACTTCATTTTCTATAGGCAGTTGTTTGTGATATTATCTCTGAGAAGCTAAGATTACTTGTATTCTTGCAGTGACGTTTATGTTCTTATGTTATATATCTGAATCAAAAAGATCTACTAGTGAATTGTCATTGTTCCTTGTAGCTCTTTCTTGAATGGTCCCTTAAGGTTAAAGTTAAATTCATTCAGGTTGTCTATAACATAAACATTTGACAGATCTCTTTTAAGAAACAGTAACTGGCAGATTTACCAAAGGGGTAAGTTTAAGAATTTTCTCATAAATCATACATTAAGTCCTAGAAGAATATAAGACTCTATAGCACAAATAACAAGGAAGACACTGGTCATTTACAAATCATAATCTTTACCATATTAATTACCTTTACATTAAAGCAATAGGACTAGTTGAGTAGGACGTATAAAATCAATTAGCAGTAGTGTATACATATAAATTTCAAATATCAAATAGCTTTCACAATAACAATCTTGAAACTCATCTAAAAGCCATCTATCCTAAGAACCTATGTCATTCTAAGATAGGGAATAATTTAGATCAAGATACTCAATCTGCTATAAAAAGCATTAGTCATTGAAAGCCACTAGTGAATAGGTATACCCGCCTAGGTCTTGCAGAGCCTAAAGTGAGGGAGTTAGTAACCAAATAGATTCAATCTATAAGTTGGCCAAGTCAATTGGAGGGTTTGATCATAGGAGATGACATTTCCTTATAACCTATCCAGTCTGTTGATTTGAGATCCAATAGGGTGGTATTCCTATCTCTGTACCTTTTGATTTCGGTACTTCAAATTATTTTTTTCGTCATCCATTGTGGAGTGGTGCGGGCTCGCAACTTTTAAGCAAGTGGATAGGTGGAAAGTAGAGTTGGCCACCGGTGTGTGTGTGTTTGTCGATGCCTTTGTTCCTAGTTGTGAGTTGGACCTAGGAGCCTTTGTCACTTTAGTTGACCTTCAAGTCAATCCTTTGGGGTCCTATGGAGCTGTGTTGGGGATGGATTGGTTATCATCTTACAATGCTTGTGTAGACTGTCATCTAAAGACATTAGAGTGTTTAGATGACCATGGTAGGAAAGTGGGGATCATTGGAGTTTAGCGATTGATATCCTTACATATGATTTCCGCTATGCAACTTAAGCGGTGCATGCGTCAAGGGTGTCATCTTTTTGTAGTTTCTCTTAAGGATGTGGATGAGGAAGAGAGATGAGAAACTGCTCTTGATGGTCACCCTATTCTTTGAGAGTATGTGGATGTGTTTCCATTGGATATTGTTAGTATGCCTCTAAAGTGAGACATAGGATTTTGCATTGACTTGGTTCCTGGTGCAGAACCTATTTCGAGAGCACCATATCAGATGACTACTTAGGAATTGATTAAGTTGAAGTTGCATGTAGAGGAATTATTGGCCAAGGGGTTCATTTGTCCTAGTGATTCTCCTTGGGGTGTGCCAATTATCTTCATTAGAAAGAAGGATGGTTTTCTTCAGTTATGCATTAATTACAGACAACTGAATAAGGTAACCATCTGGAATCGATATCCATTGCCTTGGATAGATGATCTTTTTTATCAAGTTAAGGGAGCCAAGGTGTTCTCTAAGATTGATTTGAAATCTAGGTATCATCAGTTGCGCATTCATGATGTATACATTCATAGGATGATGTTTTGTAATCGTTATGGTCACTATGAGTTCACAGTGGTGCCATTTAGGTTGACAAGCACGCCTTCAGTGTTCATGAGTCTTATGAATGGGGTTTTTCACACCTACCTTGATCACTTTGTCCTTGTGTTCTTCAATGACATATTGATTCATTCTAGATCTATGAAAGAGCATGAGGGTCACTTGTGACAGGTATTGCAGTGCTTGAGGGAGAATTAACTTTTTGCAAACTTGGCGAAGTGTGACTTCTTCCAGTCAGAGGTGAGCTATCTCGGTTATATAATTTTGTGAGAAGGTGTATCTATGGATCCTTCTAAGATCCAAGCCATCTTTTATTGTCCAACGCTAACCAATGTTTCTGAGGTTCGAAGTTTCATGGGTTTGGTCGGATATTACTATCGCTTTGTTCAGATCTTTTCTCGGATAGGCCACCCGATTACTTCTCTTCAGAGGAAAGGGAATAAGTTCGTTTGGTCAGAGCAGTGTGAGTCAACTTTTCATACCTTGAAGGAAATCCTTGTTAGTGCTCTGATTTTGGCAGTTCCTGATCCATCCAAAGATTTTATGGTATGCACAGATTCCTCTTTAGAAAGTATAGGTGCAGTGCTTATGCATGATGGACATGTGGTTGCCTATGAGTCTCGCAAACTCAAGGATCACAAGTTGGACTATCTAGTTCATGACTTGGAGTTGGCATTTGTAGTGCATGTATTGGTTAGATGGTGATATTTTTTGTTGGGGTGTCAGTTTGAGCTGCATAGTGATCACTGCAGTTTGCAGTATATTTTCACGCAACCGAACTTGAATGCTCAATAGTGAACATGGATGGAATTCCTCTATGAGTATGATTTTGAGGTTTGTTAAATTCAGGGGAAAAAGAATGTAGTGGTAGATTCTTTCAGTTGTAGGCGGCATGGGGTTGCAACATTGTTCTTTGGTGTGGACTTGAGTGAGAGAATTCTTGGAGTTCTTCCTTAGGACACTTGATATCAAGATGTTAGACTCATGGTAGAGTCTGAATGACCATTGGAGGGTAGATATTTTGGATATACTCTTGAGTCAGATGGTCTTCTTCGATATCTTGGATGAATCTATGTACCTCCTTTGGAGGGTCTTCGCGTTTTGATCATGACTGAGGCCCATCATGCACCTTATTCGGCACACCCTGGTGTCAAGAAGATGCACGCTGATCTTAGAAAGATATATCATTGGGCTGGTATGAAACATTGCATTGTTGGTTTTGTGTCGAAGTTCTTAGAATGTCAACATGTGAGGGCGGAGCATCAGCACCCTGCAGAGCTTTTACAACCTAATTTGATACTGAATTGGAAATGGGATATCATTTCCATGGATTTCATAGTAGGGTTGCCTATTTTTTCACGTCGTCATGATGCCATCATGTCATTGTTGATAGATTGACCAAAGTTGCTCACTTTGTTCCTATTCGATCTTCTTATACGGCAGTAGTAGTGGCACGAGTCTTCTTGGAAGATGTGGTGAGGTTGCATGGGATCCCTAGGAAGATCATTTATGATAGAGATACTGTCTTTACCTCAACATTGTGGACCTCACTTCAGCATGCTTTAGGAACCCAATTGAACTTCAGTTCAGCCTATCACCTAGAGACCGATGGTCAGACTGAGCGTGTGAATCAGGTCATGGAGGACATGCTTTGCATGTATGTTATGGATCAGCAGTCACGGTGGGAGGAATATCTTTGCCTCATGGAGTTTGTGTATAACAACGGATATCACAGCTCTATAGGCATGTCTCCCTTCTAGGCATTGTATGGTCATCCTTGCCGTACTCCTTTGAGTTGGGATTGGTTGGAGGATAGGGTGTGTTTAGGATTGGATATGCTTCATGAGATGGAGCAGAATCATGGGCATTTGGTTGCTGCTCAAGATAAGAAGAAGAAGTATGTTGATGCCCATAGAGTGGATCGTCAATTTTCAGTTGGCAACCATGTTTTCTTGAGAGCGTGTCCAGGGAAGAGTCTGATCCGTTATGGAAAGGGTTCTAAGTTGGC
This sequence comes from Cryptomeria japonica, assembly GCF_030272615.1. Lineage (NCBI taxonomy): Eukaryota > Viridiplantae > Streptophyta > Pinopsida > Cupressales > Cupressaceae > Cryptomeria > Cryptomeria japonica. The sequence goes on along the minus strand of NC_081415.1, from coordinate 200,722,199 downwards.
ACCTCATTTTCTAGGCCCTTTTGAGATCCTTGAGAGGATAGGGCATGTTGCCTACCCTCTTGCCTTGCCATCGACTCTTTCCCACATCCATGATGTCTTCCATGTTTTAGTTCTTTGACCTTATCATCTTGATGTGAGCCATGTTATTGATTGGAATGCTTTGCGGGTTGAGGACGAGCACCTTTCCATGGAGCCCATGCACATTCTTCAACGTTGGGATTTGACCCTCAGGGGTCGTACCATCAACCTGGTAAGGGTCCTATGGGACCCAAGTGATGAGACCTTAGCGACATGGGAGGATGCAACAAAGATGAGAGAGATTTATTTCTATATGTTTTAGGCTTCCAAGAGTAAGCCTAGGTTTTGGGGGGACGATGTAGTACCCTCCTCGATCAGACTCTTTTTGTATCTATATTTGACTTCAGTTGACTATTCAATGAAACATTATTGTATATTGATTCATATTTTATGTGATGTTATTTCATGCTTTATCTGGATTTGTGGTGTATGATTTCATGCAGTACCTTGATGCTTATGATTAATGTTATTTTGTGGATCATTATCATAAACTGGCACTTTTTACCTTATATGTGCGATGTGTTATTTATATGTTGCATGTTTGCATGTATATGGGATGCGAGGGGATGATTTTCCTTCACTCACTCCAGTGAGACAGGGAATGTCACCATTCTCCTTCATCAGTGTGTGTGTGTGTCGTGTCTATTATATATATTTGTCTATATGCATGTGTGGTTCTTTGGTGCAGGACATTGCAAGTACTAGTATCAGGTAGGTATGGGGTATCGACTCCACCTGGTTTCACAGTTCTAAGCATGCCTTATTTATCCGATGGAAGTGGAGGAGATAGTTGTTGGACCCTAACTTGACCCGCAGTTACAGTCGTGTGAGTGTTGTCAATCGGTTGTCTTTCCCGTCTAGCCGGTATGCGAGTAATAGTGCTTTGGTTTGGTCATTTGTGAGTTGTCATTTGATCATCTTTTATTTTGTGTGCTTTCATTCATTTAAATGGTTATTTAATTGAGTGGATGATGCTATTTTTTATGTTGGCATAGTTAATTAATTATTATGCTCTTGAGATTATTGATTTAATTAAATAAATGGATTGTTAGAATTAAATGGTTAAATGGATTATTTTATTGTGTAAAGTTGTATTAATATTTTGTGCAAGCAAATAAATAATTGCCTAGCCATTTAAATTTTAAATACTTATGTTGAAAGGAATTATTGTGAAAATGGAAATAGAAAATTAATAAAAGCTTTTCTTTTTACCTTTCCATTTGACTTTTGTATTTTATTTGTTGGAAAAGAATTGTTTTTGGATAAAGGTAAATCTGATTGTTTTTACCATTTTAAAATAATTTAATCTGATTGGTTGGAAAAAATTTAACCTAGAAAGTTTAGGTTGAAATTATTTTCCCATATATTCCTGGGAGTTCACGGGAATAAGAGGCAGAATTTTGAAGAAGAAATTTGGAAAACCATTCTGGAAGAGGAGCTGGAATTGGATTTGGTTTGCAAGGATTGGGTTTCTTCCATCATTTTGCTTGCTAGTTTGCTTGAAGGTTGGATAATATCTTCTTGTTTGAAATTTAATTTTAAATATTTTAGTTGCTTCATGTGTGTTGGAAAAATGCAAATCTCTTGTAAATCCTTGTTGAAAGGTTGGAATGAAAGAAATAGTGCCTGTTATTGTTGATTTTGTGGAACTCATATCAAATGTTTGCATGTAGGAAAGAAATAAGTTCATTTCTCTATTTATTGTTTGCTATTTTTTCTTGAAAATCAATTCTTGAATTACCTCTTCTGTTTGAAATAGAAAGAATTAGATTTAGCTTGTTGTGTGCTTTCTAGTATCTAATTGCCCAAGATTTGGGGTTTATGTTGGTAAGAATTGGTTGTTTACCTCTTGATAGATGTAAGAAATTCTTCCTGTGTAATGGAAGTGAGGAAATTGATCTTAATCCTTCTCCTATCTATTAAATTCTTCTATCGTTTCCCAAATCTTTATTTATTGGGTTCTTGTGTGATTTTAATTCACTATTTACATTATTGGTAAATATCCCTTTGTATTATGGAGTTTGACACTATGTGTGTGTTCCTGTGAAATGATCAAGGGATGAATTGAGTACATGTTAAATCAATTTTAAATGCTAAGGAAGTATAAATTTTATTATAAATTTACCTTACCTTACCCCATGGTGGACTAGCCCCACCACGTGGGATGGTAGTGTCTGACTATCGCAGGTAGCAATACCACTAGTCGGTAGGGCTGCTACGTGGTAGCAGCACCACCGGTCGGTAGGCCTACTACCGGCGCTAGCAGTACTACCTGTAGGTAGTGCCTATTGTTCTGGCAGCAGCACTACTACAAGTAGGCCTTGGCCCCCCATGTGCCCTTGTACCCTCTGCGGTACAATTTATATTATGTCGTTAATCCTTTTTTTATAAAACACAATGAATTTCAAAGTTAAAGTTTAATGGTAATTTATAAAGTGATTTTATCTTGGTTTAATAAATTTATTTATTGAAATCAAGGCATGAGTTATTAATTCAAATTGGTAAATTTGGATGTATTTTGGAAATGGATTAAATGTCTATTATTAATTCATATTTTATTTGGTTGAATATTTATGTGGATTTTATTCTTGATTGGAACATTGAACTGAATATTATGTGGAAGTGAATGTCGTATCTAAATGATGCATTAATTAAAGGGTCTTTTATTTAATTTTCAATCAGTGAAGTTGCAAGTGCTTACGATGCTGATTTTCTCAAAGATTGTCTAAGTGCGGACTTAGTGAAATTAGCTTTCTTGCAAAGAAATATATTTGTGTTATAACTCGTCTCTGGTTCAGTCGTCCTATTGTGGCGTATTTGGTACCTTTGACTAAGTGATATATGATGATCTCATTGTCTTAACCATGTAGTGTCCTTGCCTTATGGTTAACCAAGGGTTAGTATGTCCTTGTTTTGACCACTTGTTTTTGGATAGTGGTGTTATGGTTGTCTGCTTTTCCATAGGGTCCTCGTGGAGTGACCATGTTTGTTTAGTGTCCTTTGAGAGAGTTGCTTTCAAGTGGGGGGCGTGCCCAAAGTGGATGGCAGGATAACCCATAAAAAGTCAAATAATAAGTGATAATCTAATTAATTGATTAGGTGGCTAGTTTATAACATTTTATAAGATATTGTACCTCGTGCATGGGTGAGTTCTTGTAAAGGGCTCATGATGTAGTGGGAAGGCCTAAAATGATAAACCAACCATCTTATCTTCACGAAAGGCTAGTAGGGTCTGCATGAGACTTAGTTGGAGCTGGAGGTTTGGGAAAGGTTACCATGATAACCCAAGATGGGGGCCGAGACCTATGGAGGCCAACCATGGTAACCATCATAAGCTATGTGATGACACTTTCTCTTTAGGTTGACTTGTGTACTGTGATGTTGAGTCACCTAGAATATTGTGGAGTTGTATTGTGTTGTCATGGAGTCATATTGTTTTGTCGACTATGTCATGCTTTTGCTTGCTTGAGGGTCCTCTGCTATCTCCTAGCATGGTGGGGTAATTCCATTTTGGGAATTCACATGGTCGAGTGGTAGTGCCACTTCCCATCGATTGTTTTTCTTTATACCTTCATGTGAAGATTGGCTTTGCAGGTGTTTCTGTGGTTCGTGACTCATGCTCTATCTCATGTTCAGAGATTATTATTCTTTGGAGACCTACGAGGTCATTGTATCCATGATCTTATGTAACCTTGGATTTGGTTAAGTTGTAACTTTATATGTATATTGAGAACCATGTATTGGAAGTGCAATGTAATCCTAGTTGGGATGTTGTTTATCATCTTTCTTTATGATTTGTGTAAATACTTATTGAAGAGAATTATATTGTATCCTTTCAATCTTTCAATTGTGTAATTGTTATTTCATATGACTTGTTATGTTCTTTGAGTAATTGAGGGATTAGTGAATTAATTGTAATTGTGGAATTTATACTGTTAGTTTATTTCTTCGATGTAAACTAGGGAATTCTGGTGTAAGTCTTCCACTTGTGTTATTATTGTGCTAATGTTGTTATTAGTGCACTTAATATGTTTATACTTTTAAAAAAAAAAATTGTTTCACCCTTGTTGTGGCTTATTCCATTGGGATTCATGGTGGGGCACTACAGAAGGCCCACACTAGATGAACCGGTAAAACACAAGTTTGCCCCAAATATGTGAAACCGAAGATGTGTATTTGATTAACTTGTGTTGGCAAGTTGAGCCACCATGACCGAGAATGAAGAGTAAAGTAATGATGGAATGCCAGGATAGATGAAGAGTGATGGCTTTGTCACCTTGACAAACTAGTTGAGATGTTGTTCGGTATGATGATGAAGAAGACAATGCTAAATAGTTGTAGATAGAGATTGCAACCAGTATGAAGATTCCTTAGATGGAATCAGTTGAAGGTTGATGACATGGTGCCATCAAAATGGTTACCAGTCAGCATGAAAACTGGTAAAAGGTGATATGAAGTTGTGTGTTGCCAGGACAAGTTGTAGCTGGTATGTAGGTTGGTTGATTGTTTGTGATAATGTTTGTAATGAAGAGGCATAGTATCAAAAGAGGTCACAAACCATCAGAGGTGAAGTTCATCTATCAATGTAGTGTATGTTGTCGGATAACATGTTGAAAATACCGGCAAGGGTTTGAACCGGTATGGAGTTTTGTCGGTTGTTCATAGATTCAACTGACCCTAAGTCAGTGAGCTAGTTGTGTGATGGTGAATGTTTCCAAACCAACATGGTAGTCTGAGATGAGGTGGATACTGACAGTGATACCACATAGAGCTGAAGTAGCGAACATGCAGAGGTCAGTGATGTCTTGTGCTGGTGAGATTGTTGAGGTTGGTCTACATTAAAAGTTGATTGAGACAATCATGGACAAGTTGCAAAGTGTGCAACTCAATGAAAGATGAATGACAAAGAAAGATCAAAGATCTTTTGGTGCCATGATTGATGCTAGATATCTGACTACAGATTGACCTCGAGAGAGAAATAGCTGGATCATAAATGTGTCGATTAATTTCGAGGTTGACGAACAAGGTTAGATTTGCTATTTTAGCAAATATGCATTCAAGAATGGAAAATGTATATAGATTCATTCCTCCAATGCAAGTGATCGATCCAGGGCAGATTGGATCAGATCTTATGAAGACTTGATCGGTGGAAGAAACCCTAACCACCTGAGTTTGAATTGGCTTTTGGCAGGAAAACCAAGTTATAAATAAGGAAGCCAAAATCATTGAACGTTGTTGTTAAACAAAAGAAGATAAGGTTGCTACATGTGAGAGAAGATCAGTGAAGTTCTCATCAAGGAGATAGAGAAGAGATTGAGTGTGAGGGAGAACTTCAACTGGTAGAAGAGAACCGATAGTGTCCATACCGGCAGAATAGAAGAAAAGTTAACTGCAGAGAAGGAAGGCATAGAATCGGCTGAGTGTAGTACTGATGGAGAAAAAATAAGAAACTGAAAGAAATGAGAACTGACAGAGAGAGAGGTGAACCGGTAAAGCACCAGCAGTAGAGAGAGAGGTGTACCAGTGTAGGAGAGAAGGTGTCTCACCAACAGAGTAAGGTATAAGAAATGGTTACTAGATTCACTTGTAACAGAACGATTACTTTTGTATTTGATGCTATTGTTGTGATCACTGAGTTATAGCTCGGTGCAGGGGTTGTAGCTCCTTTGGGTTGGTGCCCATAAACTAGAAGGGGTTGTAGCTCCTTTGGGTTGTAGCCCATAAACTAGAAGGGGTTGTAGCTCCTTTGGGTTGTAGCCCATAAATCAGGTAGGGGTTGGTGCTCATTGGGTTGGTGCCCTAAATCAGGGGTTGTAGCTCCTTGGGTTGGTTCCCTAAACTTTGTAACCAATTTGATTGTGAGGTTGGATTTGAGAAGTAGACTCCAGTAGCATTGCTCACCGAGGTTTTTCCCATCTTGGGTTTTCCCTGTACATGATAGTGTTATGTGATGTCCCTTTGTGTGTGAATGCATTTGTGTTTAGTCTCCTCACTAACTGGTAAGTCTGCATTGAGTTAGAATCTCTTAACTATATGCTCACCTAGAAAAGTTAAAGGGACAAGATTGAGAACCACTTATTAACCCCCCCTCTCAGTGGTGCATCATGTCTAACAATTGGTATCAGAGCCAGGTTCCATGTTTATCAAGCTTTCTCTCGCTTGGGTAGATTATGGCTTAAGGATACAATGGTTTGTTTAGTGTCAATCCCTTCTCCAGTGTTTAATGGATCAAACTATGCCATTTGGATATGTAGAATGGAAGTGTACTTGTCCTCCCTAGGTTATGATGTCTGGATGGAAGTTGTTGATGGTCTTCCTAGGAATGTTTATCCTCCCACCAGCACTGAAGAAGAAAGAAGATGCATGTGCAATGAAAAATCCTTGAAGGCTATATTCAGTGGCCTCACCAGTGATGTCTCCTCACAGGTGGATAAATGAAGATCAGCAAAAGGTCTATGGGATAGACTGAAGAAGCTTTATGGAGATAAACCATGCACTGTTGGATCAACTTGTGAGAGTAAGAAGAACACTACAGCAGATACATGTGTAGATGAAAAATGTAGATCGGAGTGCTGCAGTAGCAATGGTGATGAGGAGATTCATCTCTTTGTGGCCCATGAGATGAACATTGAGAATCGCACATAAAAAGGGGATAATGCAGATAGATCCCACTAGTATGATGTGTCTAGAAGTGACCTTGAAGAAGATGAAGAGGAAGGAGACAAGGTAGATAGATCTAGCTGGCAAGGTCTGTTTGGAAATGATGATGAAGAAGAAGATGCAGAAGTAGATCTTGAGTGTGAATTGGTAAGTTCTCTAGAAGAGCTGCAAAATGTTAGAAATGAATTTAAAATCTACAAAAGGTCAGTTCATGAAGATTGCAGCCAGTTGAGAACCTGCCTTGAAGAATCAAACCAAAAGGTTGGTTTATTGACCACTCAACTAGAAGAGGCAAAAATATTGATTCATGACTTGAAATCAGTCATGGACTCCAAGGAAAGTGAAATGGAGATTCTGAGGAAAAAATACAAGATGTTCAAGAATGTTGCTATTATGGAACATAACCGATTGGTCAATAGTCTTCAAGAATCTGAGTTAGCCCTTTCTTATTTGAAAGCACAAGTGGTTGATGCTATGAATGTGATTGTGGAATCCAGATTGGATCCGGATACCAAAAGGTGTAGGTACAAAGTGTTAGAGAAAGAGGTGGAGACTAAAGGAAAGGAGTGTCATGCTCTTAAGGATGAAGTTGAAAAGATCACAATAGAGTTGGATAAGTGCCAAGATGAGCTTAAACTGAGAAATAAATATGATGGTGGCAATGAAGCCTTGAATAGGATGTTAAGCCTGTAGAAATATTCCAAGGAGAGTGGAGGATTAGGATGTGGTACCGGTGAATGCTCTACTAGAAAGGAGACTTCTCAAGAGGACATTTAGTTTGTCTCCTCAAATGGAAAGGGCTAAGGAGATACCCTCATAGTCTGATATGATGCAAGAAGGGATCATACAGATCCTAAAGGAAAAGGGAAGCTAGGAGAAGATAGCTTCATCGACAGCAAGAGCAAGAGAAAGAAACCTAGAAGACCTTCCACCGGTAGAAGACAAAGAAATGTTGTAGCCCATCAATCAAGTCAAATGTGGAATAATAAGGGAGATGATGGAAGAATTGCACAAAGTGGTCATCCAAGGAACCATCCTTGGAGAAATGGAAATGGAGATACGAAACCGGTAAGATCTCCCCATGCATGGAAGAATATGTTTGTAAGTAAAAAATCTTCATTCTCTAGTTATTACTTTTCATTTAATGGCTATGGCCATAGAGCAGATGAATGTAGAAAGGGATCTAGAAGAAACTATCTAAGATCTCATAAAAATCATGGATATGAGCATAATGCATCTAGGGGTAGAAGCATGCATATCCCCTCTCCCGATTTTGCTAATGTTGTATGTTATAACTGCAATAGACCCGGCCATAGAAGTTATGATTGTAGGAGGAAGAACTTGTAGTCCTACAACAACCAGTGGAACAATCATGATCAATATGGAAGAATTTATCCAAGATATAAGAAGTAAAGACCTGCATGGAACAAGATGAGTGGTGTTCCTACTCAAGAAATGTATCCAAGGAGACCGACAAATGGCTAAAAAGACATGATAAGAAGAGGAAGAGCAAATTGGTAGAGGAGAAGGTTCCCAAATCATGAGATTAGCATTAATGTTGTGTGATACTACAACACTACTTCATGTTTTGGTGTTGAATCTAGAAGTATAAGGAACAATCAATGAGAGAAGATGAAACCTGCTCCCCGGATTGAAAAGGGGAAGAAAAGTGAGACCAAGTAGACATGGAGGAAGAAGCAAGAAAATAGTACTATGGGCTGACACTGTGCACTCAATGCACAAGTGATATCTCCTATGGCTTAAAGGAGTTGCAGGACTCAGGGGGAGTTACATATTGACCAGATCATTCACCCCTTAGTTGAAAGTGGGCAAGGAGATGAATAAGATGCTACCTATAAGAGGAAGAAAATGAGATGGCAATGTGTGTGTAGTTACCGCCTTGACTATACATGGAAGATGGTTTGTTGCTACAAGTGAAATGAATAGTAGAAGTAATTGGAACCCGTAGATAGAGGTAAAGAGGAAAGTGTCTCAGGGTAGAGATAAGAGACTGGTATGTGCAGCATGTTACCGACATAAATGTTGATCACTATTTCAAGTTATGTAAGTCAATGAGCTGAGGGATCATTGCAGTAACTCTGGTATCCTGGATGGATAAGGTTGTGTCTCAAGCGATATTGGAAAAGACCTAAATGACATATGTTGGTTTGGTAGCTGATCCTATGTGCATACATCTCTATGGGTCAACAAGTTGGATATGTGACCTACAGATTGGCATTATGGCCACGATGATAGATCTTATAGGTATTGATGTGGGTCCCGGTTTAGGACTTGAATAAATTGATGAAGTTCATAGGTCTATGTTTCAGGGGGAGTTCAAGGCCATTCTTCAAATTAATATCAAGTATTATGAACATAGAAGTAGATCAAGCAGATGCTTGATAATACTAGAAAATAAATTTCTCATCTGACTATGGGTCATTAGCTGAAAGTAAGAGAAGTTTGGCAAACTAGTAGGACCACATTCACAAGAGAATAAATTCATTCCTCAACTAGTCCTGAGTGAAAGAAGGAGAGAGAGACCAGTGTATGTTGTTAAGGGTTGTTTGGTACCTGATCTTTCCATCTCAAGTGTTGGTGATTGAGATGATGTTGTGCATAATCTTCAAAGGGTAATGATGCAGTCTGACCGACAGAGAACAATAGTCAAAAAGGTAGAAGCAACAAGATGAAAGGGGGAGAACTACTATTCCAGCATAGATTGTCAAAGGGGAGAGAGAGAGAGAGCCTATAGTATACCGAATGTTAAGACCCTTTGCCATTATTGCCAAAGGGGGAGAGAGAGTCTGTGGTATGCCGGATACCACATGTGTTGACATCAATGCTAAAGAAAGAGATTTTTGGCATTGTGTTGTCATTAATATCAACCGGTATAGGATGGCAACCGGTGTGGGAGATTGATGAATAGTATTGTCATTGATGCATGACAACTAGTATAGCAAGTTACTGGTAAGGTAAAGAATGTCATCCAACATAATGGTCATTAGAGTCAACGATACACAAGTTAGTGTTTACTTTTGTTGATAACATAAGTATTGGAGACCAGTAGTGTATGACAATCGGTAAGTGAGGTGTTGGAAGTGTATGGTTGCCAACTAGAAAGCATATGACCAGTAAGTTAGCAGGGTTCGGTAATGAAGAAGTGTAGAACTGGTATGCAATTGGATGTCAAACAACAAGACTCCCACCAGAAGAAGAGGTCATCACAAGATGTTGATATGAACAACAAAGTTTGGACTACTATAAGTTAGTAAGGTAGACAAAGGGGATGTCTACCGGGTTATGTGTAGGAGATGTATCTGCTCACACAGTGTAGGTCATATTTGTGCATTGCCTGGAGTAGAATGAATGACAAGGATCCACTTCCACCAGTTGATGAATAATGATGAATAGTAAGTACTCAACAAATACTGAGAGGGGGGGTGAATCAATATAGACAAAAACTTCCTTAAACCACTTTGACTGCAAAGACTGAGCTAACTGGTAAACAGTATCACCGATCTAAAATAGGGAACTACCGGTAAACCACAATATGACTGTAAAAGTCATAAACCGGTAACACTTAGATCTTAAACACACATAATATCTCCTTTCCACTTCACCTATATTTATAAAGAAGTAATACATCAGAAATATAAAGATCACTGGATTAGCATGCATTAACACTTAACAGAAAATACTAATCATCACATGAAAAAGAATCACACATGACACACTGATTTTTCATGTGGAAACCCAAGTGGGAAAAACCACGGTGGGGATGAATACCCACAAGTTGTTCTTTGAACTCTTTTGAAGTCTGCTCTGTTAGGAGCCTAATCTGGTTAAGGACTTTACAATAGGTTCTACTAAGAACCGATCTTGCTAGGGATCACTCGGTTAAGGGATGGCTAAATACCCAGTTAAAGGTTAGAACCCTGTTAAAGGTTACCTCACAAGAGGATTTGAAGAACTCATTCATTTGAGTCACCCTGTTAAAGGATTTACACAAAGCCTATTAAAGCTACCCGGTTAAGGGATTTTCCAACTACTGAAATGGTTAGAAGTCAACAGGTAATACACTGATCTGATAACAACACTCAATGCCAAGGCAGATCCACTTTAGTTCCTTTGCTTCTGCAACCACACTCTACAAGTATCAACACACTTCTCCAGTCTAGCAAGAATCAAGTATCTCTCCACTTGGATACACGCATATCATTTTCCAAAAACTTCACAATGCAAATCATCATCGACCTCATAGACAACAGATATGTCGATGGCATAAACCCTAAACCCTAAACATTTAGGTTATCAATACAGTCGGTTCAATCCTAACCATTCAAACACATTGCATTGAATAAAATAGTCTTGAACAGATCTCAAGACGTTCTCCATTGTTCATTCTTTGCCACTTCTGGAAGCTGATAACCCATCATGCTTTCTCCACCATTTACTGAGACTTTGCACATTCTCGAGGTTGATAGAATCAATCTTCTTCATGCAAGATCCTCAAGGAAATCCTTCACACGCACAAGGATGACGTGGAAACATGATCTGATCTTCATTGCAATGCTAACTCATCACAAAATGTCATTGGTTGAATCACACAGACTTGGAATGCATCAACCAAAAACCTGTAAAGCGGAAAATCGCGGTCGAACCCTAGTTGTTCTCCCCTCTTCTGACTCTGAGGAGAGAGAAGGGAGGTTCGCTAGGATTCGATGGGTTTTCACTTAGGGGGAAGACTTTACATTCAAAAGAGGGGTTGAAACTCATAAGATTCAATCCTACACAATGTAAGATTGGATGCTAAATGAATTTCAAGGGTTAGGAAAGCAAGGCTACCCTCTTTTGTAAAGAATGTGCATAGAAGAATTAAGCTAAGCATGCATAGAAAGTGACAAAGATTCGCTTATAAACTGAGTTTAGGTTATAGGATGAAGCTGCGGACCTGGAATTAGCAGTAGAATGTCGATACGGCGCTGTCCTACAAATTTGAGCAAAAGTTGTCGGGACGATGGCGCCTGGCGCCACGGTCCTCCGAAAAATCCGTCAAACGAAGGGGGATCGGTTCATCTCTGCAAAAGGATTCCAGATCTTCAATTTCAGCCGCGTACCTACAACCTACACACAGAAAAGCGAAGACGATGGGGGGTTAGGGATTAGGGGTTTGCCTTTAGGTCAAACCCCGGTTTTGGAATTAACCAAGAAATGAGCAAGTGCTGTAAATGTAAATGACTGTAATGTAAAACAAGTACTAATACCTTGTTCTAAGGATGTTTGTATCCTTATGTGCAAAGGTTTAGATGTTGTATGTTGTAGTATGTAGCATGTAATAAGTGATCTCCTCTTCAATGGTTGAATCCTTGTCTTGAATGCAACACTTAGCCTTGAATGGAGACTTAGAAGGAATGCTTGAATGCTTGAACGCTTGAATGTTTGAATCTTGCTTTCGCCTTTTTTTTTTTTCATCTCCCCAAATGAGAGAGGAAAATTTAGTTTATATACTTGTCAATTAGGGCTGATAGACTGATTTTCCCGACCTTAGGCCGACCAGGGAAGTATATTTCCAAATTGCAATCAAAAAGACCCGATATCACTTAGGAAACCGGGCCCAAAATAGGACCCAGGGACCAGGGCGCTGGGCGCCCTGGTCCTGAGGGACCAGGGCACTGGGCGCTCTGGTCCCACCTCCGGGACAGCGGGGTGCAAGGAGGTTCAGGCCAATGGTGCTTGAAAAATGCAGTTTTTGGTGTCGTGAGCAAGTTTTGGGGTCTCCATTCAGGTTGCGTGTTGCGTTGCCATCGTGAAGACCAAAATGCAGTCAAAATTGCAAGTGTCGCAATTTTAGGACGCTACAAAACCCTAAAGCTGAGACTACCAACCGATAGTCAAACCAAATGAAACCCCGATATAAAACTTTTGATATACCGGTTCACATTCCAAGATACCGGTTCACTTTTCCACATATACCGGTTCACATCATCATATCGGTTCTCTTGCTAGTTTGCTTACTTCAATATACTGGTTCATACTACAACATATTGACATCAATGACAACATACAATATCATCATGTCATCAAGCTCTTCACATATGCCAATAATCTCCCCCTTTGGCATTGATGGCAATATAAAAAGATATCTCTCCCGCTACACATCATCTCCCCAATCTCTTCAAAACTATAGATTTCTTCTCTACTTCACATCTTCTCCCCCTTTGACAACAATGCCAAAGTGGAGGCACAAACATCCATGTTCCACTATGCTGCTCCCCCAAAGGAGTAGTATCCTTCAACACATCAATCCTAAAAATATTTGTCAATGCAATACCTGACTGATCTGGAGCACATACCTTTAGTTCACCTCTTGAAGGGGCAACACCCCTAATTCACCTCTTAAATAGGTAAATGTAGCCTTCGATAGAGGCTTGGTGAATATATCTGCTAACTGCTCCTTACTAGAAACATGTTCCAATACAACTTCTTTGTTCTTAACCTTCTCCCTCAAGAAATGATACATGAGCTCGAAGTGCTTGGTTCTAGCATGCAAAACCAGATTCTTGGAAATATTAATTGCACTTGTGTTGTCACAAAATATACTCACCGGTTCATATACAAGGACTTTGAAAACCCTTAATACATGCTTCATCCAAATTGTTTGAGTGCAACTCATAAATGCTACTACATATTCTACTTCTACTATAGACTAAGAGATACAACTCTGCTTCTTACTCATCCATGAGACTAGTCTACCACCGAGAAAGAATGCACCAATGGTTGTGCTCTTCTGGTCTTCCACATTACTAGCCCAATCAGCATCTATAAACACTTTGAGATTGAAATCATTACTGTATGGATACCACAATCCATAGTCAATAGTTCCCTTCAGATATCTAAGAATCCGCTTGACTACTACCAAGTGGGATTCTCTTGGACTTTTCTGGAAACGTGCAGTAATGCCCACTGCATGTGCAATGTCCAGTCAATTGTGTACTACATAGTGCAACTTACCAATCATTGATCGGTATTCCTTCTCATTCACCAATGTTGAGTCATCTTCTTTTGACAATTTACAACTGGTCACCATTGGTGTACCAATCGGTTTGTTGTCTTCCATGCCAAAGGTCTTCAACACCTCTTTGACATACTTGGACTGAGTGATAAAGAACTTAGTCCAATGAAGAACTTAATCTCTCCGATAAGTGACATCTCAAATTCCTTCTTCATCTCATCTACAAAATCATGACTCATCTTGTCATCTCCACCAAAAATTATGTCATCAACAAATACTTCACAGATCAAAATCTGATCTCCTTGTGACTTTAGATAGATATTACTATCTTCACTTGTTCTTTCAAATCCAATCTTCACAAGATGGGACTGTAAATGTTTGTACCATGCTCTAGGTACTTGCTTTAATATATACAAGGCTTTATGTAGCCTACACACCATATCACTGTCTTCTAATAGGGCAAACCCATCTGGTTGCTCTATATACACTTCATCTTCAAGTATTCCATTCAGGAATGCAGATTTTACATTCATCTGATACACTTGAAATCCCTTGAAGGTTGCATATGCAAGAAGCATTCGAACTCCTTCCAATCTAGCTACTGGAGAAAAGGTTTTTCCATAGTCTTCTCCTTCTTCTTGAGCATATCCCTTACACACCAGTCTAGCTTTGTTTCTTACCACTGTGGCATCTTCATTCAGCTTGTTTTTGAAAACCCATTTGGTGCCAATAACATTTTTATGCTCAGGTCTAGGTACCAAAGACCGTGTACTATTCTTTTCTATCTGGTCAAGTTCCTCTTCCATAGCATTGATCCAGTCTTCATCTTTATGTGCCTCTTTAAATGTTTTAGGCTCAAATTCAGAAATCATGCAAGAATTTTCTCTAACCTTTCTTCTTGTAAGAATTATTGCATCTTTATCTCGTATGATCTGCTTTGGATCATGATTCAGCTTTACATACCTAGGAATGATCTTAGTTGTTTCCTCTTGCTTTTCCTCTTCATCCTCATCAACATCAGCATCTACCAGTATAGGAGCACTATTACTGGTACTACGTTGTTTTGCAACCGGTTCCCAGAAGGTTACAACCGGTTCATCTACCACTGGCTCACTGTCAGTTTCCTCAGGTTTCTGAGAGGTTTCATCAACTCTAACATTGATACTTTCAAAAATTCTTTGAGTCCTATTGTTAAAACACTTGAGAGCTTTTCTCTTGGTGGAATATCCCAGGAATATTCCCTCATCACATTTTGCATCAAACTTGCTCTAGTGTTCACTCCTCTTGATATAACACTTGCTACCAAACACTCTAAAGTAGCTTACTATAGGAGTCTTACCGGTCCAATACTCATAAGGTGTTTTATACTTACCTTTCTTGATGATTACCCAGTTCAAAGTGTAGACTGCAATGCTCACTGCTTGTCTCCAAAAAGTGTGAGCAACCTTTGCTTGAATTAGCATTGTTCTGGCTGCTTCAACTATAGTCCAGTTGTTCCTTTCTGATAGGCCATTTTGTTGTGGATTCTGGGGGGCGGACAGTTGCCTCTTGATGCCATTTTCTTCACAGTACTTATTGAACTCACTAGAAGTGAACTCGCCTCCTTGGTCAATTCTAAGGCATTTGATTCTCTTATGACTTTCTTTTTCAACTAGTGCTCTGAAGGATTTGAACTTTCCAAAAGCTTTAGACTTGTCTTTCAAGAATGTGACCCACATCATTCTTGAGCAATCATCAATAAGAATCATAAAGTACCTATCTCCTTGAATACTCCTAGTTTTCATAGGACCACACAAATCAGTATGCACAAGATCAAGTAAATTTTCTGTTGTGAAGGATTTACCTTTGAAGGTTGAGGAAGACATTTTCGCTAGTTGACATTCTCTACACAAAGGATTCTTTGGTTTGTTCAGCATAGGAAATCCTCTAACTACCTTGATATTACTGGCCTTCCTAATATTATCAAAATTTACATGACAAAGTCTCTTATGCCATATCCAACTGTCATCAAACTTAGCCATTAGACATTGGCTGATATTTGCATTTAATTGAAATAGGTTACCTTTGGTGTGCATACCAGTGGCCATCAATTCACCACTCTTTCCTTTTATTTTGCACACTCCATCTTTGACCTCCAGAGTGAGTCCATTATCATTCAGCTGAGCAACACTCAGAAGGTTATGCCTGAGACCTTCTACCCAATACACATTATCAGCAATACTTTTTCCATTTAGAGAGATGGACCCTTTGCCTTTTACCATACAAGGTGCATCATTACCAAATCGGACTACACCTCCATCATACTTTTCCAAAGACAAAAACTTTCTCCGGTCACTAGTCATGTGGTGAGAACAACCATTGTCAATAATTCACTCATTAGAATTATCAAAGTGAGAGACAATAGCCTTCTTGTTTGACACATCTTCCTTAACGGCTACAAATACAATGTCTTCACTTTCTTCATCTTCTGATTCATCATCAGTGACACCTTCATCAACTGCAACAAGATAGTTTCTCTTATTTCCTCCTTTGAACTTTTTGAACCTCTCCAGTTTGTCCTTATTATCACCGTAAGGACAATTAACAGCAATGTGTCCAATCCTATTGCAAGAAAAGCATTTCAAAGGGAGCTTACCTCTATATTTACTAGTTCCCTTAGGAAGTTTCTTGGCTAGAAGATCTTCAAATTCCATTAGGATCTCCTCATCATCCATATCTCTTCTTTGTCTAGGTTCACAATTGGTACTAACTTCTTTACCCTTTCTAGATAATGCAGCAGATGCTTTAAAGGTTGAATCAGTCTTCTGAACACTGCCATCATAATCGTTTAGCTCATAAGCGGTCAACTTAGCAATGATAGAATCAAGGGACACCTTTATCTTGCCAATAGATCTCAACTCTTGAATAGCGGAAACCCTTATTGCATAGACCGGTAATAAGGTTCTCGAAACTTTGCTAACAATGGTGGAATCATCCATTGTACCTCCCGCACTCTTGATGTCTCCAACAATAGTTTTAATCTTTATCCCATATTGTTGAATGGTCTCTCTTTCAACCATCCACATATCTTCAAACTTTCCTCTAATACTTTTTTCCTTAGCCTACTTCACATGCTCATCACCACCATAGATAGACTCTAGAGTATCCCATACATCTTTGGGATTGTCTTTTTCTTGAACATCAATAAACTCAACATCAGATAGGTTGTTGATAAGAGCTTCCATGACTTGTCCATTCTCTTGAATTTCTGTTCTTTGATCATTAGTGAGAGTACCAATGGGGATGACATAAGTATTCTCAACATAGCTCCAGTGTTGAGCACCCATGATTTTATTGTATATCTTTATTCTGTCCTTCCATATCTTAAAGTTATCTTTTTTATGTTGGCATTACAATAAGTTTGTTGGTTGATGATATTGAGAAGGTTGTTGGAGATTAATGATATAATTGATAAAGGATGATTACTGTCTTAATATTATTGTTTTATCATTGATGTCAATCAATTGATTTTCTGATTCAGTATGATGTTGCCATTGTTGGCATTTTTGATGATTATGTTGTGATTGTCATTGATGGACACACACTTGCTATGAGATCACTTTTTTAATGTATGAATTATGCTCAACCAATATTTGTTCCAAACCGGTATTATGTTGTAGTCTTTAGACTATCGATGTTATGTAGAAAGTGTTTACCGATCTCAAGTGGTATGAAGACCCAAGAAGCATGAAGAGCTCAAGCTGTTTGAGGATCTCAAGCAGAGCAGAGCAAAGGAGCTAGAAGCGACAGTTATCATTTTCCCAGTCTTCATTTTTGTCAAACTGATAATCTATTTTATAATTGAACCGGTATAACTCTGAGTTACCAACTAGTAACTGGAAAAGTTGTATAAACCGGTAATACTCCGTGATGAGTTACCAACCGGTATATTTTTGTGATGAGTTACCATCCACCAACACTTAGACGGTGATTTTGTGTCATGTTACCAAATGTGTCTAGATACAATGAACCTGGGAACTTGCAATGTAATCCTATTGGACCGACATGAAATTGGATTCGTTTTAACGACATCATGTCTAGGGTTTTAAAAGTGTGTAGCTATTAGGTTTTTGGAGGTTATTGAAGTTCTTGTATGTGTGATCTTAAATGAGAAGATCAAGTTTGTGTGTTGTAACAGAGTGTGGATTTACTGAAGACTGGAGTAATGCTGAAATGCATTAGTAGTGAGCTACCATGGATCTAATCAAGCAGACTGTGCCATTTGCTAGATCATTCACTTGTTGATTACTCACATCTTTGACAAGTTACAAACCCTTAACCGGGTAGGCCCAAAAAAACCTTTGTAAATCCTCTAACAAAGTGATTCACATTTGTGGATCTGAAATCCTCTCACAAGGTAGTCTTTAATTGGACTTATCTCCTAATAGAGATTGAGATTCCTAACAGGATCTGTTCTGGTAAAGAACATTGTATGACCTTAACCGGTTTGACCTTAACTAGTCTGGTTACTATTCTGCAAATAGTTACTTGTGAGTTTCATCTCAGAGTGGTTTTTCCCATTTGGGTTTCCATGTCAAAATCTCTTGTGTTATGGTGATTGTGCTTCTATGGGTGAATGCCTTATTTGCTATTTGGTTTGCATGTGTGTTAACCAGTTTGTTTGTGAAACTGTTTTACCGGTTTACTGCTAGATTGTTAAAGTGTTTAAGTACAATATTTTTTGGTATACTAATTCACCCCCCCCCCCCTCTTAGTATTCATCAGCCATATCTTAAAGAGTATGTTTTGATGAGTATAAAGATGTCGGTAAATGACACTAAGAGAATGTCAAAATGAAGGGGAGTAATAAGTTATTCAATGGGCAACTATTACCGAGTTAGATAGTGATGAGATTATGATATTTTGATTGTTTTGATATCCTATATATGTGTATTCGAAGACCTAACAAGAAGGAGAAAAGATTTCATGCAATAGAATGAGTAAAGGTTTGATACTATTCTATTTTACCGAGCAAGGAGCTAGTCGGTAAACTCCAAGGTTATCAATGTCGGTTCAAGAAGGAAAAAGTCACTGAGACGAGAATGTCTACCGAGTAAAGTTCAATATTAACCAAGTATCAACCGAGCAGTAATAGAATGCATTGAATGAGTGAATACATTATTAAATGAAGGATGCCAATGAGATGGAGATTTATAGAAGATTGGAATGTCATGCAAGAAGTTTGTTAAGGATCAATGGCAATGAAAATTCAAGAGTTAGATCTACAGCACAGATTGAATGGTCCTAACCGAGCACAAGTACCAAGGAAGGAATACAAGTTTCAAGGCAAGATAAAACATTTTTCAGATCAAAGGATTCAATGAACCTAGTCAAGTTTGAAGATCTGATGGCTAAGATTAATCATGGGAAATGTGATTGAGGAGATTAAGCGGTTAGGAATTGCTTATAAATAAAGAGAAGTTGATGAACAAAGTATGCAGGCAAATAGAAGCATAGTGATGCTACAGAAGTGATTACCGAATACAGAAGATTGAAGATCTGATTGAAGAACAGAGTGAGAAGCCCAGCAAGGAGAAAGATAAGTCTTATGACAAGATTATCTCGAGCACATAGAATCTGCTATAACATTTCAGATGTGAAGTTGCAGATATATTTTTTTACTATTATTTATTGTAAGTGACAGGAAATCTCTTAACCGAGTGGACCTAACAGTCTTATTTGTAAATCCTATAGGAAGGTAACATTCTCATTGAGTGTTTGAAATCCTTTGACAAGGTCACTTCTAACAAAGTGCCAGATTCTGATAGATCTGAGGGAAATCCCTTGACCGGGTCACATCTAGCAATGTGTTTATGTAATCTTTAACAGGATTGGCTTTTAACCGAGCATACTCTAGAAGAGTATATTTTCTTGTGGGTCTGAAATCCCATAGTGGTTTTTCCCTATTTGGGTTTCCATGTTAAATCTGGTGTCAAATGTGATTTAATATTTCAATTTTATCTGTTTATGAGTTAGAATGATTTACAGTCATAGTTGCATATCAAGTAAGTTCTACCGAGGTTAAATCTGATCAGAGTTTATTGAATTGTAAGTTTATCTAATTCACCCTCCCCCCTCTCATCTAACTAACATGCTAAACTTAGGACCTTCGCTCTTCATCATTAGAATATGATCTTTTCCTCTAGTGGTTAAGCTTACAACACAGAGGACCTAGAGGATGCTCTGATACCAATTGATGAATAATGATGAATAGTAAGTACTCAATAGATACTGAGAGGGGGGGGGTGAATTAGTATAGACAAAAACTTCCTTAAACCACTTTGACTGCAAAGACTGAACTAACTGGTAAACAATATCACCGATCTAAAACCGGGTACTACTGGTAAAACACAATATGACTGTGAAAGACATAAACCGGTAACACTTGGATCTTCACCACATCTAATATCTCCTTTCCACTTCACCCATATGCATAAACAAGTAATACATTAGAAATATAAAGACCACTGGATCAGCATGCATTACCACTTAACAGGAAAATACTAATCATCACATGAAAAAGCATCACACATGACACACTGATTTTTCACTTGGAAACCCAACTGGGAAAAACCACGGTGGGGATGAATACCCACAAATTGTTCTTTGAACTCTTCTGAAGTCCGCTCTGTTAGGAGCCTAATCTGGTTAAGGACTTTATAATAGGTTCCGCTAGGAACCGATCCTACTAGGGATCACCTGGTTAAGGGATAGCTAAATACCTAGTTAAAGGTTAGAACCCTGTTAAAGGTTACCTCGCAAGAGGATTTGAAGAACTCATTGATTTGAATCACCTTGTTAAAAGATTTACACAAAGCCTGTTAAAGCTACCTGGTTAAGGGATTTTCCAATTGCTGAAATGGTTAGAAGTCAAGAGATAATACACTGATCTAATAACAACACTCAATGCCAAGGTAGATCCACTTTAGTTCCTTTGCTTCTGCAATCACACTCTGTAGGTATCAACACACTTCTCCAGTCTGGCAAGAATCAAGTATCTCTTCACTTGGATACACTCATATCATTTTCCAACAACTTCACAATGCAAATCATCATCAACCTCATAGACAATAGATAGGTCGATGGCATAAACCCTAAACCCTAAACATTTAGGTTATCAATATAGTCGGTTCAATCCTGATCGTTCAAACACATTGCATTGAATAAAACAGTCTTGAACAGATCTCAAGACGTTCTCCATCGTTCGTTCTTTGCCACTTCTGGAAGCTAATAACCCATCACGCGCTCTCTAAAATTTACTGAGACTTCACACATTCCCGAGGTAGATAGAATCAATCTTATTCATGCAAGATCCTCGAGGAAATTCTTCACGCGCATAAGGTTGACGTGGAAACACGATCTGATTTTCATTGCAATACTAACTCATCACAAAATGTCATCGATCGAATCACACAGACTTGGAATGCATCAACTAAAAACCCTGAAGCTGAGACTGCCAACTGGTAGTCAAACCAAATGAAACCCCGATACAAAACTTTCCATATACCGGTTCACATTCCAACGTACCGGTTCACTTTTTCACATATATCGGTTCACATCATCATATCAGTTCTCTTGCAAGTTTGCTTACTTCAATACACCGGTTCATACTACAGCATATTGAAATCAATGACAACATACAATATCATCATGTCATCAAGCTCTGCACATATGCAAACACCAATAAGTGATAATACTAAGCTTATCTCCTATTATGCAAAGTATGCATCATATCCCTTTGAGATAAGATAGAGAAGTAGAAGGCAGATGATTGAAGGTCCACACTAGATGAAACAGTGAAACAAAAGTTTGCCTCAAGTATGTGAAAGCAGAGATGTGCATCTAATTAACTTGTGTTGGAAACTTGAGCCACTGTGACCGAGAAGGAAGAGTAAAGTAATGATGGAATGCTAGGACAAATGAAGAGTGATGGGTTTATCACCTTGACAAACCAGTTGATATGTCATTTGGTATGATGATGAAGAAGACAATTTTTAACAGTTGTAGATAGAGAGTGCAAATGACATGAAGATGCCTTAGATGGAATCAGTTGAAGGTTGATGACATGGTGTCATCAGAATGGTTACTGGTCAGCATGAAAACCGGTAAAAGGTGATATGAAGTTGTTTGTTGGGAGGATAAGTTGTAACCGGTATGTAGGCTAGTCATTTGTTTGTGATAATGTTTCTAATGAAGAGGCAGAGTGTCAAAGAGGTTGCAAACCACCATAGGTGAAGTTGAGCTACTGGTGTAGTGTATGTTTCCAGATAATAGCATGTTGAAAATACCGACAAGGGTTTGAACTGGTATGGAGTTTTGTCGATTGTTCATATATTGAACCAACCCTAAGTTGGTGAGCTAGTTGTCTGATGGTGAATTTTCCCAAATTAGCATGGCAGTCTGAGCTGAGGTAGATACCAATAATGATACTACATAGAGCTGAAGTAGCGAACATGCAGAGGTCACTGATGTCTTGTGCTGGTGAGGTTGCTAAGGTTGGTTGACATTAAATGTTGATTGTCACAATCACGAAGGAGTTTTAGTGTGTGCCTCGATGAAAGATGAATGACAAAGGGATATCAGAGATCTCCTAGCGCCATGATCGATGCTTGATATCCGACTACAGATTGACCTCGAGAAGGAAACAGCTGGATCATAAATGTGTCGACTAATTTCAAAGCTGAAGAATAGGGTTAGATTTTCTATTTTAGCAAATATGTATTGGAGAATGGAAAACATGTATAGATTCATTCCTCCAATGCAGGTGATTGATCCAAGGCAGATTGGATCGGTGGAAGAAATCCTAACCGCCCGAGATTTGAATTGGCTTTTGGTGGGTAAACCAGGTTATAAATAAGGAAGCCAAAATCATTGAAGGTTGCTGCTAAACAAAAGAAGATAAGGTTTTTGCATGTGAGAGAAGTTCAGTCAAGTTATCATCAAGCAGATAGAGAAGAGATTGAGTGTGAGGGAGAACGAGGTTGAAGTGTTCAACTGGTAGAAGAGCAGAATCGGTAGTGTCCATACCAACAAAATAGAAGAAAAGGTAACTGCGGAGAAGGCAGACATAGAACCAGTTGTGTGTAGTACTAGTAGACAACAACAGAGCAATTGAAAGAAGTGAGAATCGACAGAGAGAGAGGTGAACCGGTAAAGCAGCAGCAACAGAGAGAGAGGTGTATCGATGTAGCAGAGGTGTCTCATCGGTAGAGTAAGGTATAATAAATGGTTACAAGATTCACTTGTAACATAATGATTACTTTTCTATTTGATGCTATCATTGTGATCATTGAGTTGTAGCTCGGTGTAGGGATTGTATCTTCTTTGGGTTGGTACCCATAAACTAGCAAAGGTTGTAGCTCCTTTGGGTTGTAGTCCATAAACAAGTAGGGGTTGGTTCTCCTTGGTTTGGTGCCCTAAATCAGGGGTTGTAGCTCCTTGGGTTGGTGCCCTAAACTTTGTAACCAATTTGATTGTAAGGCTGGATTGGAGCAGTAGACTCTAGCAACATTTTTCACCGAGGTTTTTCCCATCTTGTTTTTTCCTTATACATGATAGTGCTATGTGATGTCCCTTTGTGTGTGAATGCATTTGTGTTTAGCCTCCTCACTAACCAGTAAGTCTACATTAAGTTAGAATCTATTAACCAGTATGCTTACCTAGAACAGTTAAAGGGAAAATATTGAGAACCACTAATTCACCCCCCCCCTCTCAATGGTGCATTGTGTCTAATAGAGAATAGGGATTTGCCTTAGGTCAAACCCTGGTTTTAGAATTAACAATGAAATAGAAATAAAATATGATTGAATTGCAATAATGGAAATGTTCTCCCTTTGAGGGAGATGTTGAATAATGACTAAAACACAAATGCTACACCTCCTTGTGAAGTTTTGTTTGTCTCCACATGGAACTAGGTTTTCATGAAGTCTTCAATAATATAGAACATGAATGTTAACTCCAATGCTTGAATCTTGACTTTATTTCTGCTCCAATGCTTGAAAGAAGATTGATTGATTTCTCACTTGAACTTGAATGCTTGATTGCTTGAATTGATTGATCAATATTATTTGCATATTCAAATTATAAATCCAAATGAGGGGGTAGACCTCCTTTTATACTTGCTCATCAAAAAACAACTTACTTTTCCAACATGAACCGACACAAGGCCAGAATTCTCACCCACATCTCATGACCGTTAAGGGGCCCAAAATTGGTCCTAATTGGGAGGACTAGGGTGCTAGGCATGATAAACCTAGAGGATTCGGTTAATACTAAGAGGAGGGTGAATCAGTATTAACAAAAATAGAAACTTTCAACACCAAAACAAACTTATCTCACATCTAAAAACATTCAATACTTAAACCAAATCTTCATAACATATTTCCTTATCTAATTTAGATAATCATTTCTTCTTATATAAACTTATTTATAAAATCAGTCATCAATAAAAATATCAGATCAACAAACACAGTTACCAACTTATCAACTTACCATAATGCTTCATCAATCATATAATCATCAATACCGGTATTCACTTTAAGATCTCTGATAAACAAATATAAACTATCTTTACCAGTGAATAGAAATAAAACATGAACATCACAAGAAAAGAATACCACACATGAACACCATGTTTTTCACATGGAAACCCAAATAGGGAAAAACCACAGTGCAAATTGGTACCAACAAATATTTTGCACTCTTTCGGAATGTGCCCTATTAGGAGCCAAGCCCAGTTAGAAGCTTACAATGATGCACTGTTAGGAGCATACCCTATTAGGAGTCACCTGGTTAAGGGATTTAACTCAGCCCTGTTAGAAGCTTTGATCTGTTAGGATCAACCTCACAAGAGGATTTAGAACTCAGATATTGAGTCACCCTGTTAAAGGATTTTACAATGTGAGGCCTGTTAGGACCTACCCGGCTAAGGGATTTTAGTTGTTGTAATTGTTAGAGAACAATAGTGAATGATCATAAATCATCATAGCAAGTCGATCTGGTACAAATTCAAACCCTTAGCACATTTCGCTAAGCACTTTGCACATTCCCAAGAAATTCGTTCTCCAAACGCACCAAAACATCTTTCAAACTCATCACGCGATTTGTGTTGCATTATCATCAACATGTGAACTTTATGTAGATCACCGGTAAACCAAAAATCATTACTAGTTAAGAGAATTATTTATCAGTCCTTGAACCCTTCTTAAACCCTGGTAGAACTTCATCACAAATTTTAACTAGCCTTTCAATAGCCAGCATAGGATGCAGTTCTGGTTACATACTCAAATCCATCATAAAAGCTTATATATCAAACCACAAGTCACCAAACATCGTCAGTCACCCGATTCCATCAAAACTTATCTACTTTATCGGTTAAGGTCCCAATTTGCAGTCTTGATGGTAAACTCTATCAAACTCTCAAACTCTTACTCTGGTAGACCAGATCACTTAGCCAACAAGTCAATCACCAAAAACCAAATGTAAACATCATTAAACATTAGCTGAACCTGGTTGACATCAATGACAATATAAATAACTAATCATGTCATCTTCCTCTATAAGTACACTCATCCACCATCATCTCATCTTCATCAGTTATGCCAAACATGCCAACAATATCCCCCTTTGCCATTGATGGCAACACTAAATATCAACATACATAACACATATTGTTCTACTCAGTTTTGGACCTTCTTTGCAACTCTTTTCTACTTCATCTCATCTATCAGTTACACAATATCTACTCCAAGTAATCATATGTCTTCTATTAAACATATTTCTTCTCCCAATCATATTTCTTCTCCCCCTTTTACATCAATGCCAAAGGTGCATAAGCATCACAAATCATCAAGTCTGTTGTATTTGTTGTCTTAAACATGTCTACATACACATATAAGTTTCTCCCCCTGCAGAGGAGCTTGCATCTCATCAATCCAAAGTGAAAAATAGTCACGAGGCCCAATGGATTGATGCATCTGGTATTCTAGTTTTGTCTAAGTAGGGGTATGACCCCTAATTTACATGTGAGATACTCAAAGGTTGTCTTTGGCAATGGTTTTGTGAAAATATCTGCTAGATGCTCTTTGCTTGTCACATACTCCATGCAAACGTTTTTTTCCTGTACTCTTTCCCTTAGAAGATGATATTTCAATTCTATGTGCTTTGATCTTGCATGTGACACAAGATTTTTTGAAATATTGATGCACTAGTATTATCATAGTAAATAGTTACCAGTTCAGACATATCAAATCTAAAACCTTCAAGCACATGTCTCATCCAGATTGTCTGTGTGCAATTCATTGATGCTGCAACATACTATGCCTCCACTATAGACTGAGAAACACAAGTTTGTTTGTTACTTGTCCAAGCAACCAATCTACCTCGAAGAAGAGAAGCTCCACCGGTAGTGCTTTCTCAATCATCTACATTGTCTGGCCAATATGCATCAGTAAACACATCCAAAGAGAAATTTCCTTTATAAGGATACCACAAACCATAATCTACTTTTCTTTTCAAGTACCAAAATATCATTTTCACCGCTACCAAGTAAGTCTCCTTGGGATCCTTTTGAAATCTAGCAACCAATCCAACATCATATGCAATATCTGGTTTACTATGAATGACATAATGCAATTTACCAATCATAGACCTATATTCTTTCTCATCCACAGATGGTGAGTCATATTGCTTAGACAACTTGCAGCCTTTTACCATCGGAGTACCAACCGGTTTACAATCTTCCATGCCAAATTATTTCAACACCTCTTTGACATACTTACTCTGACAGATAAAAATTCCACCATCCAACTATTGGACCTACAATCCAATTAAAAATGTAATCTCTCTAATAAGAGACATCTCAAATTCCTTTTTCATCTCCTCAGCAAAATCCATGCATAAGTCATCATTACCACCAAAGATAATGTCATCCACAAATACTTCAACTATCAATATTCTCTCCATTAGTCTTTAGATATGTGTTACCATCCTCACTGGTATGCTGTAATCCTATCTTGATCAGGTGTGCATGCAACCTTTCAAACCATGATCTCGGTGCTTTCTTCAATCCATACAGTGCCTTATGTAGTTTGCAAACCATATCTTTGTCTTCAGACAAAGAAAATCCATCTGGTTGTTCTATGTATACTTCTTCTTCAAGGATGCCATTCAGAAAAGTTGATTTAACATCCATCTGATAGACTTTAAATCCTTTAAATGCAACATAAGCAAGTAGAATTCTTACTCCTTCCAATCTCACCACGGTTGAAAATTTTTCACCATAATCTTCTCCTTCTTCTTGTGCATAGCCTTTTCAAACCAATCTTGCTTTATTTCTCACAGCCTTTCCTTCTTCATTTAACTTGTTTCTAAAAACCTATTTAGTTCCAATCATGTTCTTATCTTTCGGTCTGGGAATAAGTTTCCATGTCTTGTTCTTCTCTATCTAATCTAACTCCTCATTCATTGCACTAATCCAGTCATCATCCTTTAATGCCTCTCTTACTGTTCTCAGCTCAATAGTAGAAATTAGATAAGAATTTTCTATGATTTTTCTCCTTGTTTGTACTCCAGCATGTTTATGTCCAATTATTTGTTCTTCTGAGTGATTTAACCTAACATACCTAGGAATAACCGGTTCCAATGTTGTGCTTCCAGCTTCATGTTCTTCATGTTCTTCATCACTCTCTGCATTTACTAGTTGAGCACCTATTTTTGCAACATTCTGATCATCATTCTTCTGCACTTCTGGTTCTATGAACACAAGTCTTTCTTCATATTTCTCAAACTCGGATCTTCTAGACTCACTAGATTTCTCAAGGAGTTCATCTATCTTCACATTAACACTCTCAATGATCTTCTGATTTCTCTTATTGTAACATTTAAATGCCTTACTCTTTGTAGAGTAACCAAGAAAAATGCCTTCATCACACTTAGCATCAAAATTTTCAGTGTAATCATCTCTCTTAATATAACATTTACTCTCAAATATTTTGAAATAGCTTACACTCGGAGTCTTTCCATGCCATAATTCATAAGGTGTTTTGTTATTACCTTTTTTGACAAGTACCCAGTTCAAATTATAGACAACAGTGCTCACTTCTTCTCTCCAAAACATCTTCGGTACTTCACCTTGAATCAACATGGTTCTAGTAGCTTCAACAACTGTTTTATTCATTCTCTCTACTATCCCATTTTGTTGTGGAGTTCTAGGGGCTGACATCTACCTCTTAATTCCTTGTTCATCACAGAACTTCACAAACTCATCAAAAGTAAATTCACCTCTGGTCAGATCTCAAACATTTTAGATTCTTCCCGCTATCTTTCTCAACAAGGGCTTTAAATGCTTTAAACTTACTAAAAGCCTTAGACTTTTCTCTCCGAAAATTTACCCACATCATTTTGGAATAATCATCAATAAAGATCATAAAATAATTATCACCAAAATACCTCTTAGTCCTCATAGGACCACAAAGATCAGTATGAACCAAATCAAGAATATTCTCTAAATAAAAAGATTTACTCTTCAAGGATACAGAGGTAATCTTACCCATCTGACAATCCTTGCATAACACATTGTCCGGTTTCACAAGATGTGGCAAACCTCTAATAATACTTGACTTACTAACTTTAATCAAATTATCAAAACTGACATGACAAAATATATTGTGCTACAACCAGCTACCTTCAATCTTCACCACCAAACAATCATTTACATTAGTATTCAGATGAAATAAATTACATCTAGTCTGCTTCCCAGTAGCAATCAATTATCCATTATTTCCAAGAATCCTGCACACTCCACTTTTGAATTATAATAGATATCCCTTATCATTAAGTTGTCCAACACTCAAGAGGTTATGTTTTAGTCCTTCAACCTAAAAGACATCATCTGCATTACTCTTCCCATTTAATAAAATTGATCCTTTACCTTTAACCATGCAGGGAGAGTTATTGCCAAATCTTACAACACCTCCATCAAACTCTTCAAGGGATAGGAACTTACTTTTGTCACCAGTCATGTGGTGTGAGAAACCACTATCTATTATCCATTCATCGTTGTTATCCATATGAGACACAAAATCCTTCTCATCAATCAGATCCTCCTTTACAACAACAAATACTATCTCCTCATTTCCATCTTCTTCTGATTCATCATCGGTCACACCTTCATCTACTGCACCATTACAATGTTTCTTTCTTTTCCCTTTAAATATCCTAAACTTATCTTTCATATTAGCATTACGGCAGTTAGCAATTATGTGCCCAATCTTAATACAAGAGAAACACTTCAAGGGTAATTTACCTTTATATTTACTTGTTCCTCTAGGGAATCTTCTAGCCAGTAATGCCTCAAGTTCCATCAGATGATCTTCATCATCACCATCACCTCTACTACCGCCATGACTAGACCTGCAGTCATGATCATGAAAAATATCTT
The DNA here is from genome assembly GCF_030272615.1 of Cryptomeria japonica. Classification (NCBI taxonomy): domain Eukaryota; kingdom Viridiplantae; phylum Streptophyta; class Pinopsida; order Cupressales; family Cupressaceae; genus Cryptomeria; species Cryptomeria japonica. The sequence goes on along the minus strand of NC_081415.1, from coordinate 200,692,968 downwards.
TTCCTTTCCTTATTGATGTACTGGTTACTGAACCCTTAAAGGAAGATTTAGAAGGTTTGGAAATACTATTATCAAAACTGTTAAGTTCAAATGCAGTTAACTTTACAATTAAATAATCGATAGTAACTTTGTCTTTTGAAATGGATCTCAGTTCTTGAATAGCAGACACTCTGATAGAATACTACAGTAAAAGAGTTCTAAGCATTTTGCTAACAATAGTATCATCTTCAATCTTACCTCTATAACTATGTATTCCACCTAGAACTTCCTTAATCATTTGTCCATATTGAGTTATGTTCTCACAGTCAACCATTTTCATATCATCAAATTTTCCTCTCAAACCCTCTTTCTTTGCCCTTTGTACATGTGCATCTCCTCCGTAGATTAATTTTAATTTGTCCCATGCTTCATTTGCAGTTTCTAATCCATAAACATCAATATATGCAGAGTCAGATAGAGTACTTACAATTACTTCAAGAGCCTAATTTTTTTCCTGTTGTTCTTTGAGCTCATCATGTGTCAAGGGATTGGTAATAGGAGGAACATACTTGGCTATCACATGATTCCAGTACTGTGAACCCATTCCTTTAATGTAGATCTTCATCTGAGCACTCCATATTTGATAGTTGTCCTTGGTAAACTTGGGACCCTCCTTCTTCATCATCTTTCATAGTTCTTTCCCTCAAGCTGTTGAGATTTATTCACAAAGAGGACCAATGCTCTGATACCAATTGATAAACCTAGAGGATCCAGTTAATACTAAAAGGGGGTGAATCAGTATTAACAAAAACTAAAACTTTCAACACCAAAACAAACTTATCTCAGATCTGAAAAGATTCAATACTTAAACCAAATCTTCATAATAGATTTCCTTATCACATCTAGATAATCATTTCTTCTTGTGTAAACTTATTGATCAGATCAGTTATCAATACAATATCAGATCAACAAACACAGTTACCAACTTATCAACTGATCATAATGCTTCATCAATCATATAATCATCAAAACCGGTAATCAATTTAAGATCTCTAATAACCAAACATAAATTGTCTTTACCGGTTAATAGAAATAAAATATGAACATCACAAGAAAAGCATACCACACATGAACACCATGCTTTTAACGTGGAAATCCAAATAGGGAAAAGCACAGTGGGAATTAGTACCCACAAATATTTTGCACTTTTTCGTAATGTGCCCTGTTAGGAGACAAGTCTGGTTAGAAGCTTACAATGATGTCATGTTAGGAGAAAACCCTGTTAGGAGTCACCCGGTTAAGGGATTTACCTCAGCCCTGTTAGAAGCTTTGATCTATTAGGATCAACCTCACAAGATGATTTAGAACTCAAATATTGAGTCACCCTATTAGGGGATTTTACAATGTGAAGCCTATTAGGACCTACCCAGTTAAGGGATTTTACCTATTATAATTGTTAGAGAACAATAGTGAATGATCTATGTATTGCACTCTACTACTTGCTTGATCAGATCCAATTAAGTTCTAAGTCTGCATCTCTCTAGTAGATCTTCTCACACACTGGTTCAGTTTCTCACACTTCTCAAAATTACCGACACTCAAAAACATCAATCTGGGCGACATAAATACTTTTACAAATAGGTTGGCATCAAAAACCCTAAGACTTACTACATAGATCATCACAGATCTTTACAACTCATTATAGATCATCATATGGATCATTACAATCAATTACAAATCAATATCGGTCGTTGAATGATCATAAATCATCACAGCAAGTCAATCTAGTACAAAGTCAAACCCTTAGCACATTCTGCTAAGCACTTTGCACATTCCCAAGAAATCCGTTCTCCAAATGTGCTAAAACGTCTTTCAAAATCATCACACATTTTGTATCGCTTTATCATCAACACGTGAACTTGATGTAGATCACTGCCAAACCAAAAATTATTACCAGTTAAGAGAATTCTTTTCTGGTCCTTAAACCCTGGCAAAACTTCATTAGAAATTCAAAACAAGCCTTCTGGTAACCATCTTAGGATGTGGTTCTGGTTACATACTCAAATACATCATAAAATCTTATGTATCAAACCACAAGTTACCAAACATTGCCAATCACCCGATTCCATCAAAACTTATCTGCTTTATCGGTTAAGGTCCTAATTCACAGTCTTGTTGGTAAACTCTGTCAAACTGTCAAACTCTTACTCTGGTAGACCAAATCACTTAGCCAACAAGTCAATCACCAAAAACCAACTGTAAAGATTATTAAACATTAGTTGAACATGGTTGACATCAATAAAAATATAAATAACTGATCATGTCATCTTCCTCTACTGGTACAGTCATTCACTATCATCTCATCTTCATCAGTTATGCCAAACATGCCAACAAGTCACTCTAGTCCTGAATGGACTAGGGTGCCACCCTCTAGTCCTACCCAATTAGAGACTAGAATCAAGGGACAATATGATGTGTGAAGTGAAAATGATGTAAAATTTGCATAGTATGAGCAAAATCAGGTCCTATTTAGTCTTCAGGGCATGAAGACCAAGGTGAGGGCCCAAATGCAGACAAAATTGTAAGGGGGTACAATTTAGGATGCTAAAAGTATGAGCGACAAAGAATTGAAATGCTACAACCCTTGGATAGAAAAAAAATCAAAGGAGAAAATCATGAGAGAATCCCACATAAGTGTAGATAGCACAAGTAAGAAGAAGAAGCAAAATCAAGAGAAAAGAGAGGAGAAAATGGTCACTATGAACCATTAGTTAGTTAATGAAAGTGGGAGTGTAAAGGAGATGATGGTACTATTAATGTGAGGATTTGGTTGTAACTGAGAGGGGGGGGTGAATTAGTAATAACAATAAACTGTAATCTTTCACCAATATGCAAATACTTCACTAAAATAGTTCATAACATGTATCGGTAGTTGATCAAATAGTCACTTAAATCAAATTTATGAAACTATTACTGATAGCTACTAAAGTGTTCATCATTAAGCAAATATAGTAAAGACATCAAATGAATAACTCAAAAATCCATCCACAACATGAACACAAGGATTTTTCACATGGAAACCCAAATAAGAAAAACCATGGTGGGAATTGGTACCCTCAAAATTTTCACTCTTTCAAAATGCACCTTGTTAAAGGCCTAGCCCGATTAGGAGCTTGACAATAATGCCCGATTAAGAGAAGACCATGTTAGGAGTCACCCAGTGAAGGGATTTTAACCTTAGCTTTGTTAGGAGCTCTACCATGTTAGGAGTAACCTTGCTAAAGGACATAAACCCAAATTAATGAGCCACCCAGTTAAGGGATTTACAAGATCGGGCCTGTTAGGACATACCTGGTTAAGGGATTTTAACATTGGTGCAACTATTAAGAGACAATAGATAAATAATCTGATTAATGCACTCTCTGCTTCCTAGTACAGATCCATTTCAGCTCCAATCTGCTTCACTCATGCAGACATCTAATCTGGTTCGGCACACTCTTCTTCTCTGATCACCGACACACAATCTCATCTCAAACTTGACCTAAATAGACTTTACAATTAGGTCGGTTATAAAACCCTAACAATATTCAAAATACATTGAATCTACATCATAGATCATATTAGATCATTACAAATCATTATAGATCATTACAACAAATTTCAAGATAATTACAGTCGTTGAATGATCATAGCACATCACCGCACATCTATCAGATAAGTTGTCAAACCCTTATCACATTCTGCTAAGCACTTCGCAGCTTCCTAAGAAATTAGATCCTTGTATGCACTTAAATGCAATCTTATCATCACACACGGTTTATGACACGTCAACACTAACTTATGAACAGGATAAGATTCAATGCCAAACTATAAATCATCATCAGTCAAAGATCTTGTTACCGGTTCTCAAACCCTGCACTGAATATACAATAGACAAATAAAAACATGACTTTTAGTTCTCCAAAAAAGATGCGGTTCAAATCATAGACTCATTATAATGTCATAAGCACACATTCCAAACCGCAATGCTTAACTCAACATGGATCTCTACCCCAACCATCTCCATCATTGTTCCTGCTTATAGGTTCACTGTCACTTTAGCAAACATACCATTACCGGTTAGGCTAGATAACTTAGATAACTTCTAAAGATGATATACCAAACATAAAAAAAACATGGTTTCCATCAATGACAACATAAATAACTAATCATATCACAATTATATCATCACCAACAGTCCTTTACCGGTACATCATCAACTCCATCAATTATGCCAATATGCCAACAAGTACCTCATAGATTGAGGTAGAAGAGGAAGAAGTACATAAAGTGGAATTAGAGGTTCCTAAGTTTTATATGGGAGTTGAGGAGGATAGGAATTATTCCATATTTAAATAAGATATGAGAATGATAGTATATACTTTTATTAATATAAGAAATAGAGGAAACAAATGGGAGAAAATAAATCTCTTGGTTGTTTTGAAATTCTTTTCAATGCAGACAATAGAGAAGTTGGAGCCCCATGTCACATGGATGACACTAATGAGGGAAAAATATTTATGTTGGAGGATGAAGAAAGAAGTATTACAATAGTGGTTGGTCATTTGGAGAACGCATTGAAGAAAATGGTGCATTTGAGTGCAAGGAAGAAAATAGGAATTGTCGATATCTATAATGCTTGTGATGATGACTTGAGTACAAATATGGAAAGAGGTAGTAGGAAGGAACATGCGAAAGAGGAAAGAAAGATGACATGTATATTATTATGAATGAAATAATGAGTGTAGAATAAGAATTTTTGCAAATGGATTTTGTTTTGTGTTTAAATAACACTCTTCTATGATATTATTGCAAATGCATATTGGTGGAGGAGATCGAGTTGTGGGTGAATTGCTTCCATGTTCAGATTGCAAATTTATTAGTGAAGAAGGACACTTCTTCTAGCTAGGTGCTAGAAGAGGAAAAATAAAAAAATGAATTAGCACTACTTATTTTAGTGATGGAGTTCATTGTAGATTGTATACAATCTAGACAGGCAATTCAACCACTCAGTCTTGAGCCTGGACTTCTTCCTACCTCCTATTCCTCATATATATGTTGTGGTCCCACTACCTCCATCTTATAAAGATCACAAAGAAAGGTAACCAGCATCTTCCATCTTTCAACCTAGTAAGGTTTCTTCAAAACTTTTATCCTTCTACAAAGGAATAAAAGAAGCCTATGTTGATTGATCTCCAACCTTCCCAAGATTCAAGTCGTACTAAGAGAAAATGTAGTGTAAGAGTACACAAATGAATATGTCATGAAAAGTCTTGTGAGGTTTCTTCTCAAAATATTTCTTTCCCTAAGTTGTTGAATGTTGACTTGGTCCCATTTTTCCAATCTTTGTCTAAACCTAGGGAGGAGCTTTGTCTTAATCAACCACGTTAAAAAGTTAAAATTATTTATGCAAAATGATTATTCTTCTTCATCTCATTTTAACATAATATATCTTATTGTGATTAATTTGGATGATTATGGTGATGCTAATAATGTGGATACTGGCGATTTTGATGATATATATGAGGTTTTTGAGATTAATCATGAGCTATCTTCAAGATTCTCAAAATAGTTGATCCTACCTCCTAGTGACAAACAAAGTAATTCATAATTAGAGTATGGTCCTTGTTTATAAATTTTAGTAGTTCCATCTACCATACTTTCTATGACTCCTCTTGCATCTTTTTCACCATCCCTAAATGAGGTCAAGCAATATTTGGAGGGGGGTGATTTGCTAGACTAGCTTCACTTGTGAAGTAGACTCTTTTGTGTGTTTTCTTGCATGTAATTTGTTTACACCATGGTGTGATTCTTGATGTGTCTTTGTGTTATGTTAAGCTCTCTTTGGATGACCCTCATTTCTCCATTGTCACAAGGTAATGAAGGGACCAAACCTATTGTAACATTCCTCTAGTTGTCTCTCAATTCTTCTATATGTTGTATACATGTTATGTCATAAATGTGTTATTATTGTAAATGTGCTTTTACGTTGTCTACTTGAGGATGATGCAAAGCATCAAGATCTCTCTTTTTGATCTCTTCCATGTTGACCCAAAAAGACTTTATTTGTTCATCTTATGTTCTCTTCTTCCATTGTGTTTGTAGTTCCACTATCTTTGAGAGCCGTGGTCAATTCAATACAATCATACTTGGTATACATGATTTATCCAATGAACATATTGTCCCCAACTATCAGACCCTTGATGTGCTCTCTCTTTGGGTTTTGTCACCCATCACTTTTGATTTTCTCCATTGGCACAAGGTAATAAAGGGACCAAACCTATTGTAACATTCCTCTAGTTGTCTCTCAATTCTTCTATATGTTGTATACATGTTATGTCATAAATGTGTTATTATTGTAAATGTGCTTTTACGTTGTCTACTTGAGGATGATGCAAAGCGTCAAGATCTCTCTTTTTGATCTCTTCCATGTTGACCCAAAAAGACTTTATTTGTTCATCTTATGTTCTCTTCTTCCATTGTGTTTGTAGTTCCACTATCTTTGAGAGCCATGGTCAATTCAATACAATCATACTTGGTATACATGATTTATCCAATGCACATATTGTCCCCAACTATCAGACCCTTGATGTGCTCTCTCTTTGGGTTTTGTCACCCATCACTTTTGATTTTCTTTTTCTTCGGGGAATTTCACTATTGTGGCATTCTTTTCTTTTGGTTGTATGTATGCTTCCTTAAAACAATTTCTCCTAGTAAGGCATACGCAGTCCCTTTAACATGGGGACAAACACTCTTCTCTTTGATACACTTTGTGTGCATACACCATCGAGGTTTGGTTTGTACACTTTGATCACACACCATGACATGTTTGGTGCATCCTAAAAATCCTATTTTGTAGCCAATCATTGTTTAGATTACTTTGTAGATTGAGACCTTGTCTTGTAGTCTTCATGTTTGGTGCACATTGCAACACCCATTTTGTAGTCAATTTTTTCTATTATTTGTGTCAACATCACTCATAGTAAGAAGATCCTTAATAGGCTATAAATTCATGTCTTTTCTCTTCTCTTCATATGTTGCTTCATTTATATTGATATTAGATTGATAAGATCCTAAGTCCTTAAGGGCTTGGTGTTTTTTGTCTCTTTAATATCTTGATCAATATATTTCAATGATATTTTGTCCTTTATTGAGACTTTAAGTGTAACTTCATCCTCTTTCTAAAGTGAGGTTGACTGTAGTATCATAAATTGTATCCACATGTAATTTTATACTCACTTGGGCCTTACTTTGGCATTTTTTCCACCTATGCTCTAATTATGCATGATTCTACTCACACCAATGCCAATTTTGTGATCCTCATTCTCTCCTTGGTTTCTTATACCTTTGTTCAGCCCATATGGAATGGACAAGGGTACTCAATATATTTCAATGATATTTTTTCCTTTATTGAGACTTTAAGTGTAACTTCATCCTCTTTCTAAAGTGAGGTTGACTGTAGTATCATAAATTGTATCCACATGTAATTTTATACTCACTTGGGCCTTACTTTGGCATTTTTTCCACCTATGCTCTAATTATGCATGATTATACTCACACCAATGCCAATTTTGTGATCCTCATTCTCTCCTTGGTTTCTTATACCTTTGTTCAGCCCATATGGAATGGACAAGGGCACGAAGTTCCCTTGCCCTATTGGACTATGGTACCTATCACACTTGTCCAAAGCAAAAGGACCCATTTTCTAACCCTTTAATGGTCAAAACAATTAAGCGAGAATTGATTTCTGATGTCGCCCTTCTTCATAATTTTAAATATGTTTCATGAGGATAGTTATAAAAGAAAGTCTTATCCCCTCATTTGAGACATCTCTCGTCAAGGAAATTTTCTCTAAAATTCAAATTCAAGTAAGAAAGCAATCAAGCATCACTACAAGAATGAAGGAGAGGTCAAGAATTCATTTTTCAAGCATTCAAGATGGCATCCATCACCAAATTATTATGAAGACATCCATGAATTCCTACATAACAACATCAACATTCTTATGAAGAATTCCAAGAAAAGGAGATAACATTTCAATTTAGCATTATATTTCCAAATCCAACTCTCTCTTCTATTTCAATTCATCATGGGGTTAATTCCAAATCTGAGGTTTTACCTAGGGAAACCCCTATCAACCCAATAACATTTTTCATCTCTCATGTGTGCAAGTTGTAGATTCTAGAGAAAATGAATACATATCCTAAAAGTGCAAACTGAGACACACAAGACCAAATTTTGAAGAAGTAGAAAACCCCATACAAGGTTGGATAGAAACATTTTCTATCACTTTTCCAATGGAATTTCAAAAGAATATTTTCAGCGACATCTTGATTTTGAATCCGTTTCCAATGTCTACATCTAACAATTTCAAGACAAGGCCACATAACAACATTGTCTAGCATTTTTTAGCTCATATTTTAAATACAGGTTCTTCTCTTCTTCCCATTTCCATATCTTACTCGATGTTTGCATATTTGTTTTATAAAATCATCTATTTAAGAAAAGGAAAAGAAGCTCCCTTTGATGAAGAATTTGACAATGAACCCTCATCAATGGATACATACCAAGAAAGGGAAGTATAAAATGTGTAGACGTATAAAAATGACCATATTCCTAAATGAATATTTTATGTTCATTTCTCTATTTAATTAAATCCAATTTAATTAAATTACCCGCATTCCTCTATTTAATTAAGTAAATTACTCAATTAAATTCACTATACCCATTTAATGAATAAATCATTTTATTCAATTAAACCCCCCTATCCACTTTTAATTAAATTCAAATTTAATTAAATAGTTATCCTAAATTGAATAAATCTAATTTATTTAATTTCCCCAAATTGCAACCAAATTGAATTAAATTAAATTAAATCCTATTATCCCTCCATCCACTTGCATTTTCCTACATCTCCCACTTGCATCCTAAATCTTATTCCTAATTCCTTCTAGACTCTTCTAATCGCTTCTAATTAGCCTAACCCATCTTCTAAACTTTGTCACATCCCTAAGCAAGGGGAGGTCACTTCTCAAATCCTCAAAGTCTTTGATAACCATTAAAGGCTTCAAGCCTTCAACCACTTAATTCCTCAAAGTCTTTGATAACCATTAAAGGCTTCAAGCCTTCAACCACTTAAATCCCCAAAGTCTTCATAACCATTAATGGTTAACTCAAACCCTCTTACATGGTTAAAGAATTTCTTTTAACTCAACCTTCATCCAACCCAAGGGTCTCATCAAGCATTTAATGCTTTGACCATGATTATCTCTTAATCATTTGCACAAAGGTTTATCCTTGGATTAACTCTTAATCCAATGGGTAATATTAATTTAGACTTGACCCTTACCTTCTAGATAACCATAAGGTCTTCTCAGGCATTTAATGCCTCCAACCCCTTCTCTCAACCCAACCCTATGTTGACATTTGTCACCATTTCATTGGTGCAAATTGCAAACATGGATCCCCAACTTTCAAACTCAACCCTTGATCAACTCTTTCAATCTTGGCCATCCATTGCCCTATTTTTGCTATAAATAAAGCTCTCATTCCTCCATTTTAAAACATCCTTCAAATTTGTAGTATCACACTTATGCTCAAATACATTCAAGCTTTCATATCTCATTTTATGCTCATCATTTTAGCCTCTTTTAAATCAGGAACTAGTCTAAATATGCATGTTTAGAATAATTTCTTTATCATTTTAGCTCAATCATAGACTAAATATATCATGTTAGGATAGTACTCATACTAACCTTGTCATCTTATCATCTAGTTTATTGCATTTCTAGAATCATGCATAGCTTAGGATGCATCTCATACTAAAATCTATCAAAGCATCCCTCGTTCTTGCATTTGCCATCCCTAAACCATTTTGCTCAGTAATCTGAGAGCAAAAACATTGGTTTGAGGGACATTGTAAGATAGAGAACCATGGGACCAACCTTGGGAAGCTGAGTAATACTTCATTACTCCATAGCTTGCACCAAGAAGTCCTGTGTGTGTGTGTGGACAGGTATTTTGGAACATTTTTCACATATTAAGTTCTATCAACCCACTTTTCGAAGAACAACACAAGTAAATATTTGAGAACCCTAAGGCAAATATTGTTAATGAGGAAGAATAGTCATCAAAAGATTAAGTTCAACAACAATGATGATGACGACAAAACAAGCCTGAAGTTGAGCATAAAACTCAAGGAGATCAAAAGCATGAACAAGATGATTCCCACATGGAGCAATACATATCTCTAGATTGGCTACATGAATAGTTCAAAGGGAAAACAATGATAGAACTAACTTATACAAGTTTAGAGTAATTACTTACAATAATAAGTGGGCAAAAAGATAAAAAGAAGGACAAGGTATACTCCAAAATCGGCAAGGATGACTCACAAAATAGAACTTTACACATTGTTGCCCTTGTAGTATAAAAAGATAAGGATGATATTACTTGATGAGACCATAATTTGTCCCATATTTAACCTAATAAAATTATTTATTTATTCCTAATACATCGGTGCTAAAGTGGATTTAAGTAATGATTGAAAGTTCTTTAGCTTGTTTAAGGTATATATTTGATTTATTTTTAGTAATAAATATGATCCAAATTAATTCTAATATTTTTTCATAAGTGTGTAAGATAATGCAATGGAACTAAATGGATTAATGGATAACTTGGGACAAGAAGAAGAATCCAATAAACACTTGTTGCAGAGAGCTCTAGACACTATGAGAAGATAGAGAAGAATCCTAGAACACTCCAATATTCTTACGATATTGGTGAGCATCCATGATTCCTAAATTGATGGGAAAAGTATTTGTTTCATGTAAGATTAATAGATCTCTTGCACACTACACTACGTTATCTTTCTCCAACAAAGATAACTCAAGTTAAAATAATAAAAAATTGTCACTACATGATTGCAGCATGTTATTAATGATAATGATAAATTATTTGGTCAATTGAACTAAAGAATAATTCCTTCATTCATGTTGAGCGCTTGAATACTTCCTAAAAATCAAGCACCCATAAATAGTGAAAAACCTATTCTCAGTAAAACAACAATAGCTCCCTCATTTCTTAATGAAATTGAACAGTACAAAATTATCTAGAAAGTTGAAAGCAATAAATACTAGATCTAGAAACCATTTGATGAGATTTGCAACAGAGAAGGATCAGCTAATGACAGAAAATGACTAAGATAGAAGTGGCATGATGAAGGACAATAGTTTCAATTTACTCATAGTTTTGTAAATGCCCCCTCAAAATTAGGATCTCATATCCAAATTATTAGTGGATTGATCAGGAATAGGTGTTGTATAAATGCATTGTAATTAATTAATAAAAGGGGGGATTAGAAAGGCTTATTTTAGCCCGAGGAAATAGGATAGTTTCTAGTTTCATTTCCAACAATGTATTTCTAGATTTCTAGAGTAAATTTGATTCAAGGAAGCATTTCATTTCTATCAAGTGTGAATTAGATTAGCCATTTCAATCCCTACAAGTGTGAGATACATTAGCATTTCCTTTCATGCAAGTGTGCTCTCTTTCAATTCATGGAGGTGTGCTTTAGAGTAGATTCCTTTCCTACAAGTGTGTTGCAAAATACACTGCCAAGCGGGTTTTCTTTCTTCTATTTTGCATACAACCATGGACACCACCTTGGATTCACAAATTAAAATATGAGGATTAAATTGACCCCATCATTACTTCTAATGAGTATAATGTAACTTCAATCAATTTGGGACCAACAACCAAAAAGAAAGAAGTTCAAGAGTTAAGGGACTCAATTGAGACCATTATAAGAAGACTGAAGAAAGAAAAAGAAGAAAAACAAAAATATAAGGTGCAGGTAGAATAACTTGAAGCATATATCAAGCATTCATTAAATCCAATTCAATAAGAAAAAAATTCATTTGTTCCACATTTGTTCCTTTCTCAGCAATCAATAGATGAGTTGGAGAAGATGAAATCCATGAAAAAGGTCATAGAAAAGTAGATTGACAATGTTTTTGAAAGAGGAAATCACATGTTAGAAGAATTAGTTCAAGCACACCAATCAACTATCTCATTTTTCCAAAGGATCAAAGTGGTAATGACTGAGTGTGCAAGTTTTGATGCTTCCTATGGTAAGATTTTACTTTGTTCACATGCCTTATTGGAGGTGGATAATCAAATTTTGATAAAGGGGCATATTTTGGAAGCAAATAAGTTACATACTCCTAAGGGTTGGTACCAAACACTGTTTTTTAAAAGGGACACCATTAATGGGATTAAGAATGATTGTGGTAAGATTGAAAATGTGGTGAAAAATATTTTGGATAGTTGTTCAACATTTTTAGAGGCCATGATAGGGACAGAGAAAGATAGAATAAATGTTCTAGCATTCCAAGATAGATGGAAAAATAAATTTTCTCCCAAAAAAGACACTCCATTTTCTAAAGACAACCTGGAGGATGCAAATATGTTGTACATGATGATACACAACTATAAAGATACCAAATTGGAACGGGATAGTAATCTCAAGGATTTTTCTAAAGAGCTAGATAATATGGACTATATAATCCATCTAATTCCTATGCCACCTCAAGACGAGTTGACATGGTTATGTCATATAAAATATGTGGCCAAAGAAGAAGTAGTTGGACCTGATGTAGCAAGAAATGATTTATTATAATATAAAATAGGTATGTTGTTAAAATTGAATTAAAGTTGTAAATCTTCAAATCTGTAAATTTGTCTTATTCTCTTGGGAAAATATGTCACTTTGTATTTTTTAAGTTGGTTGGTGAAAATATTAAATGTAAAATGTCTTAGGGTTTTAGAGGTTAAATCTAGGCCTTGAAAGGATTTAATCTTGGCCTTTAATTTTTATTGTAAAATCTATAAAAGACTTATGCCTCTGTTATTGTAAACTAAAAGGAACTAGAAATTGTTGCAAACATACTAACAAAATTAATATAGAAAGGTCATTGATCTAGTGAATTTTTGTGTTGAGTTTGGAGTTATCATGGTTTCATGCTTCTCAATATTATTATTTTCAAGTTAGTTAGCATGAAGATTTATTGGAGTTGATGTATCATGAAGTTCCAAGTTCATACTATTTGGGATTTATTGTTTTATTATCAACTCAAACAAAAACTTGTATCATTAACACAAAAATGTAATCACATCACATAAAACAAGACTTATAATTGCTTATAAATAATATATTTGATTTATATCTTCATAAATACTACTACCTACTTGGTTCTACAATGAGACCTTGAATCCTCACAATATTTGTATAACCTACAAACCATGTATAGACTGTATATTGTGTTTGTTTTGCTTCATACTACTTCTCTAGTATAAAAATATTAAAGCAATGCCCCCCTTGTCGTTCCCACTTTATTAGTATATATATGTGAATTTTTTAATCTCATTACATAATTCTCATGATGAGGGATGACCATCTATATATAAAATGTATTACCCAACTATTCATTCCTAACCACAAGGCTAATTAGGTTTTTTCCTTAGTACCATAATTCATGTTTTCTAAATGGGTTTCTACTAGTCCTAAGAGTCAATATGTGGTCCAAATCCATCAAAGACATGCTCAATTGACCTTATCCTTTGACATGCTAAGGAAAATAGAAAGAAAGATCCATATAAAAGAAATCAATGATTGAAGTCTTGCTCCACACTAGGATGTAAAGAAAGCATGGAGAAACTTAAGATAATCTTGCCTTGTATCTAATTAAAAAATTTACTATCAAGTGATACCACATAAATAGCTTGCTCTCTAGCCAACTATAATTTTGTGTGGCAACAAGTACTTATCCAAATAGTCTTGTGTTATTATAGGGTTTTTCTTAGGCTTACTTACATACATTATTAGAAACACAAACTCAAGCTTTGATTAAAAACTTAAACTTGTAAAAAATATAGAAAATGTGAGGATTTAACATAAAACTTGTTTTTGGTTGATGCAAGATTGCTCAACTCCTAATATGCTCGTGCATCACGAGTCAACATGATAATGATTATTCTACAAAAGGACCAACTTTAAGTGCAAAAAGATGAATTTGAATTTAAAAAATTAAGTCAACCCACATAATTTAGTCTCGATAACAAAAATCGTCAAAATATAGATTGATGAAAATTAATATGATTAATAATGATAAATGACTACTAGATAAAAAAAAAAAAATATATATATATATATATATATATATATATATATATATATATATATATATATATATATATATATATATATATATATATATATATATATATATATATATATATATATACTATTAATATTTATGAAGATCATCTTATTATAACTTTAAAAAAAAATCTTAATATAACTAAAATTTGCCCAAATCAAATCCCTTACAAAATTATAAGTTCTAATTAAAATAGAAATATTAAAACATATTTACACATAGCACTTGAAACATATATTTAATTTTATAAACTAATTTTGAATTAACTAAACGTAAAATGTAAGATAAAATAAAGGCTCATGTCACTATAATCGCGGTCTCAATCTATAGTTTAATTACTTATATTGTCAATCAAACGAACTTGAACTTAATATTATTCCATTGACCTTTCATACAATTAAATAGATATACATCATTAAAGGAATGTGCAAAGAAATTCCCTTTAATATAATTTGCTTTAATAATTCATCTAGGAAATTGTGGTGATGCATTATTAACATATTGACAAATTATATGAATTTATGGTTTTTTTTAAAATGTTATTTATTCAATATTTTTATATATTTATTACTTACTCTTATTTATATGTTTACATATTTTGATTCGTGATATTAATATGCACGCTCATTTCCATATACATATTATCCACTTTGATTTTGCCGCTTTTCATGTGTTAGGGTGAGTTTGTCATCATATGTACGTCTTTGTGGTCACAAACTCATCCTACTTAAATTCAAATTTAATTGATTGCCACCTTTACCCTTCTTGCCTAATGCTAAGTAAAAAATGTACAATTTATTACTAGATCCTTATGTTAAAAGATATTTAATGCATTCATTTTGTACATCAAGGAACCAACCGAATATTAATGAATTATCTTTCATTCTAAGGAGAAAACCCATTTTTTTTGGTACAATAAAAGGAATTTGTTCCATGTGAACATCCTAAGAGCATATGCATGACTGAAGAGTGTTATTTTTTAACATTCTAACTAAGGAGGTGTCCCCCAATAACAAACTGACAATCCTGCCAATGTATTTATAAATATGGTTAACCCTTAGATATTAAAGGACACATAATAAATACAAATACATAAGGTAAAGTGAAGAATAAAAAATCTACAGAATTCACAATAGAAGGTTGCTAGTACTAGACAATCAATCCTCACCGACTTGATCATGTATAATTGGACTTGTCCCAAAATTGAGACCAAGAAATGAATTAAGGGAGATTTTAGATAAAACTACGTGTTTTTTTACATCACACATAGTTTTATACACAAGGTCTCTTAACTCATTACGAAGGAATCTGAAATAGTCATGTCTTTAATAAAGAATGTTATAATTCTTAGGTGAATACTAGATTACCATTTGTATGAAATCTTGGGATATTATAGGTTTCAGGGGATTTAATTAGATACTTCCAACTTGAATTATACAACTAAGTACCATTATTTCTAAATTTGCATTCATGTATTGATAGTTCCTACAAATTATAAGAGTATTAACCTCAACATATTGAATTAATTAGTCTAGGTTAATTGAACTTGTATATGAATTTTATTTGACCAATATATTGTAAGCTTAAGGAAAGCTTATTTTCCTTTATATTTTGGTGACTTGGTAGATCCTACACAATTAAATCTTGTCTTAAGGGTTTGTAATCCATATTTTAAATCTGGTATCATTTTGGTTTATCACTTAAATTTATCTAGGATTTCATTCCTTATATATTTTTCTTAGGGCATGGGTATACATTGTGGTTTATCATTTATACAACCCTCCCATCTAAATCATTCCATTACTAGGACACTTTTAGAGCTTGTTGCTTGGCTAATTTGCATTCATTTTGTTAGATTGACATATGTCTATCTTTCATATCATATGACACATCCATTCTTTATGCACTTGTAAAAAATAATTATGGGTATGAGAGTCTTATCTACGGAGGTCTTATTTTATCATGTTTCATCATTTTGACTCTTTATTAAGTTGATTCTAGTGCCTATCATATGATATTAGAGATTCTTAGTTAATTTATTCGCACATTTCATGATGATGTATGTCATCTAAAAATGATGAGCATGTTCTAAGAAATTATTCATTTGCACGATTCACCTATACATAAGATCAATGTACCTTGAGATGATGCATCTATTACATGTCACAAATCTTATTTCAATACATTCAAGTGCTTTGCATGAATTATATTATTTATACATGATACATGATGACCACTCTTTTGCATCTCATGTTCAATCTATGGATAATTTTCCTTCACGGGATGATAGTGTATGTCTTAATGACACTTTATTAGATTTCCATCTTGGTTTTATTGTTGATACATTTCCTTATTCTACATTGCATGGTTACAATAGTTCTACTGATACCTCCTTACATTTGAAGTCTTTCTTACTTGCTTTTTGTTAAACTACAAGAATTATCTTAACCCTTTCTAACCTATAATACGTTGGGAAAAAAAATTAATGTAACCAGAGACATTGATGCAACACACCTTCAATACCATGTGGATAGGAGAATTAGACCTCATGACCACTTGCCTACAATAGGATACTTTCATCTAATCCAGATAGGGCCCATGCCCCCATTCTTACTTGCTAATTATTTGCACATAGATGATCACATGTTATCGATTAGTGAGTTTATATTAACCCTAAGTGGTAAAGCTTTACACTAATGTGAGTCATCTTTCTTTTTCTAAACTTTCTTTTAAGCTTTGCCAAATTTCCTAGTGCATAATTTTTTAGCCTAAATTCACATGATGATAGTTTGGACATAGAGATGACCTCTCATCATGTATTTTTCAACCCTAGTCCATCTTTTAATATTGCTAAGCAAAAAAACTATGTTTGTTGAGTAATCTTGATAAAGTGCTACCAAGGATGAACAAAAGGGTGTTGTGATAGCACAAACATTTTTGTGGTGTGTGGTTAAAGTGAACAACCAATTTAATGGTGTGAACATAAAGAGAAAAGCATAGAGGAATATATGCCCCCACCTTAAATTAATTGCATACACCAACTGGAAGTAATTGCCTTTAAGGTAGTATACATTCAAAGACAAGCACATCATAACAATAAAATGCCCCTAACATAGGCAAATCAAGGAAATTCCACATACAAACAAGATCATACAAGACCACATAAGGGATCTAAAAATCTAGGTCAGTATGAATATAAGATAAATAAAGTATATTAGTGTGATTGTTTTGAATTGGTTTCATCCCCCAAATATAGTGGAACTATGAGTAAAAAAGATGAAGAGCACATAAGAAGAAACAAATGCTTTTGGTTCAACATGGAACAGACGTAAATACCTCAATTCTTTACATCATCCTTAAAGGACAAGAAAAAATGTATGTACAATAGATGCACATTTATAATAAAGACACATGTATGACAAATTGATGAATGAAGATGCAAATAGAAAAATGTCACAACAAGGTCAATCTCTTTGTATCCTTGTGCTTATAGAGCATCAAGGGTCATCCAAGGAGAGATTAAGAAACAAAAGACATGCCAATCAAAACATTACAAGGGAAACACATTACTTGCAAGAAAACACACAAAGATAAAAGGGGTACCACATATGAGCTAATCCATAGCAAATAATTGTCTTCCCAATCTTTCTCATCATCACGGGGGCTTCACTTAGTGAACCTGGGTTATAGCATGTGCATTCATGGCATACTAAAGAATCCCCTTATTTTCAAAAAATATTACCCTAAACTCATTTTTTGTCATCGCCTTCCAATACACATCCCGAATTAAAAGCCCCCTATTTTCACCAAATATTGTATTTTTTCATATCCGGAATTAAAATCCCCCCTATTTTCACCGATAGGCAATATATTGCACCCTCATTTTTGGGATATTATACCTCCCAATATGAATGCACGTGATGTAATATTGCCTAGCCAGTGACGTTGTTGTGCTTGTCATAAAGAGATGGCAAACAAGATGCTAAAGGAGCTATAGATAGTATAGTACAAGGAGATATATATAATTCCAAACATGATCATTCCTTAAGGGGGGATCACTATGTGTGGGACTATGAGATAGAGTCAATACTTTAAAAAATATTAAGAATAACTCAAAATCATTCTCTATAGCTTGAACCATTTCATTTCAATCATTATTTAAGTTTATCACAATAGGTGGTGCAATAGCTATATTAGCATCATCATTATCATTATTGGCTACTAAAGAAGAAGGAATATAAGAATCCCTTGTAATCAACAACTTAATCTTTCAACTAGGTTGAGCAAGGTAAGGCTAAATATTAAGAGTAGGTGAAGGTAACGAGGGTTGAGGAGGTGGTGCAAAATAAACATCTAATTGTTTAGGGGAAGATTCACTTCTCATAGCAAGCTCACAGGACATAGTATGACATCATCTGCAACATTTTCTTACGTTGTGATTTTGTTAGTTATGGTTTGGAGCTTCTGTATAAGGATGTGGATATTACTCAACATAGATTCCTTATCTTCCTTTTCTATAGGAATAGGAGGAACTAAAGAAATTATAAATGTTTATAGATAGGGGAGGTTCCAATGGTGTCGGTTGTTTTCCTTATTGGCCTGTATAGAATGACAGAGGTGAAACCACAACATACATACTAGACTATCTAGGAAGAGGAAGGATTTGCAATCCAAGATGTGGATCACTCACTACTTGTGGGTAACGAATAGTTACTACCATATCCACAAGATTCATAGGATCCTTAGGGATAGAAATAAAAGTGGGATCTACGGAACTAATGAAGGATAAATTATTTATTCTTTGTCTTTAACTTTTTTATAAGAGAGGAACAAAGTATTCTCAGCGATTTGAATGGGTTGAGGTTGTTGTTGTTAGGAAAATGGTGTCTCAGCCTTGCATTTACACAAGGTTACTATTTATATTAAGTTTTCATTTCAGCATGAATTGGTCTGATTTTTTTCCCCAAAGCTTTGAATTGGATAGATAAGCATGTTAGTAATTTTTTGTCGCAATAATTTGGTTAATGGGTGATATCTTGATTATATTTTACTTTGAGGAAACTTGTTCTAAGAAAATTTTCTACTTGTAATAGGTGTATGATGTGACATCTTCAGTAATATTGGGGAGTGTCTATGGTAAAGTGTGGTGTCAAATGTATATTTTTCTTCTTACTTGTGTTTATACAAATGTTAAAAAGTGTTGTTATGCTTGAAAATGTGAGTTACTGTGATTTGTGTTTACTAATTTGGCGATGTGAACTATGATTGAAAAATTATGACCTGCAAGAATATCATTAGTAATGGTCTCTGGAAGAGATTTGAGAGAAGTAGTGTGCTTATTGTAGTTAGTGAGAAGCGAAATATCTTGTTTTAAACTCTTAATAGTGTACCAATTTGAATAATTAGAGGAAGCAAAGGAAAACTTGTGTTGTTATTATCTTACTTTGAGTTAGGAAATGTTTGGACTAAGATTATTTTATTGGTTAATGAATCCTTTTATGAGGATATTAGTTGAGTGTTAATTTGGCGATGTGAATTATGATTGAAAAATTATGACCTGCAAGAATATCATTAGTAATGGTCTCTGGAAGAGATTTGAGAGAAGTAGTGTGCTTATTGTAGTTAGTGAGAAGCGAAATATCTTGTTTTAAACTCTTAATAGTGTACCAATTTGAATAATTAGAGGAAGCAAAGGAAAACTTGTGTTGTTATTATCTTACTTTGAGTTAGGAAATGTTTGGACTAAGATTATTTTATTGGTTAATGAATCCTTTTATGAGGATATTAGTTGAGTGTTAATTTGGCGATGTGAATTATGATTGAAAAATTATGACCTGCAAGAATATCATTAGTAATGGTCTCTGGAAGAGATTTGAGAGAAGTAGTGTGCTTATTGTAGTTAGTGAGAAGCGAAATATCTTGTTTTAAACTCTTAATAGTGTACCAATTTGAATAATTAGAGGAAGCAAAGGAAAACTTGTGTTGTTATTATCTTACTTTGAGTTAGGAAATGTTTGGACTAAGATTATTTTATTGGTTAATGAATCCTTTTATGAGGATATTAGTTGAGTGTTAATTTGGCGATGTGAATTATGATTGAAAAATTATGACCTGCAAGAATATCATTAGTAATGGTCTCTGGAAGAGATTTGAGAGAAGTAGTGTGCTTATTGTAGTTAGTGAGGAGCGAAATATCTTGTTTTAAACTCTTAATAGTGTACCAATTTGAATAATTAGAGGAAGCAAAGGAAAACTTGTGTTGTTATTATCTTACTTTGAGTTAGGAAATGTTTGGACTAAGATTATTTTATTGGTTAATGAATCCTTTTATGAGGATATTAGTTGAGTGTTTGTATTTAACTTGGAGGAAAGGTGTAATTTAGTAATATTCAAATAAAGCTTCAAGACTAATGTGTGCATGTTTTATCCTAGCTTTGTGACTTCTAGGAGTAAGTCGAGTCCTAGGGGGGAGGATATAGTGCTTCTCCTCGATCCCTCCTTTGTGATTGGATGTGTAAGATATTTATGGGTTTGTTTGTGCTCTTCATACTCCTTGTGTCTTGTTTTATTCTTTATCTTGGTATTCTCTTTGGCATTGGTATATTCATTATGATTACTTTGATGATGTTGATTCTATGTTCTGGAATAATTTTGAAGTTAGGTTTATGTGTGATACATCTTCCATGTTTACTACTTGTGAGGTGATATCAAGTGCTAACCCTAATTCTAGTGGCCTTGTTGGGTATGGATGATGGTTTATCCTTATGAGACTTTGCTATGATGTTAAAGTTGATATATGCCACGTTAATTTTTATATTGAAATGGATTTTGATTATGTTCCTTTATGAATAAGAAATGAATAGGTGATGCATATTGTTTTATGGATACTGACCCATGCTCTAACTGTTGAAATGTGGCGATTGATCAGCAAAGTACTATACACTCAGCACGTATCCTTGCCGGGGTATTTTTTTGGGGTTTTTTTTTTTTTTATGAAAACCGACATTGTAATAAAACCCTAAAAAGGTCGACTTTGTTTTTGCCCTAAAAACGCATGTTATAAGCGGTTGGGATGCTTAAGGCATTGTAAGGTTGATGTACTGTTTTTGCTAGATAATAAGAAAGATTGGATGGTTGTGTATGGTGGACGTAACCCATTCTGGGTGAACCACGTTAAATCTTTGTGTTATCTGTGTCCTGTTTTATTTCTTTATCTTTTGTATTTAAATTTGCATATAATTGTTAGTTCATATTTGCTTCAGATCTTCTTGAAACCCTAACACTAACGGATTTAGTTAGATATTGAGATGCGATTGATTATGATAGTTGAAATACATTGAGATTGGATTCATGTATTATGTGTGTGTTCTTGATTGTGGTGCATGGGGATGATTCCTTATCACTCTCTTAGGAGAGACATATGGTGTCACAATTTCCCTTCATTGATGTGCATGTACAAGTTGCATTTGTGCACATCTGTGATGCAGGGTTGGAGGTACAAGGCATTGACTCCACCTGGTTTCACAGGTTAGAGAATTCCTAAATAATCTCAATGGTGGTTGTGGGAGATAGCATATTGGCCCAATTAACCCAACCTATACCCTTTGTTCTATTGAAGGGAAATAACACTTGTCGTGTGGTTACCTAATCAAAATGCCATTAAGACAATATCTGATAACCCTAGTTATGTTTGTATGTGGGTGTGCAAGTGATTATATATCTTTGTCATTTGTATTAATTATTGTTTATAAATATTAATTATATGGTTTGTATTTTATTAATAAGTATATATATTATAGGTGCTTAGATTTATGTGCATAATGTATTATTTTCCTTTTTATTAATGTTTAAGGATACATGTTTCATTGTGGCTATTTTTTAGGAGTTGAATTTATATTAGCAATTGTATTTTTTTATGTTTAAATTTGTTTTGGTGGGAAACCCTAATT
The DNA here is from genome assembly GCF_030272615.1 of Cryptomeria japonica. Lineage (NCBI taxonomy): Eukaryota > Viridiplantae > Streptophyta > Pinopsida > Cupressales > Cupressaceae > Cryptomeria > Cryptomeria japonica. The sequence continues at coordinate 200,670,782 of NC_081415.1, read as the reverse complement.
CCACCCAATTTAAACTTTGGATTAGTGTTTTATGTTTTAATATTTCTTGAGTTTTGATCAGTTATGTGGGAGTTAAGGTTTATTAATTTTGATCAATCATTTTGGAGGTTGAGAGTTGGTTTTTCTTGTGAATTGGTTGAGAGGAAATTATTATTCTTTGTTTTTATTTTTTTAGGGGAAAGAGCATGGTGAATAGAATATTTTTGGTTAGAAAATTTTGGGGAATGAATGGTGGTTTTTCTAGAAATTGAGAGGCTTGGATTGTGGTGTGGAAAGAGATAGATTTGTTGGAATTTTCTTTCCTTCATTCCTATGCAATTGAAAGGGGTTTTTGTGGGAGATTACTTGAGATTGTTGAAGGAGGTATTTTTAGTTCTTAGATGCTACATGTTGTGGCTTGTTGATGGTTGGATTGATCTGATTGAGCATGGCGTTCATCTGGTCTTCTTCTATCATCAAAAATCCTTCAATTTGTGTTGTCTCTGCAAGACCCAAGGTAGGGTTTTGAGAACCTTTACAAACCACCTTCAATTATACATGATAGAAATCATATTTAATGTGTAGTCATAATATTAAATAACCCATTCAAAGGTCATCAAGTCTAGGTCTCTTATAGTTAGCCATATAGGATAGGGATTTCATCAAATCCTTCGATGAGAGATAATGTTCGAGTCTTTGTTTATACTATTGGTTTATCTTAGAAGGCATGCTATCACCAATAGCATCATCTGGTATTCCCTCACAATCATATCAAATAATCTTTATCCTAGAACATTTTTTTTGCACTGGTCATGAAAGAGACGGGGAAGTTGAATAGGGATGGCTATGAAGAGTGTCATTTTTATTTACAATAGTGTTTGTACATTCATGTCTATGATTGTGTTTTATAAATTGGAAGAGAATTGTAGAAGGTCATGATTACATTAATCTAAAGTAGCCAAGAGTCAATAAGATCTTATAACACCCTATCATCAAATCCTTTTGATAAGAGATAATTATTAGGATAATGTTTATAATATTGGTCTATCTTAGAAGGCATGTAACCACCAATAATATCTAATGTTCTCTCAAAATCATATAAAATTATCTTGGAACAATATTTTATTGCGATCATGAAAGAGATGATGAAGCTCAAAAGAGGGTGATTATGAAGAGTGTCATGTTCATTCACAATAGTGTTGGTGCATTCATATCTATGATTATGTGTGATAAATTGAAAGAAAATTTTAGAACCATGATTACATTAATCTACAATCGCTAAGAGTCAATAAGATCCCCTAACCCCCTACCATCAAATCCTTTGATGAGAGATAATGATCAAGCTAATGTTTATATTAATGGTCTATCTTACAAGTCATGTAATCACTAATAATATCTAGTGTTCTCTCAAAATCATCTAGAATCATCTTGCCTTGGAACAATTTTTTATAGTGATCATGAAAGAGATGGTAAAGCTCCATAGAGGATGATTATGAAGAGTGCCATGTTCATTCACAATAGTGTTGGTGTATTCATGTCTATGAATATGTTTGATAAATCGGAAGAACGTTTTAGAACCATGATCACATTGATCTAAAGTAGCCAAGAGTCAATAAGATCCCCTCATACCCTATTATCAAATCCTTTGATGATTGATAATGATCAAGATAATGTTTATAATATTGGTCTATCTTAGAAGGCATGTGATCACCAATAATATTTGGTGTTCTCTTATAATAATCTAAAATCATCTTATCTTGGAACAATTATAGTGATCATGAAAGAGATGGTGAAGCTCAATAGAGGATTATTATGAGGAGTGCCATGTTCATTACAATTGTGTTGGTGCATTTGTGTTAATGACCATGTTTGACAAATTGGAAAAAAATAAAAAAATAAAAAGAACCATGATTACATTAATCTAAAGTACCCAAGAGTCAATAAGATCCCCTAATACCCTATCATCAAAACCTTTGATGAGAGATAATAATCAAGATTTGTTTATAATATTGGTCTATATTAGATTGCATCTAATCACCAATAATATCTAACGCTCTCTCAAAATCATCTAAAATCATCTTATCTTGAAACATTTTTTATAATGATCATGAAAGAGATGGTGAAGCTCAATAGAAGATGATTAAGAGAACTTTAGAACCAAGCTCAATAGATGATGATTAAAAGAATTTTAAAACCATGATTACAATAATCTAATATAACCAAGAGTCAATAAGATTCTAAACCCGCTATAAATATCAAACCTTCTAACCTCAATGATGTTCAAACTTCGATACCCAAAAACCTATGAACCTATTTTAACTAACCCTGAAGTGCCCACTCTTTAGGTACGCACTTCCATGCAAGCCTAGGACAATATTAGGGAGACAAATACCCAGAAGCCTATAAACCTATTCCAACTAACCCAAAAGATATGCACTTCCATACAAATATAGAAGAAGACTTTGGGTGGACCGAAAGACCTTAAGAAAAGGGACCACCTATGTACCAAACTTTCCTAAGGAACAATAATGTAAACTTTACTCAATGAGTAGACATTCACGTGCAATAATTCATTGTATTCCATTATTTTGGACCACCCTAGAACTCTTAATTTATTTCCAAAATTTCAGCATTGTTGGACTGAAAGCAATGTGTTAAAGTTTGGCCACTTGTATGTACAAAGTCACTATTCTCCTCCCACAAGATTGGTGGGCGTTCTCTCACATGAGTATCCTATGTAACTCTGTACTTCAAGTTATATAAGAAAAAAGAATTAAAAAAATTGAGGTATATACAATGAATATACATCTGTAATAAGTTTTGAGAAGAATAATTTGAAATGAAAGATGCTTGTGTAGTGGCTGGCATACGTTCTGAATAGCTCTAGTAAGGACAACATAAGAAACAAAAGGAATGACAATGGAAAAGGGCTATGATATGACTTGACAATGAACTTTGTTTGGAATTTCAGAAAGTGGATACAAGTGAAGACATTTCTATGATACTCTGATTGCCTTTAGAAAGAAAGAATAATAGACTAACATTTATTACTTCATAGCTAGGAATGATCTTGTGTAACATGGTATAAATCTTTGATTTTTTTTTGGTTTGGGTGAATCTCATTTTTTTTCGATTTTGTAGTATTGATTGGATAATTTATTGTATAAATGCTTACGTCAAACAATCTATATTATGAATGGATTGAAGTTTTACAGTTCGAGTATGGATTTGGAAAGAGGGAGAAGAAATACCTTTCTTCTGGATACTAACAACAGTCCAAGCAATATTGTCATCCAATATTCTGTTACAAGGAAGAGCAAGAGGGAAAACCACCATGGATGGTCTGTCAACACACAAAGAGGGGGGCGAGAGGAGGATCAACCACCACAAGAGGCTTGAGCTGAATAGCAGCTGCCGCAAAATAGGTTGCAAGTCAATTTACATTTGTAGCTGTTATGAATTGATCTAGATTAAAACTTATATGGTATTCATATTTATAAAATTTTGTGCATTCTTATAATAAGTTTCGATTTATATAATAACAAAAACATTTTATTTTATGGTATTTATATGAATGCCATTTTTCACATCTCTTAAAACTACAAAATAGATGACTAGATATATAAGAAAAGACATAAAAACTATGTATTTTAACATAAGAACTAGTTTATTCTAGACATTATAAATACTTTTTCAAAAGTTTTCAAAAAATTATAATATGAGAACTATGCTATTTAGATTGTTGATTAGTATTTGAAGAGTTGTTTTCATTACTTTAGAGTTATTTTATTTTATTTACTTGTACTTTGTTATTATTGAATTAAGGAAAAAAGAGATGGTATGATGAAGTTGTAAACAGAACAGTTAAATCAAGCAACAAAACTTACACATGGTTTGAACAATTGATTCACACATTTAGATTTGTATAAATATATGACTATTGTGTTTGGTTTTGGTAATGTTTATTAATATTAATATAATGATTTTTTTGTTAACTATTAGTTATTTGTTATGTGAATAGTTGTCAAAATCAAGTTAATGGATTTTTTTACAACATATGATGCTCTATGCTTTGCCACCATTATAAATAGCCTTTCAATATTAATCATTTGTATGGTTACAACATTAAAACTTCTGATCACAACTCTGTTGAATCACTTCCACCTGATCTCTCTCTTGGTCCTAATGATTGTATCGCCTGGACTGTGGTTCATCAAAGGCGAAAGGGGAGGTCTTTCCCCCTTGTCCTAACCTCTCCCTCTCAAGGTTTGGGTGTCTCTTCCCCTCCTTGAGTTGGGTCTAGTTTGTTTTTTGATCTGTTTGTTGTAAAGGGGCTTGCTCCCTTGGTTCGTTTTGTCTTTTTGATAGTCTCTGACTATGTTAAGGGTCGGCGCGGCGCCCTAGCTAATGCTGCTTCTTTTTAATCAAAAACATTAAAAGATGCTCTGTAAGACACACACAAACATTAATAAGACATCACTAAGATTATGCTTATTATTACATATTAATAATTTTACTCATTAAATTCATATTAAAGAATTTTAGTATTACAATTACAATCTATTTTTATTATCACGATAACTACTTCTAGACCTAATGATATACTGTGATTAAGAAGTGGTACGACTCCTATTTTATTCTATTTTTAAATATCAAAGACATAATTATTGAGTAGAACTTCTATATTCTCTGAACAAATGGATCCCATCAATCAATACAAACCCAAAAACATTTATAAATCTACAAAAATGGTATATTAAAATAATTAGGAATGTAAGAAGTAACATCAATATCTCTTTTAGACAGCTTTCATCTTCTATTAATGATAAGTAAGCATGCTGTCATGAACAGCTGTGTCTAATCTGTAATATTAAGACTTAAATCAATAAAAAAAATAATAATATTTATAAATGTAAGACTCAATTCAATATTTAAAAAAAGAATTAATATTTATAAATCTATGTTACATCATAAGTATTACAGGAACTGCTCAAATTGTCTGCCATTTTTTCAAATGCATGTGATTATTCCAGTTTTTTAATACACAGTGTATGCAACTTGATTATTTCTTGAATGTAAATAGTTTATAATTTAACTTGTACCAGATGAGATTAATTTCTAAGATGATTTATATAATATTCAAACTATATATATATTTGGTGAGATTTTTTGTATTTTTATTGATGTTGTTAGTAGCAAACAAAGCCCATGCATTAGGTCAACTAAAGTTGGGGATTGGAATGATTTTATAGTTGTTATAAACATCAAATATTGGAATGAGAGTCTTAATCAAACCCATCTGCAAGTAAGTGCAAGATGATATCATTGGCGTGCTATTTACTCAGAGACATTATTTTCAATCCAACTCATATGAGAACAAATGAATATGTCCAATCTAACTGTCCTTCAACTTGTTGAATGGAGTAAACAAAGTCATTTAGATGATTATAATAATGTTTAGAAGAATAAAGTCTGAGCTGAAGCAAACTTGGTGTGTGGAAGAAATAACTTATTTCACACATTTGATATCATCCATGGAAGATCTTTCTTATTTCAAAGCTCACTGGATTGAAAGATAGCTATGCCCATAGCTTTTGACGTGCCCCAATGGGGCAAGATGTATCCATACTGAAAAAATAAGAAGATGATTAATGGGTTTTTTAGTAATTTAATTGTTTTTTATATCGATAAATTGGTTTGAAAGGGTTTAAATATTTGTATAATAAGATAGTTTAAAGATAGATGAAACATGATGGTTGGACAAGTTTCTTTTGTTCGATCTTGTTGGTCCCCGGCTTGCTCTGATGTGTTGTTTTTCCTGCCTGCGGGCTTTTCTTTTTTGATGGTCTTTTTCTATGTTAAGGGTCAGCGCCCTTGTTAACGCTGCTTTTTTAATCAAAAACATGTATCATGGGCAATGGAATATATCAAACCATTGAATTAGAACCAAAAGAGTTAGGTGCAACTATAGTCAAGCGGCCAATAACAACTGCAAACAATGATAAAGCTGGGATCCCCCGGGTACCACTTAGACAATACCATATCTTGCACAAATTGGCCTCTCACCTAATACTCTAGCATGAGTTAAGGATAAATGCTTAGGAAGACTCTTAGAAATTGAAACATTGAATTAATGTAATAAATGATAATGAATCATCGGGGAGGGGAGACATCAAGCCATTAAATTGTTTTTTTTTAATATTAATTACCGTATTTGAAAGGGTTCGAATATTTGCACAATAACATAGTTTAAAGGTGGACAAAACATGTATCGTGAGAAATGGAACAGACCAAACCACTCAATTAGAGAAAAAAGAGTAAAGTACAATTGTAGTCAAGCTGCCAATAACAATTGCAAACAATTGATCAAGTTCAGACCCTTGAGATCTCACTAAGACAATACCAGACATTGCACAAATGATCTCTCACCCAGCACTCTAGCATGAGTTTGGGATGAATGCTTAGGAAGACATTTCTTCCTCCTACCAATAGTCAAAGAGATATTATCATCTAAGTTCTTAGAGCAAGGGTCCAAAGTGAGGGAGGATTCCTCTTCAAAGAGGTCATGAATGTGTGAAGGAGCAACAAAATGACAAGGTGAAAGGTGCCCCTCCACCACATGAGTAATCTAAATCTCATCTCAAGCCAAAAGCAAAGCAAGCTATGAGATCTAGCACAAAAGTTGAAAAATCATTCTCCTAAAAGGACTCGTCTTCCTAAAAGGAGTCGTTTGATGGAAAATGAGGAACATGAATAGTCGAAATGCATTATTAAGTCATATAAAAAAAGTTACTTACTAAGTAATACTTTTTTTCCTTAGATTATTGGAAATACTACTTGAATTATTTAATAAATTAAAGTCTTGTTTTCGTGAATGTTATTCTTATTTAGCTCATGGCATATGTAAGATTGTTATTCTTATTTAGCTCATCGCATACGTAAGATTGTCATTCATATATATAAATGAAGCAAGAATGAGATTAGGAGTTTTTTATAAAATCATTTTTTTATAATAGAAATTTAGAAAATCAAATTACTTATGATCCATTCTCAAAAATAGTTGAAATGTTTCTTAAAATACATTATTTAACTCATTAAAAAAATTTAATTACTCTATAATATTCCTTTTTGAGATCTTTAAAGATATTATCCAAATCATGTACATGTCATATAATTCTTTAATAGATTAAAGTTGTATTCTTGTGATTTAAATATTTATTTAGACTACCACATATCAATTTATATTACAAAAGATAATATATCTAAGATCATCGTCCATATGCATGAATGGAATAAGAATAAACTAGAAGTTTTGTATAATATCATTTTTATAATAGAAATTATGATATTTAAATAAATTTCAATTCATTCATAAAATCAATTTAGTGATGAAATTAGATTAATGTAGAGAAGGTAAAAATAAATGGTATTTATCTTCAACTTTGTTAGAATCACAAATTTTATAGATTTGTTCACCTTGAAGTATTGTGGAACTATAACAAGGAATGACTTATGTTTAAAAGTAGTGTGCAATATAATCTTTATTTAAATGATATTTATTTTATTTTTTTCAATTGTTAAATCATTTTTTTTTTGAACTTCTTGACTATATAAGATTTAATTTTTATTAACTTTATTGATTAGATTTTCATCTTCAATACTTAGAATCTCTAAGAAAAGCTTAAGTGTGACCAATCCACCCTTTTTTAAATAGTGTGATTACTTCAATATTATTAAGACTTAAGTAGACTTATTGATAAAATTGGAAATATGAAATTTGTGTATTAATGCTATTTCGATTTAATTTTTTCTCAATTTGGAGGAAATGTCTTGATACATGTACATAGTGGTAAATGGAACAATCTTTTGCAAAGGTAAGCTCATTCCCTAGTCCTTTATCCATCAATATACATACATATCTCATTACACATAGCTTCCATCACATCCTTACATAAACATACTTATATACATTTATTTTATCTACATATTTATCACAATCACCTATGCATTCACCAACACATAATTGTTAGCCACCTGGTTATGATCATTTACATACCTTGAGGCACAACACTTCTATCTTGTCCCCTTTCTTTTAAATAATTAAATTGTAAAGTTTGACCAACTAACCTTTTCCGTCTTCTTAGATTGAGTTATGAACTAGAATTTAAACACATCTAATTATATCCATTTCATAACCATTAACTATCAAGCACTGCCTCTCATCCTAGAGAGTAGAATGAAGCACTTTTTTTCCTTACAAATATATTTTATTTAAATAATCATAGAAAAATTAAAACGGTATTTAAAAATAATAATACATATCAAATTGATTTCATGTCCTACTACATCAAAAAATATTTATTTTTGAAATATTATCATAAACTAAATTTATATTTCATTAATTTACATCTCAAAAGTTAAAACATGTATCTCGCTTTCATGTTAAAGAAGTTAGATCAATGTTCGTCATTTAATTTTTTTTAAATTGCATCTAAACAATTTTTATTTTCTTTTTATATAATCATAAATTACACCTTCTATTAGTTAAATCAATGTCTATCATTTGTTCAATAACATAGTTTAAAGGTAGCTGAAACATGTATCATAAGTGATGGAATAGACCAAACCATTCAATTAGAGCCAAAAGAGTTAGGTACAACTATAGTCAAGCTGCCAATAACAACTACAAACAATGATAAAGTTAGGATCCACGGGCTACCACTTAGACAATACCATATCTTGTACAAATTGGCCTCTCGCCTAATACTCTAGCATTACTTAAGGATAAATGCTTAGGAAAACCCTTAGAAATTGGAACATTGAATTAATATAATAAATGATAATGAATAATTGGGGAAGGGAGATATAAAGCAATTAAATTATTATTTTATATTGATTTCCCTATTTGAAAGGGTTCGAACATTTGCACAATAACATAGTTTAAAGGTAGACGAAACATGTATCATGAGAAATGGAGTAGACCAAACTATTCAATTAGAGAAAAAAGAGTAAGGTACAACTAGAGTCAACCTGCCAATTACAACTACAAATAAATGATAAATTTGGGACCCTCGAGATCTTACTTAGACAATACTAGACCTTGCACAAATTGGCCTTTCACCCAACACACTAGCATGAGTTTGGGATGAGAATGTAGGAAGACCTTTCTTCCTCCTAGCAGTAATCGAAGAGATATTATCATCTAGGTACTTAGAGAAAGGGTCCAAACCGAGGAGGAATTCATCTTCAAAGAGGCCATGATCATGTGAAGGAGCGACAAAATGGCAAGGTGAAAGGTGCCCCTCCACATGAGTAATATAGAGCTCATTTGAAGCCAAAGGCAAAGCAAGCTATGAGATCGAGCGTGAAAGCTGAAAAATCATTCTCCTAAAAGGAATCGTCATCCTAAAAGGAGCCATCTGGTGGAAAATAAGGAACATGAGTAGTCAAAATGCATTAATAAGTCATATAAAAAAAAATTACTTACTAAGTAATACTTTTTTTCATAGATTATTGAAAATATTACTTGAATTATTTAATAAGTTAAAGTCTTGTTTTTGTGATTGTTATTCTTATTTAGCTCATCACATATGTAAGATTGTCATTCATATATATATAAATGAAGCAAGAATGAGATTAGAAATTTTTTTTTGTAAAATCAAATTTTTTATAATAGAAATTAAGATATTCAAATTACTTATGATTCATTCTCAAAAATAGTTGAGTTGTTTCTTAAAATACATTATTAAGTCAAAAAAAATCATGATACATAAGAAAATATAATATGACAAGAATTATATGACATGTGCATGATTTGGATTAAAGTTTGGTCTACTCCATTTCATTATATTATCCAAATCATGCACATGTCATATAATTCTTCAATAGATTAAAGTTTGTATTCTTGTGATTGAAATCTTTATTATCTTACATAAGAAAATATATCTAAGATCATCATCCATATGCATGAATGAAATAAGAATAAACTAGAAGTTATGTATAATATCATTTTTATAATAGAAATTATGATATTTAAATCAATTTTGATTCATTCAAAATCAATTTAGTGATGAAATTAGATTAATGTAGACAAGTTTTAAAAAAAAGTATTTATCTTCAACTTTGTTAGAATCATAAATTTGATAAATTTGTTCACCTTAAGTATTGTGGAATTATATCAAGGAATGATTTCACTTTATAGGTAGTGTGCAATATAATATTTATTTTACTGATATTTAAAAAAAATAAAAATTGTTGAATCATATTTTTCTTTAACTTCTCAATTATGTAAGATTTATTTTTTAATTAACTTTATTAGTTAAATTGTCACAATCTCTAAAAAAAAGCTTAAGTGTTACCAGTCCACCTTTTTTATAATAGTATGATTACTTCAATATTATTAAGACTTAAGTAAACTTATTGATAAAATTGGAAATGTGAAATTTGTATCCTAATGCTATTTTCTATTTAATTTTGTCCCAATTTTGAGAAAATGCCTTGATACATGTGCATAGCCACAAATGGAACAATCTTTTGCAAATTTAAGCTCATTCGCTAATCCTTTATTCATCTATATACATATATAGATCTCAATATGCATAGCTTCCATCACATCCTTACATAAACATACTTATATGATAGTTCTGATACTTAATGTAAGTACATATCCAATAGCCAACAAGATGAGAGGGAGGGGGGGGGGGTGAATCATACAAACTTAATCTTCCATAAAAACATCAGATTCAACCTCGGTAACATATACTTCACTAATATAACCAAAACTGCTAAACATACAAACTCAAAAGCATATAAACATCATATCACTCATAACACCAGATTTAACGTGGAAACCCAAATAGGGAAAAACCAGTGTGGGATTTCGGACCCACTAAGAAATATACTCTTCTAGAGTATGCTCGGTTAAAAGCAAATCCTGTTAAAGATTACAAACACATTACTAGATGTGACCCGGTTAAGGGATTTCCCTCAGATCTGTTAGGATCTTCACCTTGTTAGAAGTGACCTTGTTAAAGGATTTCAAACACTCAATCAGAATGTCACCTTGCTAGAGGGTTTTACAAATAAGACTGTTAAGTCCACTCGGTTAAGAGATTTTCTGTCACTTTCACAAAATAACAGTAATGAAAATCTATCTGCAACTTCACATCTAAAATGCTAAAGTAGATTCTTATTTACTTAATACAATCTAGACATAGAACTAATCTTGTCCATTTGTTGGGCTTCTATACTCTGTTATTCAAACAGGTCTTCAAGCTTCTGTGCTCCGTAATCACTATGTAGCATCCCTATGCATACATTTGCCCACATACATTGTTTATCAACAGCTCCCTATTTATAAACAATTAGCCAACTGCTTAAACTCCTTGATCACACTTCCCATGATCAATCATAGCCATCAGATATTCAAACTTGTCCAGGTTCAATGTATCCTTCAATCTGAAAAATGTTTTACCCTGCCTAGGAACTTGCATACATTTCTTGGAACTTGTGCTAGGGTAATGCGGTTCAATCTACACTGTAGATCTTCATGTCGATTTTCCTTTGCCATAGATTCATTAACAAACTTCATGCACGACATACCAATCATTTAATCAGTTCCAGCTCATCAGCTTCCTTCATTAAATAACACATGTAACCATTTAATGTATTCTATTACAGCTTGGTTACAACTCGGTAACAACTCGATAAATACTAAACTTCACTCGGTAGACATTTCGCCTTCATTAACCGATAGCGATAACCTTAGGGTTTACCGACTAGGTTCTTTGCTCGGTAACATAGTATAGTATTAACCTTACAATTTACAACATATGTATGATGTTAAAACAATCTAAACATCATGATCTCATCATTGTCTGACTCGGTAATAATTGCCCATTGAATACCTTATTCATCCCCTTATTAATCATATTCTTTCTGTGTCTTTTACTGACATCTTTATACTCATCAAATCATACTTCTCAAGATATGGCAACATCATACTAAATTAGAAAATCAATTTCTTGACATCAATGACAAAATAATAATATTAAGACAGTAAATCATCCTTAATCAGTTTTATCCATAATCATCAACAACCTTCTCAATATTCTTATTGAAATGCCAACAATCTCCCATTATCTGTTATAATGCCAAATGCCAACAATCTCCCCCTTCGGCATTGATGGCAAAACCAATTGATTTGACCTAATTGATTCAGATTGTTGTGAGTTGTTTGTGAGATTTTGAAATGCTCTCTTCCTGTCGTCAGAATTCTCCCCCATACATTAGACTTCTCCTCTTTTCTCGGTCTTTCTTTTCTGCTTTTTTTTCAGTCTTCTCAGTCTTCTCCCCCTTTGAGAACAATGCCAAAGTAAAGAACTAAAACATAATTTCTTCCTGTATGAAGTGATTTCCTACTGTTATGTGTCAACTTTAGTCTCGTTCAGAGCATTTTGTCTTCAATTCCTGTTTCCTATATTGTATCCTGCACTATTTCCTGCACACCTTTAGAAAACATCCTAAAGTGTGTAAATCAACATCAACTCTTAAAAGATATTTGATAGATTCATCGAATTGATGCTTTCACTGAACTCGGTCAGTGAGTAGAAGATAGGGGTAGGACCCCTAACTTACTTCTGAGATATTCAAAAGTGTCCCTTGGTAGTGGCTTGGTGAAGATATCTATTATTTGCTCCTTTGTGCTAACATATTCCAACACCACTTTCTTCTCTTGAGCTTCTTCTCTAAGATAATGATATTTGATAGAGATGTGCTTTGTCTTAGAGTGCATAACAGGATTCTTCGAAATGTTAATGGCACTAGTATTGTCACAGAATATAGTTACTAGCTCGGTAACTTTCTCATTTATACCTTCCAACGGTTGTTTGATCCATGCTATGTTGGTACAATTCAATGTTGCAGCAACGTATTCAACTTCTACTATTGACTGTGAAACACATCCTTGTTTCTTGCTAAGCCAACTCACTAGTCTTTCTCCTAAAAAGAAAGCTCCTCCACTTGTGCTTTTCCTATCATCAATGTTGCCTACCCAATCAGCATCAGTATACACTTTTAAATCAAAATCATTTCCTTTCTGATATACTAAGCCATAATCCTCAGTGCCTTTCAAGTATCTAAAAATTCTTTTGATTCTTGTTATGTGTGTTTCCTTAGGATCTGCAGAGAATCTTGCAACTATACCTACTGCATGTGCTATGTCTGGTCTACTGTGAACAACATATTGTAGCTTTCCAATCATGGATCGGTAAAGTGTCTCATCAACAGATGCAAATTCATCATTCTTTGATAGTTTACAGTTGGTCGTCATAGGAGTACTTACTGGTTTTGAATCCTCCATTCCAAATTTCTTCAAGATTTCCTTTATGTACTTGGATTGAGTAATGAAAATCTCATTTTTCATTTGCAGTATATGTAAACCTATAAAATACTTTATCTCACCAATTAATGACATCTCAAATTCTTTTCTCAATTCATTTCCAAAGTTCTTGCATAAAGAGTCATTTCCACAAAATATAATATCATCAACAAATATGGTTGAGATCAGTATTCCATTTTCATCATTCTTCATGTACATATTGTTGTTCTCACTTGTCCTTATAAAACCAATCTTAATCAAATAAGAGTGCAATCTTTCATACCATGCTCTAGGTGCTTGTTTCAGACCATTTAATGGTTTGTTCAATTTACATACATGATCTTTACTCTTGTCTTCAACAAATCCTTCAGGTTGTTCAATAAAAACTTCTTCTTCTAATATTCCATTCAGAAATGCAGATTTGACATCCATTTGATATACCTTGAAGTTTTTGAAAGCAGCATATGCCAACAATGTTCTTACTCCTTCAAGTCTAGCCACAGGTGCAAAAGTTTCACCATAATCAATTCCTTCTTCTTGAGCATAACCTTTGCATACTAGTCTTGCTTTATTTCGAATGACCTCACCTTTTTCATTTAGCTTGTTTCTGAAAATCCACTTTGTACCAATTACATTTTTGTCCTTCAGTCTTGGGATTAGTGTCCATGTGTCATTCTTCATGATTTGATCAATCTCTTATGTCATAGCATTTATCCAATCTTCACTGTTAAATGCCTCTTTCACTATTCTTGGTTCAAATTCAAATATCAGACATGTGTTCTGTCTCAGTTTGTTCATTGTCATCACTGGATCATCCTTATCTCCTATAATCTGACTTGGTGCATGATGTCTTCTGACATACTTAGCTAATACAGGCTCAGTAGGCTCTGTATGATCTTCTTCATCACTCGGTAACTGGATATTCTCTTTATTTCCTTCTGCAGTTTTCTTAGTAGGACTTGTCAGTTGAACATAGACAAATTCATCATAATCTTCTGGTTCTTTGGAATTTCCTTCATCATTTCTTTCTGCAAATTCATCAATTTTCACATTTGCACATTCTACTATTTTGTTAGATGATTTGATCAGACATTTAAATGCTTTTCTTCTAGAAGAATAACCTAGAAATGTTCCTTCTTCACTTTTCTGATCAAACTTGCCATTTCTATCATCTTTGTGTACATAGCATCTACTTCCAAAGATTTTAAAATAACTTACATTAGGTTTCTTGTCATACCAGATTTCATATGGTGTCTTCAAAATACCTTTCTTCAGTTGAACTCGGTTCAGGGTGTAAACTGTTGTGCTTATTGCTTCTCTCCAAAATATTTGTGGCACTTTCTTTTCAATCATTAGTGTTCTAGCACAATCCACAATAGATCTGTTTCTTCTCTCAGCTATTCCATATTGTTGTGGAGTTCTCGGCGCAGAGACTTGTCTTTTAATACCATGATCATTGCATAATAAGTTGAACTCATCATATGTGAACTCTCCTCCTCTATCTAATCTAAGACATTTCAGTTGTCTTCTTGTTTCATTTTCAACTCTTGCCTTGTACCATTTAAACATTTGAAAAGCTTCTGATTTTTCTTTTAAAAACATTACTAACATCATCCTTGAATAGTCATCCTCAAATAATATGAAATATTTATCACCATAATAACTTTGAACTTTCATAGGACCACAAAGATCAATGTGCACGAGATCTAAAATTCCCTTAGAAGAGTAAGACTTACTTGTAAAGCTTGATCTTGTCATCTTACCCATCTGGCATCCTCGACACATAGCATTCTCAGGTTTTTCAAGACTTGGTAGACCTCTTACTCAGTGTTTCTTGTTTATTTTGATCAGATTATCAAAATTTAAATGACAAAACCTTTTATGCCATAACCAAGTATCATCTATCTTTGCATACAGACACTTGTTCCGAGTTGAGTCAAGGTGAAATGTATTACCTTTTGTTTGTGTCCCGGTAGCAGCTAACTTTCCATGCTTGTCATGAACTTTGACAATTCCTTTCTAAAATTCTATTCAGTAACCTGTACTGTTTAGCTTTGCTACACTCAACAAATTGTATTTCAAACCTTCAACCCAATAAACATCATTGCATCTTGCATTTTCAAGAAGTGTTATAGATCCTTTACCTCTTACTGGACATGGTGCATCATTACCAAATCTTACATAGCCTCCATCATAATCTTCTAACATAACAAACTTGTGTTTATCACCTGTCATATGATGTGAGTATCCACTATCTATGATCCAAGAATCATTAGTATTTATGTGATATATTAGGGATTTTTCTTCATACCTTTCTTCATCTGATCCATCTTTGATAGCCACGTAAACTACTTCCTCTATATCAGTTTCATCTGATTTATCATCATTGGATTCCTCATTGGCTATTAAGCATGTCTTTCTATCTCTTCTTTTGAAGTCTCGATGTCCTCTGTAATGATTATCTTTCTGTCTGTCATCTCGGTAATCTCTCTTTTCAGTAGAATCTTTGTTAGGACAATTAGAAGTCATATGTCCTATTTTATCACAATTGAAACATTTCGAAGGTAGTTTTCCTTTATACTTACCTTTGCCTCTCGGTAACCTTCTAGTTAATAGTGCTTCAAACTCTTCCTGCTTTCTGATTTCCTCATACAGTTTGTGTACTTCTTCCATGTTCTTACGAAATCTTTCACTTGCTCCACTATGATCTCCTTCAGAGTACTTGTACTTTCTTTCATTTTAATCATTAGATTCATCAAGATGAAAAGAACTAAATGCAGATTCAACTTTACTTACTGAAGATCCACTGTTATCAAAGTTACTTAACTCAAATGCATGTAGCTTACCAATAGTAGCATCTAAAGAAACTGGCATATTAGGTACAGACCTCAATTCATTGATTGCAGAGACTCGGATTGCATAAGTCGGTAGAAGGGTTCTTAACAACTTACTTGTTATATCCTTTTCTTCAATAGTTCCACCTGCTTTGATTTGATTGACAATCTCCTTTAGTCTTGTACTGTACTGGGTTATGTTCTCACCTTCATTCATCCTCGTAGATTCAATTTGTCCTCTTAGACTATCTACTTTTGCTCTTTGAACATGTTCATCACCGCCATATACAGATATGAGCTTGTCCCACATTACCTTTGCATCATTGTAGCCTTCTAGATCATTAAACTCTGAGTCGGTCAATGCAGATGTTATTTCAATCATTGCTTGGATATGTTCTTGCTTTGCCTTTATTTCTTCTGTAGTCAATGGATAGGTGCTCGGTCTGATGAAATCATTCTCCAGATAATATACACCATATTCTCCTATTCCTGATAGGTGCAGCTTCATCCTTTTCTGCCATGTAGAGAAACTTGACTTGTTCAGCTTCGATGCATCCCTCTTATACATCTTTGGATCTTTGCCTCAAGTACCTTTAAAATTTTTCTTCCGAAGTCCAAATCTCTGATACCAATTGATAGTTCTGATACTTAATGTAAGTACAGATCCAATAGCCAACAAGATGAGAGGGGGGGGGGTGAATCATACAAACTTAATCTTCCATAAAAACATCAAATTCAACCTCGGTAACATATACTTCAGTAATATAACCAAAACTGCTAAACATGCAAACTCAAAAGCATATAAACATCATATCACTCATAACACCAGATTTAACATGGAAACCCAAATAGGGAAAAACCACTGTGGGATTTCGGACCCACTAAGAAATATACTCTTCTAGAGTATGCTTAATTAAAAGCAAATCCTGTTAAAGATTACAAACACATTGCTAGATGTGACCCGGTTAAGGGATTTCCCTCAGATCTATTAGGATCTTCACCTTGTTAGAAGTGACCTTGTTAAAGGATTTCAAACACTCAATCAAAATGTCACCTTGCTAGAGGGTTTTACAAATAAGACTATTAAGTCCACTCGGTTAAGAGATTTTCTGTCACTTTCACAAAATAACAGTAATGAAAATCTATCTGCAACTTCACATCTAAAATGCTAAAGTAGATTCTTATTTACTTAATACAATCTAGACATAGAACTAATCTTGTCCATTTGTTGGGCTTCTATACTCTGTTATTCAAATAGGTCTTCAAGCTTCTGTGCTCCGTAATCACTATGTAGCATCCTTGTGCATACATTTGCCCACATACATTGTTTATCAACAGCTCCCTATTTATAAACAATTAGCCAACCGCTTAAACTCCTTGATCACACTTCCCATGATCAATCATAGCCATCAGATCTTCAAACTTGTCCAGGTTCAATGTATCCTTCGATATGAAAAATGTTTTACCCCGCCTAGGAACTTGCATACATTTCTTGGAACTTGTGCTAGGTTAATGCGGTTCAATCTGCATTGTAGATCTTCATGCCTATTTTCCTTTGCCATAGATTGATTAACAAACTTCATGCACGGCATACCAATCATTTAATCAGTTCTAGCTCATCAGCTTCCTTCATTAAATAACGCATGTAACCATTTAATGTATTCTGTTACAACTCGGTAACAACTTGATAAATACTAAACTTCACTCGGTAGACATTCCACCTTCATTAACGGATAGCGATAATCTTAGGGTTTACCAACTAGGTTCCTTAGGGTTTACCAACTAGGTTCCTTAGGGTTTACCGACTAGGTTCTTTGCTCGGTAACATAGTATAGTATTAACCTTACAATTTACAACATATGTATGATGTTAAAACAATCTAAACATCATGATCTCATCATTGTCTGACTCAGTAATAGTTGCCCATTGAATACCTTATTCATCCCCTTATTCATCATATTATTTCTATGTCTTTTACCGACATCTTTATACTCATCAAATCATACTTCTCAAGATATGGCAACATCATACTGAATTAGAAAATCAATTTCTTGACATCAATGACAAAATAATAATATTAAGACAGTAAATCATCCTTAATCAGTTATATCCATAATCATCAACAACCTTCTCAATATTCTTATTGAAATGCCAACAATATCCCATTGTCTGTTATAATGCCAAATGCCAACATTATATACATTTATTTTATCTACATATTTATCACAATCACCTATACATCCACCAGCAAATAATTGTTAGCCACCTAATTATGATCATTTACACACCTTGATGCACTTCTATAAGTGGGCCCCCTTTCATTTAAATAATAAAATTGTAAATTTTGACCAGCTAGCCTCATCCATGTTCTTACATTGAGATGTGAACTAGTATATAAACACATCTAATTATATCCATTTCATAACCATTAACTCTCAAGCATTACCTCTTATCCTAGAGAATAGAATTCTTTTTCTTTGGAAATATATTCTATTTGAATGGTAATATAAAAATTAAATGGTATTTTAGAAAATAATACATATCAAATTGATTTCATGTCATATTACATCCAAATATATATAGTTTTTGAAATATGATCATAAATTTACATCTCAAAATTTAAAACCTATCCACTTTCAAGTTAAAGAAGTTAGATCAATGTTTGCATCTAAATAAATAAAAAAATTAATATATAATCATAAATTTAGCTTTTTATTAATTTTGATTGTCTCAAAATTCAAAACATTTATATCTTTTTCAAGGTAATTAATGTAAAAAAGTTAAATCAATATTAGGCATTTCCCATATCATTTTAACTCACTATTCAAAACATATACATCACTTAATTCCAAATAGTCAATTCCTATATAAAAAAGCAATCTTTTGACTAAGTATCGTAATTATTTTAGGTGATCATATATATTATAAAGTAAATTGTATTACTTTAATAAGAAATTATAAATCTACAATGGTGAATTTTATATTTTAGTGTTATTTTCTATTTAATTTAATGTTTTTGAAGAGAGCAATTGTGTAATTCCCGACATAATAGCATAGAGAAACTAACAAACTTATATGCAAATAGAGATTAAAAAATTTTTTAAACATCTTCTAGCACAACACATATAACTAACTACTCATATGCATAATACAACCATTAACAAGATAACATTTAATCTCCATGATCATAATCACAGGAGCATATATCGCAAGTGGAAATAAACACAAACATCAATATCATTCCCTAGGGTATCTCAACATCATTACCTAATCCTATCCATAAGCAAAAATATAACATCATAAGCATGACAACACAATTACCACAATGATCTAATGCATACTAAATTCTAACATTATTTATCCTTTCCATGCATATATGATCATTTGCTACCCTTAATATGAATACATCCATCTACTATGCATACATTAACCATCTCATTAGGTTCATTTTAAAACACCAATACTAAATGTTCCTAATCCCATACATGAAACCAAATGCATAACAATATATCCAAAACCATTATTTTCATTAATGAATCAATATCCAAAGTACATATGATACATCAATATTTCCACTAATATACCATCTACTACACAATATCTGATTACATCAAGGAGCATAGCTCTCAATTACAAATACAATTACATCATGAGTCTGATACATGCATATGCCATGTACATCATATACATCAATCTGCTACTAGTATCCATCCATAGCTGAGAACACAAGAGATCCACAACCACGCATAAGCATCCAACAAATAACATCCCAATGGAAGAAGGCATCAAACCACCCGACCATGTGGAACCATAAGGAACCACCCCCCATGCTAGGAGATGACACAAGATCCCACTCACACTCTAGATCTAGGCTAACACCTAACAACCAAAGGATAACACAATACTAACACAAGGATGCAAAACATAAAATATCCAATAAAATATCCTCTAGAGGGAACACATCAAAACATGACTCGAGGAAATAGGACCTACTTGTAGGGAAAAGAGTGTCATCACATGCGATAAATGGGAACTCAAGCACCTGTCGTGCCATCCTAGATGCACATGTGGAGACATCTCAACCTTAATGGGGTAAGGGAGATTAGCTTACCTGGGTTACCAAGGCCTTCCCAATCCTATCCCAGATAGCCAACACTAGGCAAGGAAGAGGGGCCACCAACCATTTCTTATCTTATTAATATGAACTATGCTAAGCAAACCCAAGAATTATTATCTTAAGTTATCACTTGATTACAAAGTCAAACTCCCAACGAGATATCCAGCGATCTAGACCTTGGGTAACCTAGTTGTCTACCCCCTTGCAATCCCATTGAATCACTTGGAAGTCGACTCCCCCTAACATGCACCTAGACCTTAGGGTTACAACAAAGAGATCCTTAACATAAAATATCTCAACATGACCATGGGCTCATAATAATACAAGACCTAGTAGTCCAAGGTGTCAAATCAATCCAACAACATCATATGCAACATGGTAACCTCTTAGGGAAAGCAAGAAATCCAACATATAGGAATATAACCATGGAACCTAGCTACAGATAATCACATATAACCAAATATAGCCAAATCGTTCAATAATCAATCAATGAAACAGTCCTGGAACATATAGCCAAATCGTTCAATAATCAATCAATGAAATAGTCCTGGAACATCTCAGGAATTAGAAATAGCCTCTGGGTATTCAAAAACCAATACAGAAATCTCAGCAATCCACAAAATTGACAAAAATGAGTCAAAAAAACATAACATCACATATACTCAGCAGAGTAGTGCATTCACAAAATATTAAAACACCTTTGTTTATCATTTCAGTGCTTTTGTCAAACAGATTAGCACATTTACCAAATCTTTTAGCGCATATGCAGAAATACCACACTTACTCAAAGATGGCAAACAAAAACTTGCGATCAACACAAAAAATCACAAGGGCAATGATAAATTCTGAAAATACCATCAAAAGAGATGCAAATGAATATTCAATCGAAGGAGCCAGATAAACAACTCAAGGGGAACCAAAAACAAGACTCGATCGAGAAAATTATGCACGACAATCATACAGGAAAGACATTGTAATAGCTACAGAAAACAATACATGGCAAACCAGTATATGTATATGAGTGTGTGTGTGTGTGTGTGTGTGTGTGTGTGTGTGTGTGTGTGTGTTGTGTGTGTGTGTGTGTGTGTGTGTGTGTGTGTGTGTGTGTGTGTGTGTGTGTGTGTGTGTGTGTGTGTGTGTGTGTGTGTGTGTGTGTGTGTGTGTGAATCAAAGCCCCTTATTAAAAAAATTTAAAAGTATGATATGAATATCCAATTGAATTTTTGTTTATCCCGACCCAAGCAAACATCACAGATACTGAGCAAACAATATTTTGAAACCAAATGCGAAGCACATAGGCTAGAATCTCGAACCTAAAAAAATAGAAGTTATAGTCAAAAGAAGATTCGATGAAGAGAAATCCAATACTCCAGTCAAGCCAAACAAGCTCCAAGCAAACAAATCTAAATCCAAGCCACTTGCCACAGCCAAATATGCAAAATCCTTCCTGGAGGCCAACCCAGGTGAATGCACAGAAAATCAATTAAATAGAAAATCAAACCCAAAATCATTGCAAATGTCGACCAATAGGAATGATGCAAAATAATATATTTCTAACTTACCATACCATAAATCAATGCACAAATAATATGAAATAATATGTATCTGACTTACCCAGTTCCCAACCAATAGTAAAATAGGGTAGGTAGAATAAGCAATTAATTAAATAACCAAGAGGGTAAAAAGGAAATAAAATAATATAATCAACCAATATAAATAAAACCATGGGAACAATTAAATATAAAGCCCAATAATCAAATAATCAAAAGATATAAACAAATCCCTGCATTAATATAAAAACCACAAATAATTAAATCCTTAATAAATAATCCTTGGTATTAAATCAGTAAACTATATATAAAACCAAAGGATAAAATATTAATAATAATAATTCCCAATTAATAATCATACATTATTATTAGATATTTATACAAACTATTTATTTAATTTATTATTATAAACTATGTAAACCATTAATTTAATTTAACATTATTACACTATATAAATCAATTGATTAATAATTAAACCAATCAATAATCATAACACCCAAAACAATCCTACATAGGACAACTTAAGAGACCACTTGATGCTAAACAACATCTCACACCGACACTAAACCGACAAGGGTGATCAACTTAAACCTAGAGTATAGAATGGGTTTTCATGTCATCTCCAATCAACTTGCCATTGGGATGAAGACACGCTCAAACCTGTGAAGCCACGTGGAGTCAATGTCTAGTACCTGCAAACTTGTCATCACCAACACATATACAACAACATATATAATAAGATATATCATGAAATAGGAAGACAAGTGAAGGGGAATCACAACATCATATTGTGCTCACGAATGAGTGGTATGAAATCGTCCTTTTCACAATGCAGTAGAAGACACTCACAATCAACAATAACTATCGCAGTCATCCTCGTCATAAGATATGGTTAATAAATAATATAATGTCATCAAATTGCCATAAAGCATCATGAAATGCACAAAGAAATGAGCTCATATAAGTCATCAAAGAGTAATCCATCATCACAACAATCTAGGAATGTCATCATCCACAAGTAATCATGATGTCAAGCACAATATAATATGTCTAATATCCATAAAGAAGCATCTAGATCATAGATAAATCCATAAATATCTAATCAAAGCATCACAAAATAGTCTAATCTATGCCAATATAATCTATTGATGCACAAAAAGGAAAGGACACTATAAATTGATGCAATAACATATTGTGAAATGACATAATTTTGTGTAAAGTTGGATCTAATATCTTTCATGTTTCAAAACTAATTCTCAACTTCCTATATTCAAATATTTAATTCAGATTTAATCTAACAATCATTTATACTCTTCTCACCTAAAATCAACTAAACTTAAATTTGCCAAAAAAAAGTTTAATTAAATATTTACCTTACACTCATCTTTTTAACAATAGTCCAAGAGATATAATCCTAAAATTTCTTAGAATAAGGGGAAGTGAGGGGGGATTCCCTCTCTCAAATACATTCAATGTTGATGTAGGAGCATCTGGACTCACAAGTAATCCTACATCACTAAAAATATATTTGTCTTTTTCATGTACATATTTTTGCATTTTTGGTGTAGTTTGGAGCTTCAAGAGCATATTTTGGAGTTTTCAAGGATAAAATATTTTTTTATCAAGACTTGGCTTCCATTTCAAAAATCAGAGACAAACTGTGTAATTAATAAGGTTTTAAGAGTATTATATTATACAAATTCAAATTTTCAAGGGAAAAGGGATTAATTGGAATACTAGACAAGCTGAAAATAAATTAATACTCCCAATTTATATGCCCATGGAAGTTTTCATAAAGAAATTAACCTTTGGCATTTCAATCTTGTCTTAATCTTCTGATTTAGGTACCTAAATGGAGGGAAAAGGTAGTGAATTTTGAGAGAATAATTACACTCTTCAATTTTCCAAAGACCATGATTTGGTTCTTACTTTTATTATTTTTTCAAATGTATTTATAATAACATGTTGTTGGATATAGTTTAGCAATATTTTGGAATCATTTAATGAGGAATTTCAGGCAAATACAAAGGGATTTCAAAAGATAGTTGGAGGGAAGTGAAAGGCGGATTTTGGTTCCTCTTTGTGATTTATTACAATGGTTCTAATATCTATAAAATCCAGCCTTCAATTCAGAAGCAACAATTAAGAGCAACAAGGATGGAGAAATAACTTACAAGTTGCTCAAAATAATTGGACAGGGAAGAGTGTAGGTAATTATCTTACCAAGAGGAGAATGGTAGAAGAAGAAAAAGAATTTTGCAAGTGTCATGGAGGTGTTCAAGGAAGAAATGAGAGTTGTAGGATGAAGGAAAATATCAAACTTCAAATGAGGAATGAAGCCAATAAGGTGTGAAAGATTGAAGCTTTGAAGACTTGTAGGAATGAAGTGCCTAGAATCATTGTAGAATTTTTGAATTTTTATTCTTGTTAAATGAATGGATATATGAAGGTTGAAAAAAAGATAGTTTCATATTTTGTTTCCATATAATGTTTTGGATGAGATATTAAGGCTACAAGATTGGGCAATTTGATAAGACCCCCTAATCTTGACTACATCAAATGACATCAGAGCTAGTGTTCTTGAGTATGTAGATAGATAGTCAAATATGAGGCAATATACACTAGGACCTTGGGTTGGATGAAATATGTATGAGATCATGTTGGGTTTCTTCCAATAGGGATTGAAGTTGGGTAGAAGGTGTGCATAGTTTGTTCACTAGGAGAGAGTGGATAGAGGAAGAGAGGTGTGCCTTCCAAAAATCTTTCTTAGGTAGAGGATATAATGTGATTTTTGTTGTGGGTTGGAAATTATATATGAAGAATAAAAAGAGGAAGAGTTTGGGGTTAGTTGTGGGCAATCCCTTAAGAATTTAAGTCCTTTTCAAGAGAGAAATAATGTACATGGGTAGAATGAGTGAAATGAGGGACTTGAGGAAAACCAGAGCAAAAATGGAAAAGAGAAAAGAAGAGGAAAATATGGGTATGAAGGAGTCCCATTATTTTTCTAACAAATAGAATTTGTAAATGATTTTGTGTATGCAAGTGGAGAGAAAAAATAAATGTTGCAGTAGTATTCCTTAATGATGGCATGAAGGAAGAGTGGAAAAGTGAAGTTGTAGAGGTTGAGGATGATAAAGAAGAGAGTTTAGCAATGGATGAGAGTCCTTTGAATAACATAAGGGTATTTTAAAGTGTAGTTGACATTAAAGAAGATGTTGTAGTAATGATAGAAAAATAAGTAATGCACAACGTTTTTAATTTTTATACTAACGAAAAGAATGGATTGTATAAAGATGAAAACATTTAAAAAATCATCCAAATATATATGTCCCAGATCAGTGTTTATGATCTTCCTGTCCACAAATTCCAATTTGGCAGGAGGAAGGTAGCCAAGGAATTTGTACTTCATTGGTATGACTCTCTCTTGAGACATCACACTCTCTCATGAAATTAAATTGATTCAATAACTCATCAAGCTAACAAAACATCAATTTATTCATTCATTACCATATTTCATCACTTCTTGAAATCACATCCTTCTAAAACTACAAACTACAAAAAGTACTATGACTAACTCTACCCTTATCAAACATCCTTCAAGGATTGGGTATGAGACATCCTTGAATCCCCTTTGGATATGAAATTGAGGTAATACTTTAGAGGTCAAGGATGAGACATACCCAACACATGCTTGGATAAGGGGAACAAGAATCCCCAACACCCAACATATGAGAGCTTGATTGTGGGGATTGGGTCATCAAGGATGGGAGATGAGACATACCCAACCCTCTTGGTGCACCTTATACCCCCGATTCATGATGCCTTGTAAGCTACAGTTTGTTGGGGGTTTGTGGTGAAGGTTGTCAGATGACCATTTTCAACATTTTCTAGATTGGTTCTTTCGAAGTATCTTATCACTTGTTATTCTTCACTTTTGTACAACCTTTGGTACATGAATTACATCAATTTATTACCTATCTTGAGTGCCTAAATACCAAATGTTATTGGTAACTTGATTAAGGTTTTGGGGACAATATTGGCAAGAGGAATTGATCCAAGGGTTTACTTTCTATTATTATGGTTGCATTGCTCTTGTGATGTGTATTCCTAAAGCTTGACTAAAGCAAAGTATCAATACCTTAAAACACTAACTTCTTCGTATCACTAAAAACCTACAACATGCACAGCAATCAAAAGGATGTTGGGCCAAGTAAAAGTGGCCTTAAAACACCACCCCTATTATATAGGATGATAGGGGATGAGTTCATGGGGCCACACCAAGAAACAAAAAGGAAGAAACACAAATAGATAAAGTAGAAACTTGGGTAATATGGTAGTTGTAATAATTCATTAAACATTAGGTTAATAAGTGGATTGTGAATTGCATCTTTGAATGATTGTCCATAGGCATGTATATGAGGTAAGTTTATATTTTTCCCCCATTCTTAAATTCTTAGGAGCTACACTTGGACCCCTTGGTCATAGGGTTCAAATTGATCAATCAATAGACACATTTTAATTTTGAAGGAGTTACCCTTGAATGTGGAGAAAATGGGTTCAACTTGGACCAACACCTTGAGTCTCTAGAAGCTTATAGATCATTCTGAGAAATTATTTGAGAATGTAACCCATATATTCTAGAAGCTTCTTATTCTAGAAAATCATTCTTGTTTTATTTCTCTCCTTGGCCTATATACAATTCTATGGATGGAGATATTATTTCATGTTTATATATGATTATTTTATCAAAACTCCTCCAAGTTTGGAGTTGTAATGTAGTGCAAATGGGGTTCACTAGTCTAAACATGAAAACTAGATTCAATTGACCCAATCCCATCAATTACATTGGAGAACAAACAATAGGCCCAACTACAAACCCTTAGGGGAGCTAGTCACAATGATTAGTTGTTCTTTTTGGATGCAAGAACTAGGCTAAATGATGCAATGTTGAAAATAAACAACATAAACAAACAAATATAGATCTGGAAATGAACTGACATGTACATAAGTCAAAAGGAAATACAGAGAGGAACGTTTTCCTAAATTTTGAGCTCAAAATTACTAGATACTATAGTTAAGTGTCCTACTCTAGATAGGCGTCCAGGTGTAAAACAAGGGGCATGTAATGCCTGCCAAGAATACCCTTGAGAACTAATCATCTAGCTAGAAACTTAGAGATAATTTTTTGTTTTAAGTTACAACAACACATAAAACTTGAATTAAATACATACATTAAATTATTATGATTACATAATCTTAAATGCACAAATAGAATTGACTTATAATATTAAAATTTTATTCCCTAGGGTAACTTAATGACGTTACTTAAATGCAACATAAGTAAACACATGTGCAACATTAATTAGCATTGAAGTATGATTTTCTCCTACTTGAATTAATATTCATTTCATTACATAATACATAGGAGAATAACCATTTAACCCATTGAATACTTAATCATAGATTGTAACATATCTAGCACCTTCAACACATTAAGTTCATTTTAATACCCCAATATCAAATGTTCCTAAATTAATAACCTTAAAATGCAAGATAAATCATGCATTCCTAAAATATAGCCGATACCATTTCTATATAGAATAAATAACATAAATCATCATTATATTTTTAAAGAGTCTCATACAAATTTACATTACAATTATAAATTATCCTTAACAAATAGAATATCATGATTTGAACCAATTTACATAAATAAATCCAAAATTACATATTACAATGATACTTCATGAAATTATAAGATAGATCACATCTACTCCAAAAATCCATAGCATGAGAACTGAGAAGATGAAGAAGCATCCTTCAAACACACAAACAACCAATGAGAAATACCAATTTGAAAGAAGTCATCAAACCACCCGACCATGTGGAACTAAAAAGGTCCACTCCCCATGCTCTGAAGAATGACATAAGGCATCACACACACTCTAAGCATAGACTAATGCCTATACAGCCATAGGAAACATAGATATACACATAGACAATAACATACTAAAAGACTTAACAACAAATACATAGGCTTAATCACAAAACATAAACTCAATAGAGGCCTTACAAAACACAAAGGTTAGGGTCCTAGGACACACATAGGGGGAAGTGTCATCACATGTCATCAACATGGGTTTCCCTAGTAGTATCTCTCTAGACCTCGACGCCCAAGTGGAAGCCATGTGAAACCAACTCAACCTTTCGTGAAGACAAGGGAGTACACTCATGCCAACAAGACCTTCCCAAACTCATCTTGATCCTGAAATAGCACTCCAGGCCATGAGCGGTACACACAATTATCTTGTTAATGTGAAAACTACCCAACCACTAGATTAATTAATTAGTATTATCACTTGTTTGTGGAAACTTCTAATGAGATTTCCTGGCAGCCACTTAAGGCCTCGACACCCAGTTAGAAGCCACTCCCCATAACATTCTCCTAAAACCTAGGGTTCCAACATAACAATATTCATAAAAAATATCATAAAACTATAGCATACTCATCACCATGGTTCCAAATCAAAATCTGAACCACAACAGTAAATCTGAGTCACAATTCAATTCCAATTGTAATTCCAATTTCTTCTCAACATAATCATAATTGAAAAACCATGAAGCCACAGTGAACAAACACTTATAAAAGATGGGAAATTACCTAAATATAACATAATTATACAATTAGTCACTAGAAAGAGACACAAAAAAAAGTCAAAGACCCTATACAAGCCTTTGGTTTCACCTAGTTCGACACAAACTCCAAAAACTAAGCCAAAAATGGAAAAGTTGAAGAGTAGCACATTTGCTAATTCTTTTAGCTCATATGCTACTTACTCTAGCGCTTTTACTGACTCTTTTAGTGATTTTACTAATTAATTTAGTGCATACACATATTCTTTAAGTGCAAACAAGACATAGATTAGCGCACTTAATACACAAGATTGGTGCATTCATTAAATACTACAACACATATACTATCCGTTTTAGGGCATACATGACAAAGACAAAATTACAAGTTAGACACAAATTAAAACTCACCAATGAACTTCAAAAAAAATTATGGACTTGAAAATTGACTCAAACTCATTAAGATAAGGGTATTTCTTACCCAGATACACAGTTCGACAATCATAAAACAAGAAATTCAACACTAGAGAACATGCAATGAACACAACCTCCAAAAGAAACGAACCCGATACAAAATTTCATTCAATAAACAAAAGAAATAAAATAAAGGCACAATAATATTCATACACATGTAATCAACGAAATACCAAGACAAAGACTCAGATTTATTCCATCATTCTAAAGACAACATACAAATGTTTAACAGACAATATTTCTTTTAAAAACAAAATACATAAAAGAAAAAAATATATCTATGACCAATTTGGAAGAAATATGTACACTAAAGATTCAAAAAGAAAGTTCATCTTGCATGAATGATCAATCCATAGCAATGAACAAAATTCCTTCAAGGCAAAGATAACATACGAGCAATCCCAAACAACTCCTCAATCCACCCTCAAACACACACAAGAAAACTTCTTAAATTTATGATTTAAAAAAATCTTTGAATCTAACATGCAGACCTTCAACACATCATTTCATAATTTCTTCTTTTTAAAAAAAAAACTAGATCTTCCAAAACTATTCCCATGAAAAACCCTCTGAAAACTTCATAAACTTCCCAAAAGACTAAAAATACATACAAGACTCAAAAATCCATCCTTTTTCTCTCATGCTAGAAAATCAAAATGGCAACTTTCATTCGATCAACCCAATCAATAATTAAAATAAAATATAATAATAACAATTTCTAATTACGATTCCCTAATAAATCATAAAATGCCAATAAATAATTAAATTTATAAATAAACATAAATACATCAATAATATAATTTCCATAAAATAATAATTAATACAATATAATTTTTTTTATTAACTACACAAAAAGGGCTATGCAATAAAATATTTATTTATTTATCTCTAGAACTTAATAAAATCAAACCAACTCGAAAGATTAACATAAAATGCAACATGCTTAAACCACATAACACCTAACAAGGTGACTTAAGCTAAATGTTATAACTAACAAGACACCGACTAGGTTAAGAATGTGATGGAACCTTATGTCACCTCCGATCAACTACCATCGTCACCTCTGATCAACTACCATTGGGATTAGAGGCACGATTAGACCTGTGAGACCAAGTGGATTCGATGCCTAGTACCTTCATCCTACATAACACCAAACATATTTGTGCAACATATTTATATATGACATAAAGTAAACAGACATGTGAAAGAGAATTGCAACATCACGCCCCGCTCATATATGAGTGATGTGACATCGTCCCTTTCATATCCAAAGACATAAGACAACATGGAAACCATATAACATCATTAATAACATCATCATATATAATGTAAACATAAAATATGGGTTAGCACATGGCAAAACATCATGATCAATAAATATAAACCACATCACGTGCTAATGAGTAACATAAATAACTCAAAAACAACCCTAAAATCATCACAATATTGAGTATATCATCATCCAACATAGAAACATAATGTATCAAAGTCAACACAAAATATTTCAATTCTAAAAGAGTCTAAACAAGTCCATAAATTGACCCATCAAATGCATCAAAAGAAAGTGTGTCATGGAAGGGCACTACATCCTCCCCCACTAGGTATAGGCTTACTCCTGGAAGACTAAGAACAAATAGGGAAAGAGATCTCTCATCCACAATGCATCCTCCCATATTGTCGAAGACTCATCAGTCAGGTTTTATTGGACCCTTACCTATTTTATGTTGCAACCCCTAAGGGTCAGCCCCCAATGCTGCAAAATGTGCATAGGCTCCAAAGAAAGTTGTTTGTCCTCTACCTACAAGGCATTCCAATTCAATACATGGGTCACATCAAGGAAAGAGGGCCTCAAAACTAAGACATGGAATACATCATGGATGCGTGACGGGCCAGGCGTCAAGGCAAGACAATAAGATACAAGACCAATCCTCTCCTAAATCTTGAATGGACCAACAAAGTGAGGTGCTATCTTAGAGCCTTTTCCATAATGGATAGGACTCTTTCATGAGAAAACTCTTAAAAGCACCTTATCTCCCATGGAGAACTGTCGATCCACATAGTGAGCATCAACATATTTCTTTCACCTATCCTATGTCGCCATCAAATGCTCCCGAATGCAATTCGCCTACTCCTCCATCTCTTGAAGCATCTCTAGCCCCAAAATAACTCAATCCTCTAATCAATCCCAACTCAGAGGTATACGACAAGGTCAACCATACAAATATTGAAAAAGATAAATACCAATAAAACTATGATAGCCATTATTATAGGCAAACTCCACCAAATACAGGTAATCCTCCCACTATGAGTGTTGGTTCATGACATACATCTGAAGCATATCCTCAAGAACCTAATTAACCCTCTTAGTCTTCCCATCTGTCTCTAGATGGTATGTTGAACTGAAGTTAAACTGAGCTTATAAGTCATGTTGAAAAGAAGTCCATAGTGCCAAAGTGAAAACAGGATCTTGGTTTGATATAATCCGGCAGGGAATCCCATGCAACCTCATGATGTCCTCCATGAAAACTCGAGCCACTATCAATGTTGTATAGGAAGATCAAATTGGTGAGAAATGTACCACCTTAATCAACCTATCAATGGTGACCATGATAGAATCACGTCTACTAGAAGAGACCCGCAAACCCACAATGAAGTCCATCAAAATGATGTCCCATTTCCACTCTGGAACCAGGTTTGACTGCAACAACCCAATGGGATGTTGATGTTCATCCTTAACCCTCTCATACTCCAAACACCGAGACACAAAATCTATCGGACCAATGGTACATTTTTGAAGGTCCATGTGCATCTTCTTAACACTTGGATATCCCAAGTAAGGTGCACAATGTGTCTCTGTCAAAATCAAAGTGTGAAGCCCCTCTAACGATGGAACATAGATACGGCCTAAATGGTGAAGAAGACGATCTGACTCCATGGAATACCATGCATATCTCCCCTTTAGACCTCTCCTAGAGTCAATCTCTACTCTCACCTCCTGGTACCAAGCATCTGAAGGAAGCTCTCTGAGCATTCGGCTCCTCAAATCCACACTAAGAGTCACTGCTAACAATGCATGTCTCCTATGACTCAACGCATCTTCCACAACATTCTCCTTCCCTTGAATGTACTTCACCTCAAATTCATACGTGCAAAGAAACTCCATCCATCATATTTGTTTGGCATTCAAGTTCGGTTGCATAAACATATACTAAGAGCTTTGATGATCACTATGCAACTCGAATTGATGCCCAAGAAGAAAATGTCTCCACCTCACCAGAGCATGAGAAAATACTACTAACTCCAAGTCCTAAGTGGGATAATTTAGCTCGTGATCCTTGAGTTTGCAAGACTCGTAGGCAATCTCGCATCCATCAAACTTCTCCCAAGCACTCCAAAGAAGCATCAGCACACACAACAAAATATCCTATTGGATTTGGCACTACTAAAATAGGTGCACTATTCAAACACTCCTTAAGATTTTGGAAAGTTTCCTCACACTCCTTTGTCCAAACAAAATTATTCTCTTTCCTCTGAAGAAAACTAATGGGATTAGCTATCCTTGAAAATCCCTAAAAAAGCTGACGATAATATCCTGCAAGGTCCATAAAACTGTGAACGCCAGCCACATTAGTAGGAGCTGGCCAATCCACAATCACCTGAGTATTAGATGAATCTACAATGATACCCTCTCCAAAGATAACATGACCAAGGTACTTCACCTCATTTAGGAAGAAATCGCACTTAGCCAGATTGGCATACAATTGATTATCTCGAGGACACTGCAACACTTGTCTCAAATGCTCCTCCATGGTCCTTGAATAAACCAATATGTCATCTAGGAACACGAGGACAAATTTGTCAAGGTAGGTCTTGAACACCCCATTCATTAGACTCGTGAAAATTGAGGTCACATTAGTAAGTCCAAATGGAACCATGGTAAACTCATAGTGCCCATAGCAAGTACAAAAAGTTGTCTGATGAATATTCGCCTCATGAATCTGAAGTTGATGGTACCCTAACATAAGGTCTACTTTAGAAAAGACTTTAGCACCCTTAATCTGATCAAAGAGATTGTTGATCATCGGCAACAGATAACGGTTCTTCACTATCACCTTATTCAGTTGTCAGTAGTCTATACACAAGCAAAGGGATCCATCCTTCTTGCAAAATAGGACCGGTGCTCCCCATGGGGTAAACACTAGGAAAAATAAACCCCTTTTCTAGAAAATCCTCCAACTGCAGTCTAAGCTCACCCAACTCTTGAGTGGTCATCTAATAAGGTGCTCTAGAGATCGTCTCTACTCTAGGAACTAGATCAATTAGGAAATCAATGTCATGTTTCGGTGGCATACTCATAATCTTACTTGGAAAGACATCTGAAAACTCCTAAACAATAGGATGATAAAAGGGGATCATCTTGACTCTCTCTCATCCAAGTCATTCACTGTCACTACAAAAACCTAACACCCTTTCCGCAAACACCACTCCAACTCCTTAACAAAAATCATACGAAGACAAATAGGTCATTACACACCTGATGCAGATGACACAAGGGATTGTGAAGAATAAAACCAAATACATTC
The DNA here is from genome assembly GCF_030272615.1 of Cryptomeria japonica. NCBI lineage: Eukaryota > Viridiplantae > Streptophyta > Pinopsida > Cupressales > Cupressaceae > Cryptomeria > Cryptomeria japonica. Next base: position 200,637,237 of record NC_081415.1, on the reverse strand, counting down.
CAATATGGACAAACAACTCATACCTGCAAGAGTCTCTCGTAACGAACTTCTCATACATCATGGAAACAGGACAACTATGCCACAAGGGCCAATATGAGGATCCATCAACAAACATAAGGAAATCACTTTCTTTGGGGTATTTTGAGCATCAAGGATACAAAACATCTATCTCAACACTTGAAATTGGTTGGAAAGCACCAACAAGGGTATTTCCTTCACACAAGAAGTCTAGGTCTACCAGGCTTCCCAAACAGGTTTTGGGCAATAAATTGAGGACCACTGATCACAAAACCAAAATTAAACTCTTCTTAGACACCTACTAAGATGTATGACAACATGTGTGAACCCCACCCTAGGTTCCTTCAAAACAAAATGGTCAAAATTGAGATTGTCATTGTTTTAGGGGCTCAATTAGCCCTATTTCCCAAAGCTTCCACCCTCCAAAGTTACTCAACTTCACAACCACTAGTTCAAACATGTGTGGTTAAATTTAAAGCCAAGTATTTAATAATTTAATATTTCCCAAACCCCTTAAAATTGACCTAGCACTCCAATTTGTACTTAAAATCACAATTTCTAGATTTGTCACATAGTGATGCCAGACCTAGGGCTTACCATATCTCACTCCAAACACAGGCCATTTTCCCTAAAACAACTTTTATCTTAAATATGACTACTAAAACTGACATTCCACCAGGAATTAGATTTTTCTAACGGTGGAATGTGAAGTTACATGTATTTTGGTGACCAAACCCTAGATGGTGAGAGTTTCTGACTATTTTTGGTAAAAATTCAATATCTCGCTCAAAACTTAATGTATTTACACCAAACCACTGCCAAATGAAATTAATTTAACCCATATTTCCAACCATGTTTTCCTTTAGACCATATAGTGTACTATCTGTACGCACCAAGCCCGAGAGTAGAAAATTAGCAGAAAATTAGAGGAAAATAGAGATAGTTTTTATTGAAACTTCTTCCAAACTTACAAATAAATCTTTCCTCAACTTTGGGGAGGATATTTAAACTTTTTTATACCTTTTCCAATGGTTCCCAACTTATTTTTTAATGGTAACCATTGGGACTTAATTTTGCATTAGAAAGTTGAAAAAGTTGACAAGCACTTCCACAACTTTTACATTTTTTTCTCTTCTATACAAACTAACTCAAAACTTAACACCTACCCCTAAGACATGTCAAAATAGGTCATATAACACCAATTACATAATTTCCACTCATTTTGGACACATTGGAGTGGTTTGACCAATGTTGACCCAATCAGAACCTTGTAGGACTATATGACTCAAATGGCATCAAAGGCCTTACAACTTGATTTGAAATGATTACAAATGGATTAGAATGACACAAAATGGTCCTTAGGACCTTATTACAACACCGAAAAAATAAATCATGAAAAAATCCTTCATAAGGCATCAATGTGACCCAGGTGCACCACCAACACCCACAATCTTCACTCTCTCTCTTTGTGGTCACCAAGACACTACATTATCTTTCAGCACAAATATATACTATCCTAGTGTGCCTATAGCCAATCAATGCCCAACACAACACCATAAAATCCCAAAAGAAGCACACAAAGATCAACAGTGGTGGTGAAGACTCCTAAGTCCAGCACATAACCATGAGCTAGAGAATCCATAGCTACCTTGGAACTAGTAGTTAACTTGACCTACCACTTATTAGCTTGTTTTGCCACTGAGAGCCTACATCGTTCCACTAAAGAAGGAGAAATAAAGGATTTTGAAGCTCTTGAATAAAAAATATAGAGAAAGATATACCACCTATCCCACCTGAGGTTGTCGTGCAACTATACCCTAATGCTCAGCCTGACGGTTGTCAACTACCACAAAAACTTGATGAGATCTCTCTAGATCACCCACAGTAGGCTCAAAAGTTGCCTATATCTGGCTAGACATCTACATTGATCTCTAAGGGAAATGTACTGTAATATGACCCTATTGTCCACAAGTGAAGCAACCTCCCCTACTATACTACTAGAAGTTGCCTTTGCTAGAGTTCTGTTGAGAACTTTGTGCTAGTTGAGTAGTATGAAATATCTTATGGCACTGTCAATTATGATCCTTCCCTGCTTGAGAACCTCCACCATGAGCAAAGTTGTGACCTTGAAAAATTATTTTTTGGGTGATGTTGCCCACCCTTGAACAATGGAGGGTGAGTCCTAATAGAATCTATTTCCTATGACTAAGTACCCCTCACACCAGAACCCAAAATTAGAGCAATACCAATGTACACACTCGATTCTCCACCAATAGCCATAGACAAGTTCTCCTCAACTAATTGTGAATTCTCCATGATTACCTCCATAGAATTATGTTTGAAAACTTGAACTGCTTTGTTGATATAGGCATTAAGGCCCCTAACAAAATATTGCACAAGCATGGCCTCATCATCCACTATCCCTGCATACTGCTTAAGTTCAAAGAACTTATGCTCATACTGTTCAACTGACATGGCCAGCTATTGCAAGTCACACAATTGGTCTTCCTTCCTCTATCTCCAATGATCTAACAGGAAACTAGCATGAAATCTCTCTAATAACATCTTCCATGAAACTAATTCAATATCTAGAAGAAGCTTCTACTCCTCCAACTGCCACCAAGTGAAAAAAACCCTCTCAAATGCATGATACCACACCTAGCCTTAGTGTTACTATTATATGAATGCATAGAAAAACACCGACCCAAATCAAGAAGCCACATCTCTTCCTACATTCCATTGCTAGATCCATCAAATGTAGGAGGTCAAGACCTGAGAAGGTCCCCTCATGTGTCCTATTAGTATCACATCTTGATCTGGAACTGCAATATCCCTCCTCCAAGGCGATCTCTCTCTCTGTCATTGTCCTAATACATAGCTCTATCCCAATGCTTAGAATGATGAGACTCTCCCCAGTGATTACCCTCCTACCTTGGTCCCAAACAAGCAAAAATTTCCTAAATAACATTAATCAAGGAACCTCATCATTACCCGGCTAGTTCTCACCCGAAGCTTCCTCCTTGGTGCAGGAGCACCTAGTGAAGCTAATGGAGCAATTCATCAAATTTTGGGTTTGAAATGGCCTATTTTGTTCACAATTGAATAATGGACTTTTTCTATGTCCAAAGGGTGTTTTTAGTGTGTTTATGTGTCCTTTTGTCTTAGTTTTGTTGTTTGTTGAGTTTTTGGTCTGTTTTTGACATTTTTATGCTTTGTAAGCCTAGAATGACCAAAATATGGAAATGTGGTCAAAACTCCTTATAAAGCCTTGTTAGGCATTGAAATATGTTTTCTTGGTTCTAGGAAACCATTTCACATGGTGGAGTTAAGTCTTTTTGGCTCACAAGTCAAAAATGCTCATTGTACCAAAAAGTGTCAATGTTGTCAAGCAACATTTTGACAATATTTCGACAAATTTGTAAAACAATACAAAAAGGTGGTTATTGGTCCATACCTAGGCATGATTTAGGTGGTGAGTGACTATTGAAATCCTCCCACAACATTTTATCTGGTTGGCATTTGAAGAAAAGAAAAACTCAATACAAAAACTTAGAATTTTTGTCCTTTTTCTTGCACTTTTTGCTCCATATGGTATAGCAGTTTATACTTCCTGTGCATTTGGTCATACTGTTTTCATTTGAGAATTTTTGCCATGTTGTATTTAATATCTTTCACTTGGGTTTGAGTGTTGGTGTGGATTTTTAGCACTGTAACAAAATTGTTTTGTTTTAACCCTATTCTCAGTTGAGTAAGGGTTTGGCTTCAATAATGGAAGCAACTTGATTTTCCTTGGCTTTTTCTCCATGGCCTCTAAAATTCAAGTTGTTGTATATAACATTCTTGTACATACAAGTTTTTTTTTGTTGGTAATGACAAAGAAAGTGGTCTTTGTTGCTAACTAGGCGAGCTCCTATAGCTTGGCTAGTGAACCTTCATGGTGAAAAAAAAACTTTCTCTACAAACCCTCATCAAGTGAACCTTACTTTGGTTTCCCAAGGTGGATTGAAGTTTGGAAAGAGATTTTAAACTAGATGGAGGGGTGTTTCAGTGAATAATTAGCTGGGAAATGTATTTGGAGCAGTCAAAGTATAGTAAGACAATGGTTTTTGAGCATTTTTCCTTTTGAAACTTGGCGGCACATCAAGTGATTGACTTTATGCTTGTAGGAAAAGAATTTGAAAAGCTTCATAATGATGTTACAGACCTTCTCAAGAGATATTATAGTTTGAAGAAGTGTTTGGAATGGTGTTAAGGTTTTAGAAGACTTAAAGCCTTTGAAAACCCTAGTTTTTAGGCACCTACATAGGACAGTGGTTGTACGGCCCTGTCAAACCTCCTCATAGAAAAAATATGAAAGATCTCCATAAAGGGTGTCTAGAAGTGCAAATTTTTTATGAGGGTTTTTTGTCAGTTTGTGGAGTTATAAGAAAATTTGCAGTTTCAGAGGGCTAATTGGGGCTCTCTTCTTATAGCCCTGTGTTGAGTTTTTCTTCAAATCGAGTTAGAAGACAACTGGACAGACCACCAAACCAAGTTAAAATAAGCCTAAGAGGATGTTAGTTAATGTCCTAGGCCTCCTGCAACTCTTGGTGAGTGATCTTGGTGGTTGGAACTAAAGTAGCAAAGTCTCACCTTTGTGAGACTTGAGAGCAAGTTTGAATAAGAACAAGAACTAACATGGTAGGAAGATATTAGGGTTGGTATGAAGAATAGAGAAAAAAAAAAACCAAAGAAATAGTACCTAAACAAGTGACAAAACCTTCAACAATTACCCTTGAAGGAACTTGCAAACTAAATTGATTACAAACCCACAATTTGAGCCAATTTTTTAGTATCTCCCTATCATAGTGGTAGCAGAGCAAGAAGTAAGTCTTGGGTAGAAGTGAGTAGTTTCAAGATGGTGACCAATGCTAAGTTAGCCAAGAAGGTAGAAGACCAAGAAGAGGAAAATAGAGCACTAAAGGAGAGATTGGAGCAGCTAGAGATAAAACTAGTTTCAGTAAAGGTCAGGACTGGAGAAGTGAGTGATAAGGTAGAAGATAAGGGGAAATTGGTAGCAATATAAGATGAGATCCCTATACCTGACCCTGTTCTAGAACAAGAACCTTTCTTGAAGGCCTTGAAGGCTTTGAGTGGCAAAACCTTAGAATTTGTAGCTCTTTTTAGTGGCAAGATGGATCCAGATTTAGTCATGGAGTGGATTGAAGGCCTGGAGAATCACTTTGAATGTGATGGGGTGACAAAGGCCCAAAAGGTGAAGGTAGCTAAGTCTAGGTTGAGAGGGGCTGCCTTAACATGGTGGTGTAGACACCTAAAATTAATATTTAATTAATTTGAGCCTATCAAGATAATTAATTAATTTAATTATGTTATCCTTATTCCTCTCAGAATCAATTAAATCTAATTTAATTAATCCTATCACTATTGTCCAATAATTAATTTATCAAATAAATTAAATATTCCCCTATTCTACTAAAGTCATCTCAATAATTATTTCCTCTAAACCCACTCAGTTAATTAATTCTAATTAATTAAGCTAGTCATGTGATTCCTACAAATCACTTTTCCTAATCCCACTTAGCCAAATAAATCCTTCTAGAATCTCTCATAATCATGATTATCATTATCCCTCAATTTTTAATTCCCACTCATGTCACATCAACATTGAGCCTCTCAAAGAAATTCAAATTTCTTTGAATCTCTCAATGAATCCTTATTTTGGAATTTTTAATTCCTCATATTTGAAATTCAAATTTCTCCCCCCTTTTTCCAAAGGAATTTTATATTCCTATTTATTTTCCCAAGGTACCCTTGACCCATGCCTTCTATCTAAAATAAATCTCAACCCTTCATAATCAAATCAATCTTGGCCCTCCATTGGCCTCTTCCAATCTTTAAATTGGATCCTATTCTCCTCACAAATGATCCATCTTCTCATGCATTGTCATGTTGCTTATTTCTTCTCTCATCCTCTTCTAATCCTCTCTCAAATCCATCAAATTCATAATCCATCACTCAAATCCAAATCCTTAAATCCACCTTGTTGAGCACAAAGGAGAGAATTCCACATCCAAAATCAAACAAGGAGCATATCAAGTGGAGCATCATCAAGAGGCGCCTTCACTTCATCAAGCTCAATTCGAAGGAGAAGGTAAAATAGCAAGGTAAAATGGTCTCTTGATGTTTTTGGCATTTTTATGTTTATTTCATTATGTTTTGATCATTTGACCTTCTAATCCATTTTCCCCTCTTCAGGTGGAAGTTCATTCAAACTGAGAGAGAAAAAGAAGGGAAACAACCCATAGCAACCTAGAAGGCAATGGTGTCTAAGGTCAAGGAAACCTACATACCAAATGATTATGAAATCCAACTACATAAGAAGAGGTAGAATTTGAGGCAAAGGGAGTTAGATGTGAGCAGCTATACAGAGGATTTTCAAAGACTATGTTTGAGGTCAAAGGTTTTGTAAGATGAGAGCATAAAAGTTGCAAGATATCTCAATGGCTTGAGATGGAATATACAAGAAGAGTTGAGTTTGTTGTGCCCCAATATAGTGCATCAGTGCTACCAATTGGCACTCAAGGTGGAAGAGAAAAGTAGGAAGAAGCGAGAACAAAGCAACAAAGGCAGAGGTAGGGGAAGAGATGGTAGAGGCCATAGAGGCAATTTTGGTGGAAGAGGAGAAAATCAAAGGTCCCAAGGAGAGTCCAAACTTATAGAGAAAAGTGGGGATTCTAATAGCAAGAGCAGCTATAGAGGGAGGGGATAGAGCAACCCAGGTAGAGGTAGATCTAGTGGACCAAGAAGAGGGTCCTACTTCTCCACCATGAAGTGTTACAATTGCCAAAAGTTGGGTCATCTTACCTATAGATGCCCTAAGAAATCTTCTTCATCTCAAGGAGGTGAAAGAAGAGTGATATATGTGCAAGAAGATGCAGCAAGTAGTAAGACAAAAGAAGCAAGCTTAGCTTCATAAGATGGGGAAATTTTAATGATGAGAAGAGTCTTGATTAAGGAGCCAAACAAAGAGGAACCAACTCAAAGAAGATCTTTATTTAGAATCAAGTGCAAGATCATGGGTAAGGTTTGCAGAGTGGTGATAGATTCAGGGTCTATAGACAATATGCGTCAAAGGAAGCAGAAAATAAACTTAAATTGGAGTGAATTCCACAAAGTAGTCCATATAAGGTCACTTGGCTCAACAAGGAGCAGCATGTGGTGGTGAATGAACAAGCTTGGGTTGAGTTCAAAATAGAGGGTTATAAGGATAAAATCTTGTGTGACATACTCCCAATGGATGCTTGCCACCTATTTCTGGGTAGGCTATGGCAATTTGATAGAAAAGACATTCATAATGGTGAGAAGAACTCTTATTCTTTTCAAAAAGATGGAGTTACATGCAAAATTCAGTCCTTAAATGATGGAGAGGGCAGCAAGTACAAAAACCCAAATTCCTTGTTGGTGAGTGAAAAAGAGTTCATAAACACTCTTGAAGAGGGTGAAGGAGTGGGGTTTGCTCTCATAGTGAAACCAAAGGAAGAAAAGAAGGAAAAGAAGGTTCAAATACCTCATGAAGTGCAGCAAATACTAGACAAATTTGAAGAAATCATAAGTGATGGAGCACCAACAACCCTACCACCTACTAGAGCCATAAGCCATCAAATGGACTTCACTCCTGGAGCCTCATTACCCAATAAAGCAGCCTACAAGATGACCCCAGAACAAATTAAATAAGTGGCTAGACAAGTACAAGAGTTGTTAGATAAAGGTTTGATAAAGAAGAGCATAAGTCCTTGTGTTGCACCTACAGTGTTAGCACCAAAGAAAGGAGGAACATGGAGGCTATGCACAGATTCAAGAGACATTAACATAATCACTATCAAATATAGATTTCCTATCCCAAGGATTGAAGATTTGATGGATTGCTTGGGAGGTGCAAAGTATTTCACAAAGATTGATCTCAAGAGAAATTACCACCAGATCAAGATAAAGGAAGGTGATGAGTGGAAAACAACCTTCAAAACTAATGAAGGACTTTATGAGTGGCTTGTTATGCCATTCAGTCTCACAAATGCTCCCAGTACATTCATGAGACTCATGAATGAAGTGCTTAAATATTTATTGGTAAATTTGTTGTTGTATACTTAGATGATATCTTGATTTTTCAGTAGAACTAAAGATGCACATCTAAAGCATCTTAAAATTGTATTGCAACAATTGTATGATGAGCAACTAACAATAAACTTGGAGAAGTGAGAGTTTATGAAGCAGGAACTAGTCTATCTTGGTTTTGTAGTTTCAGGTGGAGACTTGAAAATGGACACATCAAAGGTGGAAGCCATCACCAATTGGCCAACACCAAAAAAAGAAAGTGAAGTGTGAAGCTTTCATGGTTTGGCACAGTTCTACTGGAAGTTTATAAGGGGATTCAGTGAGATTTGTGCACCCATGCTAGATACTATTAAAGAAGGAGTCAAGACAAAGTTTCAGTGGACCAAAGAAGCTAATAAGGGGTTTGAACTCTTGAAACAAAAGGTAGCTACACAACCAGTACTCATTCTTCCTACTTTTGATTAGTGGTTCACTATTGAATGTGATGCAAGTAACACAGCAGCTGGTGTTGTTTTGAGTCAAGATAATAGACCAGTAGCTTTCTTTAGTGAAAATCTCAATGATGCAAAAAAGAAGTATTCATCCTATGATCTTGAATTGTACGCTCTTGTCCAAGCTCTTCGAAAATAGAGGCACTATTTTCTGCCCAAAGAGTTTGTTGTTTACATAGATAATCAAGCTCTTAGTTTTTGAATTCATGGGATAAGTTGAGTCATAGACATGTTAAATGGGTTGAGCACTCGCAATCGTATACATTTTCCATTAAGCATAAAAAGGGACAATGTAATAAAGTAGAAGATGCTTTGAGTAGAAGGCTACTAACAGTGCAAGAAGTGCATATTCAAAGTATTGGAGTTGATTGCTTCAAGGATTTGTATCTGAATGATGAAGATTTTGAAGCCATTTACAAGGTTTGTCAAGAATTTCAAAACCATTTTCATAGTGAATATGTTGACTTTACCTTGCAAAATGGGTTGTTGTTTAGAGGCAGACAGTTGTGTGTTCCCAAAGGCTCTATGAGGGAAAATCTGATCCAAGAGAAGCACAATGGGTGTTTGAGTGGTCATTTTGGTCTAAATAAGATATTGGAGCTTGTGCAACATTTCTACTATTGGCCAAGAATGCAAAGGGATATCAGGAGATATGTTGAGGAGCAGTGTATGGTTTGTCAAAAGGCAAAATGTGAATCTACTAATGTTGGTATTTATCAGCCATTACCCATTCCTACAAGGCCATGGGAATGTGTGAGTATGGATTTTGTGGGTGGTTTTTACCCAAAACAAAGCTTGGTTTTGATAGAATTTTTGTTGTTGTTGATAGATTCAGTAAAATGGCACATTTTGTTCCTTGTAAAACTACTCATGATGCTAGTCACATTGCACACTTTTTTTTCAAAGAGGTTATTCAAATCCATGGTTTACCTATTAGTATTGTTTCAGATAGAGATGTCAAATTCCTTGGACATTTTTGGAAAACTCTTTGGAAAAGATTGGGTACTAACTTGTCTTTTGGTTCAGCCTATCATCCCCAAACCGATGGCCAAACAGAGATGGTCAATATGACACTTGGTAACCTCTTAAGGTGTTTGACAAAAGAATATGGATAGAGTTGGGATCAGATTCTTTGCCAAGTAGAGTTTGCCTACAATGACAGTGTCAACAGGTCTACTGGTAAGAGTCCTTTTGAGATAGTGTATGGTATGCACCCAAGGGGTGTTATGGAGTTGTGAAACCTTGGTAATGTGCAGCAAAGAAGTGGTCAAGCTGATGATGTAGCTCAATCTATGAAGGAGGTTCATGACCAAGTAAAGAAAGCTCTCCAAGATGCCTCACAGAAGGTCAAAGCTAGAGTTGATGCAACAAGGAAAGATGTGCAATTTTCAGTTGGTGACTTTGTGATGGTGCACTTGAATAAGTCCAGACATCACAAAGGAATTCTAAGCAAACTCCAAATGAGGAGGATAGTGATAACTCAATGATGAATGGATAGTACCAAACCGGTACTGAGAGGTGGGGTGAATCACTACAGACAAAAACACATTCCTAAAACTGGTTTGTCAGCAGACACTGCGCTTTGGCAGACAAACAGTAACACCGGTCTTAAACAGAGTACAACCAGCAAAACCCAGAATAACTGAGACAAGCATAAACTGGTTGACACTTATCTTATCATACAATCTAATACATCATTTCCATTTCACCCTAGTGCATGAACAGGTAATCTATCATCAAAAATATAAACAGCTAGATCAACATGATTTACCTTCAGACACACATCACTTAAACCATCACATGAATAACACCACACATGGCACACAAATTTTTCACGTGGAAACCCAACTGGGAAAAACCATGGTGGGGATGAATACCCACAAGCTATTTTTGAACTCTTTAGAAGTCCACTCTGTTAGGAGCCTTGTCCGGTTAAAGACTAATACAATAGGTTCTGTTAGGAACCGATCCTGTTAGGATCACCCAGTTAAGGGATGGCTAGAATACCCGGTTAAGGGTTAAACCCTATTAAAGGTTACCTTGTTAGAGGATTTCAAGAACTCAATGGTTTTGAGTCACCCAATTAAAGGATTTACAGTAAGCCGGTTAAAGCTACCCTGTTAAAGGATTTCCCAACTGTTGAAGTGGTTAGAGATCAACAGGTATTACAATGATCTGGTAACAGCACTCAATACCAATGCAGATCTGCTTTAGCTCCTCTTCACCTTCTGCACTTACACTCTGCAGGTATCACTTCTCTCCTCTGGTCTGGCAAGAATCACGTATCTCTTCACTTGGATACACACACACAAATTTTGCCAACAACTTCAGAAAGAAACACAACATTGACCTTATAGAAAATAGATAGGTCAGTAGCATAAACACTAAACCCTAAACCTGTTAGGTTAAGCAATTCAAACAGTTCAATTTTGACTGTTGAGCACATTGCATTAAATGCAACAGTCTTGAATTGATCTCAAGACATTCTCCATCGTTCATTTTCCACCGCTTTCATGGTGGTTGATAACCCATCACGTGTTTTCATCGTTTACAGACTTCACACATTCCCGAGGTAGATAGGAACAATCTCCTTCATGCAAGATCCTTCATGCACACAAGACTAACATGGCAACACGATCTGTTCTTCATTACAATGCTAACTCATCACACAAAATCACCAATTGAGTCACACAGGCTTGAAGCACTTCAACCGGAAACCCTGAAGTTAAGACTACCAACTGGTAGTCATACAAAGCTTCCATGTACCAGTTACCATATCAACATGTCGGTTCACCTTAAACAAACACACTGCTTCACTTTGGCACATATACCGCTTCACAATGTTATACCGATTCTCACATATATCGATTCTTGGTAACATACCGGTTCTCTCTTCTTTAGCATATTGACATCAATGACAACATACAATGTCATCATGTCCTCATATTGGTTCACATAATGCCAATAGATAGGTCCTTGTAAGGTTCTGGCTAAGTATGGCTCTAATGCTTATAAGTTTGATTTACCTAATGATGTTGCATTGTCTCCTATCTTTAATATTGAAAATTTGGTTGCATACAAAGGGAAGCTTCCCAAGGAGGATGAGAGAGTTTCATATGTTCACCAATAAATTTCAGACCTGCCTCTTCCTTCTCCACCCATGTTTTAAGCTGAAAAGGTTTTGGATTCTAGGATTCTCAAAAAGACTCGGCACCAAGTCTACATGGAGCATTTGATCAAGTGGAAGAAAAAACCAGAATCTGAGGCTACTTGGGTACCAGAGTCAGACTTTCTTCAGTCTAGAATTGATCCCTCATTGTTGCCAAACAAAGTCAATTGACTTCTTTGTCTTTGGGGGAGTATGGTGCAGGAGCACCTAGTGAAGCTAATGGAGCACTTCATCAAATTTTGGTTTGAAATGGCCTATGTTGGTCACAATTGAATAATGGACTTTTTCTATGTCCAAAGGGTGTGTTTAGTGTGTTTAAGTGTCCTTTTGTCCTAGTTTTGTTGTTTGTTGAGTTTTTGGTCTGTTTTTGACCTTTTTATGCTTTGTAAGCCTAGAATGGGCAAAATGTGGAAATGTGGTCAAAAATCCTTATAGAGCCTTGTTAGGCATTGAAATATGTTTGTGTGGTTCTAGGAAACCATTTCACATGGTGGAGTTAATTATATTTATCTCACAAGTCAAAAATGCTCATTGTACCAAAAAGTGTCAATGTTGTCAAGCAACATTTTGACAATATTTGGACAAATTTGTAAAACAATGCAGAAAGGTGGTTATTGGTCTATACCTGGGCATGATTTAGGTGGTGAGTGACTATTTAAATCCTCCCACAACATTGTATCTAGTTGGCATTTGAAGAAAAGAAAAACTCAATACAAAAACTTAGATTTTTTGTCCTTTTTCTTGCACTTTTTGCTTCATATGGTATAGCAGACCGTACTTCCTGTGCATTTGGCCGTACTATTTTCATTTTGGAATTTGTTCCATGTTGTATTTAAGCTCTTTCACTTGGTTTTGATTGCAGGTGTGGAGTTTTAGCAATGTAACAAAATTGTTTTGTTTTAACCCTGCTCTCGGTTGAGTAAGGGTTTGGCTTCAATAATGGAAGCAACTTGATTTTCTTTGGCTCTTTCTCCATGGCCTCTAAAAGTTGAGTTGTTGTATATAGCCTTCTTGTACATACAATTTTTGTTTTTTGGTAATGACAAAGAAAGTGGTCTTTGTTGCTAACTAGGCGAGCTCCTATAGCTCGACTAGTGAACCTCCATGGTGAAAAACAAAGTTTCTCTACAAACCCTCACCAAGTGAACCTTATTTTGGTTTACCAAGGTGGATTAAATTTTTTATAGAGATTTTAAACCAGATGGAAGGGTGTTTCAGTGAATAATTAGCTGGGAAATGTATTTGGAGCAGTCAAAGTATAGTAAGACAATGGTTTTTTAGCATTTTTCCTTTTGAAACTTGGTGGCACATCAAGTGATTGACTTTATGCTTGCCAGACGGGAAGTTGAAAAGCTTCATAATAATGTTATAGACCTTCTCAAGATATTTTGTGGTTTGAAGAAGTGTTTGGAATGGTGTTAAGGTTTAAGAAGACTTAAAACCTTTGAAAACCCTAGTTTTTAGGCACCTACATAGGACAGTGGTTGTACGGCTCTGTCAGACCTCCTCATAGAAAAATTATGAAAGAAATCCATAAAAGGTGTCTAGAAGTGCAATTTTTTTATGGGGTGTTTTGTCAGGTTGTGGATTTATAAGCATATTTGCAATTTCAGAGGGCTAATTGGGGCTCTCTTCTTGTAGCCTTGTTTTGAGTTTTTCTTCAAATCGGGTAAGAAGACAGCTGGACAAACCACCAAACCAAGTTGAAATAAGCCTTAGAGGATGTTATTTAATTTCCTATACCTCCTGCAACTCTTGTTGAGTGATCTTGGTGGTTGGAGCTAAAGTAGCAAAGTCTCACCTTTGTGAGACTTGAGAGCAAGTTTGAATAAGAACAAGAACTAACATGGTAGGAAGATCTCAGGGTTGGTATGAAGCATAGATCAGGAAAAACACCAAATAAATAGTACCTAAACAAGTGAAAAAAGATTCAACAATTACCCTTGAAGGAACTTGCAAACTAAATTGATTACAAACCCACAATTTGAGCCAATTTTTTAGTATCTCCCTATCACTCCTCCTGACAATCATGTTATTCATCCTCTTGATGAGATTATTTAGAAACCTCAGGATGAGGGTTTCATTGAGTATCCATATGGTTACCTCGCCCATGAACTCTACCCCTAGGAGGAATCTTATTTGGACAAGGAACAAAACTACTATAAGATAAAAACTAGGGCAAACTACTAAAAGGGGGTAAACATGAAAAGATGACTTCAAAGGTTTAACCTAAGTTACATTATCATGCACAATATGCTCATATGAAACCAAACTACCTAGTGTATGAACATGGACTCCAATACCGGATGTAATGCCCGACAAGAATACCTTGAGAACTAATCATCTAAGTAGAAACTTAGAGATAATTTTTTTCTAAAAGTTACAATAACACATAAAACATTAAATACACGCAATTAAATTATTATGATTACATAATCTTAAATGCACAAGCAGAATTGACTTATAACATTTAAATTTTATTCCCTAGGGTAACTTAACGATATTACTTAAATGCAACATAAATAAACACATGTGCAACATTAATTAGCATTGAAGTATGATTTTCTACTACTTGAACTAATATTCATTTCATTACATAATACATAGGAAAATAACCATTTAACCCATTAAATACTTAATCATAGATTATAACATATCTAGCACCTTAACACATTAAGTTCATTCTAATATCCCGATATCAAATGTTCCTAAAGTAATAATCCTAAGTGTTGGCATTTGATCATTTGATCTGAATCGGTAAATGTTTATTTTCTTGATGCAACTGGTACATGTTTCATTTGTAAATGAGATTAGATTGTTGTATGATGACTATGTTGTATGTTGTCATTGATGGCAACTATGTTTCTACAATCATCTGAGTCCTACAAGTCAATCGGTAAGACTTAACCGATAAGTAGAGACAGTTTTTATCAGAACCGGTAATTAGGACTTTGACCAGTAAAAGACAGACAGGATAATATTCTAACAACTGGTACATGACATTCATGAAGAATGGGATGATGCGGTTTTGCAGCAGCAATGAAGACTAGTAGATGAATTTATGTCCATGACCGCATGGGCAAATTCAATCAGGTGAACGAGATTTGCTTGACAGAGAAGATTAGTTGATGAAGACTTAACCGGTAGTGATGAAAATCACTTAGATTGGTAAACAGGCACAAAACTTGATTTGTTATGTCATTGGACGACATAAGTAAGGTGTGCAATGCAAGTTTATCCAGATTCATTAAACCTAGGGAATTGTTCCAAGGTTCTAGCCAACCTAATGATGTTTTTAAGATGTGTAATGAGGTATGAAGTTGGTTATAAGTATGAGCTTGAATGTGTGAGAAATCATTAGCAAATTTTGTATTTATGAGTGTGTGGTGATCAGAGGAGTTCTGAGATGAATTATATGTGATTTTGTAATGTTTTGAAGTGGATCTTATCAAACACTAATGGTGTTATACTGAGATCATTTGAACTTGTTGTCTCCCTAATAGTTGCAGCAAGAAAATCCTCTCACATGGTCACTCGTAACAGGGTGCAGTCGGATCCTAATAGGTCTGATCATTAAATCCTCTAACTAGGTGACACATTAGCTTATGTTTTCAAACCCCAGTAATGTGGGTAGCTCCTAACAGGGCTGGTCCTCATAGGCCCTATTATATAGCTCTTAACTAGGCTAAGACACTCCTAACAGGGTGTGCCCCTAACCAGGTATTATAGACCTTAACCGGTCAAATCTCTATACTGCAGATAGTGGATCTTTGTGGGTACCAACTCCCACCATGATTTTTCCCATTTGGGTTTTCCACATATAAACTCTTGTGTTATGTGGTGATTGCATACTTGGTGTTATTTCTTATATGCTTATTGAGTTTCGAGTTGCTAAAGTTGATAATCAGATTTGTATTGTTTTTACTTGCACCGTTTCACCCCCCCTCACAGTGCCTTATAAGTTCACCACTAAGATGCAAGATAAATCATGCATTCCTAAAATATAGCCGGTACCATTTATATATAGAATAAATCACATAAATCATCACTAGATTTCTTAAAGCATCTCATACAAAGTTACATTACAATTATACATTATCCTTAAAAAATAGAATATCATGATTCACCAATATACATAAATAAATCCCAAATTACATATTACAATGATACTTCATGAAATTATAAGATAGATCACATCTACTCCAAAAATCCATAGCACAAGAACTGAGAAGACAAAGAAGCATCCTTCATGCACATGAACAAACAATGAGAAATCCCAATGGAAGAAGGCATCAAACCACCTAAACTTGTGGAACTAAAAAGGTCCACCCCCCATGCTCTAGAGAATGACATGAGGCCCCACACACACTCTAAACATAGACTGACACCTATACAACCATAGGAAACATAAATATACACATAGACAATAACATATTGAAATAATTTTAAACAACAAAGGCTTAGGCTTAATCACAAATCATAAACTTAGCAGAGGCCTTACAAAACACAAAGGTTAAGGTCCTAGGACACACATAGGGGAAAGTGTTATCACATGCCATCAACAAGGATTTCCTTGGTAGTCTCTTTCTAGTCCTTGGCACCCAAGTGACACCCATGCGGAACCAACTCAACCTTTTGTGAAGACAAGGGAATATGGTCATGCCAACAAGGCCTTCCTAAACTCATCCTAAGCCTGAACTAGCACTCTAGGCCATAAGTGGGGCACACAATTATCTTGTTAATGTAAAAACTACCCAACCCCTAGAATTAATTAATATTATCACTTATTTACATAAACTTCCAATGAGATTCCCTGGCAGCCACTAAAGACCCTGACACCCACTTGGAAGCCACTCCCCCTAACATGCTCCTAAAACCTAAGCTTCCAACATAACTAAATTCATAGAAAATATATTAAAACTATAACATACTTATCACCATGGTTCTTGTATACACCTAAAAATCGTCTGAAGATAATTAATTAAATACGCAGTTATTTAATTAATCCCCCTTCCCAATTAATTGAATTCACAAGCAATTTGATTAATTTCCCTATTCATCTACTAGTAAATAAATCTACATGATTTATTTATATAGTTCATTCAATAATCCCCCTTTGATTAATTAATTCTAAATTAATTCCATTCATTTTAATCAATTCTTCTAATTCCTAATTAAGATTAACAAACAAAAATTTGTTGAGATTAATTACCATTTTTCCTAATTTTTGAATTTCTAAATTCAAATATGAGCACATGGCTCCTAAATTCTAACCACCTAACCTAACCACCCCCCTAACCTATCCCAAACTATCTAATCTTAGGTTTAACTAACCCTATCCTATCTTGCACATCCTAACCTCTTTTATCCTAACCTCTTATGGGTTGGATATTCTCTCCTTGAGACACGTGGCACTTTTTCCACATATCTCCTCCCTTGGACACTTTCCCTCTCATGAGCAAGGTTCCTTGACACTTGTCACCACAGAGATGACAATTGTCCCTTCCTCCAACCTCTTCTCCAACTTCCTCAATCTTAGCCCTTGATATCTTCAGATCGAATTTGGACCATTGATTCCTGCCACCTCAGCTTTGGCCTTGGAATTCCTATAAATACCCCTCATTTTGGAGCACAAAGGATCCCTTGCATCCTATATTTTAGTATCATTACTATAGTCCTTTTATTTTCAAATCATCTAGTATAATTAGCATTTTGGATTAATCATGCATCTCATATCATTTGCACAATCAATCCTAAAGTAGCTACTCAACTCTTGAGTTGCCACTTTGGAGGTCATTGCTCCACTGAGAACCAACAATCCAAAACCTTAAAGGTCCTCAAGAATAGAGGAAGATGGGACATCTCAAAGGAGCATTTGGTTTGATTTTGTTTAGCTTTCAATTTGCTTCATAATTTCATTTATATTGTCTCATCTATGTGTATGCTTACTTTCATTGAACCACACTTTTAGCATCACAACTCCAAATCAAAATCTAAACCACAATGTTATTGCATCAAATTTGGATCACATAACTTAAACCACATAACACAAAACAAGGTGACTTAAGCTAAATGCTAGAACTGACAAGATACTGACTAGGTTAAGAATGTGATGGAACCTTATGTCACCTCTGATCAACTACCATTGGGATTACAGGCATAGTTAGACCTATCAGACCAGGTGGAGTCGATGCCAAGTACCTACAACCTACATAACACTAAAGGTTTGTGTACAACATATTTATATATAGAATAGAGTAAACAGACAAGTGAAATAGAATCACAATATCACACCCCTCTCATAAATGAGTGATGTGACATTGTCCCTTTCACGTCCACATTCATATGACAACATGGAAACCACATAACATCATTAATAACATCATCATATCTAATGTAAACATAAAATATGGGTTAGCACATGGAAAAACATCATGATCAATAAATATAAACGACATCACATGCTAATGAGTAACATAAATAACTCAAATGCAACCCTAACAACATCACAACCCTAAGTATATCATCATCAAACATAAAAACATAATGTATCAAAGTCACCACAAGAAATATCTCAACAAAAAAGAGTCTAAACAAGTCCATAAATGTCCATCAAATGCATCAAAATAAAGTGTTTCATGGAAGGGTACTATAGGGAAAAGTGATCTCAAAATATTTCAATCTTCATTCTAGTCAACTTTTAGGTCAAAACACCCAGAAAATGGTGTTAGGTGCCCTAATATTGCTTGACAGAGGCACTAGTTATCATTGCCCACCTCTTTTTTGATAAACTTTGTCACATTGGCTCTATCTTTATCTGTATTGTTCTCTTGTATCTTCAGTCTAAACTTAAAACCTATTTTTTGGCCTACAAATGCATAAAAGAGGAGAAAAATGGTGTTGGGTTTTATAGGGGCTTGCCTTATTCAAACCCTAGGTTGGAATCAACCTTACAATAATGATGATTAGAAAATAAATAGAAATCTAAAGTAGAATACTGAACTAAAAAAATATTACCTCGAGATTAATGGTATTGATGATGTAATGATCTCAGAAAAAGTCCTCCATGTGTTGGTGCAATAACATAATAAATCATAAAAAAATCCATCACGAAAACATAGTTGAAAATTCCTTGTTGTAGCTTGATGCTCCTTGAACTCAGATTTACTCTTGAAGAATAGTAATTGCTCTTGAATTTCAAATATAGCTTGTGAAGAGATGATGAAATGAATTAGGAATGATACCTTACATAGGGTTATCAAGGTAAATTCACTTTTTGACTGACTTACAATGATCATATCCCAACATCGACGATAGCTATAAAAATTTCAATGTTGACACATTATCCTCCCAAAATTTTAGCCAAAAAGTGACAAACAATGACAATATTGTCTCGATAAAATAGGCCTGAATTTTTAGGGAAGTGAGATAATAGGGACCTTGATACTGGATCTGTAATTTACATGAGAAGTGACGACATTTAATTGGGGGAAAAAGTACATTGAACTTCAAAATGAGATAGGACCCATATAGATGCAAAATGATATAAGAGAAAGGGAAGGCTTAAAATAAGGGCCAAATAGGAATGTATTGAAGCTTTAAAGTAAGATAGGACTCAAACTCTTAAATTGACGATTAATTCAACGCAAGAATAGGTCCCAAAATGCGTAGAGGAATGGGAAAACTAATATGAGTGCTAAGAGATTGTGAAATCAGACTCATAATTAAAGGAGTATAATTTATGACACTATACGAGTGTAGATGTCGTTGTAGAAAAAATACCTTAATATTGTTTTGAAACCTTTATTGTTGATTAATAAATTGGGTGTGATACTTTGGAGGCTAAACTTTTCCATTATGAAGGATTTTCTAGGGTGAACGTAATGTCACATTTTCTTATGGTTTTTCTATTCTCTTCTATTCTTGTTATTATTCTAAATATTGTTACTATGCTAACACTCTAGTGAAATTTAGATAGATCTAAAAACCTATAATACTTTTTTCATAGAATTAAATTCATAGTTTCTTTCACTAACACCCTTGTAGTGAATAATGGCTCGTGCTCAAGCTAATTTGATTCTAAAGACTTAACCATAATACCTTCATACTTTTGTTTATACATAACTAAATGTATATGCACAAGCTTCAGAAAAATACTTAAAAAATTTATTAATTAAACAAATAAATTACTTACATGTCATTTAATATAATTTCAAAATTTATAACATGATGCACCTCAAATAAAGTTGGGTAATTTTTCATACCAACTATTTACATCAACAATTATATTATTTAACTTATTTTCTAAATTCATTGTCATTTGTAAGAATTTGTATTCTATGTTAAGACCAATAAAGAAAGTTTCAATATTTGAATGCATTGTAAAAACTACTATTTCTAAGAAAAAATATATTATTTATAACCCAACCAAATCAAATTCACAAGTTTCTATCAATATAGCAATCTCTCATTTTCAACACACGATCTTATACCCATAATAACTCCTTAATTACCCTAAAAAAATGGAATAAGGAAGTCTTTTCAAGTTTGTTTTAACCTGCTTTCAAATAATAAATTTGTTGAAGGAACAACATAACAACATTACCAAACTATCCCTCTCAATAAACAGTATTGCATCAGCAGTATAATTTGTAAGAATGTCCAACATAACATATATTGTTCAAATACTTGTTTAAAAATATATATTTATGTTATGATTCAGGTACTACTACATTTATATATTTAATCCATGAACAAGGAAATATGATAATCTATATAAACCATATTTGTGATAGATATTAGATTTCCTAATCAATCTCATTGTATTCTTATCAATATTTTAACTAAACCAAACAACTGTCTTACAAAATGATGTAGCAAAATGTAGTAATGCTCTCCCTAATAATAGTAATGTTCTCCAATTCAAGAAAATTTACAGTCTATCCAAATGCATAGCCATAAGAAAAAAAATATGCAGATCGATATGTTTTTTGTGATGAAGAGTGTTAAATATTATATTGAATTTAAAATATAATATGTTATTCACATTACATGAGTGGAAGGGCATCACATTCTGAAAGTTATAGCTAGAACCCTATAAAAAGTAACAACAACAGGGAATCATACCATGTTGAATTATATGAGTAGGAGGAGGGGTATCCTTATCAAGGTGACCTGAACCATCTAAGAGACCCTATTCATTAGGAATGGACTCTCTATAATGTCCCGCTAGGAAACCCTGAAGGGATTAAACTAAAACACAAGAGTAGAGTGTAAATATTATTTTTTTTAAAGTTAAAACAGAATAATGATACATTGAGTTAACATAAGTTCGGATTAGACAATGAAAGAATTAACTAACACCTAAAGGGTTTCCCAACGTGGTTACTTGGTTCACCACTAACTCAACTTACGCTAATTAATCCAATTAAGTTGATTAAACTTAATAACATAATCATACTTAATCAATAGTTAAATTTATTCAATAGGTTAAAATATAGACAACATGATTAAGTTCATTCATGCAATTTAACCATACATTACATCCAATCTTAAATTAATACATATGTCATACATTTAATTTCCATACATACTTTGCTTGCATTATAAGATAATAATTACTTGGCATTTCACTAAACCTACATTCTTCATGATCCATATTACTGCATTTAATAACTTCATACATGCATTTAAGATTAATATCATCTAACCTACATTATACATTTTAACCATAATACCATTTATACTTCCAAAATAAAAAGGAACCAGATGAACACATACACCACAAAACACCAAATCGATATCAGAGTTCACCCCTAATGGGCTACATCTACGGGTTTTCTTCAACTGCAAAACCCCTCTAATAAAATAATAAGATGAAGAATACATAAGGTTCGGATTAATTACATCCTTCCATTAAGGTGTATAGAAACAAATAATACAAATGACCACATCGGCCCAAGAGATACATGAATAATCCAAGAAGAAGAAAGAGGATCCATCTAAAACATGAAATGGAGCAA
The DNA here is from genome assembly GCF_030272615.1 of Cryptomeria japonica. Classification (NCBI taxonomy): domain Eukaryota; kingdom Viridiplantae; phylum Streptophyta; class Pinopsida; order Cupressales; family Cupressaceae; genus Cryptomeria; species Cryptomeria japonica. The sequence goes on along the minus strand of NC_081415.1, from coordinate 200,615,425 downwards.
CTACAAAAGAACAACTGAAGCACCAGAGAAACTAAATCCTCGCAACCCATCATAAGCATCTCATGGTCTAACATGAATATCAGGTACTCTCAAAGGCATAAGCAATCAAATATGACTCCATAATAGTGCTCCTAGTGAAAACAACACAAACTGCACACTAGTGAACATAAGGGACGAGTGTCATCACATAGCTTGGTATGGTTACCCTGGCAAGCCTCCATAGGTCTCGACCCCATCCACTGGGTTACCCTGGCAACCTCTCCCGAACCTTTGGCCCCATCCAAGCCTCATGTGGACCCAACACATCCTTTCATGAAGACAAGGTTGTTGGTTTGCCATTTCAGGCCTTCTCACTGCATCCTGAGTTTGTACTAGCACTCATCCCATGTGTGAGGCACAATTATCTTACTTAGTGTTTTCATCTACTAAACTCCCTAATATACTATTAAGTTATCACTTATTTAGACACACTTTTGATGGGTTACCCTGCTACCACTTTGGGCATGGCCCCCACTCGAAAGCCACTCTCCCGTATGACACTTAACCACAATCAAATAAACTCCCAAAACCAAGGTATACACAAGGACTAGTATACGGAGTTCAAGCAATAGGAAACCACTTGGCCAAACAAGCCTTTGCACACAGATAACCAATTGACGATTCTCTGACTAGAGACATGACTAGTTACGAATCAACCACATGACAATAACCAGTACTCGAGATCAAGGACATGACCAGTTACAAATCAACCACATGACAATATCCAACACTCGCAATCAAGGACTTGCCATTTTTTGAAATCAAATGCGAATACAGAAATTTAAACACGCATTAACATTAATCTATAATGACAATCATTTTTCCATATCGTTAAAAATACAAATTGAACAAAGTTTTCTAATTGATCTAAATTTCAAAATACAATACTTGAACAAAATCACTATTACATAATAATTTCAATACCAAAATTGCAATTATATGATTTTGCCTATTTTCCAATACATAAAAAAAAGGCATTAATAAATGTATTTTCTCATCTAATATCCATATTTCATTAAGAGAAATATCATTAAATTTCTAACCATATCTATCAATCTTCAAATTTCCCCAAATAATATATTATTTCAAAAATTTCCAAATAATATATTATTTAATTTCCAAAAATTAACAAATAATATAATATTTCATTTTCCAATTTCTCAAATAATATATTATTTCATTTTCTAAAATTTTCAAATAACATATATTATTTCATTTCAGCGAGCATATAAAAAAAAAACTAAATATTAATTAATAATTAATAATATATATATATTAATTATTAATTATTAAAAAATAAATTTTTAAATAAAATAACATATATTAAAAAAAATACACGGAATAGAAAGTGGTCCCCACAATCCGTGGTTACCACGGACTATGGTTTCCATAGCCGTGGAAAACCATGAACTATGGCCTCCATAGTCATGGTTTCCTCGGACTATGGCCTCCACAGTCGTGGAGAACCACGGTCGGTGGTTTCCACAACCATGGCGCCACAGGTTGTGGTCACCACAGCGGTCGTGGGTTGAGCCATGGCTCCCCACGCCCAGAAATATATGCATCTTATTTTTAGTTTTAGTTTTTAAAAAATAAAAACAATCCCCAAATAATATCTCTGACAAACTCAAAATTTCCTCAGAATATTCTGAGAAAATAAATTTTCCAGAACCTTAAATAAATAAATTTTGTTTTAAAGCAATATACTTCAACACCAATAAACTCAGAAAAAACAAGGGAATGCATTTTTTATTGTTTTGAAAATTACCAGTATGCCAAAATACCCAAATTGACAAAATTTTGCTAGCCTAATTTCAAGCATTTTCCACTCCCATTATACCAAACACAAACAAATTTCTCAGTTTAAAACCCATACCCAGTTTCAATTTTGAAATCAATTTGAGCAAACCAAAAATTGATTTGAAAATGGGAAATGAAATCAAGGAGGGATAAATTCGAAATCTCATTGCTACTCTTCCTTATTTCACAAATCTAAAAGATTTTTCAAACAAGACAAACACAGAGTCTTTCCAAAACAAATCAATAAATTTCTTTAAATCAAAGGAAATTAACAAGAATCCTACCTCCATATGCAATATTGGAAGTGATTTGATGAAGAGCCCAAGTTGCAAGCTCAAGAATTTCTTACAACCAAAATGCCTCCGAAATTTCTCCATTCCAAAAACCATCCCCCAAATTACATGAAAACCTAGGTTAAAAGGAAATTTTGACCTAAAATCTATTTTTAGGTTAAAATTATTTTTAACCAAATAAAAATCATTTCCAATCAAATTAATATTCAAAAATTGCTTTTCTTTCCAAAATTTGATTTTCTCCCTTTTAAATTAAAAACTAACATTTCTATTTCAAAATGTCAAATGAGGGTAAGATATTAATTTTCCAATTTCTAATTAACCTTTTTCAACAAAGCATACAAATCATTTAATTCACAATTTGAAAATACAATAAATCAAATTTGCTAGTAATATGCCTTAAACAATTTGATTTATTGATTAATCACACAAAGGGGTCCTATTTATTTTAGTCCCTTTAATTTATGAATGCGTAAAAACATAATTAATCTAATTAAATACTTAGGATTTAATAATCAATTTTACCAAATGCACAACACGCAACTCACGGAAAACCAAACAAATACACGACCTGCATCCCAACAAAGGGGAAACTGACGAACGACTGACGATGCTCGTTGAGCATGACTAGGGTAAAACATAGGGTCTTATGACTACCTAATACACTTCCATCTGACCAATAGGCATGCTCAGACCTGCGAAGCTAGGTGGAGACGATACCACGTACCTACACGGTATGTGTACATGCAATCTCTTGCAACAACGAACCACACATGCATACATATATATATTCAATGAAAGTGTTAGCTCGGGGTTGACAACACAAATCAAAAGAACAACTAATCATACATAAGAATAAATGTGTAATAAACATTCACTGATACACACATCAAGCATAATACCTGAATATAACATCACAACAAGGTATATCAACCCTCCAAGTAGGCCACTAAAAAGTCAACCAAGGTCAAACTAGGTTTAAAAAGCCTGATTAGGACAAGGGTACTACACTCTCAATCCATAATGATGTTATTTTTATTTTTTCTTGAGTGGGACTTACGTGAACGAGAGAGATAGCAAGGTTCAAGTAGAGAAACTTTCAACTATCAAACATCTGAAATTGTCCAAAATCATGTAGATAGAAGACTACCCACATGATATAGAAGACCACTAATGGTGTGGTGATGGGGAAGAACTCTAAAATCCATTAGATCCATGTCTAGAGCTATGGCTATAACCACGATGGCCCAACATGAAGGGGAAGCATCTGAATAAGCAAGAGAAGGAAACACATGAGCAACAATATATGAGGCATTAAACCACTACTCTATGAATTTTGGCAAAGTTCTAGAGTCACTTATTAGCTTAGGCATGCATTTGTAAAATTATATTGGAAAACATAATTGTTTTAATGTAAACCAAAAAAAATGCCTATAGCAGATCCTAAAATAAAAGTAGAACTTCCCTCTCTCTATATTGTAAAGAGAATCTCCACTCTTAAAGCATGTCAAATCTAGGTATATCCCACAAGTATTTTGCGCCATTCACCTAAATAAAGCATATACCAAGAGAAAGGATCTAGCCAAAAAATATTTAAAAAACATAAATCTAACCCCAAGCAACTTGGGCCCATGGACAAAACTAGAAAACATGTTTGAGAGTTTTGAAATGTCCAAAAAAAGATAGAAGGGATTAGAAATTCTCAAATGCATAAGAAAATAGACAATGGAGATACCCTCATATAGGAGACATAAAGAAAAATTGATCAATTTGGGTTTCACAACCATGGACCAAATTGTTTGCCATTGCATAGTAGTAGAATGGATATTCCAACTAATATTAGATTTCAAAACTATGGGCAAGTGAAAAAATATCCAAGAATATCCATTAAACATATTGTAATTCCTAAAAGGATTATCAAGATGTCATTTCCAATGAACTTCCACCAAGATTTGATACAACCAATTCTAACCTTGTGAACAATGTCATAAGGTACCAACTCTATTATTCAAAATTATAATTATGTTTAATTATTCAAAATTATAATTACCAAACCTATATTTAGCTTTAAATTCTAGCCAAGAAAGTCTATTTGTAGTGGTTTTGAAGAAGAGGTCTAAAATAGTTCAAATCCCAATACTTATAAAATCTTAAAACACAAACCCAATTTTGCAAGGGGTCAATCCTAGAAAGTGATCACAAGATACAACCAAAGATATATTTCTGATACAGATTATAGCAATAAAATCATTCTTATTCTAGATAAATTATGAATTGATGATTTCCTAAGCCCACCATATACTTTCAATAAAAAAAGTACATTAAATTTGCATAAGTTCTCTTATGATAAGAATGGACTGAAAACATAATCCTTGCCAAGATTATCATCCAAGAGGGACACTAAAAGCAATACAATGTGTAAGAAGAATTTTTCAAACCTCATTACTATCTAATGCATAAGCAAGTGGATGTATTTATTAGATGTTCCAACTCAATGATTATTAAATCACGACACACAAGCCAATAGAAAATGGTTGGAAACTTTGCAATCCAATGCAGGAGAATAGATATTTCAATAGAATCAAGAGGAGAATATAAATAAAACCTTAAAGAGTCACTATTAATATTAAAGAGGACACACAAATCACAACCAATTTGATCATATATATGAGCCACCAAATAAACTTCTATCCTTCTAATTTTAGTGATTAAAATATGACAGAATAAAATTAGTATATTTTTTAATGTTTGAATGATTGTCAATTCCTTTGAATAATATCCATAAAATTTGGTAAAAGAATTAAACTATGAGCTCTACTTTTAATGGACCAAAGTTTAGCATTTCAAAACTAGCTTTATAATCTTCTCCTCTTTTGCATTTCAAGGTATTTGACCTAGTTATCATATTGAGGTCCATAGGGAAACCCAAAATTATTTTGGTGATGCTAAGGTAGAAAATATTCGTGTAGTCGTAGATAAGAATTTTTATGACAAAGAATTTGTTTGCTTCTTCTAAATCCTCATTTCATAACTCTTCTTCTAAAAAAATGTGTTAATGCTAGGATTTCAATTTCATTGCTTTTATTTTTCTATTCTATGATAGAGAGGAAATTAAAATTTTATTGGTGAAATGAAATATGACTAATTATTTGTTGACCTCTAAATTAGTTTTGTGAGGGTTTTGGCTTATTCACAAAACTCTAGTCTCCAAAATTCAATTATAAGTTTGTTCCCCATAAAGTTTTCTCCCTTTTGGATTGTATTTCCTGCATTACCTTTGGAATATAGAGACTTGGAGATTGTCCAACTTCTTGCAAACTAGATGGGTATTTTGCATTAAGCACATTGATCTTGTCCCCTTAGAGCACACATATATTCCCATTAGGGTTTGTGTTCTTTTGGATACTTCTAAGCCATTTCCCTCTCAAATTTGGTACATGTGCTTCAAATTTGGATCTAGGGTTCATGATTATCTGTTGAAAGCCTATTGTTGTAGCTGAGAAAGTCAATTTTTTGGGTCATTTGATATATGAATGTCAAGGGTTAGATTTGAGGGAGATCGGAGTGTGTGAGGACTATGTTTCAAATCCCATTTTGTGTTCTTATTTTGCATCTAAAAAAAATATCCCTCCTAAGGGATATTTTGATCGCAATGAGTTTCCTTTGCTAACATTGTCTTCTACAAATGCATTAAAAGCACAATCTGTGTCCCCACAAATTGATCAGTTGTGGTTTGCATCCTTTGTCAAATTCATGTACTCACAGTTGCACAAAATATACCCAACTTTGAACTTTGTAATAATAATCTTCTCAGAATTGATGATCAGATGCCATCCAATATCTCAAATCTGCATATCCTTGATAATGAGATCATTTATGAGTTTAAAGTTTCTTTCTTTGCCAGAAATCAAGATCATCTTATTCAGTAACAATTTATCAAAACATGTCATCAAATTTTATCAGAGATTGCAGATGAGGTTTTTTATTAGTCAATCATTTCCATGCTATGATTCAACTCCTTAGTTTCAAGACTCTTGTCTGATTCAAGACTTTTTTATGATACAAATTGGAGGCTTTGATATTTGGGGTTCAGTTAACAAGCCTCTGCCTAGCCTCATTTTTCCTGCTCCTTCACTCAATTGGATGATTCCTCGATCTTCCCCAATAGGGGAAGAAGGATTATGTTTCACAATAAAATATAATTTCAAATTTTTAGTTGGAAAGTTCTTCTCATTTATTTAATGTGGAGGGTATTCCTCATTTTGTTCATGAGGATTGTGGTTCACCTACTTGTGACTCTAAATCAGAGTGATAGAATCTTCAGAGTGGGAAAATTTGGGATAGTTTTGATAATCAATGTCTGGTGTATATTGAGAGTTGGAGCAACATGGAGTATGGGTCTCCCACTCAATCCTCCATTCATAAAACAAAACTTAATAAGGTGGTAATAATCAAGAAGCCTAAAGGTAAGGTGGGGAGACCTCCAAAGAAATAAAGAAAAAATGACAAGTGTTAAAAAACTCAGATGAAGTTAAAATTGGTATTCTAACCACTTTAGATGCCAAACTTTCCTCAAGGAGAGTGACACACTCTCTGAGAAAGCAATGAAAATTTGTATCCTAGAATGTTAGGGGCCTCAATGTCCCTAACAAAAGGTGCCTCATAAAATCTCAAATCAAGAGTTCTGGTTGGAAGTATATTGCTTCTGCATCATTGGGTACCTCAGGAGGGATAGCAATTTTATGGAAAAATATTGGTGCTCAAGTGACTAGTGTTTTAATCAAAGCAAATTTTATTTAGGTGTATGCCTCTTTTTCAAACCTTGCTTTTCATTTAATCTTTGTGTATGGTTTGAATTCAACCATGGGTAATAAGTATCTTTGGGACTCATTGTCAACCATCCTAGCTAATTATCTTGATATCCCAGATATTATTGGGGATGATTTTAATGCAATACTATCCCTTTCAAATAAAGTTGGTGTCATTATTCCTCCTCTAAAGACCATGTTGGATTTTAATGCCTTTGTTGGAAATAATGGTCTAAAATATTGCATTCCCTCAAATGGTAATATTATGTGGTCTAATAGAAGGAAACGGTTCTTGCAAATTGCAGAAAGCTTAAATAGATTTTTGTTAATCCAATTTGGTGTACCATATTTGGTATCCCATGTTCTCACATTCTCCCCTTATTCAGTTATGATCATTTTACTCTTCAACTTGTTACCCCTATTTTAAATTTTTAAATCGCTCCCCTTTAGTCATGGAGGTGGTCATTCCTTGAAAGTTATGTTGTGTGTCATGTCCCTTTTCTAAGTTAGTCACAGAGTTAGAAAGTTCTTAAAGTTCTCGATAGCCCAATGTCTCCCATTTTGTGTTTTGTCTCTCTATCGCGGGTTGTAGAAAGGTCGCAAGTCTCGGCCATAGGTTCATTAGTTTGCATTTTCCTAGACCGAGCGACTATCAAATCTTTCCTAGGTTTTGACGTGTCGCCTTTGTGTCAGGTTTTATATGGAGTAATGTTGTTTTCCTTGTCAGAAGGAACAAGCTGAATTAAGAGACTATTTTTAAAGGCGAAGTAAATGCAGCATTTAAGGCATGTCACATAAATTAGGTATATTAACGAGGTGGCAAATAATTTTTGAAGTAGCCTCCATTTTTCAGAATTCTCTAAGTGTATCATCTAGCTCACACTAATGCAGAGTATAATACAAAATCAATGGGCGGGTGTGCGGGACATGATGATGGAGCAGTTGAATTTTGAAACCTTTTTGCAAGAGCTAGAAGTAGGAGAGAGAACTCTGTTGTAAGAGAAAATTGTTCAGTGTGGTTTGGCCTTCAGAGCTGGATTTCCATTTGTCGTTCCTTGTGCGGATTTGGTTGTTGCCTGCTCTAAGAGATACAACCCTGAGACTCAGGATATTCGGGTGAAAGGTGGTAAAGTGGTCATGCGAATTAACCCTAAAAGCATTTCTCACGCTTTATGCCTCCCCAAAAAAGAAGCTGCTAAGAATATGTCTATTTTGGTTGGTCAAGAATATTTCCACGTGCATGGAGAATTCTACATCAATTGTATAGCCAGAAATTGGTTAAAGTCAGAAAAGGGAGGTAAGTCTCAGTTGCTCACTAAGCTTAAAAGAATGGATTTCAAAGATGAAGTTGCAGAGATCATAGTCCTTTTGCATCGCGTTGTGGGTAGTAATTGCACTGATTTTTTTGAATTTTGGATGTGTCATTTCATTCTTACTATCTATGCTCCCGAAAGTTTCATTAATTGGGCCTCCATCATCAGTTTTCATTTGAATGAGCAATTGCGGAATTTACGCTAGTCCCTAGCCTTTCCTATGTGCTCATATCTTGTTTACATCCTAGATAGTCAAGAGTCATCTTGGCCAAGTTTAGAGTTTCATCACCCTTCTCATGTTTCTGCACATGTTTACCAGAAATTTCCTCAACTAACCTTGTGGAAGAGTACACATGCTTTTTCCCGCATCAATGATGCATTCTCAATGGGCCTAGTCAGAAAGTTGGAAGGAAACCATGTCCTACGGTTTTCCCATGTCTCTATTGACTTTGTGATGAACTTTGGAAGATTTTACACCTAATTCGACTAGTTCTCATACCTTAGAATTGGATTTTTTGAGAAAGAACCACTGAAATTGCCTTGTTTTCCCATTGATTGTATTGTGTTTTTTATAAGTCTGTTGCCAAATGTCTGTAGTAAATGTGAAATACTTGAATATGGGAAAGAGGGGATACTCTTTTCTATTGTCCACTAGTGTCTCTTGTTGTAAATCTAATGGTGTTGCCAAGGCAGTGGCAACACTTCTAGAGAAGTTTCATTTTTCATCCCTACCAATCAGAAGCAATTTTGACAGTAAAGGGTATGTGAGGCACCATCTATATGGATCTAAAGGTTATATGCATCGCCCTGAGCTTGACTATTTTTGGGAGGATTGTTTAGATGATGTTGAAGTATTCAAAAGGAGTTGTATGAGGCTCTCCTTACAGCAGATTCATACCCTTGGTGTTTCTTTCAATGTCCTCAATGATGTTACCAAACATGAGGTCATCATTGACCTAGAGTATCATATTGTTGCCAATGCAGTCTCTTTGGAGGTTGATTGGTCTAGAGAAGAAGTTTCAAACCCCATGATTCGTACTACTCCATTGCTAAGGAGAACATCTGACTAGTTGAATGGAAAATGGAGACAGCAGGTCAGTTCTTCTCAAGGTCAGAAGTCTTCATCTTGTAGAGAGCATGGAGAAATTTCTTCTTCCCCTGTTCAAACACCAGCAGTCAAGTCTACAAATAGGTCATTGAGAGAAAGCTCTCAGTCAGGTGGTGATGGAGAAAAGTCAAAAGAGACCACTGCTAGGCTGAAAACCACTGTGATCAGGATGACCGAGCTACACCACTCAAAGGAAAATCGCCCCTCTCTGATTCTGAAGGTATTTATCAGCAAATAATCGATTATCAGTCTTTCTCTACTTTTCTTGAAATCCCCTCCTCTCATGTACAAATTACCCCTGGTGTTATCAATAGAGGATCAAAATCTTAAATAACATCTCCAGCTTGGTTGAAGACAGAGTTTGAAAATAAAAGAATGGTTTCTACTCCTATTTCCATTAAAATTGACATAGTTGCACTGTTGTTGCAAAGTTCCCATAAGCTTAAGAAAGCTAAACAAATATCTTGGATTATCTATGATTCTTCTTTTAGCCACCAAATCCTAGAAATTGTTGATCCTATTGGGATGTAGATGCAAGTAATGTAACCAAGAAGGATTATAAGATCAGCCATATGGATATGAGACCCTCTACCTTAGAAGGGGATGTCTATCATGTTGACTTCTCAGTTCATGCATTGATCAAGAGAGCACAGGAACAGATGAAGAAGAATCTTGAGCTTCAATCTCAGGTGCAATCATTAAAGAATTTCATTTCATCTTTTATAAATCCTACTGTTGGGGAGTCTTCAAGTTCACAGGTGCAAGGGATTGATCCAAAAACTGTGAGGAAATTCAAAGGTAGCTTGGGGTATGCCAAAGTTGTCACTGACTAGATTGATGAAATGTATAGTGTTGGCATGAGTTATGTCACTAAGTTCATAATGTTGTATGTAAATATTTGGAACAAAAGAAAGGATTTGTTAATAGAGTTGTAGCAGGTTAGAAGAGAACATGGGAGTATTTTTGTGCTCTCAAAGGAAGTCACAGAGCTCATGTCATTGAACCATGCCATATTAACCACCGAGAAAATAGTTGGACATCCTAGGGAGGTTAATCCTGTAATGCCCCGTCAGAAACCCTAAAGGAAAAACAACACAACTAGGCAACTAAAGGGTGAAATATTTTATTTTTTTAAAGATTAAGTGCATTAATTATAACAATTGCACGTTTAATAACACAGCGGAAGTCTAACACATGATTTCCTAAGGTTTACCAATGAAGATTAATTCGTAGATTATATTAACACCATGGTTAATCCAATTGTCCATTATAATTAGGTAAATTAAATGCTTAAGAATAAACCTACACATACATCTAAATTCCATAATGAAAGAATTAAAGTATTCCAATGCATTTATTTATCCATAAACTGTTTATACAAGAGATCAAAGCAACTGAATTAACATACATTCCACCGATATAATATTACAATATCCATAAATACATGGCTACCAAAAATACCACGGAATCCAAAAGTTACAATATCAAGGTTACATAAAAGTTTGATACAATGACCACAAGGTCTCAACTGAACAATGATCATGAACATGAGCTGGTACATGAACCACAAACCAAGAAACACCAACAAAGCCTTTCCTCGCCTGAAGATACAATCCAGAACATCTAATGGGAAGTGGCACTACCACCTGACCATGTGATCCCGAAATGGAACCACCCCACCATGCTAGGAGATAGTAGAAGACCCTCAAGCAAGCAAAATAAAACAAGTATGACAATACTACATGACTCTGCAAACATCCATGTGATTCAACTCACAAACACTAGTGACTCTAAGGAGAGAGTGTCATCGCATGGCTTAAGGTGGTTACCCTGGTAGGCCTCCATAGGTCCCGGCCCCCATCCTGGGTTATCCTGGTAACCTCTCCCGAACCTCTGTCTCCATCTAAGCCTCATGCGGACCCTACCAATCCTTTCACGAAGACAAGGTGGTAGGTTTTCCATTCCATGCCTTCTCACCACATCTTGAGCCTATACAAGAACTCAACCATGTGCGAGGCATATTATCTTAATTAAAATTTAAGCTACCCATTCCCTAATTAATTGTTAGGTTATCACTTCTTAACTAACTTTCAAGGGGTTATCCTACCATCCACTTTGGGTGCGGCCCCTGCTTAAAAGCCACTCTCTCTCATAGGACACTAACAGGAAAGGTCTCTCTACGAGAACTCTATGGAGAAACTGACAGCCATATCTAATCCTGACAAACCACAGGTGAAGGATACACAATCACTAACCCAGGATTGACCATATGGAATAAAACACACAATGGCTCATATCAATAAGGTTACACAACAACACCTGACCAAGGGGGTATAACAACATATGACATAACGACAACTCAACCAAAATTGCAACAAAATTAAGCTTGACTGCACATACCAGTTACACAAGATCCTAATACAGGCAATGTTTTCTTTAAACATCCAAAAGCATAAAATACTTGCAATTAAAGATTTTCCAAAAAATAAGAAAATGCAACTATATAAATACAAGGAAATCAATATTGTCATTTGTCCAATAAGGTTAAATAAAACCATATTAAAATTAACCCCCTAATTATATGTTCAGGATTAATTTACAAATAAATCTGATTAGATTATATCAATAATCTAAATTAAATTCCAAATTAAAAATATATATAATAATATAATAAAATTACATAAATATATATATTCATCGAATATAATATCATATAATTATATCACATTAAAATTATACAATAAAATGAAGATTTAATTTTGCAATAACTTTTATTTCAAAAAAAATTATGAAATAACTTTATTTCCAAAATAACGTAATTAAAAACAATGATAATACTCTATATATATATATATATATATATATATATATATATATATATATATATATATATATATATATATATATATATATATATTAAAATTAAAATAAAACCGAATTAGAAATTTCACTGGCAATCAAAGGAAATGCAGTTTATAGAGGTTGTCCCTGCTATCGCAGGGTAGCAAGTGCTACCTTACAGTAGTAGGTGCTACCTTGGGGTAGCGCTGCTACCTCACGGTAGCAGATGCTACCTTATGCTAGCACTGCTACTGTGGGGTAGCAGGTTGTCGCCTCCCCCACATTTAATTTTTTTTTTTTATTATATTTTTTTTATAATTAATTTAATTCAACAAAATTGAATTAACAGAGATTTTTTTTTTAATTAAAAATTCAATAGCATACAGTAACAAATAAATTTCATCTTCAATAAAATTTATTTCCCCAAAGAATTTAATTAATACAAATTTCCCATACATTTAATAAACCAATAAATTTAATTCTGTAATAACCCACCCACGATTTGATCCAACAAAAATTGAGTATATATTTTTTTTTTTTCATTATGTTTTATTCAATTGCATACTCTGGGCATCCATCCAATTAGGATTAGGCATTCATCCATTCGGGATGAGCTTCTAACCATACGGGTTAGGCAATTGTCCATACGGGACGTAAATTTCCATCTATCCAATACGGGATAGGCATCTACCCATACGGGGTAGGCATCTATCCCAACGGGATAGGAGGTGCTCTGGCCAGAGACTTAGACTCTTCGGGACCATTCGGGTCCTGAGCCACTCACTAAGTACTACATTCTTCTAACAAGAATGCACCGAGGTCGCCGTCCTTAGGAGTAATAAAAAAAAATAATACAAGCTTGAATTCCGCCTCGGAATTTGGCTTAAAGCCTTGGGAAGTCAAGCGAATCCATACGGGATTCCTTCCGAGTATGCATTGAATTAAGTTTGATTATCTTATCTTTCAATTAGGATTCTTACTCAACCAAGTACTAGACCCCACTCACGAACACCTGAGTACGAGGGACAACTCCGTCCCAAGACTGCCTACATACCCGCTTCGGCACAGGATCAAGGCGTAAAGTATGTAGTTCTATTTTCTAATCTATGGTTTGATGTAAACTGATTTGTGGGTACGCAACCCTTTCTAGGGTCAATGTCCCAGACAGTTTCTCTGTGGTTGCTACCCACGATGGTAGCACTTAAGCGAAGGCTCAAGATGGCCTATTGCTTGTGGCCTAAACAAAATAACTAGATCCTAATACTTATCATGAGCGTCACCCAATTGCAAATCACCAATATCCCTTCGAGATGAATAAATAAATAAATAAATAAAGTAAATTTCACGAGAGCTTTTAACTTGACCATCCCTAAGAGGGGTTTACTATGGTTTATCTCAACGGATGTGAAATTCATTTAAAAGTTATCTTATTAAATTATCGATCCAAGAGGGATTACCCGCCCCTTGGATTTTTTTAACTTCCAAATGTCCCTTATTACTCCCCGATGATTTATAGGGACGATGCCACAGACGTCGTTAATGCAGCTTTATTAGGCGTTAAGTGCAGTAGTTCAACACGACGGCATTACCCGTAAGCGTGACCCAGAGGCACCATATATACCGAACGCTGCTAGTTTTGGTTTTCCAACTTCCTTTATTTAGTTTTCTAACTACGAATAACAAAATGAAGGCGTAAATAATTGAAGTAACTACTTGAAGTGTAATTTGCATAACAATGAAACTTGCATAATAGTAATTGCATGAAGATATAATTATTCTATAAATAATTTGCATGCTATGAATCCAAAATAACGATTAAATTTAAGCATTTGTATTAAAGACCAATCAAGTGTCTCAACGATTCTTAATGGGTTGAGTAACTTAATTTTAAAAGGATATAGTCTACGATTTTAAAACTTACTAAGGCAATTTAATTATGAGCTTGCTACATATTAGCCCAATTTTTCTAAGTCGAAATACAATATCTTAAAGTTTACCAAAATAATCAAAAAAAAACATTATTTCCTAAATGTCATTATTATCAAACTTTAAAAAAAAATGACTAAATAGAAATTAACTTAGATTATTATTTTTTTTTTTAAAACCAAATTAAAACTTCAAATTTTGAAATACTTAAAAAAAACCAAATTTTAAACTTAATGGCAAAAGGCTTTGTATTTTGTTATGATAATAAAGAGGGTTGCGGGGTGGGGACCATGGGTCCCATCACCCCTGCGGCCCTGCATGCGTAGGTCCGCAGGGATGAGGGGATGTCGTGGGCCCCCCGTACCCCTGCGACAGTTTTATTGAAACCGTCCATGCAAACAGCGACCATTGAACGTGGAATGTCGTGCGTTACGGAGGCGTAAGAAGATTTTTCTAACGTTCGATAGGGTTTCTTGCTTTTCGGGTTATTTATTTATATATATATATATATGTATATATATATATATAAATATATGTATGTTAATATTATTATTATCATTTTTTTTCTTATACAGGAGTATTATAATTATTTTTTAATAAATTATTGAAGATTACTCAGAGCAGGGTAAATAATAGGCAAATAACAATGTTGCAAATTAATTCCAGGGACAAAATGAAGCAGTAACCAGAGGGTTTCTTCTGCTCTTCTTTTCCCATTTCTTTTGTTTTCTACACAGGGAGATTCAATCACAGAGAAGGGAATAGTTTATCTCTTCTTTTTTTATTCCTTTTATTTTTCACACAGGGAAATTCTTTCACAGAGAAAGGATTAGTTTATATCTTTTTCTTCATTTCTTTTGTTTCCTACACAGGGAAATTCATTCACAGAGAAAGAAATAGATTATTTCTTTTGTTTTTCACACAGAGAAATTCTTTCACAGAGAAAGGAATAGTTTATTTCTTTTCTTTCATTTCTTTTGTTCTTTACACAGGGAGGTCTATTCACAGAGAAGGGAGATTTGTTTATACACACAGGGAGATTTGTCTACAGAGAAAATTGTTTGCACACACAGGGAGATCTAATTTTTATCAAAAATAAACTGAAGACAATGAATCTAATTTCCATTTACTCTAGTTCTTTCAATCTGAAACTAATTTCTTATCAGAATTAAAATAATGAATCTTATTTTCTACAAAATCTGAAACTAAGAATTTAAACAATGAATCTCATTCTACAAAATCTGAAACAAATTTCTTATCAAAAATTTAAACAATGAATTTCATTCTCTACAAAATCTGAAACTAATTTCTTATCAAAAATTTAAACAATGAATCTTATTTAAACAATGAATCTCATTCTCTACAAAATCTAAAACTAATTTCATATCAAGAATTTAAACAATGAATCTCATTTAAACAATAACTCTCATTCTCTACAAAATCTAAAACTAATTCTTAACAAAACACAAATGAATTTCATTCTCATAAATAATTTAATCAATCTAATCTACCACAAAAATAAGATGCATAAACTAAGTTGAAGGAACCTGGATGCTTGAAGATGGTGTAGAGTCTTCCTTGATCCTCCAAATTGAAGAGAAATCCTCCCAACAAAAATCTTAGCTGCCAATGAAAGTGGACTACAAAGGAGAATTCAACTTGTAGAATTTCTTATGGAATAGCTAACACTCCTTTTGAAACTTGTACCTATTTTATAAAAGAAATTTCAAATTCCCACTACCTAATTTTTTTAATAGAAAAAAGAGATTCTCTCCCAATTTGGCCTCCATGCAAATTAATTAGGCTTAGTGGGAGGAGTTACATGCAAGGAGGTGGAGAAGCCTCTAGAAGCTTCTTATTCCTCCTACAACATGTGCCTTAATTTGGGTGAGGGAAATTAAATAACAAATTAAAATATATATGCATTTTCCATGTGTGTGTGGTTTATTATTTTTATTCCCTTACAATATTCACTCAATAATTCATCCAAAGAATATAAATAGAGTTTTGTATTTAAATCAAAAAAGGTGATAAAGGAGGGTTGTGACAAATTCATTAATAAATTAATTAAATTTATTACCATAGTAAACTAAGTAATTTTCACAAAGATGTACAAATATTGACAAAACGACCATAGCAAAATATTGAAACCAATACCAATCCAGAGGACATTTTCTCTGGCAAAACCCATTTTCTCCCAAAACTTGCAACTTTTTATGCACAATAAAACATCTTGGCAAAATTTTCCAGAATAACTCTTCCAAAATCCTCACAAAATTTAATCTACAAACACCCAGGAAATAACTTCTTTCCATAAACTAGAAATTAATTTTAGGATTGGACGTTAGCCAAGAACAAGAAATAACCAGAAAGGGTTCTGGATTTGACAAATATTTTTAACACACATCATGCAGAAAGAGGGAAGAAATAAAATATTTTCTTTAAAAACAACCAGAAGAGGCCACCCAACCTGTATAGCTTTCCTAGAAGATTCACATGGAAGAGCTCAGTCTTGTACTGGTTTTCCAAGCCAACCCCTCTTCCAGCAATCCTCTGATAATTTCTTCTTCAACAAAATATTGCTTCCAAAATAATTTTTCTTCCAAAATCTCTACCTCCTTGTGTACCAAAAAGAGAAAGATCTATTCTTTTTAACCTAAAATTTTAGGTTGCACATATTTTCCCCAAAAACCTAATATTTAATTTTAGTAATAAAAACAATTTTCTTTTCTTTTCTAATTCCTAACAAAGGGATAAATTAACATGCAATAAGCAAAAATCATTTTTTTCTTTTCTTTTCTCATGCAAATTAATAAATTTCCTTAAAAAAGAAATTAAAGCAATACTTTAATTCTAATTTATTCTTTTATTCATTTATTTATTTAAAATTCTAGGAAACAATAAATGAAATTAATCTAATTTATTTTTCACTAAAATTTAAATAAGATATAATTTGAATACAATGCAACTTGCAATCTAATTTAATAATTTCTTTTAATTAATTAAATTTATAATCTCAATGCATAAAATACATAATTCCAAAAATACCAACTATGAGATAACTCCATAAAATTTAATTAATTAATTAAATCCACTAAACACACAAACTGAGCAAACCCCAAGCAAAGACTCATAAAAAGGTCAAACGACAAAATACGAAGGCCGAACAAACTGACAAGACAACCAACTGACGACACTCACAAGAGTGTAACTGGGTAAAAATAGGGTCAACTACTACCTCCTCCACTTCCATCGAACAAATATAAGGCACACTCAGACCTGTGAAGCTAGGTGGAGACGATACCCCGTACCTACCTGGTACTTGTACCTGCAATATCCTGCATCATCGAACCACACATGCATATATACAATATAGAAAACACGACATGCACACCGATGAGGGAGAATCGCGATGTTCCCTATCTCACCGGAGTGAGTGAAGGAAAATCATCCCCTTGCATCCAATACACTCGCAGACACGTAACATATAATTTCACATTGCATAGATAAAATAAAGTGTCGGTACATAGCAATAATCCATAAAATGTCATAAATCACAAGTACTAAAATACTGCAAATAAATTATGCATCTCATATCCAAATAAAGCATGAAATAATGTCAGATAAGTCTGAATAACACATCATAGTAATGTATCCACTAAAAGTAAGCAATAGTAAATATGAGTCTAATAAGTTCAAACGGAGGGGTACTACAAATCCTATTTGGTGTGATGCATTAGATTGGAAGGAAAAAATCTATCGTGTGACTATATTGATGACATTGATAATGCCCTGAAACATTACTTGAGTGAACTACTGAAGATAAAGGAGAACCTCTACACTCTAGATGTTGACCTTATGGATAGTTTTGAGGAGAATGTGTTGGAACTTAGTGAAATGGTGCATCAATTCAAACATAATTATCAAAAGAATGTTAGGGACCCTCAAAGCATATCTTTGGAATCCTTTAAAGCATTGGGTCACCTACAAATACATGCCTCTACCTTTGAATCTGAGATGGACGAAATGCATAGGAACATAGTTGTTACTGATGGGTTGGTTGCAAAGTGGAGGACAAGGTTGCAAATCACCACTGTACTAGAGGACCTAAATATATTAGTAATCTTTGAATTATGGTGTGTGAATGGTTTTCTATTCTTTGAAATAGATTTCATTTGGTGAATTTATATTGAAGTGGTGGATGATTTTAAATTTCAGTTGATGTGGAATATTATCTGTGAATGGTGTTTCATAGTGTCTTTATTTTTTAAAATCTGAAAAATCCTAAAAATAGTAGTTAGTATTGTGAATGCCTTTACAAAGCTTTCTCATTAAAAGCTCTATCCTTATTTTATTTTTGGTTAAAAGCATATGAGTTGTTTATTCATTCATTGAAAATCATTAGAAGGTAGCTACCATCTTGTAAAATAAGTAGATAATCAGTCAGTTAATAGTTTGTTAGACTAGTTCAACTATGGTTACATTTGTCATCTCCATGGGCGTGAGAATATAGAGTTAGGTGACAAATTTGTTAACCAACACAACTAAAAATATCTTTGCTCCCAATCGATCAAAAACTAGTCTAGGCATTCAATTGAACAAATGTGGTTCAAGGATGTCAATTTTCTTCCTTTTCTTCGGCAATGGTGGGTAGCTTCCCCCTTTTTTCAAGGTTCCAAAATGTTCCAACTCTATAAAAAGTTGCAATGGATTAAGAATCAAATTAGAAGATGGAATCTCACACAGTTCAAAAACATTTTTTCCTCAAAAGGGGAGTTGGAGAGGGAGTTAAAAGAGCTAAATGAGCACATTATTCAACGTGGCATCAATGACCAATATTTTGCACAACTATATATCCTTAATACAAATGGGAGGAGGTCTTAAAGAGGGAGGAAATTTATTGGAAACAAAAATCTAGGGAGTTGTGGTGGCAAGAGGGGGACAGAGATACAAAATTCTTCCATGCCTCAGCTAAAATTAGAATGGAAACAATTATGATTTGTCAAATTAATAATTGTTCAGGGAAAATCATCACAAAAAAGGCACAAATTTAGGATGAAGTTGTTAGGTTATTCTCTTCACTATTTTCCTCTTCAGATGTCGGGGATGATGATATGGCTTTAAAAATTCAAGAGGTATTATAGCATATTCCCACATTGGTTTCTGAACAAAATAACTTTGATCTCTTGAATCCCTTCTCCCAAGAATAAATTAAGGAGGTAGTCTTCTCTATGCATCCTAATAAGGCCCCATGACTTTATGGGTATATGACATCATTTTTTCAAAAATATTTGGATTTTATGGGGATAGATGTGTGGAGGGTGGTTGACGAATCTCAGAGAAATGGTAACATATTAAAACAATTTAATACTACTCTCATTTCTCTAATTCTTAAACTTATGAATCCATCCTCTTTTGCTAATTTCAGACCTATCTCCCTCTGTAACACAATATATAAGATTATCACAAAATCTATTGCTATGAGATTGGCTAAGATCATTCCAAATATCATTTCCCATGAACAAGGAGGTTTTTCTCCTAGGAGGGAGACATCTGAGGGGGCATTGGTTGTTCATGCAAAAATTCATTTTGTTTTGTCCTTTGAGAAAGAAGCTATGATTATTAAACTGGATATGCTAAAAGCATATGATATAATTAGTTGGCATTTCTTGCATTAGTTTCTCCTTAACTTTGGATTTTCTTCAAAATGGAGTAAGTGGATTATTTCATGTATTTTGGGGGCAAAATTTTTAGTTTTTGTCAATGTGCCTCCCTTAGGGTTTTTCTCTTCTTCTCAAGGTGTTCAATAGGGTGATCCTTCATCTCCATCTCTCTTCATTATTATGGCCCTCAGTAGGATGATCAAATTGTTCCATCAAAGTAATTTGTGCAAAGGATTTCTTTACTCCAGCCTTAGATTGTTGTTACTCATATCTTGTTTGTTGATGACAATTTTTTTTGGTGAAGCATCTTACACAGAGGCAAATTTCATCAAACAAACCTTGGAAACATATTGTCAAATGTTAGGTCAAAAAAATAATGTTGCTAAATCAAAAAAAATTGCCTCAATTGTTCCTCTCAACTGTCCAATAGATTGGCCAGCATTCTTGGCTTTAAGTAGGGCTTTCTCCCATGTAAGTGACCTGGTATTCCTCTATTCTCAGGATACAACAAACGATCTTTATGGTCAGCCATATCTTCCTCTATCAAAAATAGAATTGCTTCATGGAAGAATACCTAGCTTTCTCTCTCAGGTAGGATCATAATGATCAAATCAGTATTGGCCATAATTCCAAACTACATTATGTATGTTCTTCCAATGCCTAAATAAATCAAGGGTGACATAAAATCCATTTTCAAAAGTTTTCTATGGAAAGGTAACAAAAATTGTAAGAACAAAATCCACTTACTAGCTTGCGATAAGGTCTATTGTCGTAAATCTTCTCGTGGTGTTGGGATTCATAGGTTTCATCATAGGAATTTAGTCATGGTTACTAAATTGGGTGGAAACTCTATTCAAATAGCAACTCTTTTTGGACCTCCATTATCAAATCAAAGTACTTTGGTTCTGATAAACAAAATAGAATTTTCACACTTTTGGATCCTCCATCTGGGTCACAAATGTGAATTTTTTTTATTAAGTGCAGGGAGTTATTTCTTCTCAATTTGTCCTAGACTATTCATGATGGAAAATCAGCATTATTTTGGGAGGACTCATGGATTGGATTCCCTCCTCTAAGAAGGATGGTAGGATTAGAGGATATTAAAGCATCTCTGAAATCTAATTGGGGTGATAAGGTCTCAGATTACTTTCAAGTCTTTTCATTAGATGGTATGAATAAAACACAATGGAAAGATATCTTCACTGTGTTTGCTCCTCCCAATCAGAAACACATATTGTCTCAATAACTTAAGAAAACATTTATCTATTTTAAGAATGCAAGAGATGATGATTTGGATGCCATCCAAAACAAGCTCTTACACTATCAAGTAGGGTCACAATATTCTCTCAAAGAAGGATAATCATCAGTAGTCAAAAGGGTTTTCTTTTTGTTGGATGGGAGATGGCCTTCAAAAGGCAGGGGCTTTTGCTTGGCTTTCTCTCAAAAGGTGTATTCTAACCAATGATAGATTGACACGACTTGGTTTAGCCCAACCATTTACTTGTATTATGTGTAATGATGTCATTGAATCTAAAGACAATTTATTGGTTAATTGTCCCTTCACTCATAAGTGTTGGAGTTGATTGCTTAAAAAACTCCATTGGTTATATATCGACTCTTTTATTGTAAATCTTTGGGAGGTGGCCCTGAAAATTCTTATATGGAATTGGTGGGAGAGGAACAAAAGGGTCTTTAGGAAGGATTTCAATAAGTTAGAGGAAGTTCTTTTTAGAATTGAGATATCGATAATAGAGACAATTAAAGCATATACAGTTAAGAACAAAAACTTAGAGTCACATTTCACATCTTGGCTAGATAATGATGTTCTCAATGAATGAAAGCATTTATCACTTCCTTTTAAAGGTTGTCTTTTGAATAATTTTGTGAAGCGGGTTGATAGAAAAGAGATCAAATGGAAGGTACCTCAACAAAATTTCTTCAAACTCATTTTGATGGTGCATCAAAGGGGAACCCAGGTGCTTTAGGCATCGGAAATGCTATCAAAAATCACAAAAGTGTTGTGGTGTTTACAAGTATGGCTAGAATTCCAAATGGTACAAACAATGTTGCAGAAGTCTTGGCCCTCTTATTCAAAATTAAGATGGCAATTCAAGGTAATTTAAAAAATATTATAATTAAAAACTATGAATATAATTTTTTCCTTAAAAGGTGTGGATGTCCCTAGTTGGAGAATTAAATACATCATCCAGTAGGCCAAGTTGTTATTAGATCATTTTGATAACTACAACATTTCATAATGTTATAGGCAAGCTAACAAATTAGCTAATTGTGTAGCTAATCAGGGTTGCATATTGTCAGATGGGGAGAGGATTTTTTAGTGATAAGGATATCAAGTCTAATGACGATTTCATGAAAAGAACATTGGATGATCTCAATGAAGGATAATTTAAGTGACATTCTTTATCTGACTTCCTCTATTTGTTCTTTTTTGACAACCTCATATTGGTTTGGCCTCCTTATTATTTGCTTAGATTGCCATTTGTTCATTTTGTATCTTGAGGCCACTTGTTGTCATTTTAATGATGTTGGTACTCAATGAGTTGTTCTTATTGTACTTCCACTCATGTGATTTCTTGCCATTTTCTCCTTGTTATGTCGCCTTTACTTTTCTTGAGGCTTTTATCATTAGATGAGTGTCCTTTTCAGTGTCTATCTTCTCTTGTCTTCAATGATATCCTCTTTGTCTTTCATACCTCCTCTTTGTGTGGAAGGATTCATCCATATTATGGATTTGATTATATTTCCAAATGGCCTCTGTTGTGCGCTCTTGGTCCTATTATATCTTTTCTCATAGATTTTCCAGCATTTTCCTTTTATTTCACATGTGTGGTAGGCCTTATAGCCAAATTTGGTACTCTTCTTGGTTTATTCCATGGTGTTTCTTGTATTGGAAATGGCTTTCCGTGTGCCTCTTAATGGGCAATATGTCAATCTCCCATTCATTGGAAATGTGTCATTATTCTCACTTCAATTGACTTTTGTAGTCCCCTACTCCAGAGTGGAGTCGACTTTGCTCAGTATTCTTGACATTCACTATTTGCAGGGAAATAGATTCATTCTTCCCTCTGAGGTGGCATCCAAGTTTACTTCTATGGCATCCAAGTTTGCTTCTATGGTAATGGACCTCACTTGGTCAGTGATCTTCACAAAGCTTCTCATTGGTTCTTTTATGCATCCCTCTCTCTATACTTGGGAGGAGGTTTCATCTACTTTGGTTGCATACAATATCTTTGATGGGTCTCCTTTAGTTGGCAGTTTTCTCAGTAGAAATGATGTTTTGGATGAGGGCTCTATTCCAAGAGCTATTCTCATTTCCGTTATTAATCTGATGATGGCTTCCTCAGCAAGTCCATTTTATTCTCAGATCTTCCTCACAGAGATGCAATTGGTGAGCCTCTATTTTCTCTCGTATTGCCAAAATTTGATGCATTATGGGAGTTGTTTTATCATGCATATGTTGACCCTCATGGTTATTCTCAATATTTTCCTCAACCTTGTGAGTTGGCTTCTTCAAAGGAGTCCTCAAATGAGTCTTAATTGTCTCAATTTTTTGAGTTTCTCAATCATAGTTTGCTCATTTTTTAGGGGCATGTTGAAATGCTATGTGTAATTTCTTAGAAGTTTCTTCAAGAAATTGTGTAGTATGTGTGAATATCCTGATATATGAGAGTTGATGTCTTCCCTTCTCTTTTTCTTCAAGTTTGTTTCTATGTAACTATGTAACTTTATTCTTATATTTTAATCTATATTTCAGGCTTTGGCCTCTTTGCCTTAATAAAAGAAAAGTATTTCCTAACCTAAAGAGAGAAGTAATTTCCAAGTATTATAGATCTAAAACAATTTCAATAGAGTAATAAAACACATAATACCTACCTTTGAAAACTCAAAATAAACCAAACGGATATCCAATACTAAGGTGATGCACTGAGAGCTTAGATAATATTATGATTTTATGAAAGTATAACATAATTACGAACAATAACAACATAACTAAAAACCTCTAAAAGAGAAAATTACATGATTTAAAAAAAATTTAATTAATGTAATTATGCCAAGTATTACACAAGTTGAGTGTATCATAGATAGGAATTAACGACTCCAAACACTATGAGCATAGAATGGCACAAACTCTTCATTGTTGAAGGGGGAATAAAATACATGATTCCATTAATACACAAATTAAAATATTCATATCCTTTCATGAGAAGCACTCATTAAAGCCCACTGCAATGAAAAACTGCTAAACCAATATTTAGACACTTTTGTGAGAAGCACCTGTTAAGGCCCACTAGAATAAAAAATTGTTAAACCCTTTACTAAGTATTGCATACTTATGTAAAGACAAGTCATTCTACATCATGGACATCATCTTGGAGAGGACAAAAATATAATTAGGCATTAACACTACAATTATAAGAGAATCAAAACATGCATCATCTGCCTCTATTGAAAACAACACTCACTTCCCCTTTTATTTTGCATGGATCAAGGGAACCACAAAATAATACCACTGGACCAATAGTGCATCACCTCCACCTTGTTATAAATTTCATTTTTTTAGTCGAGCATCGTGTTGACATGTGGCTATTTTATTTTTCTCCATTTGGCTCCACCCACTATCTCTAGAAATTTCAACCAATAGCACAACTCTTAGGAGTATCTTTTTGTATTCCTTCAAAACTCGTGCACATACGACACATGTATCATTTGATGAAATTCTTTAGAAAATTCACAATAGATATTTTACCTTCTAAACTTGCGTTGTGATGTCATATAGTTCTTTCAACCAATTGAAAGGGAGAAAAGATTAAATGGCTAGTTGAGCATGTGAAATTCATAAAACTAATTAAAACCTATCAAACAACTAATCTTATACCTTTCTTTACTCCCTCCAATTGAGATTGAAGTGGAAGCACCCTTTCTCCACTTGATTTGCTTTTTTGGATACAATGGATGATTTATTGGACTTAAATTAGTAGCATGACAATGTAAATGAGGTGGATGGATTGTGAAGGGAGGAGACTCCAATTTATAGATTTGAGGGGCCAAAAATGGATGGTTGATATTGAAAGGGAATGGAGGGCCAAGATTGAAGGAAAGTGAGGTGGCTTGGATAGGACAAGTGGGAGATCCAAGATATCCTTACCATAAAGGCATTTCTTGTCTCCACACTCCTCAAGGACATGGGTAAGAGATCCCAAGTACATTGGGAAGAGAAACAAGGAATTAAAAATTCCTTGGGAAGAGAAACATGGAAAGAATAAAGGAGAAAAGGAATTAAAAATTCCTTGGGAAGAGGGGGCATGGGGAGACTCAAGGAATTCAAAATACCTTGGATAAACAAAATTGGGCGGCATTTAAGGTTGGGAGGTGAGATGGAAAATCCATTTATAGAAAAACGTTGACCACTCCCTAATCATGAAGATTAGGAATATGGAAGTGATTGGTGAGGGTTATTAGGTTGAATAATGGAGGATTAGGATGCAAGTGGGTGAGTTAGGAAGATGTGACATGACGAGAGAGAATGAGTGGGGGAATTTAAAATTAGAAGAAATGATAATGAAGGTTAGGCTTATATTAATTACGCTAAATGACAGGGATTAGGAGGAGGATTTGTAAGAATTGGGATATTAGTTAATTAATTGAGATTAATTAACTACTTAAGATTAGAAGAGAGTATTTAAGAAATTGGCTAAGGTTGGGAATTAAGTCGATTTTAGAAGAACTGGGAGTTTATATAATTAATTAACAAATTAATTATATGGCCAAAGTGTCAAAATTAATTAAAATATAATTTAATTAATTTTGAGATGAATTTGGACTAACATAATTAATATGATTAATAATACGAGAACTGATAAATTAATTAAATATCAATTTAATTAATTTTGGACGTCCATACAAATAATGCAGCAAGAAAAATTGCCAACAAAGACAAACACTAATGACATGCATCTTGGCCCACCTTGACAAGGAAAACTCCCCTAAAGAAACCTTTAAAACAAAATGTGTTTTTAATTTCTTTTAATATTTGTAAAAAATAACAAGATAGGAACATTTTTCTATTGATACCTCATAAATATTTTTTCTATAAATGTCTCGCATAAATTCAAAATGTAGAGCCTTTCTCCACAATTACATAGGCTTATCATTTTTAAGTATTTTAAATACTTAGCCCCTAATTTATTTAAAACAAGAACAATAAAGTACTGTCAATTTCCCTTAACGCTTTAATCTAACTGTAATAGATGGAAAATTAGGGTATCACAAGTTAAGATTTGTAAACTAGGAAATGACCTAACTTTCACAGACATCACATTAAAAGGAGGATGAACTCAATAGATCCCACCTCAATTCTAGTAAGAAGAGGATTGAATGTTGATTGGAGTTCTATTTCCTTTTTATTTGAGTTGAAAATCTAATTGAAAAGATGTAAATTGAATTTCAAATCTAAGGTAAGAAGGTGTGTACATTAATTAATAACTTGGATTGTTTATGTTAACAAATAATGAAACAAAAACTTAACAAGTACAGAAATGGATAAGAAATTTGATTGTGCGCCTGTACATGAAATCTGGAGCACAGTTGACTAGACCAAGGAACTAGGCACCTTGGTCTACTAAGTTGTGATCTCGAGGCTTGATTCTTATTGTAATCTAAGTAGTAACCTAAAAATATAAGGTTGAACAAGGAGGACTAGGGCGTCAGGCACCCTAGTCCCTGAGAACTAGGTTGAGATTTCGGGAGAAGACTTGTTCTTGCTTCTTGAGACTTCCCAAAGATTTCTTGCTCTATCGGATACATGTAAATACACACAAGAGGAAAGAAAGGGAGTTGTGGATAGGGGTTATCCTTAGGTTAAACCTTGTGCTTTAAATTAACCCTAATTGAAATAGAAATTGAACTAAATTGGAAAATATTATCTTTTGAGGGCAAGGATAAAATACTTGAATGTAGATTATTATACCTTCAATAGATGAGGAAATGTTCTTAAGATAAGTCATCCATGTGTGTTGGCATGATTGGCATAACTGATGCAGATGAGTTGATGACTGTATCGGTAGAAGAATGATGATGACATGATCAGTTATTAGTGTTGTCATTGATGGCAACCTATGTCAATTAATGTTTTGATGATGGTTACAGATGAACTTTGATGTCTGACTTGTTGGATAAGTAATTTGGTCTACCGGATTTAGAATTTGTAAGTATGAAAGGGTTTATCGGCAGGATTGAGAATTAGGACTTCAACCGGTAAAAGAAAGGATTTTGATGGAATCGGTAAATTGGTGATGGTTGGAGACTTATGGTTTGAGAAATAAGCTTTTATGATGGATTTGTGTATGTGACTGGAACTGCATCCTATGTGGATTATCGGAAGGCATGTTTTGAACTTCTGATTGAGTTGTGCTAGGGTTTTAGTAGGGTTTTAGGACCAATGATGAATTCACTCAACCGGTAATGTTTTTTGTTATGATGGTGATCGACGGCGACTCTACATGAAGTTGGTAACACGACACAGCCCACGTGAAAGATTTAATTGTTGTTTTGGCGCGATCCAAGGAAGAATTTCTTGGGAATCAACAAAACACTTAGTAGAGTTTTTTGAGGATATAGATCAGATTTTCGTGATGGGTTATGATCAACCAACAGTTGATATTGCATTGTAAATTGTTGTAATGATCTAGATATTGATCTGATATGATTTGTATTGTAAATTCAAGATGTAATTAGGTTTTATGGTCAAATTCGTTTAGATGGCTATTTAGGGCGACACAACTGATGTTTCATGTGTCAGTGGTATTAGGACAATGAGTTAAGTTGTCCCAGAGAAGATAGAGATTTTCCTGAGTGTTGTAGACTGTGAAGCATAACTGGATCTGATTTAGCAAGCAAAAAGTACAAAGTAACAGATCATTTTTCACTGTTGTTCTCTAACAATTACAGCAACATAAATTCCTTAACCGTGTAGGTCCTAACAGGCCTTTGCCATCTAAGTCCCCTAACAATGCATCTCACAAAAGAGTGTTTAAATCCTTTAACCAGGTTGATCCTAACAAATCATTAAGCTCCTAGCTGGAGTGATAGGCAAACCCTTAACCGGGTGACTCCTAACAGGGTCTACTCCTAACTGGGCGTATTGCAAGCTCCTAATAGGGCGTACTTCGAAATAGTACAAATTATTGTGGGTACCAGTCCCCACCGTGGTTTTTCCCATTTGGGTTTCCACATCAAAAATCTTGGTGTTCATATGTTGAATATCTTTTCATAGTGTTCATGTTTTCATGCATTATTTCTGATTACCGGTTATGATAAGTTTACTATTGTTTATTAGAGATCTATAAGTGCTTACCGGTAATGTTAATGAATTGATAGATGAATTATTTTGATCTGATAATAAGTCAGTACGCATATGTGCTAATTAGATATCTAGTTGTTGAATATTCTGATTAATAAGATTGCATAAGTGGGTGACAAGTGTATGAGATTTTCTAAATGGATAGATTCATGTATTAAATGATTTCAAATCTATTGTAAATGGTATTTTGATTTGAAGTTATAAATTGTGATAATATTGATTCACACCCCCCCCTCTCAGTATTAACCAGATCATCATAGGATTATCACATGTGTTGATGCAATAACATGATAAATCACATAAAATCTATCATGAAATCATAATCGAAACATAATATGAATATGCCTTGATGTTGTTTGTTGCTCCTTGAACCAAGTCTACTTTTGAGGAAGAAGAATTTCTCTTGAATTAATGATAATGTTAACATAAGATTTCATAATGAAAATTAATTGAGAGGGATGCCATATATAGGGATTTCATAATTAAAATAACCTTTATACTGACTTAGATTTGATATTATTTTGGTGAAAAGTTAGGGTTAGGGTTAAATTAAGATAATAAAACCTCTAAATGATCTAATTTACCAAAACATTGAGGAAAGACAGAATCTAATAGATCTGACCTTGATAAATCAATATTTTGATCAGATTCTAGGCCTCCTAGATGGGGCTCTTTCTTCCCTAAATTGAATTGAATTTGAATGGTTAAAGATTAGGGAAAAATAGTGAATAATTGAGTCAATTTGATAGAAACAGTGAGCTATAGATGTCGAATGAAGCCACTAGCCTAGATCTAAGCAAAAGAAGACGATTTGGATATGTTCCCAAAAGTTTGACCTAATTTTTTGAGACCATGTTGCTCCAATTTGGCTTGCTCCTCCAAATTTATCGCCATCAAAAGGTAAATTGTTTGTCTCTGCGAATCCTATTGATCCTCCTGAATGCATATCTATACATATTTCCTACACATAGAAAGGAGGAAATTGTTGGGAATAGGGGTTTGCCTTAGGTCAAACCCAAGTTTTGGAATTAACCATGAAATTGGATTGAAATGTAAATGAAATACTAAAGTAAAATAATTTTCTTTTGAGGGAAAGGTTGAAATGAATGAAACACTAATGATATACCTTTAATGAAGTCATGTTTGTCTTCACCAAGGAATTAGGGTTTCATGAAGATTATCTTCATAAAACATAGAACATGAATGTCATCTCCAATGCTTGATTCTTTACTTTACTTCTGCTCCAATGCTTGATAAAAGATAGATTTCTTGCTCACTTGAATTTTCTAGAGTGTAATTGCTCAATTGATCGATTCGGGTTTTAAATGAGAGGGGTAGACTTGCTTTTATACTTGCTAGTTGAAAAACAAATTTAATTTTTGACATGAGCCAACATGGGATCTAGGTCCTTGACCAAATTAAGTTATTGTTATGAGGCCCTCAAAATGGGCCCTTTTTTAAAGGACCATGGCACCTAGTTCCATGATCCTGGAAATTAGTGCTCCAAAATCAAGGGGAGACAGTGTAGATAGTGAAAAGTTGTGGTTGATAGTTGGTGTGAGCATAATCAGTGCTTCAATCATGCCTTAGAGAATAGAATGCCAAAGTGACGCCTAAGTGAGGACAAAATTGTAGTCAAATACAATTTAGGTTGCTACCTTTAGCCCCCACTTTAGCAGGAGTATGAGACTAAGCATATTCATGGTAAAGTACAAAGGTCTGCATTGAAAACTTTCATCAAGACATCAAAGAGACAAGACACACCAAGTCCCCAACAACTTTAGGATCTTACTACTTCAATATCAAGATAAAAGGGACATCATAAGAAATAGGAAGGAGAGAGAGAATAGCGACTACTAGCCTAGTAAGGTTCACTTACTATGAGTCATGAAAAAAAAAATACCAAATTACAAAGAAAAAAGCATAGTTTGCAAATTAACTTGAGTATCAAAACACGTTATGGTGTGTGCATAAAGTGAAGCATTGAGCGGAGTGTATGCCACTTTAAAGAAATTGCATACGCCTTATCAGGAGCAATTGCTTTAAGGTAGAATGCATCCAAAAGACAAGCATGTTACCACAATGAGATGCCCCCAAGAAAGGACAAATAAAAAGATAATGGTCACAAAACATAAAAACACATAAGGGACCCCTAACTCTAGGGCCAATATGCTCTTATGATAAATAATATATATGAATATTTGTATTGAATTGACCTCATCCCCCAAAGGTAGTGGAACCACAACCACACAAGAAGAAGGGAACATGTGTCTTTTGAGTCAACATCGAACAGACCAAAAGAGATCCAACGCTTTGCATCGTTCCCAAGTAGACAACACAAGAGACAACAAATAGAAGAATTGAGATACAAATAGAAGAATGTCATAACAGATTTGGCCACTTTATTACCTTGTACCAACTAAGTGACAAGTGTCATCTAAATAGAACCTACCATAACACATCACAGGGGAAACACATTACAAACAAGCAAGGGAGGAGATAAAATCTATGACATGAATGAAGCTAATCAAGAAAATCATCTGCCTCCTAATCTTGTTGAGAATTGTTTTGGGAAGATGGACAAGATGCAAGAGGATAAACCTCGAGCATGGTAGATGGAGCTATTGCAAGTTCCAAACAAGGATCATTCTCTAATAATGAGTCGCTTTGTCTGTCACCGGGATCTAGGATTAATGTTTTTAAAAATTGTTTAGATAAATCATTCTCAACATCAACAAGCTCATACATATCATCGGAATCATTAGATTCAACATTGTTAGCATGAACAACATCATCATCCATTTCTTCATCAATATTAATAAAAATAGGGTCTCAAACATGAAAAAAGCATGAACCATCATTTTTCTTAAGCATTTTTAATCTTGGTGTTTTAGGTTGAACTTCCCCTCTAGGGTTAGGTGAAGGTTGGACAAATGGGACAAAGTCAACATTTGGTGTCTTCAGGGAGGAAATGGTTTTAAAATAAAGTTCACGAGCCTTGGTATGATGTCTTAGTTGGTGTTCTCTCACACAATGGTTTCTTCTAGTTTTAGCCAAGGGTTGTGAAGGTTGAGGATCAATGGACATGGGTTGATTTTCTTCCTTTAAAGGAGGGGGAACAAGAAAAGGTCTACTAGGCTAGAAAATTAGATATGCCAAGGTCTTTCCTTTGTAAGAGGTAGCAAGCGGGACTATGATATATATAGGAGGAATAGAAGGTGTGGGAAGGATATCAAGTCCATCATGAGGAGGAGGAATAGGTCTAGGGTCTCTAGGCTTACTCAAAGATATTATCATCTCATTTTTTCACTTTTGATAAGATAGGAAGAGAGCATCACTTCGAGGCTTAAGAGGCTCAAACTGTTTAGGCCAAAAGTAATCAAGGGTGAAACTTTCACACCTCACCATGGGTTGATACATGTTATGATTAATTGTTATGATAATAACATTATGAGTAAATTTTAAACATGTATGAAAAAATTTATGAATAGCAAAAGGGATCGCTTTCATGGAAGAGAACCAAGGATGTCCCAACTTCACACAAAATTGATCTGATGTATGAATGATATAAAAAATCACATCTAAGCACTTAGTACCAACCTCAAGGGGATGAGTAATAGAGCCAATAGTAGGACAAGAGAAACCATCATACACCTTGTCCATTACATGAAATTTATCATATGTTGATGGAATTATAAAGTATAGAGATATTCTTTAGTGATCACATTCACCATACACACTGGATCAATGAGAACCCCTTGTGAGAGTTTGTCTTTGATCTTCACAGTGATATATAGTGGTTCATTGATTGCAATAATACTCACTAGGATCAAAGGTAATACATATGTCTTTAGGAGGTGTAGGTTTATCAACAAGATTCAAAACATTGTTGGACTCAACACCAAGGTCATTGGCAGAAAAAGAAAGAGGCTCATACTCAACCACATTAGTAGAATGGGAAGGCAAAGGATTAGTAAAATTTTGGAGGTTTTTATTAGGAGTTACAAATTTGATTCCTTTGTCATTTACACCAGCTACGGATATGGTATTGTTATGAATAAAGTCTTGAATATTACTCCTTTTGTTGGCATATGGACACTCCAATGAGACATTGTGTATGATTGAAGGTTTTGTCATTGATGGAAACCTTGCAATCCTATGGCACCAGCACCGGCACAGAAGAAAAGATGTATACCGGCATAGAGGCCGATAGGATTTTTGATATGTAATATTTTGATTATTATTGTAAGCCGACTTGGTAAATTGTAAAATGACTCTTGTATATAAAGGAGATCATTGTAGACATTTAAGTGTGTAAGTAAGCGAGCATAAAGAAAATTATTAAGCAGACCTAATGTGCGAATTATAGGTCAAGGGTATATGTAAAGAACAGAGTTAGAACCGGTACTGAATCTGCCAAATCTGGCATTGGAGATGCTATTGTAAAGTAGTACAAATCTTTGGATTAGTATAATCATCATAATAAGTCAGTGTGACTTCTCATTGAGTAGTGAGCTCTAGGCAGTTGGCCTTCCTACATGTGCAAGCTCCTATTGTAAGTAATATTCTCTTATTGGCCAGTAAGTGAATATTGTGGGTCACAAATCCCACCGAGGTTTTTCCCACACCAAGTTTCCTCGTTAAACATCTTGTGTTATGGTGTTCTTTTCATGTGGATGTTTCTGATTCTGTTTATTGCTTTACCGATATACTACTATTTTATGTTCTGCATGTTTTAACTTAAGAAATTCTACTCACCGGTTAGATACTGATTCACCCCCCCCCCCCCCCCCCACCTCTTAGTATCTATGGGAATCCTAACAATTGGTATCAGAGCCTGGTCCTCTATTTTTAGAAGCCTAACAGCTTGAGGAAGATCTTGACACTGGTAAAGATGGAAAATATGATGAAGCAACTTGAAGGAGCTCTTACTGACTATGATTCAGAGAAGTTGAAAAATATCAAATTAGAAGATGATTTAAGAGTAGCTCAGGATATCATTCAGGCACTTCAAGAAAATCTTACTGTTACAAGAAATAAGAGAAGAGAACTTTGTGAAAAATTGCAAAATGAGAATGATGAAAAGGAATCACTTAATGATATGATAAGCAAGCTAAAACAAGAGATCATGACAACAAAAAATGAAATGCAGGATATGACTATGAGATTTTGCAAAGAGATTCAGGACAGAAAGAAGAATGAAGAAGAATTGACCAGAAGACTAAGTGATGCACTAAATGAGAACGCAAGACTTAGCTATGAAAATGACATGTTGAAGACAAATCTGATGCATACTCAGAATGACTCAAATGAACTAATGAGACAAAAAGAAATCATGGAAAGGGAATTGGAAACTGCAAATCAACATAAAGAAAAATTCAAGAAAAGCTCAGAAGAACTTGGTACCTTATTGAAGAATCAAAAACCCAAAGGTGACACTTCTGGAATTGGCTTTGAAGTTGGAGAAAGCTCCGGTATAGCAAATACTCAGGATCACAGGAAACCGGTAAGACCACCTAATGCTTATAAATTCAATGGAAAATGCTTTAACTATAATGAATATGGTCATAGGGCAAATGATTGTAGATCTAGGAATTATCAGAATATCAATACACCCACCGGTCAATGTTCCAAATGCAACAAAGTTGGTCATAACTCTGAAAATTGCAGAATGAATGTGAGATGTTATGTTTGTGGAAGATTTGGACATCTATCTAATCAATGGAGAACACAAACTGGCATAGGTTATGGGAAAGCTATTCAGAAAAATAATGTAACTTGTTATGCATGTAACAAGATTGGGCATATTGCTAAATTTTGTAGAAGTAAAGGCACACCGGTAGACAACAAAAGTGCTAGCTTGAAAGGTAAAGAAAAAGTTGAAGAGGTTAAGCAATGGATTAGAAAAGATGATCTAAATATTGGGAATACTCCTCCACTGGTAGAACCAACTAATGCTTCACCGGCAGGACAGAGTGATGCTTCACCGGCAGGACAGAGCAGTGCTCCACCGGTAGGAAGTTCTTCATCTAATTGAAGAAAATTTTCTTGAGGGTTTGGCAATCTAATGACACATGTGCTATTATTCCCTCGATTAGAGATAAGAAGTTGAAAATCACTTATTACCAGCAAACAATGCTAAGTGAATACTTAACCGGCATACAATTAATGTGGTAGATAGCGAAAAAGACTTTATAAAATAAGGTTTTGGCTCCATTTCATTTCACCATGATTTCAAACTTTCAGAGAGCACGAAGATTCTGAGCTAAGGCATTTCGAGCAAGAAGCAAGCACACTCCAAGCAATCATCCATCCAAGATAGAAAAAGGTATTTTATCATGGCATCCACCTCTACAATTGAATACATAGCGAACCCTACTGTTGTGGAAGTAATTAAAAGACCTAGGCCTGTATTTCAGTTGGTCCCCGAAATAGAAAAGAAGGATGATACCTTAGGTGTATTTTCTCAAATCCTAAAGGTGTTGTATATGCTGAAGACCCTAGAATGTATATTCACTACAATATTGAAGAGTTAGGAGATGTGGAAATCAAAACCATGTATAAAACCGAGATATGTGATGATACCAGCAATGTTAAAGTTGAACACAAAATCATTGAAACCCTAGGATTCACAGAAATCCTTAGCATTCTTGAATTTCCTAAGGATGTGATTAGGATAGTGTTAAGCAGAGTTCATGGAGAATTTTTCTGGTTAGATGCAATTCATAAGATCACCAAGGAAGCGATAAAGGTTGTCACAGGGTTACCAACCACTGGTAGAAGACCAGACAAAAACAAGAAAGTTTCAAATGATTTAGTCATAGACCTAACAGGTGCAACATTTGATAAAAGATCTCTAAGGGTTAACGATGTAAAGGATACAAATGTGAGATTCTTAAGTATGATATTAGGTTACAAAGCCACTCATGCCAATAGACTTAACTCAGTTTCAAGTTTATGCATTAAGAGTGCATATGATATGGTAACAGACAATGCAAAAATTGACATCTATGAATGGTTAAAGGATGAACTGATAGACAACCTTGGAAAGATAAAGAAGGATAAGAAAGGAACTTTCAGATTTGGAAATATGTTAGTATGTCTAATGCTTCATATAACAAAATAGGTTCCCGGTATAGGATATAAAGAACTAGGATATGACATACCAGTAGGAAAGCAACTTATAGAATTGTTCAATACCATGGGTGAGAACAAGGAAAACAACATTCATGACTTTTTCCAAGCACTAAAGACAAAAATGAAGAAAAGGACAAGGTTATCTCAGAAAATTGTAGATAAATACAAAGATGATATATGCTTTGTTATTAAAAAAGATGAAATATGGATGGAAGCAGTCATCCCAAGGACAATCTGGGTAACAGAAATGGGCTATGAGACAGATGACCACATAGTTGAAACTTATGCCAAAGCACTTCTAGAAGCCCCCAATGAACCTAAGGAGGAAGTATTTGGTAGTGCTGAAACAATAGAAAAACAAATACAGTCCAAGAAAAGAGTGAAGAAGGTAGAGGCATTTGTGAGAAAAGGATCCAGACAAGCAAAAGCCATTAAGGAAGATGTATTAAAGAAAACCTACATAACTGAAGATGAGTTGGCAGCCACACAACCTGAAGCTCATCTATCACTAGTAGGTACCTCTTCGGAAGGAAACATGTCAGCAACCTTTAAAAGAGTTGTTAGGAAAAGAGATCCCTCACTGGCAACCACTCCTTCACCTAGAAGGACAAGGCAGAAGCAACAAGTTGTGAGATCTCCAATCAGAAAGGTCACACCTACAAAGAAGCTGACTCCTAAGAAAAAGAAAAAGACAAAAACTGACTTGGCACCTCTAGACATTTTGCTAAATGAGATCACAAAGGAAGGAAAACTGAAAAACATAGGGAAAATTTATGACACCCTATCTGCTGATGAAAAAGGGCAAGTTGAGGAGAGTGTAATACTACATATGGACATGTTCAAAAAGTTTTTGATGGAAGTCATAAATGAAATTCCTGATGATTTATACAAAAGACTTGAGGCCAGAAGGCAAGGAGTAATTGAATTAGACAAGAAAATAAAAATAGAAAAACTACTTGTTGTATATCCGATAAACTCCCCAAAGGAAATTGATGATCTGATTGCTCAGGCAAACCGGACAATTTTCTCCACTGCACACTGGCATATTTCACTAATGGCAAGAAGAGTTACAGAAGTTTCAGAGGAAACAGAAGATGGTTGGGACATATTTTTGGTTGAAAAAGAAAAACAAGAAGAATACAGGAATCCCAAGCCTATTAAGGTATATCAGAAGGATAAGGACAAAGGGAAAGGCAAAATTGGTGGACCTCCAAGCATAAAGGTTAAAGACAACCTACCTCCACCTGTAAAAATTACAACCCCTGAAAACCAACCGGCAGCTGAAAGCATGGATGTAGAGGATAGCAATCCAAATCCTAAAGTCCTATACACTGTAAATGTTGATACCCAAAAGATCAACATAACAGTTGATAAAGATACAACTGAAAAATCAGATATGGCTAAAGAGCCTCCGGTAACATGAAATACAAAGCAACCAGTAGAGGATACAAGGAAAAAGATGGAATCTGAGGCACAAACAAAGAAACCGACAGAGCTAAAGGCTCTGGAACAGGCTCACAAGGAAACAATGCCACCGGTAAGCAATGAAGTAGGAAAAGCAGTGCTAAAGGAAATGCAGACACAAACTGACCTGCCAGAGGTCAATACAAGCATGGTCACTTCCACTGGTACTCAATTTGTTGGGTCATCATCAAAGTCAACAAATGTGACTAAGGTATTACTTGAATCCATTAAGAAAATAACTGACTATAGTTCATAAGCTTACAAAGCAATAGATGATTCAATACCAATTTTGAAGATAATTGCTCTTGATTGTAATATAGATAATAAAGATTCTTTAGGATAGTTGGATACATTATGTAAATACATTTTTGGAAATATTGAGAAAATAAAGGAAGAATCTGTAAAGGACATGGTAGAAAAGGAGAAACAAAAATTCTTTGAAGAAGAAATAAAGAAGTGTAATAGAGACTTTGACACACTTCTACCAGAACCGTGTAGTTTGTTGAAAGAGTATAAAAACCTGTACAAAGACACATGCAAAACAAACTTCTTGATTGTAGATATTGACAAGAAAATAAGCAAGACACGGGAAGAGATAAACAAGCTTGCAGACAATTTTGTCAACTCACCGGATTCACTATCTATTTTTGAAGATAAGTTAGCAAATTTTGAGGAAGAATTGCTTAAATAGCAAAGAGAGAAAGAGACAATAATAAACAAGGCAAAACACTTGAGATCTAAACTGAGTCCAAGATTGGACTATCTAGCATCTCTACGGAAGGAAATCTTAGAGGCATTAGCACAGGGAAGTAAAACACCGGCAGAACAATTGCAGCATCTCACCAGTATTGTGAAGAGGACTGAGACAGCAATAAAAGATAGCAAAAAGTTTATGGATACTATAAACTTAATTTTGGGTGATCTTTTTCAGATAATAACTACCCAACTACAAGGTTGAGGATATGGATAGATATAACTACAAACTCTACTAACATCTTGACAACCTTTGTCATTGATGCCAAACGGGGAGTAGTAGGATGCGAAAGTTCAAAGACAGGAATCATATGCTCAGGGGGAGCCCTTCATATTTTTGGTAAACATATTTTTGGTAAATTTTTTGGACTACACATTTTGGACACTTTTTGAAATTTCTCATGAGTGTTGTCATCAATGCCAAAGGGGGAGATTGTTGGCATATGGACACTCCAATGAGACATTGTGTATGATTGAAGGTTTTGTCATTTATGGCAACCTTGCAATCCTATGGCACCAGCATCAACAAGATCACTCTACACCGGCACCGGCATGGCACAGAAGAAAAGATGTATACCGGCATAGAGGCCGACAGGATTTTTGATATGTAATATTTTGATTATTATTGTAAGCCGACTTGGCAAATTGTAAAATGACTCTTGTATATAAAGGAGATCATTGTAGACATTTAAGTGTGTAAGTAAGCGAGCATAAAGAAAATTATTAGGCAGACCTAATGTGCGAATTATAGGTCAAGGGTATATGTAAAAAATAGAGTTATAACCAGTGCTGAATCTGGCATTGGAGATGCTATTGTAAAGCAGTACAAGTCTTTGGATTAGTATAATCCTTATTGTAAGTCAATGTGACTTCTCATTGAGTGGTGAGCTCTAGGCAGTTGGCCTTCCTGCATGTGCAGGCCCCTATTGTAAGTAATATTCTCTTATTGGCCAGTAAGTGAATATTGTGGGTCACAAATCCCACCAAGGTTTTTCCCACACCGGGTTTCCTCATTAAACATCTTGTGTTATGGTGTTCTTTTCATGTGGATGTTTCTGATTCTGTTTATTGCTTTACCAGTATACTGCTATTTTATGTTCTGCATGTTTTAACTTAAGAAATTCTACTCGTCGGTTAGATACTGATTCACCCCCCCCTCTCAGTATCTGTGGGAATCCTAACACCTTTAAGGTATAAAACTTCTCAATATCATGATTAGGTTGATGGTGATATTGGAAAAAGGATTTGGGATCATGATAATATGACAAAGGTTTGGAGGTATCAATTGGCTTGATGGGAGGAAGTTTCAACACATTATTATTCATCGATATCAACATTATGCTATGCAAAGACTCGAAAAGAGGAGTAAAGTATTTTCTAAATTATTTGGATAAAGGGGTCACACCTGATGTCATGGTTTCCAATTGAGTACTAATGTTTTCATTTATCTTGATGTATCCCTTGTTTTGTTTAAACTTCACAAAATATTATTGAGCACTCTCATTCTTATCAATCGGACCCATTGAAGGAGATGATTCAAATTGACTCACTTGAAGCTGATAATTATGAAGAACTGCACACAATTGTGTAAAGGAAGTAAACTCGAAAAAGAGAATCTTAGCCCTAATGTCTTTTTTAAAATTAGCAACAAAAATTCTCCTAACATCATGATCAATCATAGGATAAGCAATTTGAGAATACAAAGGTTTATATCTACCAATAAGATCAATCACTTCCACTTTAACTCCTTGCTTACAATGAATCAAATCAGTCGAAGTAATCTTTGGACCAATATTATTGTGAAACTATTGATTGAAAGCATTAGCTAATTGTTGAAATGATGTAATACAATAAGGAGGAAAAGAACAATACCATTGCAAATCTTTATCCCTAAAGATTTGAGTAAACAATTTAACCATAAGCCT
Source organism: Cryptomeria japonica (assembly GCF_030272615.1). Taxonomy (NCBI): domain Eukaryota; kingdom Viridiplantae; phylum Streptophyta; class Pinopsida; order Cupressales; family Cupressaceae; genus Cryptomeria; species Cryptomeria japonica. Next base: position 200,575,975 of record NC_081415.1, on the reverse strand, counting down.
TTATTCATGAGTAAAATCACTACACAAAGTTTGAAATGTCTTCACATGAGTCAAGAGATCACTTTTTCCATTGTAAAGATCCAATTAAGTTACTTCCATATGCTAAGGAGGGACAACATGGACAATGTCATCAGATAATGACCTCGCTACATCAAATGTGGGCACATTAAACTTGGATTGGGGTAATGGAGGCCAATTGTTGTTGTAGGGATGAAACAGTTTTGGCTAAGTTATTGATAGTTGCTTTGATGGGTGGATTGAAATTTGACATATTGGATTGTGATGGAGGAGTAATATTATTGTATATAGGCAAGGGTTGAGAGTAAGGAGCTGGAACACTATGATATGTGGGTATAGGAGATGATTGAGATACAAACGGATGACTCACAGAAGTAGGTATATAAGAATTTTAATTAACAAGGTTTCCCCCATAACTAACATGTATAGGATTAACATTTTGTGTGGAAGTAGGCATGATAGAAGATGTAAATGTAGGCACACTAGGCAAGGATGTAGGCATAGGGATGGAATGATTGACTTGACTAGTGGGTTGAGAGTAACCAAGGACTTTGGCACAACTTTTTATACACATGATATAAGTATCAATAATATGAGAAATACCACACAACAATCAACACCAATTTTATCACTTTGTACCATTCTTTCTAATATTTCAATCAATGGGATTGTCTCACTTTCCGAGTATTGTTGACTCATCCATTGTTGAAGATTTTCAATTTCATTGTCAATCTTCTCCAATTAGTCATGATTATTATGAAAAGAATAGGGATAAATGACATCATTTGTTGGGTTCGACGAAGCATCAACATTCTCATGAAATAAGTTATCCAAATTAGGCTCCATATCCTTAGTAATTAAACCTTGGGAAGCCTTAATTCTACAACTTCTTCTCATGAGAATATTGTAGGTGAGACTAATCATAACAAAACTCTTGCACAAAGTAGGGAAATTTGAATGCACAAATTGAAGATTGTGACTAAACAATGCAAAATTTTGTAAAAGTGATTAATTAAGCAATTTGATTTGTGAATTTGAAAGATAAATGTCTCTAAATCATAGTATAACATATCATAAAGTTCAGATCTAAAAATAGATTTGAAAAATTATCCAACCCATAAGTAAATTTTAGAATTATAAATTAGGTTTTTTGTGAAATCAACCTCTAAATTTATATAATTCAATTGAAAATGAGATCTATGAGTGAAAGATTGAATTTTAAAATGCACAAATGATCAAATTTGAGACAATGAATCCAAATTAGGCAGCCTACATGCTCTAATTTCTAATTATTATTAGGGTTTGTGTGAATTTAAACTCTAAATTTATGTAATTTAATTGAAAATGAAAAAGTGTAAATTAGAATTTGAAAATGCATAAACAATTAGATCTAAGATCACAAATCATAAATTAAGGTGTAAGACATCAAGTTCACCAAAATCTATTGGTGAAAAATCAGGTTAGGGTTAAATTAAGATAATAAAACCTCTAAATGACCTTATTTACCAGATCATTGAGGAAAGACGGAATCTAATAGATTTTACCTTAATTGTGAAGATTCTAATTAGATTCTAGGCCTCCTAGATGGGGCTCTTTCTTCCCTAAATTGAATTGAATTTGAATTGTTAAAGTTTAGGGGAAAATGGTGAATTTTTGAAGCAATCTAATAGAAATAGTGAGCTATAGATGTCGTACGGAGCCACCAACCTAGATATAAGTAAAAGAAGACAATTTGGATTTTTTCCTAGATGTTCGGCCTAATTTTTCAGCACTGTGTTGCTCCAATTCGACCTAGTCCTCTGAATTTATCATCATCAAAAGGTGAAATTGTTCATCTCTATGAATCATGTCAATCCTCTTGAACGTATCTCTATACCTATTTCCTACACATAGAAAGAAAGAGGAAATTGTTAGGAAAAGGGGTTTTCCTTAGGTCAAACCCCGGATTTGGAATTAACCATGAAATTGAATTGAAATGTAAATGAAGTACTGCAGTAAAATACTTTCCTTTTGAGGGAAAGGTTGAAATGAATGAAACACTAACGATATACCTTTAATGAAGTTTTGTTTGTCTCCACCAAGGAATTAGGGTTTCATGTAGATTGTCTTCATAAAACATAGAGCATGAATGTCATCTCCAATGCTTGAATCTTGACTTCACTTCTGCTCCAATGCTTGATAGAAGACTAATTGCTTTCTCACTTGAATTTGCTAGAGTTAATTGCTCAATTGATCGATTAGGGTTTAAAATGAGAGGGGTAGACCTCCTTTTATACTTGTTGGTCAAAAAAAAATTAAATTTTTGACATGAGCTGACATGGGATCAATGCCCCCCCCAAATTAGATGACTATTATGAGGCCCCAAAAATGGGCCCTTTTTTAGAGGACCATGGCACCCAGTGCCATGGTCCTAGAAATCAGGGCTCAAGTATCAAGGGGAGACATTGTAGATAGTGAAAAGTTGTGTTTGATAGTTCGTGTGAGAAGAATCAGTGCTTTAGTGAGGCCTTAGAGGATAGAATGCCAAAGTGGGGCATAAGTGAGGAGAAAATTGTAGGTGAGTACAATTTAGGACACTACAGATATATTTTGACATAGAGAAGGATTTGAATTAGAAAAGACCACCAAATTATCTTCCCAAAATTGGAGGAAAAAAGAGTTGGACCAGGTAGTATACTACTCAGTCCTAACAATATATTTTTTACTTTTGAGAAATGAAAGATAACGGGGTTCTAATGTTGAATCTAGCTCAGTAGCTCAAATTATAATGCATAGGCATGTGAAATATGCTTTGAGAGTTGAAATTAGGGTAAGATTAACAATAAATTTGGATAAAATAATAAAGGGCACACCTAGAATTAAGGGCCCGAATAAGAGTGTGATGATGTAATAAAGTGGAATAAGACCCATAATATTAATTTAAATCAACAAAGGTCCCATAATGCATAGAGGAAAGCGAAATACTAAAATAGGTGCTAGGAGAGTGTGAAATTGGACACACTACTAAAGGTGTACATTTTACAACACTACACTAACAACATGAAATGTTGAGTTTAGTAACCACTTATATAAAAAATATAGAAAGTTTGACGACCTCTTTCATAAACACAAGGTCAATTAACTTCTTGTTTCTCTACAACAAGATGGTGGGAATGACACTGATAATTCCCTTTTTCAAATCCAAGAAGCTCTCCTCTAAAAGGAAGTAAATATGTGGAATAGGCTTCCTACACTAATCTATGAGAGGATATATATGCAAAAATAAAACTAAACACACAATTGCAAGGAAATAAACATAAAAGAAATATACTATAGCACAAAAACTTACATGGGGAAAACCCTTTTGAGATAAAACACCACTCCAAAAAAACTCTATGTACCTTCAATCTTCAAAGGTTAAAATAAACTTGAAAAGCCTAATCCCTTATAGGAGTATCACCAACCAAAGATGTAGAATAATTTTAGCAACATAATGATTCTTACAAAACTCGTTGCCAAAACCTTCATCTCAAGCACCCAATAAGTAGGATCTGAAATACATGAATCAATTAAATGGTAATTAGTAAATCATAAGCTAAAACCACCCAAAATGTGGCTCACAAATCTTTAATTAATATTTCAATACCTAAGCCCCAAAATGAGTCCATGGGCTAAAATACCATATTCCTTCAACCAGCCATATGTTTATCATAGTCCAAACAACGGTTAGAGCATTTTTAACTATTAGTTGTTTTTTTATAACTAGTTAAGCTTTCTTTTCTTTTTTTCTTTATTTGCTTAAGTTCACTTGAGAGTGCTAACTTCTAGTTTAGCTTTTGTGCATCTAATTTAGCTAGAATTGAGCCTTTTTTTAGCTCATTGTGCTTGCACTTTAGCTCTCCTATTTTCTACTTAAGGAATATTTATGTTTTTTTTGTAAGCATCTCATTGCATATTTGTAATTAATTCTATATTCTTTATTTTTGAGTAATATGGAATATCTTTCTTGCCACTCTCATTTGTGGAAGGTGTTCTAGTTTGTTAGATCTTACAGGCTTGTGTTGCAAAATTCAACATGGTATAAAAGTTTCATCTTTTCTTCAACATGATATCAATGCCTTAAAATTCAACATGGTATCAGAGCATGAATTTAGCAAACCCCTTCTCAAGCTTTGGGGGTTTATTTTCTCAGAAGCACTAGAAGCTCTTCAAGTTTTCTTTCTTGTGTGGATTTGGAAGTGGGTAACTTTTATCAACTTTTGGAGCAAAATGGGCATCAAAAAAAAGTTTCTATTTTTAGCAACTTTGTATTTTGAAAAGATTTTGTTTTCAAAAAGTTACTATTTTTGGAAAGTTTTTGTTTTCAAAAGATTCTATTTTTGAAATTTCCTTGTTTTCAAAAACTTTCTATTTTGGAAATTCTCTATTTTTGGAAAACCTTTCAAACCTCCAAGCTCATTTTGATATGCAATTGGTTTTTTACCATAACTTTCTCATACGGTATCTATTTTTCAACTTTTCAATATCATTTGAAAGTTGGTTCAAAGACATATTCAAATCTATAGGTGGTTTGATCTAATTTTTCTCTTGGTGACTATAGCAAGCCATTGAAGTCAAACTTATTTTTTGCACTTTTGGGGCCATAACTTGGGCAAACAAACTTCGTTTCTTGAATTTTGCATACTATCAAAAATATCTAAAATTCCTCTATCCAGATATACTGTTATTTTTTGTAGATTGTGCTTCAAGTATATTTTATTCATATTTTTGTATTTTTATAATCAGGTTAATAACTTGGATTTTTTTGCACTTGATATTTTTTCACTTGATATGGATTTGTTTGTTGGATGTTTCTCTACTTGATGTGGTTTACATATGCTGAGATAATTGGGGTCTAATATTTTCATTTGAGGAAGTATCATGGGTTTTTTTTGTCCATCCTTATGTTATCAGTTTGACAAAGGGTAATTATGAGTATTGGCAAAAGGTCATCTTAGGTGACTTGAGTTTTTTCCCTATCTATGTGGTTTCGTCCCTCAACCAAATTCAAAGAGGGGTTAGTATGCTTGGAGGATCACTAATGACCATGTTATAGGAGTGATTTATTTTAGTGTCGATCTTGACACTATGTGTTCTTTATTGGGCATGTTAAATGTCCCCATGCACTTTGGACTCGCCTTTGGGAGATCTATGAAGACCCTCATATCTCTCCATTCTCAAAGGATCTTACAACAAATTTTATCATTCCCCTTGCACATGCAGATTGCATACCCTATTATTATGGTACTTTTGAGATACTTGAGTACATCACAAGTCTTTCATGTTCTGATGGATCCAAGTCTTGTATCTCAAATGTCACTCCTCATGTTGAGACACAATTTAAGTCTTCATCATCTTATGTTGTTCCTAATTAGATTGGTATTGGCCCATGCATAGCCCCTATTGATTTAATTTAGCAAGTTTATTGTTCTCTTCCATTTTTTAGCTTTGTGCCATGACTTCTTGCTAGATATTGTAGGGCTATTTGTTGAGTCACCCATTGCAGACATTAGAGACAAATTTGAGGTTCTTCACTTCCTCTTTGATGGAAGTTTGAGCATTCTTGTCATCCCAACTTCAATGCCTTCTAAGGTTGTTCATCAGGGTTATTCATAGTTGGTTGTATTTACTTCAATTGATCTAGCACATCATAATTTAGACATGTGGAGAGTTGAGAAATCTTTCATGGCACGCATCTTAATATTATTCCTTCAATCTCCTTTCATGGGGTTGCTTCAGCCTTGACCAAAGGATTTTTTTCTTCCTAAGGGGAGACATATGATTTGTGGCTCTTGGATCATCTTTAGCATTCATCCTCGAGCCTTCATCTTTGACATTGGGGCTTCTCTCTTATGGGGGGGATGCATCATCTCTTCTTTTCTCTCCTCTGGGGATAATCTTGATTGTACTTTTGTGAAGGAAGTTATCCTTGGGGGGGTCTATATAAGGCCTTCCTTAGTTTTTAGCAGTTAATGTTTCTTTTTGTGTATTGAATCTCTTGCTTTTATAGAGGGGTTTTTCCAATGTGATATTTTCCTTTTCTCTACTTAGAGAGACTTCATTTATTTGTGCATGGATACCTAATCAAACCTTTTATTGTTGGGACCCATTCCTGCATTTATGCATTTAGACTTTTTAACTCACCCTAAGTTTCACTTAAGGGGGTTGGTGTTAGATCATTTTAGCTACGAGTTGCTTTTTTACAACTAGTTATGCTTTTTTGTTTTTGTGCTCAAGTTCATTTAGGAGTGCTTGATTCTAGTTGCTTAGGTGGTGCATCTAGTTTAGATTTTGTGCATCTATTTTATAGCTAGAGTTGAGCTTTTTTAGCTCCTCATGCTTGCACTTTAGTTCTCCTAATTTTAGCTCATGGCATCTTTGTGCTTTCTATATAAGCACATCATCTTTCAATTTTTTTCCCATAACTTTCTCATATGGCATCTAATTTTTTACTTCCATATATCGTTGGAAAGCGGGTTCTAACACCGATCTTCTCATGGTGGTGGTTTTGTCATATTCTTCTTATAGTGACTACCACATGCCCCAAGTATCTTTTATTTTGTCTTTTGTGTTTTTTACCTTATGTTTGATTACTTGGTCTTTTTGGCTACATGAAACTTTTTGTTTGCATTGGATGGGTTTTCTTGGGATGTTCTACATGTATTTCTAACACTTCACCCTATTTGAGAATTTTGAGAAACCCTTACATGTATTTCTTTATTTGTAGATGCACTGAGATAAAGTGCCACCTTTGAGTATGATTTTTTGGGGATTCTACACATTCTGTTGTGCTTTATTTTATACATACATTGTATTATAAAGTGTCATCGGGGGTTGTGTAGTGTCTTGTTTTTCTATCACACCTTTTCCTAGTGAGTGTTCCTCCACGACGACATCAAGTCTTATTAATTCTTGTCACATGCATGTATGCATTGGTTGTAGACCATTTGTCAATTGTGGATACTTTCTTGTGCACATTCAGATTCTCCATGCACTAATTGGTGATACACATTTTTAATGGACATGTCATGTCTCTCCCTTGTCAACATTATGGAGGGGTTTTTATTGTTTGTTCTAATACTTCCTTGGTTTCTTTTTGGAGTCAACTATGTTTTCAGTATTTGTTCCTATCTACTAGTGGGATGCAATGGTTTCATTTTGATGAGATGGATATTTTACCACCTAAACACTCTTGCATTCCAGTTTTATAGAGGTGACCTTCCATCTTTTTTTTATCAGTGTTCTTCAAACTATTGCGACCTATATTTTTTACTAGCAGTTTACTCTTGCATGGTTGAGTAGTGTTATTGGGCTCACTTGTGCAAATTCATGTGTCATTTGTAATTTAAACTAAAAAATGTTTTCCTTTGTTTTCCATCTCTTCATTGTTTGAGTGGTATCATTGGGTTCATTCATGTAGATTATTCTCTTCTTGATCCCAATCATCATCTTGGTTTCAGAGGAGGTTCTTCATTCAGCACTATATCGGTCTCTTTGATTGATAGTTGTCTACAACTTCTTTGTGCTTCGAGGATGTTCTTCATGTTCCTATTCTTTTTGAAGCTTATTAGTCCATTATTGTTTTTTGCTTTTGGAAAGGGGTTTTTCCCATGTGGTTTTTATCCTTTTCTCCATTAGTGAGAGATTGCATTGTTTGTACATGGGTACCTAGTTAGGCCTTTTGTTATCAGGACCCATTTCCGCATTCATGCATTTAGAGATTTTTTTAATCACCCTAAGTTTCACTTAAGAGGAGGTTTTAGAGAATTTTTATCTATTAGTTGCTTTTTTACAACTAGTTATAATTTTTTGTTTTTTTTCTTAAGTTCGCTTCGAAGTGCTAGCTTATAGTTTAGCTTTTGTGCATCTAGTTTAGCTAGAGCTGAGATTTTTTTAGCTCCTCATGCTTGCACTTTATTTCTTCTATTTTTGGCTTAGGTCATCTTTGTGATTTCTTTATAAGTACTTCAATGTACAATTATAATTCTTTTTCTATTATTTTCTATTGAGTAATATAGCATTCATTTGTGCAACTCTCTCTTGTGAAAGGTGTTTTCGTTTGTTGTTTGATCTTGCAAGTGCTTGTGTTGCAAAATTCAACAACAACTTGCTTAATTCATTTTGGATCCATTATCTTCATTCAAATATGTCCTATGACATACCATATCATGCATCATATGTTGTTAAACAAGTCCAACTTTGTTATAGCTCTTTTATTTGTCACAAGTATTTTTATATTTTCAATATGGGAGAGCCAACTTTTAAAAGCCATAACTTGTGAGCCAGGAGAACATTTAGGCTCCTTCTTTAAATTATAGAGCTTGAAGAGATCTACATGTTGAGAATCATGGAATTTATGTCAAATAGCACATATTATTTATTTAGGTCAAAAATGATTCCTATAGCCCATTCAAAAAAATATTTTATTTTATAGCCTAAAAATTGTGTTTTCATATTGTTGACATTAAGAGAAAGGTTGAGACACCTTTCCTAACATCCTCATCATTAAATAATTTCTTGAAGTATTTAACAACCTCTCCTTTTATTAACTTATCATAAGAGGAAGACACAACATATAGTTAGTAGTTCCACTATTTTTTGGCATTCATTTGTCTAAGAGAATTCATATGGCAGTACTTTGTTTCATATCCACAAAAGTCAAACACAAATCCCTATATTTAATATTTCCAAAAGGTTTCCTCCTTAGAAACAAGTGAGTGATATTTATTGAGAAGAGTTTTCTTATAATTTATTATTCTTTCTTCATGCAATGCACTTGATTCAAATCCTTTTCTATATTTTTAATGGGTTCATTGATCTCCTTCTTTTGAACATTTTTCCCAAAGAATATCCTTTTTTTTTTTTATTAACCTTAAAATTCTTATTTTCTTAATTATATTATACATAGTTAGTCTTTTAACATCAACCTTCCACCTCTCCTTGACTCTCTTCTAAGTTTGGATGATGCATCCACATATTTTAAAATCTAAAATGACTCCATGCCTTCTTATCATTATCTAAGTTTAGTAAAAAACTATTGTGGGATGCTCCAAAAGTAAGAAGGGAGGGCAAGCAATAATCAAAGGATATGTAATGCCCGCTAAAATACCCTAGAGAAATAAACATAAACTAACCACAAATAGAGAATTTTGTTTTAACATCTAAACATCAACATATGAAACTATAATTATCTACCATATACATATCGAGTGTATCATTTACTAGTTACAAGAATGAATCTTAAACATGATCATAGCAACATATTATGCATGTATCATAACATAACATCTATCATCTCATGCATGTATCATCACACATACATTCCCTAGGGTATCTCAACATCACTACTCACTAGCAACATCTCCATAACATACTATGATAATTCCTTAAGAATTTATATTTCATATCATCAAGATTACTAATCACATGCATGTACATGATTCATAACAACAAGTATTATCCTTTCCTAACACATGATTCCATTTAGGTTTACAAATAACATGTCTATCTTAATCCTATACATAATGAACATTTCCATAATGTAAGCAATATGAAATTACATCATTTTATTACATTCCAAGATCATAGACTTTACAATATTATATTAAAAAATACAAGAGTAAATGATCATCTTTCATGTTTACAAAGCCATCATGGATACAAAGTTATTCCAAATGCATAGAAATCAGCTACAAGTCTTCTTGCATAATGATGAACATTAGAATCCATATCCACACATGCTAACACCAATGAAGAACATCCCAATGGAAGAAGGCATCAAACCACCCGACCATGTGGAACCAAATAGGAACCACCCCCCATGTTATGAGATGACATGAGGTTCCAACTCCTACTCAAGACCTAGAATAACACCTACTAACCAAGGGAATAACATGACATCATAGTACTTCAAAATGAATACATCATCCACATCACATCACAAGGATAAATCAACAACATACCAAAGAACTATCCCAAAGGCATAGCAAAAAATCAAGGCATAAGGATAGAGGACTCATGTAGGGAAAAACTGTCATCACATGATAGACTCATGTGGAAACTGTCTCATCCTTGGAGTGAATCAAGAGAGATCGGTATACCATTCCAATTGTCTTCCCAATGCTAGATCCCAAAAATAGCTCCCTGGGCATCTGGATCCCAAAACTATCTCCCTAGGCATCATTGGGGCACAAACTCATAATCCTCAATTTCATTATTTTGATAATGTGAATCCTATTTACCCAAATCAAATAATTAAATTATTAAATTTATCACTTACAATTACAACAGAAAACTCTTCATGTGCTTCCAACCAGTCTAGACCTTCTACTAGTGGTTTATTGCTCACAACCCTGGTCCTACACATGAAAGAGCCCACTCCCCCTAACATGGACCAATACCTTAGGATGAGAAATACATTAAAATAACATCATAAATGCATAATGAAGGCTCACAAGAGACATAAAAGTGTTCATAACAAATCTGAGAACAAATTGAACATAATAGGATACATAAGGCCACATACAAGGCAAGAGCCTTTACCAACACATAACAATCAAAGAGCCAAAGCATGATCATAATCCATAAGCAGATGCAAATCCATTTCAAATCCCCATCAGTGAGGTAAAACACATTTCACTAGAGCCAAGATATCAATCCTCAATAGCAAGGAAATCACCCACTTATTGGAGCCAATACAACGCATACATAAAACCACCTCAACAATAAGACACAAACCATCTTACTAGAGCACAAAAAACTTAATGCAAGATCAAAATACATCAAGGAAAAATCAGAGAAGCTCAACGCACCTCTCACATGCCTCTGGAGAATGCACATAAACTAAAAAAGACTCTCACATGATCCAAATTGACCTTCCCTCCACCTTCGGAGCAATTCAGCGCTTCTGGTATGTTGGTTAGCACCCCTGGAACCCAGAATGGCATTTTTGGTATGTACCCTAGTGTTCTTGGTTCATTCCCTAGGGTTTTGGGTGAATTTGTTAGCATTTCAGGTACTTTTGATAGCACTTTGGGCAAAAGAGCAAAATTCAGGGTAAAACTGACATTAAAGGTTAGGGAACTTGCCCAAGTCTTCTTGTAGTACCCCTACCCTAATCAGACCCTTTTAGACCTCATTGACCCTGGTTGACTTTTCAATAGCTTACGTGGATGGTGGATTTATTATGATTGTGATGTTTTATCCATCCATTATGCTTCGGAGTGTGATTTGGTGAATAT